>NC_136059.1:1210050396-1210650396 GCF_964261635.1 Lissotriton helveticus
ACTCCTTTCCTGGAGCCCCATTGGAGTACTCTCCAGGCTCTGGAGTTAGGTATAGGGCACCCTGGGACTTTGCCCAGCCCTACCTCTCCTACTACTCCGAGAAGGGACATGGAACCCTTCCCCACCCCACTACACTGGGGTCTGTTTGGGTTACTGTGAACCTCCCCCACCCTCACGTCTTCCTCAGGTATAGATATTTTCAAACAATACGATACGTCTTGCAAAACAAATCCAAAATTAAATGGCAGTCCATGAATATTTAAAAAGTCCAGTGCCCTGAGCTTGCCTCCTAAATCACTGCCAGGGGTTTTCCTCAGGAAGGGGCATCTAGTGGGCACAAAGCAGGGAGGGGGTGGTTTGGGCTTGGGAGTGCCGGTCCTGGGTTTGGGAGGGATAGTTTATGGTTTGGGAGGAGTAGTGTTGAATTTGGGAGTGGTGATTTTGGCTTGGGAAGAGGTGATCTTGGGAATGGGGGTGTTTGGGCTTTGGAAGGGTTGGCTTTGCATTTGGAAGTGGTTGGTTGGTCTTTTGAAGGGGTCAAGGCAAGGGTATAAAGGAGATCTTCACAGAGAAAACAGGTAGGATAGTTGGCAGGGAGTTGGGTTTGGGAGGTAGAGGGAGTGGCAGTGGATGATGTGCATGTGTCTGTTGAGGTTGTGGGTGCCTGTGGCTCTGGTATATGTGGTGTATGTCTGGGTGTGTGTTTCTTCCTAGGTGTATGTTCTTTGGGTAAGTGTGGGCAATTATGCTTTGTGGATGTAGTTTCTAATGTATGTGTGTGTGTGTGTGTGTGTGTGTGTGTGTAGATGGGTGTGCTCTTGAGGTAATGGGTGTGGTTGTTGTGCTTTTGGATGTGGTGGTGCAAGTGGTATCTGTGTGTGACATGGTGGTGGTACATGTGGGTGTGGTGCTTGTGAGTGTGCTGGTGCATGTGGGCGTGATCATGGATGTGGTGTCTGAGGGTGTGGTGGTTGTAGGTGTGGTGGTGGTAGGGTGTGTTGGTGTGGTAGTGAGATGCTGGGTGTGGGCGTGCTGGTGGTGGACGCAGCAGTGGTTGTGGGTGTGATTTGTGTATGCTGTTTGGGTCTGTGCCTGTGTTTTTTGTGGTGCTTGCGTTTATGTGTGGGTGTACTGCTTGTGTCTGTTGGAGTGGGTGCGTGCAAAGGTGTGAGTGGGCTTGGGACAGGGCTGGGAATAGGGAATTGGGATGGGGAAGGGGCAAGAGGTGGGGCACAAGGTTGGGATGGTTGCGAGGCTGTGGTCAGTGAGGAGGCTAGCACTTGCAAAGACCTCTGTAGGCCAGCCATAGCACTGTGAATGCCTTCCAGATATGCTACCATTTGTTGCATATGGCATGGAAGCCCCTGTATAGAATCCAGTCATGCAGTCTGTCCTACAGAGATGTTCAGTAGGAGGTCAATAGACTCTTCACTTAGCGCAGCTGGGGGAACAGGGGATGGGGTTACGTGCCTGCAGCGGAGATGTCACTCATTTTAGGGGGGGACAGGTTTGACCAACAGGGGAGAGAGCAAGAAGGAGGGTGGAGATGGTTCTCTGGGTGGTGGGGGACACACAAGGATGCAGTTGGTAGAGTTCCTGACGGGTTTGTGACCACTAGGGAGTGATCGCTTGTGGAGGGCTCCGCAGATGATGTTGTGGAGCTGGCGAACTCAATTGCACTTCCCTCAACCTCTGTGCCACTGGGTCTCTTGTTGGTCTCAGCACCCGAATCACAGTGGCCAGCTGCTTCCCTGCCTATGTGGCCCATGTCTCTTCCACCTGCTACTGATGATGCTGAAATGACATATACAATAGTTTTATTGAATCTGTGTAAACAGAACTGATCATGAACCTTGGCCACAAAACAGTTTCTAAGTTATCATATTTCACCCACTTCAACGTTCTCCAACTGTGGTTTTACATTAGTATACATTTCATGAATGTAGGCAACATTTTCAGAAACAATTTGGTCACAATTTTGTAATTTCCCATGATAGCTCCTATATCATGTACGATCCTGTCTCTTATGCATTTTTATGTCTCTCCAGGAAATGTTTATCAATATTAAATGGTTGGGCTTTGTTGTTTAGAATAGTGAACATATGTCACCAAAAAATATATAAACCAAAAATACCTTTGTGCAGTGTGTTTCAAGGCACAAAAATCTGCATTATTTTCATTCACAAAAAGTAAACATTCCACGCAGCCGCAAGGACGTAGTAACCAGGCGAGGAGGCAACCTAGAAAACTGTCTGACTATAGGTGCTCCTTCCCTCTCCTCTTACAGGCTCATGAGGCATATTACAGGCTAATTATAAAGCTGTACCAGTTAAGATACCTATTGGGGTATAGTATACAGTGCATGAATATTATATGCACCACTTAGTATTTATATGGTACTATCACTTTTTTACTATTCTTACTTTAATTCAGTGTAGAAGGGATCTTCTTTGGTCCTGATGAGAAGCCAGGGGAGGGCTTTGAAACATGTCGGCACAGGAAGCACTGCCCATTAGAGCTTAGTCCTTCCGTCATATTCCTCACTTTTAATAATATGTGCTCGAAGGAACATTGAAATGTTTTTTTTCCACAGAGACAGATATTTTTTAATTATACACCCCTTTCACATACTTTTGACCCTTCAACTCGCACCCCTACACCACACATAGTTTTGTAATACAACCAGTGCTCTCATGTAGTCCTAGGTCGCAGCACACCCCACCCCACAGCGGGACGGGAAGACCCCGATGATGAAGCATGCCTCCAAGGGCCCTTTTGGTAGTTGAGGTGTATGTTAACAAAGATGTGTGCTTTCCACCATTGTAGGAGACACACATATGTGGAGGAACACTACATGTATTTTTTTTAAGGGTGGATTCCCTTTGTTTATATATCTATTAATCAGAGGAGGACATATCCACCTCTTATGCTCTTTCTGAACACTACCTCTTCACTCCCCCCCTTTTTTTTTTTTTACCAGAATCATAGTGGCCAACTGCTTCCCTGTGTATGTGGCCAATGTCTCCTCCGCCTGCTACTGATGATGCTGAAATGACATATACAATAGTTTTATTGAATCTGTGTAAACAGAACTGATCATGAAGCTTGGTCACAAAACAGTTTCTAAGCTATCATATTTCACCCATTTGAACGCTCTCCAACTGTGGTTCTACATTAGCATAAATTTCACGAATGAAGGCAACATTTTCAGAAACCATTTGGTCACAGTTTTGTAATTCCCCATGATAATTCCTATATCATGTACGATCCCGTCTCTTATCCATTTTTCTGTCTCTCCAGGAACTGTTTAACACCTCTAAATGGTTGGGTTTTGTTGTTAAGAATAGTGAACTTATGTCACCAAAAAGGATATCAACCCAAAATACCTTTGTGCAGTGTGTTTACAAGGCCCAAAAATCTGCATTATTTTCATTCATCAAAAGTAAAAACTCAATCACTGTATGTCAAAAAATATTGCAATGTTGTATAAATATTTGTATACACTGAAAGGAACTTTCCTTTGTTTGGCATTTCAGAATGCTAACACTTACTTCAAGTAACTTACATATAATTCAAATGTAAAACATAATATGTGAATTCTGTACGGAAGAAGCTTATCAATGCTGATCCGCACCACCAAAAGGACAACATTCAAAAAACGACTGGACAACAACACCCACAACAGCAAGGAACTCTTCAGCATCGTTAAAGAGCTCGCCAACACCAGTGCCTGCAACAACGACATCACACCCTCGCAAGACATCTGTACTCACTCGCCTCGTTCTTCCACCGCAAGATCACATCAGCTTCGGCGCGCTGACCACGCACCCAACCACCGAACCAGCGCCCCCCACCACCACCCTTTGCACCTGGACCCCTGTCAGCACCAAAGACACCACTCGCCTGATGAACACCATCCACTCCGGCTCCCCTCCCGACCCCTGCCCACATCACATCTTCAACAAAGCCGACTCCATCATCGCACCCCAACTCCGGAATATCATCAACAGCTCCTTCGCATCCGCCACCTTCCCGGAGAGCTGGAAACATGCCGAGCTGAGCTACCTCCTGAAGAAACCCACCGCGGACCCCACGGACCTCAAGAACTTCCACCCCATCTCGCTCCTCCCCTTTCCAGCCAAAGTCATCGAGAAGACCATCAACAGACAACTCTCCACCTTCCTCGAGACCAACGGATCCCTCGACCCCTCACAGTCCGGTTTCCGAGCAAACCACAGCACCGAGACCGCCCTCATCGCAGCCACCGACGACATTATGGCCCCTGCTTGACAACGGGGAAACTGCTGCCCTCATCCTCCTAGACCTCTCGGCAGCCTTCGACACCGTATGCCACCGCATCCTGATACAGCGCCTCAGCAACACCGGAATCGAAGGAGCGGCCCTGGAGTGGATCATCTCGTTCCTCACCGGACGCACCCAAAGAGTCCGCCTCCCCCGTTCCGATCCGCGGCCACCGAAGTCATCTGTGGCGTTCCGCAAGGATCCTCACTCAGCCCCACCCTCTTCAACGTCTACATGAAACCTCTCGCAGCCATCGCGCGCCAACACAACCTCAACATCATCTCCTACGCCGACGACACCCAGCTGATCCTCTCCCTCACCAACGACCCCGCCACCGCCAGAACCAACCTCCAGGAAGGAATGACGTAGTAGAATGGATGAAGATCAGCCGTCTGAAACTGAACTCAGACAAGACGGAAGTCCTCATCCTGGGACCATCTCCCTCTGCCTGGGACGACTCCTGGTGGCCCCTTGCCCTGGGCCCTGCCCCCAAGCCAACGGACCACGCACGCAACCTGGGCTTCATCCTGGATTCCTCCCTCATGATGACCAAGCAAGTCAACTCCGTCTCGTCATCCTGCTTCAACACCCTGCGCATGCTCCGAAAGATCTTCCGAAACCAGGAAGACGGTCACCCGGGCCCTCGTCACCAGCCGTCTGGACTACGGGAACACCCTCTACGCTGGAACCACAGCCAAACTCCAGAAAAGACTCCAGCGCATTCAGAACGCCAAAGCACGACTAATCCTGGACATCCCTCGCCACAACCACATCTCCGCCCACCTGAAAGACCTGCACTGGCTCCCCGTCAACAAGAGTATCACGTTCAGAATCCTCACCCACACACACAAGGCTCTCCATGACACGGGTCCGAAGTACCTCAACAGCCGCCTCACATTCTACACACCCACCCGCCAGCTCCGATCCGACAGCCTCGCCCTCGCCTCTGTCCCACGTATTCGCAAATCCACCATCGGAGGAAGATCCTTCTCCTACCTGGCAGCCAAGACATGGAACTCCCTCCCCACTCACCTACGGCTGACCCTGGACCATCTCTCCTTCAGGAAACAACTCAAGACCTGGCTGTTCGAGCAGTAGCGACCCCCCCCCCCCCTCAGCGCCTTGAGACCCTTACGGGTGAACAGCGCGCTATACAAATTTCGCTGATTCATTGATTGAATGTATCATGAACTATGTAGATATCTATGCTGTTGAAGAAATTAAGAAAACTATTGTTTACTGGATTGACAATTGAGTTCTACAGCATAACTAAATACATAGGTCTTGATAAATTTCAAATCCACTTCAGCACAGAGCAAAAACATTTACACTTTTTGCTCCTAAATATCTCTAGTTATTCTAACTTTGTTTTACCATTGTGAAATTGTTTAACAAAACATGATGGTTTTCACTTTAGCTAAAAATTGGCTCAACATCACAGCAAATATTACAAACACTAATTCATATATAACTTTTGCTTCAAATATTCAAATGTAATTCACAATAACCATCATATTACACCCTGATGCATTCCTACATTTGACCAATGAGTCATGATTTGGGTCTGATTTCGAGTTTTCCAGATATACTCCAACATTCCATCTGCAAAAGTCCCTTTAAGTATCCCATTGTTCTCCATCATTGATTTATTACTGGACATAGCAAAGGACATTGAACAATGGTTTTGAGTATGTATTACTTTGTCCCCAATGTGTTCACATTCCTGTCTATGGTTCTACAAAAATGTTATGCCTAATTATTTGTCCAAAAACAGACTGGCTTACATACACTTTTGTAAAGGAGTAAGACATCATGCAAATGTGTCACTTTTTACATGTATGAAACAGTACTTTCGATTCCTAACGCATTTTGGATATGTTTTGAGCTGCCCCCAACGCAGCACGTATCGTCGCCAATTTGTTAGAAGTAAACAGCTGACACAGGAAGATGAAGAGAAGCTGTTTATTCAAACCAGAATCCTTAGGCATGAGCTGGCCACTGAGGCACACCAACATTCTAAGGTGAGCTTCACTCTAACATTCTATGGTAGCGATGTTACAAGGGAGAGGGGAAAGGAGGGGTGAGGTAGGCAAGGGGAACGGTGAGTTACAAGGGAGGCAGGGGTGATACCAACTATACAATTTATAGTAAAACGTGTAGAATGACAGGTATAGATTACAACATTTTGATTCCAAAATGTAGCCATTAATTCTGATGTGACTAGTGATTTTAGCTCACATGCTCATTCTTGTTCGTGTAGACCCCCAACTTACCAATATGACGTTTGGAAAATCGTCTGTACCATAATTGCATATTATGCTATTTTACATGGGCTAACAGTACATCATCTACAATAGTGAAGGAGTGTCACACCTGACACAATAAAGACTTTTAGACATTTATATGTAGTACGTTACTGTGGTTTAATGCAATAGTTGTGTGAGGTTTTTTACCCTTCCATTTGATGGTATTTTCTTAGGGAAAAAAATAAATAAATAATGTGTAATAGTACATTTAAAATGAATTATTTATATATTCATGTTTTTTAAACCAGTAGACGTATAAATATGATAATTATTTAAAATATATAGCAATTTTACATGTTGTGTTATGATATGTTAAAAAGACATACATTTGTGGACAAAACATGACATTTGCGTAATTTATCAAAAAATAAATTAGTAAATCTTTTAAAAATGTTGTCAATTTTTTAATGCAGACATAAGAACCCAGGGAGAGTGAGGAGGTGACAGACTCAGGTGTTTCGACCATTTCCAGGCCTTGCTACCATGGAAGAACGGTATATTACTAAAAAATTCATATTGAATAGGAAAACTATCCATGAATTTATGACATCAGCAGGAACCAGATCTTCTGCCTCATAATAGAAATAACACATCCATTAGGACCAATTTTCAAACTCATGGCAGTACTTTATTTTGTGGCCACGGGATCATTCCAATACACTGTGGCAGTTTCTGTTGGAATGCCACAACCAAATTTCAGTGGTGTGCTATAAGAAGTTCTTTTTTCAATGATGAAATACATCAAAAGCTTCATCCAGTTTCTCCGACATGAGGATTTTGCAAATGTGGAGGCCAATTTCTATGATGTGGGTTGCCTACCACATGTGGTTAGTGAAATTGATGGCACACATATTGCCTTAGTGCCACCACACGCCAGGGAGTAAGAATTTATATTCAATCAGTGTACAAGTTGCCTGCTTAGCTGATTTGTACGCATTTCCCTGGATCAACCCATCATTCCTTTGTAATACAAAACAGCAGCATACCCCTGCAAATGTCACAACTTGTACCTGAGAGAGCCTGGCTTGTTGGTAAATACAATCTCACGTCATTTTGTTTGGGTAATTTCAAGGTGAATAATCTGAATTTGCGTTACATATTTGGGCTCTTTTCTTTTTTTTCCATTTAGGAGTCTCAGCTTATCCTACCCGACCATGGTTGTTGTTGGCACCACTGAGGAATCCACCAACGCTAGGGATAGTCTGCTTCAAGAACATGGAGACCGGTGGAGTGGGTTTTTGTTTTGGGCTCCTAAAGGCCAGATTTTGCTGTCTGGACAAGTTGCACCCGATATGGTGCGCAAAATCATCATGGCCTACTGCATGATACACAACAAAGCCCTGCAATGGAACATCCCATACATCGCAGAGGATAAAGACCATGAAGAGGCACCAAGTGAGGATGCTGAAATGCCAAATGAAGATGATAGCGGTGAAGAGGAAGGAATTCACATATGCGAACATGTTATTGACATATTCTTCACCTGAGTGTAAGTATACATTTACATTTTATGACATTAAGGTTAAACCAACGTTTAATCCCATGAGAAAAGTCTGTGTTGAACATTTTTCTGAAAGGGTAAGTTGATGGAATTCAGGCCAAAGATGTTTGTTGATCCAAGTGTTGACACATTGATTACTGGGTTTATTTAGAATGCTATTATTTGATTATGCTTAGAAAATGTGTCCTGAAAAGTACTCATTTGTAATGTGTCTAATGTGTAATATGATGAATTAATTTTTTGTTTGATCTGGTTTCCGATTCTTTACCGTGTCATCTTAATTTAGACATTTCAACATTGTGACGTTATATGCTCCTGTTGTGAAGTACAAAGGGAACATTGGTTGATCCTGTGAAAGACATACACATACTTTGGGTGTACAAATCTTGTACTGAGGCAACTTGCACAGTGATTGAATACAAGTTTTGAATATAGCATTGGACGTGTTTTTTGTTGAATGTTGCCACCAAGCCAAAATGTGCTGCTTGAATTGCAGTAACCACATATGGTAGTCAACACCAAGTATAGTAATCTCTCTTCAAATTTCCAAAATGCTCATATTGTGTTAAGTGTAAGAAGCTTTTGATGTGTCTCATCAGTGTAGTGTTGTGAATCTCTCTAGGACCCTAATTAGATATCCCCGATTCATGCCCTTATGCAGTTATAACAAAACATACCCTTATAAAGGCATAAGAATCATGTCCATATTCAGGCATAGCCCATGCAGTCCAAATATGGCAAGGTTACTCCCATAGACTCCTAGAAAGCACAACGTGTTCTTTAAACAAACCAAGCCTCCAGCAGCCCGGGAATTCCCCCTGCTTTTGTTTTGATTTGCACAAAGAACTCCTGGAGTCCAGAAAGAACCGTTAGTACTTAGTGACGTCTTGTGTCAAACCCTACGTCAAACATGGCACCTTTCAGGTATAAATATAACAACGTTGCCTTAAGCAAACACATGGTGGGTTGGAGCAGAGCGGCTATCTACTTGCCCGAGGCCCAGCTGATGCGAGAACCGAAGGATGCCGACCCTCCCTTGACGCACTGAGAGAGACGCTGTCTTTTCTCTTGCTGAGAAATCCAGCTCCGGTGTTTCCAGTCACCCTTGCGGGTTGCTGGGAGATCGAGTCCTGAGAGAGAGATACAAGACCTCCTACATTCTAGAACCAAGGTACGGAGCTGACTAAACCCTTAAAGAGAATTCTTGATTCAGATTCTTGGCAAAAAAACAACTTAACTTAAACTGCAACTTACTCCTTCCCACGTTGAGTACGTTAGTCAATGTTTTTATGTATGTATATATTTTATCCATTTTAAAGTATCATATGACTGAGAAACCATATCAATGCTTTACAGTATTATTTCATAATACTCCTTTTAATTTACACACTTTACTTCATGATAAGTATTGCAATTGTGGCAATCCATTTCTCTTGCATGAGAAAGAAGACTGCTCAATAAATAACACCTTTTATTGAAAACGCCCGTCTCTCTATTTCTCTGCACTCTGGTGAAACTAAGTATGCACGATTGACTGAGTGAAATAGTTGTCTATTGTTTTCACACGACTCTAGAGATATACTCTTTATTCTGAGGGAGCAAAGTTGTCATGTTTATGCGGTTGTCAGAAACTAATCCCTTCTTGTCTAAATCAGGAGAGTTAACTCTTTCCTGAACATTCGAGAAAGTTTCTAGTGACCTCTGAGCTAGCTGGCAAACCTAATTAAGTCTAACATAGTCAGTAGAGACCTAGATGACCTCAGTCCTACGTCTATACTACTGTTTATGTTATTCTAATGCGCAGAGCCTATTGGGAATATAGGAACTACACTACATGGCGCCCAACGTTTGGTAAGGCGATAATCTAACACTAGATACTAGAGTAACTCAGTCGTGCTTTTTCACACAGACCCTTTTTCCCGTAAATACTCCAAAAGACGTCTGGAGTGGGTAAAAGGTTAATATCCACCGGAACTTAGTAGGAAGAGATTCCTATGTATTAGTTTTTGGTTTAGTCAACGTTGAAGGATACAGTGTTCCAAAATATTGTGCACCTAATCTTTGTTTCCCTTGAAACTTGCTCTGCAAACAAAAACTTTCTGTCAGTAAAATGGGAGAAAGTGAGGACGAAAGAGAGAGAGCTACAATAGCAGCTCAACTCCTAGCGGATGACACAAGTCTCCAAAATAATGACCCGAATGTTATAATCATTCCTGTAAATGTAAGAAGAACTATAACTCTTAAACTTATAGAAAATGGGCTATCACCAAGAGGTGGTATAGTCATATTTGTGGTAGAGGCCCATGAATATCGGCAGACAGAGGTATTCTATTCATGGATACATTTTCCAGCAGCACACGCTGTGACACAAGACTTCCACTATTACAAAATAGAGGAACCTCCGGATGAGTACGCTCCTTTCGAGGACGTTGAAATCCCACTAACATACCAAGAGCACCTGCTCTGGTTTAATGGCGCCCTAAAACATCAAAATCACATCACCAGGCTCGGTCCACTAGGTAGACCAGGAGCCACGTGGCCGGTTCTAGCCAGCTACACACCACAACTCGACATTGAGAAGATGTCAAGTGAAGAACTTTTAGTTAAAATAAAAGAATTAACAAAGGCATACAGAGAATTAGTTCAATTGGCAATGGACGATATAACATACCTCCAGAAATTGAAAGAAACAGATATAGCAGAACAGCCTTTTGAACTTGCCAGAATCATAGAAAAATCCTATGAAGAACTAGGTAGAGATAGTTTGGGTGGGAAACCAGTAAAACCCCAACTACTTGAAAATCCTGAAAAAACATTTATTAAAAATAATCTCAATACTCCAAAAAAGAGTTGGGAGGGTAATAAACAATCCACTCCCAGGGAAAAACGATTCCAGTCCAGAGGAAGGTCTCCTCAACGGAGAGATAGATCTCCAGAACGAGGTGGCAAGTCTCCCCAGAGGGAGCCCTCTGAGAAAAGATACAACCTTAGAGATAGGGATAAATTAAGAAAACCTGACAGATATCAAGATATTGATACACGTCCCTCTCGATCTTTTCAGACTTCCTCACAGAAATCGGAAAGAAGAGGACGGTCAGAACACAATGAAGAGCACGTCAAGTCCAAAGACAAGGAACCTGCTCATCAAAGTAAAAAATTACAATTTCCAAAGAAGAAGGTAGCTAGTATTAAAATAAAACATGCCGAGGATTCTGAGGACACAACTGAAAAATGGAGAGTGGGCCTAGACAATGCTAGACAGCACAGCAGAAGTAACCATAGCTCGCAAGATCTTGATGAATCTTCTGGAGACAGTGGACATGAATAAATACATTCAAGTGGAAACTGCAGACACCAGAGTTAGCAAACCCCATAAATTATATGAAATAACATTACGTATAGAGGGGGACAAGACTAGGAAAGTAAGGGGTCTCTTTTGGGATAACCTTTCGAAAGGCTATGACATCCTGTTAGATGAGAAAGACTGGCCACCAGAGTTTGTCAGGGAGTGCCTTCATGGCGAAGAAATAATTATGCCTGCCTTCTCAAATCATATTCCAATTCATAAAAAATACACATTTGCAAGAAAATGGGCAGTGGCCCAAGCTCCTGCATTATATAAAAATCATGTAGGATGGGATGAGGATTCTCCTCACCATAAAAACCAGTTAACCCCTTCCATGCTCATGACGGAACGGTTCCGTCATGAGCGTCGGTTGAGCTGTGCTCATGACGGAGATGCAGTATCCTGTTAAACAAGAAGCTAAAAAACAAGTCATGGAGATCTTAGATCAATTGAATATCAGGGGGTGATTGAAACATGCACCTCACAAATGAACAATCCTTTGTTTCCTGTCTCCAAGCCAGACAACTCATATCGTCTAGTTTTGGACTACAGACACCTAAACTCCTGCTGCAAAACATTTGCAGTACAAAACTCACACAGTGCAGCACTAATGAATAACATTGTGCGCAAAAAATATAAAACAAATTTAGATATCTCAAATGGTTTCTTTTGTAAAAATATTGCACCTGAAAGCAGGTATTTGACCGCTTTCTCCTGCATGGCGTCGCAGTAACAATTCTGTCGACTCCCAGAGGGATTCAAGAATAGCCCAGGATTATTCTCAGCAAGGGTAACAGAGTTACTACAAATGTATGACGATGAGGCATTATCTTATGTCGATGACATCTATCTTACAGACGACGACCTGGAGACACACTTGAAAAGAGTGAACACCATAATACTTGGGTTCGCATCTGAAGGGTATAAATTCAACTTTAAGAAGTCACAAATTGTCCATCTAACTGTCCTGTTTTTAGGATAAGAATTATCAAGTGAAGGCAAAAGCCTAGCAGACAATTTCTTAGAGAAATGTGCAGTACTCCAAGCTCCAAAAACGCTGAAGAACTTACAATCAATACTAGGTTTCCTGAATTTCGGAAGAACATTCATTCTAAATTATGCAGAGAGGGTTAAACCTCTCTATGAATTAATAAAACCTGATTTCAAACCAATTAATTGACTCAGAAACACACACAGAAATTTTAAGATCATTACAAACAGACATGTTAACCAAAACAAAATTTCAAACACGCGAAAACATACGCAACCTTGTCATCCGAGTCATCCCAGGAAGATGCGGATTTACGTACCTGACCTCTAATGAGGGAGAAACAGTACCAATAGCTTACAAATCACACTTGTACACACAAGCTGAAATGAAATTCAGTTCTACTGAAAAAATTCTAACTGCGGTTCAAACGGCTGTAGCAAAAGAAAGAGCCCTGGCACAAGGTCAACGTATAATAATCGTTACACCAGTGCCTGCTATAGAAGCAGTAACAAGGGCAAGCATTCCAAATGCTAAAGCTCTACATCCAAAATGGATACAATGTGAAACTTCTCTTGCTGCAGAAGACGTGAAACACTATTTTGATCCGAAAATGAAAAAACTAGAAAATCTAGAATACGAACATGAATATCCTCTGCCAATCGAGATTCTGCCTCTAGAACAATACACCTGTGTGATTTACACAGACAGATTTGCACAACACTACGTTGTGGGAAAACAAACTTACAATGCAGCGTGCGCGATTGTTAAAGGTCGCTGGCGCTTAGGTAAATTCAGACCGTTAATCACCAAAACTGAATCACTCAGAAACTGTACAGCTCAGCGAGCTGAAATGAGATCCTTAAAGATGGCACTCGAAAATGCCGATCGCGAATTCCCCACACTAATAGTGTGCGATTCGCATTACTGCGTCAAGTCTTACAATAATGACATGCAGACCTGGATTCAAAATGGTTACAAAGATGACACAGGTGCGACAATAAAGCATAAGAAGCTTTGGGAACAAGTAGTTCTTTTACAGAAAGAACTACAAAAGACTCACGTGATACATACACTGAGTCATCAACGTGATGGCGTTCACGTTGCAGGGAATTCATTGGCTAACAAAGCTACAGCGGTAGCGGTTCAACCCGCTTCCGTAGCCACAAAAAAGCGTTCTAAAAAACACATAGACGGGGAAACCATGCTGGCAATAAGAGCCTCATTAAAGGGCGACTATGCAGCATTACCTCTCGGCTATCCACTCAGTAATACATACATAATTGATGTGAACTCCGTTCCTTTTGCTCAAATCCCTGGAGTGGGGGATAGAGTAATTCCAAACACGAACCAGAGAGTCTTCTTGATTGAAGACGCACACATGGGATTGGGTCTAAGGCACCAAGAGATCGTGAAATCTCTAAAAGAATTACAATCAGAATACTGGTGGCCGGGGATGAGCCTGCAAATTTACAACTTTGCAAAGGATTGTCCAGCCTGCAACCGAGATCGCAGTTGTGAACCGGACCAGACTACTGTCAGGACACCTTTATTAGAAAGCATCAGGCTATCTATACGCAGAAATCCAGCGGGAGAAATACGTTCCCATAAATATTAAGACTAGATTCACTTAAAATGCAGGCCCCAGCGCTCGGCTGACGCCAGAACTATTATAAAAGATTTGCGAGTCTTTATCGGCACATACGCAATTGGCGTGCTACATTCTGACCAGGGTCCTGCGTTCAGCTCTCGAGCTTACAAAGAGGCCATGACCAGCATGGGCATTGCATTGCGGTACTCTTCTCCCTTCCTTCCTGAGGGAAATGCGGTAGTGGAAAGAAAAAACCATGACATAAAGCAATCTATAACGGCGAGGGTATTAGGTTCGGGTGATGGGTGAGTCAAACATTTAACAAGTGTCCAACGTAGTCTTAACAATCTGCCAAGAAATTCTCTAAAAGGTATCACTCCTTACGAACTATTGTTCGGTACTAGAATGCACATCCAGGACTTAGATTGTCAGACTTCAGTGGTAGAAGAAAAAGCCTTTGATATCAAAGACCGTTTGGCTGTTTTACAGGACTTAAATGAAACAAGAAGAAGTCTGAGTAATACAAAGTTAAAGCCAACAGCCACTGAAGAGAAGCCGCCTGTCCCAGCAAGACCTGTCTGGATTCCACAGATTGGGGATCTAGTCAGAGAAAAGATCGCGGTGAAGAAGAAATTTGGGCCTTCTTACAGAAAAGCAGTACCTGTATTAGCTGTCAGCGGAACAAGATCAGTAGTACTACCGCCCCTTGCTGGTAAAAAGGAGAACAGAGTTGTATCCATCGACCGGTAAAACCACAATCATGTGGTCAATAATAAGTAGTAGGCGTAGTGGACTCCCAAGAAATAGCAGAAGACCAAATCTTGCTACAATCCAAGAGGTTCAAACTGAGAGACTAATCACATTTGATAAACCTGCAGTGAATGAAAAAGGACTATGCAACAAAGCCATGGAACTTGTGCCTCTTGAAACCCAAATTGCAACAGTTCGTCAAGAAACACCTGTCTACAACGATGTAGCCTCAGACTATGCTAATGAAACAAAGAAAGATGCAAAGACTAATGAGAATCCGGAAGCAATTCCAACAATTGACAGAACTGCATCTGGCTACTTCATCAATTTTGATGACTTTTCTGATGATCCAAGCGAGCATGAAGAAACGCTAGCAACAAAAACTTTCAAAGAAAAATTGACTGAACTCTTTCATCAACTAAAAGAAACTGATCTGATTTCACCATGGATTGAATTTTGGATTGTGTTAGGTGTACTTTTTCTCCTACTTTGGCTCATCATGGTTCTATGTTTGGGAAAATTCATTGATGGAAAATATAGTACAATGGACACAGCAAGTCAGAACATCAACTTGGTCCTAAAGCCTCACACATCCTCTCACATCAAGAAAAGAGAACTGTCACCAGTGAACATCACAGCCAATCCAATACCCGGTGGGGTAGCATGGGACAAAACGGATTATGAAATCTAAGGCCCGATTGAGCTCTTGAAATATCCACATCAATTTAAGGTTTCCTTAAGTGACTTTGTGACACCAAGTACTTTCTCTGATGATTGGGACTTTGAAAATATTAATAATATGATGTCAGATTTAGTAATGTCAGCAACATTCACAGAACATGATTATTTGCAGGGTTCATCAAATTATGAATAAATGTACTGTTATAATCATTATGGTCATCACTATTTGCATAAATCTACTCAACCTAGAAATGTTTTAAATTATAATCAATGGGTACATTGTCCAACACCGCCAAAAGGCAGCTCGAAAACATTTTATGAGAAATTCACATATTTCTCAGGGTTTAACACAAGTGATGCAGAAACGTTTTATTTTAAAATGTTAAATAAGACAGGAATGAAAACAATGTTGACAAATACTAAATTGATTTATTCTGAAAAATGTTATGATAAAATGTCTACATTTGGTTTTGAATTTTGGAAAAACAACATTAAAACAAAAACCATCTGGGGTTCAAAAGATTGGCAGGTACAAGGTCTAGAAGCATTATTTAGAGCCTGCATGATCGCAGAACAGATAATATTACTGAATGACACCATTCAACAGACAACCTGTCTTGGTTTAGCCAAGATAAAAGATTTAAACAAACCGTCCATTCCAAAGCCCATGCCTGATAGTAATAGCACTACAGATGTGGAGATAGATGTATCCCATATTTTACACCAAAACAGAACAAATCCTGATTGGAAAAAATGGTTGATCTGGCCCACAGACACAAATAACTGTCAAGATAGATTCCTGAACAAAACACAGGGGTTTAAACAGACCAGGCCAGACCCAAGATATTCCCAGAGACAACATCCAGGGATAGTTACAACATACAGTGTAGGGAAACTATGCCTCGAATGGCTACAGAAATCCACACTGGCTGAAATTAAGCAACACTTAACTTTACTTAAAGACGGTGCTGACTTGCGTGATTCCATACTGGGACCATGCAAACAGCGTCAAAAACGTTTTATATACGCCGGTATATACGCTGCTTACAACGAAGCTTGGAAAGTAACACAAATTGAAACAGCAGAAAAAATACGAGAAATTGATCGTATAAATTTGGAAAAATCACTTTCTGTAGTGGACAATGGGTTAACGACTCTGTCCTCCAGAATGTATTCACTGGACAGCATTGTATCATCTGCTATTGATATAATAGAGCAGGACTTACTAATGTTACAACATGGTCAGTCCCAATTACGTTCTACTGTACAGCTAGGCTGGACGTTACAAAACCTTCGTTCAGGCTACGTGCCATGGCGTCTAATCAACATAACGTCATTATTTTCTATCTTTAACCTTACTAATAAACAAATCAGTTTGGCACAAAAAGGAGCAGACTATACGATTCTGAGCATTGAAAAACTTGAGAGATTACCATTGACAATGTCAGAGAGACCTGTCATTGAATGGATAATACATGGAACGATTACAATCCCAATAACAACTCAGTTTAAGTATTGCCAAAAATATATACCAGCCGGCCTGTATGAAAGGTTGGGTAAAGGATACATCAAGTCAACATGGAAATTACCTTATACACACAAATGTTATAGGGAAGGGAAAAAAGAGGTATTTCTTAGTGGTAACAATTTTTAAAAATCACTAAGCGGTACACTCCTATGTCAAGGTATTAACTTGCATGGAGCCTGTGAAGGGTCTTCAAATAACCTTTCATGTCACCTTCACTGCACTCCTGCAACACAGATAGAGCCATTTTTCAGACAACTTTCCAACGGCAGTTATGTTCTAATAAGTGACCACAGCTGTTGTGGCATGGTGCCAGGAAAAGCCTATCTCGTGAGCGTTAGTTCCATGGTCACTTGTTGTATGCAAGTATTGTATCCAAACAGCAATCCAGACATGGAGGCGGCAATATGGCCTTCTTTGAATATCTCTTCTATTCGAATTGATACTTTAAGCAGAATAAAGTATTTTCTTTTACAGACAACTGTGCCTTTAACCTCGTCCAAAGAGACGTATGATCTGCAAGTTGCAAGGACAGCAGCAGAGATACATTCCCTATTATCAACAAATTTCCCCCGTGCATTTCGTAGAAATGTTAAGCCAAATTTTAAACATGTCTGATACCAGTGGCATTTAAGCCATTGTAATTTTTGGCATACGGCAGGCTCACCTCGCATTGACAGGACATCACCGACGCCCATTCTTCAGAGCCAACACCTCGCCGCACCCGCTCCGCGGGTGCTGCTTCGCGTGCAGGGACTCAGGACAACACTGGTGAGAGGCGCTAGCGGGGCTGCGAGCATGCAGGGACTCCAGGAACCAGGAGCCCCTGCGAGACCGTCCTGCAGCTTCCGGTCCGCTCTCCCTGCTGGCCCTCCCCCCGTACTCTACGCTCCTATAACTTCCTTTGTCCCTCCCGCAGCGCGGGACGCAGCTTGGGGCGAAGACTGGGCAAAGACTGGGCCGCTTGAGGCCGTTCGAGGTCTAAGAGGACTGGGCTGGGCCACGCCCCTTGGTTGGTGCATTATACAGTTTTATTGGTGTAATATTTAATTATTTATTGGTATTTATTAATCTGTATAATGTGCTCACGGGGTAGTCGGAGTAAAACCCTTATGGCTGCGAGTAACTCTAATCGAACACTGGATGATTTCCTAGTCAAAACCAATTTGGCCATTGATGAAGAAATCAGCAAAATGCAGCACAGGGTCTCATTGGATCTTGAAGCTGCACGAAGGCTATCCGAGCATCTAGCTAGCACTAGGAAATCTTCCATGGGGAATATTGCTTCTGCACGTACCCCCGAGCATATAGTAGGTCCGCGGCCTTTGTTGACAACGGCTGCCATTCATCCAGCCCCTTCCACTACTTCTCCACCATCCCCTTCGATCCTTTCAGCCACCCCATTGGAACCAATTAAGGATCCTGTCCCACTAACTTGCATGTCAGGCACCTTGTATCCCCCTAAAACTAATCAATCCATGAATTTAGGTAGGGCCAGGAAAGCTGCAATTTATAAAAAGAAATGTATTGCTAGGGCCATACATGCACGGAAAAAAGCGAAAATTGCTAGATCACAGTTTTTCAATAGTAGAAGGGCACTAGGATCTCTTGGTATAAAGGATGATAGTATGAAAATTAATCCTGGCACTCTGGGTGGGACAGCCGCTTCGGATTTAAACATCTCCGCGGATGATAGCATCCTGGTTGCCTCCCCAGGGCCGAACAGAACGAATGATCTGGTGGGGCAGGTGTGTGGATCACCAAATGATAGAGGGGGAGATGAAGAATTCCTTAAAATGGTCTGGGCTACGTTAAAACAACTACTTACCCCCTTAGAATTAAGGCTTTCTCGTATAGAGAATAATCTGTTAGAAATGGATAGGACCATAGTCACCCTGGCCAGCCTGAGCCTAAAGGAAATGGAAGCTAAACGTCCTCGTGAAACTGAATTATCCCCCCAGATAAAAGAACCAGCACCCTTACCACTACCCTTACAAATACCTCAAAATATTCCTATGCCCCTACCAATAGCTAAACCTATACCGAAGCCACGTACCACTGTTGCAAACCAGACTGCATCAACTCCTAGTTCTGTTGCACCAAAATTATGTCCCTTGCCTAATCTAGCCCATAGGCAGAATCCTAACCCACAGGTTGCCCCACAACACGCCATAAGGCAAAACTATGTGAATAACTCTCAGCGGCCGCCCAGTCGTCCCAATTTTCGTGGAGGTTTTATTGACCTTCCACCAGAAGTTGGGCCTTATGTCATCATACTAGCCGGAGGTCCTGAGTTGGACCAGCACTCCCAGGAGAACCACCATTCCCTGAAAAATAAAGTCATCCATTGGCTTAATTCCAACACACAGCTTCCTGTTCAACAAAGAAGCAGTGTATTAATGGTCCGAAGAGTGCCTTGGATAGGCCCCACACCTAAGTCCCTGGCAGGTGACTGTATTGTGGTTTCTTTTGCTGACCCTCACACAGCACAGCACTTATGTGCGTGGCCATCGTATGAAGTTAATCCCACAATAGTCCTGAGACCCCTTACCTTTTTTTACCCTCCAAGAAACCATTACGCTAAGGAAGGTCCATGGACTATTGTCCAGAACACCAGACGGACAACAAATAGGCCCGATGGATATAGCCAGCATAATTGGTGACAAGGGGCACCCAACACCAACATGTTTGGTTGCCTGCAGGAGGTGGCAGGATGGTTTCCAAATAATATCCCTTTAAGAAACCGCTTTGATCCACTTGTGGGCATGGATGAGCAAGACTGACCATCACAAAATTCTCCTGGTAATGCCCTGACAATAGGAGAGCCCGGCCAGAGGGAGAAGGGAGAAAGTCGTAACGATAACTTATGGGAGAATGTTCCCATGGGTGACGATCGTACTTCTAACCCCCAAGCCCCTGAGGCTGGTATCAATATAGAAAGTGCACCAAGCTCAACTATCCTAGGGCAAAATCCGGAAGTACCACCTGAGCCAGCCAGAAAGAACCAAAGTGAACCAAGGATGTGCCTAATTTCATGGAACATTGCTGGGCTTGCCTCAAGACTGGAGGATGAGGCATGGTTAGACTTTGTGGGTGTCTGTGACATTCTGTGCCTCCAGGAAACATGGAGTCGTTCCACTCAGAATATTGAGGGCTTTCGAGCCCTTAATACCCTAGCGGTACCTTCACAAGCGGGTAGGGCAAAAGGTGGTCTAATGACAGCAACCTCGTTAAAACTATGCAAACTTGTAATCACCAAGATAGTTGACACCCCATGGTTTCAAGTGCTGATGTTGGTTAATTTGTTTCCGGAACCATTGTTATTAATTAATTGGTATTATAACATCTTTGATAATAATGAGACAACTGTTATGTCGAAGTTGGAGGAGGCCATAGCCAGGGCACGCCACGAGCAACCCCTACTCTTTGTCATCTGGGTGGGAGACTTCAACTGCTCGTTATGCACCCATGGGGATTCGAAGGTGTGTGGTTTGAGAGATTCTCATGACTTTCCCTTGACTCACTTTAAACATACACCCCAGGGGGACGCTTTAAATAATATCATCATTTTAAATGATTTATCTATAGTGGAACCCTGGGTTGGTTCAGATTTGGCTCCGATACCAACTTTTCAGGGAAGTAGAGGCACGATGAGTTTCATCGACTTCGTAATTATTTCCAGTGGGTATTTTCACTATGTTGATAAACTGGAAGTAATCGCTAATGCTGCCAGCGACTATAACCCTTTAATCCTATCCCTCCTTTGTCCTGTTAAACCCAAACATCTTGTCTGGGAACAACCTATAAAGTATAACAGGAACCAAGGTATCACTCTTAAATGGGGTAAAATAGACGCAGCAGGTCTTGAGGACGAGATAATAAATGGATATAGCTCAGAATATGATGCATGTCTATCACCAACAGCTAACCCCGAAAAGGTTATAGGGAATTTTGAATTATTATGTGGGCATGTAGCCGAACGGCTTACAAAACCAATTGGGAAAAACAAAAGGTTAGGGCCCAGATGGTTTGATGCTGCATGCTCGGCAACACACAGATCCCTGAAAGTGGCATTAAAACAAAAACCTAGGGATATAGATTTGGTTAGGGCATCTAGACTGGCCTATAAAGAAGCCATAAGAATAAGGAAGCTGGATTTAAAAAATCTAGCTTGGGAAGACCTAGAAAAGGCCTCGGAATTGAAGGACAACAGGCTTTTTTGGGAAGTAATTAATCGTCCCCTTTTTATAAGTAATGGCAAGGACAATATTGTGATGCAGATCGCATGTGAAACATGGGAATCACATTTTGGGGACATTTTTAATCCACATGGAATTTCATATAATGAACCATTAATAGGAGACCCTAGGGAACTGGTGGTTTCTCAATCCTCTTTGTCCCTGAGCTCATCACTTACCCTGCAAGAAGTGGAAGATGCTCTGTCGAAAGGCATATCATTAAAAGCTCCCGGTCCTGATCTAGTGCCATTGGACTTTTTTAAGCACAATATTAAGATTTGGGCCCCTCTTTTGTTAAATGTCTTTAGAGCAGTTGTTATTAGCCGTATTCCAACATCGTGGAAGGAGGCAGTAGTGGTGCCGATTTTCAAGAAGGGCAATAGATCTGATCCCCGATGCTATCGCCCAATCTCACTAATTGATGCATCGTGTAAGATATTGGGTAGGGTCATCTTAGCCAGATTGGAAACATGGGCAGACTCGGTGGGCCTTATTGTAAATTCCCAATATGGGTTCAAAAAAGGCAAAGGTACCGTCGAACAGTGCCTGAACCTGGCTCTGATTATAGGGAAACACACGAAGGCAATGAATTCTTCCATCCATCTTGCCTTCATTGACCTCTCAAGTGCGTTCGACACTGTGTGTCGAAGCAAGCTGTGGAAAATGATGGAGGCTATGGGTTTCGAGGAACCTTTGGTTCACTTGCTCCGTAGACTCCATGAAGCAACCACTGTAGCCATAAGGTTCGGGCCAGGGGGAGAGAAAACTAAATCCATTCCCTCGACTGAGGGCGTCCGCCAAGGATGCATATTAGCCCCCTTTTTGTTCCTAGTTTACACCAATGGGCTGGAAAAATATTTGTTGGACCACTGCCATGATTTCCCAAAGGTCAACGGTAGGAGTATACCGATGCTTTCTTATGCCGATGATACGGTATTATTGACACTCACAGGAAACAGTATGCAGCACTGTCTTGATGCCTTCCATAACTTTATGTTGGACCTAGACCTGAAGATACATTTCACCAAATCCTTTGCTATGGTCTGTGGCCCAAAGGGCACCAAAACCAGAAAGTTTGTAGTAAATAATTCCACCATTGAAAAGGTGGAAAATTTTAACTATCTGGGAAACCTTTTCAATAATAAATTAAGTTGGGCCCCGTTAATGAAGACTCGAGTCCAGAGTGCTAGTCGCTCTATTGAAGGTCTGTTTCGTTTCTGTGGGAAGCTAGGTCAAAAACCTGTCAAACATCTAAAAACCTTGTATAAAGCAAAATGTTTGTCGGTAGCTACCTATGGGGCAGGGGTTTGGGGAACCGAAAGCCCTGACATAATACAAACCACGGAGAACAAATTTTTAAAGCGTGTATTGGCTATTCCATCAAGTTCCTCAAATAGATTTGCCCATGATGAGATAGGTCTGAGTTATGTGAGCGACATTATTCGCCTCTCCCCCCTATTATTATGGGGTAAAATATGGCTATCAAAGGATCTACAACTGTCCAGAGACATCCTTCGGGATTGTTTAAAACTGACAAATATGAATAAGATCCCATGGCTATCTTATGTCAATGAAACACTCCATAAAATAGGCCTGGGTGACATTTTTGACAACCCCGAAAACATTCAGGGAGATATTAAATCTGTTATCAAACCAAGTTATTGGAAATCCTCGCTCGTGCATTCCTTGGTTAGCCCCCACGCTTTTAAGGTTACTTTACAGCACCAGTTTTATTTAACCTTTACAAATCATGTGCAATGGCGATTCTATTTGACAAGGTTTAGGTTACACATTTTGCATTTTCTTTTTGCGTTCCCAAAACAGGGGAGCTGGTGTGAGAGACTGCCCCCCTGCCCCTGTAACAATAGAGTTAGCCAAAGCACGATGCATGTTGTTCTCTTCTGCTCCTTATATAAGGATCCGAGAATTAGGTTTATTAAGCCGATCCTTAAGGAAAAGCAACCATGCGACTATAAAGAGGGTTATGACCATTTGTTATCTTTGTCCACATCTGATGTTTGTTGTGCAATGCTAAATTTTATACGTGTGTCACTCTTGATTAGAAAACGGTATGGTTAATTTTGGCTCCTAGAACTTGTTTTGTTGCCCATGTATATTGTTGTTTCATGACTTTTTTGCTCTTGATCTTTAATGTAACACAGGTATTAGGAACTTATGATTAACCTAATCTGATTGAAAAGCTATGGGCTTCAACTGTGATTATATTAATTAATGTATTTTTTAAATTAGTGTTATAATTTTAAAATTGTCTTTAAATGAATTCCAAACCATGTTTTTAAATGCATTGTTTGACTTTTATGATTCTTTTTCTGAATCGAATAAAGTTTTTGAAACGAAACGTATTTAAGCCAATTTTTTCGGGACTGTTAGCACCCTTAGAAACAGTTCTGGGCATTTTCCCGAATTTTGTCCATTCCTTTTTCGGCGGCCTGCCTCTTCTTTTGGGACTCGTAGTGGGAATTTTGTTTTTGATCCTTCTGCTCCGATATGGCAAGCCAAGCCACAGCAACAATGGAAGAAACGATGCTAGCAATACGCTACCGAGACCGCATCACTAAAGTGCTCGGATTGGCCCGGCTAAGAGATCTTAGTGCAACCTGGTTTCTTTCATTCAGGCCATTCTAGCAAGATTGCATCTTACCTGTGCTTCGATGTCTGCTATGCGGAGAAGAATACGTGTTAGAAATCTGTCTTATACTACCATCAGCAGTACCAATGGATATCGATACTTTGCTAGGTCCGGTAACGACTCATGCAACGTGTTGTCCCCAGCGGCTACCTATTCTGATGACGGCATTCGTTGAGACTTCACCATTACAATTAGGTGGCGGTGGAGTACGAGAGGAAAGCAGCACCAAACAGGTACAACCTTCTGTGAGCATTGCTGATCCAGACATCGATGATGGCAATGATTATCACATATGCACAATAACAGCATTTTCGAACTTGGTCCAACTTTCACCTGATGTTGTAGACCAATTTTTTGCAAGCCTGTCTGATATGATGTTCTCCCCTGAACAAAAAGAATAACTTTTAAAACAACGAGCACACAGCGTTCCCTGAACTCTGAATTCGGCCTTCAGTTTTGATAAACAGAACTACTGAAAAACATTTGGAACTATTTTTTTCCCTGAGAGCGAAATTATTTTTTCCAATTCCAAAATATTTACTTTTTCTTGGCACACGGTAATCTGCTTAAAGTAGAACTATTCTTAGAGAACAGAGCTTCTATTTTTAGAGATACTAGAGACAATATTTTACCTCAGCCTCTAGCACATGTACAGTATTGTATAAATATGTGATGAAATGGTCTCGACCTTCTTTTCTGTATTCAGAGCCATTTCATGTGTAATTTTCGCAATTCATTCAGCCAATATTTATATATGCATTATCTGAATGATACAACTGCTTGAAATACGTACAGTATAATACTCATTTTCGTGTATACGCCATACACCATTTCAAATGCAATTTATGTATTTTGGGGTGGGTTGGAAAACACATGCATCAGTATATGTTTCCTATTGCTTAGTATTTAGTAATGATTGACATAATACGTGGAGTGGGTGTTGTGAATCTATCTAGGACCCTAATTAGATATCCCCGATTCATGCCCTGATGCGGTTATAACAAAACATACCCTTATAAAGGCATAAGAATCATGTCCATATTCAGGCATAGCCCATGCAGTCCAAATACGGCAAGGCTACTCCCATAGACTCCTAGAAAGCACAACGTGTTCTTTAAACAAACCAAGCCTCCAGCAGCCCGGGAATTCCCCCTGCTTTTGTTTTGATTTGCACAAGAACTCCTGGAGTCCAGAAAGAACTGTTAGTTCTTAGTGACGTCTTATGTCCAACCTTACTTCAAACACGGCACCTTTCAGGTATAAATATACCAACGTTGCCTTAAGCAAACATACGGTGGTTTGGAGCAGAGCGGCTATCTACTTGCCCGACGCCCAGCTGATGCGAGAGCCGAAGGAAGCCGACCCTCCCTTGACGCACTAAGAGAGACGCTGTCTTTTCTCTTGTCGAGAAATCCAGCTCCGGTGTTTCCAGTCACCCTTGCGGGTTGCTGGGAGATCAAGTCCTGAGAGAGAGATACAAGACCTCCTACATTCTAGAACCAAGGTACGGAGCTGCCTAAACCCTTAAAGAGAATTCTTGATTCAGATTCTTGGCAAAAAAACCAACTTAACTTAAACTGCAACTTACTTACTCCTTCCCACGTATTAGGCTTAGGTCAGGTACACCGGGGTAGGCGTATCTTAGAAGCACCAGTTGAGTACGTTAGTCAATGTTTTTATGTATGTATATATTTTATCCATTTTAAAGGATCATATGGCTAAGAAACCATATCAATGCTTTTACAGTATTATTTCATAATACTCCTTTTACTGTACGCACTTTACTTCATGATAAGTATTGCAATTGTGGCAATCCATTTCTCTTGCATGAGAAAGAAGACTGCTCAATAAATAACACCTTTTATTGAAAACGCCCGTCTCTCTATTTCTCTTCACTCTGGTGAAACTAAGTATGCACGATTGACTGAGTGAAATAGTTGTCTATTGTTTTCACACGACTCTAGAGATATACTCTTTATTCTGAGGGAGCAAAGTTGTCATGTTTATGCGGTTGTCAGGAGCTAATCCCTTCTTGTCTAAATCAGGAGAGTTAACTCTTTCCTGAACATTCGAGAAAGTTTCTAGTGACCTCTGAGCTAGCTGGCAAACCTAATTAAGTCTAACATAGTCAGTAGAGACCTCAGTCCTACGTCTATACTGCTGTTCATGTTATTCCAATGCGCAGAGCCTATTGGGAATATAGGAACTACACTACAGTAGGAAGGACTCCTTGTAGCACAACACTTAATGTTGGTTGTGACATTGGACAACTCCTGTGGCCACCAAATTGGACACTGCCAGAATTTTAGACTCTTAGGGGCCTATTATGAATCTGGTGGTCTGAGGACCGCTGGACTCATGGTGGTGTGGCAGTAGCGTATCCCGCCACGTCACACTGGTAGTCTGACCGCCCAATCATTAATCAGGCATTTGGACTGCCTGCTCCTCCAAGGAACCACAATTCCCTGGCGTGGGAGCGATAGTGAGAGACAGCAATGTGCTTGGTGGGAAGGACACGGTTCGTTCAAGCATATTAAGAGTTTCCTCTCAGCCAGGCTTTTCATGGCAGTCCCACTGCCATGAAGTTATGGTGGAGAGGAAAAAAGGGTAGCCTACAAGGCCTCCCTGTGCCTCAAACATATGTGAATGCACACAGGGGGGTACAACATGTGCCCCTCTGTTTGCATGCACATAGGTTCCTGCATTGCATGGACTTTCGAGTCCATGCCGTGTAGGAACCTCGCAGTGTGGTCCCATTGTGGTACCTCTTTTAATGGCAGTGCTGCCTTTAACAGTGGCACCACCATCGGACCGCCACTTCTCCCGTCTGGATGACTACTGTGTAGTCGAAATTGGGTGGGTGGCGTGAGTTTCGTCGGAGCAGTGGCGCAGCAGTTTGCACCGCCGTGCTTCTGCTCCAACAAAAACTCGTAATTGTGGCTTAATGTGTTTTTTTTGTGCAATTCCAAATGTGAGGCCGTAGATCTGGTTCTAGATTATGACATACCTCCATTATATTTTGTGCCTATAGAATCTGATTGGTTTGATTATGTCCTCTTCTTCCATAGTGGCAAGGTCTGAAAACGAAATTTAAAAATTGCACTGAGAATTTGTGTTATATATGGTTGGTTATGTTTTCAGAACAAAATTGCCAAATATTTTTCAAATGTAATAAAACACTAGTTTTTATTTTTTTTATTTGTTTATTGGGTTTTACATTCATTATGGCTTTTTGACTCTGTACATCAGTGCAATGGTTTAAAACATAGTTACAAGGAAGTGCACAGTACTCGTGGTCGTCAACATACATTTTGTTGTTTCACTCTGATATAACTGCTTAGTCCGTGCCTGCGTACATTTTGCTGTTTCATCATGTTAGCACTGGTTAGTCCATGGTAAAAGACTGTCAGGGGGGAGTCTGCTTGTTGTTCTTAACTCGTCAGCAATTCTGTGTCCTGTGCAGATGAAGCTTGTTGCCCGTGGGCGAGTATGGATTTGTCAATGTCTTGCCTAAATGCGTTCCCAAACAACTGTTGGCAGAATAGTCTGTCAACACGAACTTGCGAACTTCCAACTGTTGGATTAAACTATGGGAAGATGAGGGGGGGAGCTATTCATCCAAGTATTAATAGAATCGATCATGTCGATGGACTCAATCCTTTAGTAAAGTGTGGAGGTATGATAGGGCGTTTGCGGAGGGAGGGTCGGGATGTGAGCCTCTACGGTCTTTCCAGCAGTGTCCTTTAAACACTAGTTGATGAGTTTTTGAAAAATATTTTTATTTTGTTGTCATGGTGGAAAATTGAGAGAAACATTACCGACTTGCAATTCATTTATGATTTAACTAACATTTGCTTATTTACATTTTAAAATGTATGATAGAAGGAAAATTATAAATAAATAGAACAAAGAAATACAACACCAATCTTTGACTTTATTAGTTTGCTTTTATTAAACAAAACCAAATCAACTAACAGGATAAAAACCAAAAAGCCAAAAATATTAGAAAACGTCAGTCCAGTCATGGTGATTTAACCCATTATTAAAGTATAAGTATTGAGTCAAAATTGTTTGAAGTCTAGTGTCTAAATTCCAATTGGCATCAGAAAGGTAAATGTGCCTAGAAAATAGTACACAGAGTGAATGGTAGTCACACACTGGAGGGAATTAGGTTCTGCATCTCTTGGTGCTAGAGGACTTGCCATCCTCTCCTGCTGTTCCAGATGTACTTGTGCTCCTGCGGGTGGGGGGGGGGCTGGTGGAGTCGAAGTTGCAGCGACCGAGGTAGGTGCAGATGTTTCCTGTTGTGGCAGGACCTCCCTTTCTGTGGCTAAGGCAGATGTAGATGACCAAGATGTTGTTGGACCACAAAAGCCCTGCACACATGGGTATAAATGTCATGCAGCACCCCTGTCTAGGAGCCCTTATTGGAGTTGTGATTTTCCATATGAACATTGAGAATCCTCTGTAACCGCTTGTCTCCCGGAGCTCTGTAAGGACCTGCCCCATCATGTCTTGGGGCTGATGGAGGGATCCCAAGACGAGGTCGATGGTGGCCTGGGCGACATGTTATTGTTATTGTTATTGTTACTTTAGTTTGTATAGCGCCAGCTCACCCACCGGTCTCAAGACGCTTTCAGACCAAGAAACACAACAAATTTTTCGGGCTGATCGAAGGAATAGAATACCTTATAATTAAGAAGGGCCAAAAGCTTCCCTAAATAATGTTGTTTTCAGTAGTTTTCTAAACTGTAGAAGATTGGTCTCCTTACGAAGCATGTCTGGCAACTTATTCCACAGCTGTGGGATTTGTGTGGAAAAAGATCTTCCACCCTTTGTTGCCAGTTTGAAACGAGGGCAAACCAATAGTTGAGCATCCGAGGATCTAAGTGATCGTTTCGGATTGTAACGCGTCAGACGATCCTTAATATAGGCCGGTGCTTGTCCATATATTGCCTTATGTGCAACGCACAGGCTCTTGAATTCCACCCTCTGCTTCACCGGGAGCCAGTGAAGCGTATGTAATAGGGGGGAGGCATGGGTTTTCCTGGGAAGCTTAAAAATCAGGCGTGCCACATCGTTCATAACCACCTGTAGTTTCTTGATCAGACTGTTTGGCAAGCCTAAATAAAGGACATTGCCATAGTCCAATCGTGATATAATTGTGGCTGACACTACCGTGCGGAGCATCGACTGAGAAAGGAGAGGGACAAGCTTACGTAATTGCCTAATAAGACCGATACACACGCCAACTACCGTAGAAATCTGGGCAGACATTGACAGATCACAGTCAATTTTTATGCCGAGACTTTTTACATTTGCTGCTGGTATTGGAGTAGGACCAAGTTCTTGTGGCCAGTACCCATCACCCCAGGGTGATGTTCCTGTAGATATCACTAGAACTTCTGTCTTTTCAGGGTTGATTTTCAATAGATTGACAGTCATCCAACTGACTGTATACCTAAGAACTTCTAGCATATGCGTCTGGGCTTCAGTAGAATTCTCAATGCTAAAAAGCAACTGAGTGTCGTCGGCGTAATTAAACACTCGACAGCCCATATGCACTAAAGACTCAATCAGGGGTTTTAGGTAGAGATTAAAGAGTAGTGGAGATAGTGCTGAGCCCTGCGGGACTCCACACTCCACCATGCCTACATTAGAAAGATCATCTCCCTGTTGAATCCTCTGTTGTCTCTCAGTTAGGAAGGATTCTAGCCACTTATAGGCTACACCTTTTATTCCCAAACTGGCCATTCTTTCCAGGAGCAGGTCATGGCTGACAGTATCAAATGCCGCTGACAGATCTAGAAGTATCAGGGCGCTTGGTTTCCTACTGTCAGCCATGCCTCTAAGCTCATCCAGCACCGAGAGCATCACTAACTCGGTGCTGTGATGTGCCCGAAAGCCCGCCTGGTGCCCATGGAGGAGATTGTGGGACTCCAGGAGAGAGGATAGACCTTGCAGCACATGTTGCTCTAGAATTTTGGATAGAAATGGTAATTGGGAGATCGGTCGATAATTTTTTAAGTTGGCTGAGTCTGCTCCTGTTTTTTTTATCAGAGGTCTAACCCGAGCCTCCTTAAGGCTAGGTGGAAGGTATCCCTTCTGCAGTGACATATTAAGGAAGGAGAGAATATGTTTCTCTAAGATAGGACGTGCCGCACGGAAAATCCTAGGGGGACAAGGGTCGGCAGGAGAGCCAGATTTGATATTATTCATCAAATGCTCAAGCTTGGTAGAATTTATTTCAGGAAAGCATGAAATAATACATTCTTGAGGGACAGTAGTATTTTGCAATGGAGTAAAACCGCCAACTGTATTATTTTTAATCTCGGCAAGAATAGTTTGCACTTTTCCTGAAAAATACTGTTGAAAGGTGTTACTGTCAAATTTTATCTCAGTTTTGACAGGTATCTTTGTCAATTCACTCAGAATAGTAAACGTTTCCTTCTGAATATTTTGCGCCTGTTTGATACGAATATCGAAATATTCTGCTTTGACTCTCAAAATCAGTTTCTTATAAGAGTTTAATTTGGTTTTATAGTGTTCACGATCTATTTCCTCCTTGGTTTTCCTCCAATGCCTTTCCACACGGCGGAGCTCTTTCTTATATTCTCTCAAAGGAGGAGTAAACCAAGGAGCGCCTTTCCTCAGCCCTTTGGCTTTTTGTAGCTTTTCCGGAGCAATCTGATCGATCGCCTGAGTTAGATTTTTAGTCAAATTCATATAGTCCTGGTCTAGATTGCCGCTAAGGGGATTAATACAGTGTGGAAGAGTGACTGTCAAGGTTTGCAAATCAACCTTCTTCCATTGACGAACTTTTTTCGTTTCTGGGACTGTGCTTATGGAATTCCCTTTAATGGAAATACCAAAGTTAATCAGATAATGGTCCGACCAAACGCAGGGTAGGATATCTTGAATCATCACTTCCGGATCCGAAGTCCAGACAAGATCAAGTGTATGTCCCCTGTTATGCGTGGGACCTTCTACCAACTGCTTCAGACCACTTGTGGACATAGAAAGCTCCAGTTGTCGAGATATCGAATCTTTAGGCATTTTTTCCCAGTGTAGGTTGAAATCACCGGTTATTATTACCTTTTGGTATCTAGTACAGATATCTGATAGAATGGGGGCAAAAAGATCGTTAAATGTTACAGTGGTATTTGGGGGCCGATATATTGTAAAAAGTGCACAGCATGAATTATTTAAAGTCACCTTTATACCCAAAAGGTCTGCCAAATCCACCGATTCCGCCATAAGCTTTTCGACTCTCAGGTACTTTTTGAATAAGATTGCAACTCCTCCGCCACGTAACCCATTTGCGCGATTATGCCATACCGCATCATATTCTTCCGGCAGAGCTGCTAAGATATCCGGTACCGAGTTGTCATCTAACCATGTTTCGGTTAGGGTTAAAATATCTATATCTCCCTCTTGCAAAAGGGTAAATATTTTTAGGTGGTGCTTATGGAGAGATCGGGTATTCAAACTCCCAACCTTCAGTTCAAGTTGACCCAAATAAGAACTTGTTCTAATGGGTTTCAGGATATGTAAATCTTTTAACGTGCCGATAATATTTGGGCTCAGCCTTACCTTATTGGAGTGTAATTCATGTAGAGTATCTGACGAATATTTAATGATAGGACCAGCAGTCCTAGCCCCTGGGCCCGTCCGTGCACGGACGGGCACAGACGGGCTGGACTCTGGCGTGACTCCGGCGTGCTCCCGCTGCGCGCGACCGCTGCGCGCTATCATGGTCCTTTTAAATACCTTGCAGTAATTGACGCCGCCTAGCACGCTGCCCTAAGTGGCGCTGCTGTGAAGAGAATACCCCCAAGATGGCGCTGCCTAATCCACAACGAGGGACAGAGGAGCCGCGAAATGCAGTGAGGATACAATTATTGAGCAAGTAGATGGCGCTAAAAACAGGGGAGAAGTAACAAAAAATTAACTCAAATATAAAACGGTCCTTTAAAATTATTCCAAGTTCGAGCCTGGTAGTTGAAAAAGCGCTGCTGATCTAAGCGCTGCGCAAATAGTTGTGGGTCTTGCTTGGTTAGAGGTGGTTAGACATGTAACTCAGTGACCTCACATTGCTGGCCCACATGATCTCTCATGTGGCCCCCTCTACCCATTACCATGTGATCTTGACCCAGTGATCCCCATCCCACTGGTTACTGGCTGAACTTGAGGTGGTACTGGTGAAGTCAGGTAACCAGCACGGGGGGCACAAGATTGGGGTGATGTTGCGTTGGACACAGGTAGTGAAGGTATCCATGACCTTAGATGTGGTAAGGAGATGTGGGTGTGGGCTGAGTGAGGCTCTCTGGAGCTGTATGCCTAGGCAGACCAGATAGGCCGGCAAGCTCCTGATTATCCAGACTTGCAGGAGTGTAATCCTCACTGAATATGTATTCCTGCTGTGGAGTGGAGGTCTCCTCTGTGGCAGTAGAGAGGAGAAATGTCAAATCAACCTGTCCATGGCCTAGCATGCTAAAAATCTGACTATTGCACAACCTTGAATGATATTTAGCATTAGACATAATATGGATAGAGCAGAGTACAGTTTTAGACAAACACCATTTATATTCAGCATACAAATTTACATACCTTACAGTTTTGAAGTCAACAATCTTTGCTTTGTGAAACACATGACATCAATTCTATAGCATACCAAGGATAAGACAACATAGAAACTTAAACCTTACAACATTCCTAAACTTAGCATGGACCATTGATTGATAAATGCATTAAACTGAGGCATATGTGGAAATGTTGAAAAAAGAGAATGAGCAACATAACATAGCAATATTATTTTGACAAAACCAAAACAAGGCATTGTGGTAGTTATAGTCATTTCAATTATATATTTACAACACTTGAAACATTGAAAGTTAAACATACCTAGGGAAAATATGCAGTTAAAAATAACATACATGTCCTATATAAGACAAATATCTGATATATGCTATTTGGTGTAGAAATCTTACAAGGACCATTACATCAGGGGAAATGTAATGGAGGTTGAAACCTGTAATTGTACATGAAAGATAATACATTGAAATACACAACCAAGACAAAAAATAGATTGATACAAATATATATTGGTTTCTGTGTTTACAAAAGGGGCAAACGCATAAATTATAGCTAAATGAAAAGTAATTAGGACATTTAGGTTTAGGGACTCATTGAACAGTCTAACATACCAGTCTCCACTCCACCTGAGATTCCTGTCAAGCCTTCAGGCTATACGATCTGTAAGACCTTCTCCTCCCAGGCAAATAGTTGCAAAGGGGATCTGAGAGAATCACCACCAGTCCTCTGGGCCCCCAGGTGACACTTGGAGGTCAGGTAATGCACTCACCCTCTCAGGTCGTCCACCTCTTTCTAATTTCCTTCTGTGTGTGCAGGTTGTAGCTACAGCATTCATTCTATCAAATATACTGGTCCACATTTGTCTTTTCTGAGATATGGGCACATTTTATACTTGGGCTCTAAACAATTGTGGCTCTACTCTAATAATCAATTTACAAAAGAGGACCAGAGGACTATTCAAAGTCGGGCAAGGGATGATTCCCCACTATCCAACTAGATAACACAATAGTAGGCCCCTGGGTCTAATTCAATATGAAGGTGTTGCGGTCTCCCTTTCTTAGGATGAGTCCCCTCACCCATCCAAAGGTGGCATGCTTCATCATAGGGGATCTCATTGCTCTACAAACCTAGCTGTAGTGCAGGTTACCACCCACTCTCTGAGAGGGAGGAGCTCAGGGAAGTTCTTAATAGAGATGGTGAGGTACGCCAAACCTCTAGATGAGCAGGGTGTGGGGAGGGGGGTGAGTGAGCAAGTGAAAGTGACTAAAACTGACTCTATGATATGCTTCAACAATTTTAATATTTCCTTCATAGGCTAGGATTAAAAGAAATGCAACTACCACAGATGGAGATTCAATCTGTCAAAAAATTGGAAAGGTCGACATATTTATGCCTAGCATTACCCGTAGGGATGCAACAGCTTTCATCAGGACCACAGGGTGTGTGCAAAATTGAGGTGCCAGAAACCACTTTTGTTGCCTTGAGACAGTGGTAAAGTGTGTATACAAAACCAGTAGGTGGAGTGATAAATCACTCAAATGTGGAACACACTGGTCAGCAGACTCCCTAGAAAGAGAAACAAAATGAGTGTGTGTACTATTGTGCCTATTACCTGTATGTACATAGCTGTTCCTTTAAGAGCCTTAGTTATTGTTTAAGCAGCACCATAGCAATAGAATATATATGAGTGGTCAGCAAGGTAGTTGCACCTGAATAGAGCAAGCTGATGGATGGGACATTTCCTTTTCTTGAATAAACTTATCTTAATTCATCATCCTGGAGTTTCATCTTGATTTTACACTGGCTACAATGGTCTGAAACCCACCCTGTGTACCCAGCACTTCATTTTCATGGATTTGGATTTGTCTCAACATCAAATAATTTACAAAATCTACAATTTTCAGCTCTGTTCTACAAAGAAACAAACTACTTTCATGTGAGTAATAATTTGTTTGGAAACAACTCTGTGAGCATCACCACATGCCTCACTCTGAAAAACTTTAATTTGAGGTTTAAGGGTTGGGGGCTTCGGTGTCGGCTCGCATAGAATGTGTGGAAAACAGTTTGTCACTTGATTCTCCCAAAGTTTTTTTGCCATTGTAGTAAGAGCAGCATTTCAAGGAAACCTGCCAATTCTCTCATTTTGACTCCATGTCTGTAATCTATTCTCTTTTGGAGTGGTGTATTTCAATTTAAACATTGTGGGAGATTCTTATCTGGCAAGAATTGTTAGAGACTGCAATTAAATTGGAAAGTTATTGTTGGGACTGGCCGTTCTTGCAGGGTCATTCCCAAACTTTTTGACTGTCTGGTTTGAGAGTGACAGGGGCTGGGGATTCCCCAGGAGGCTGGCTGAGTCAGCCCTAGGCTGAATGACTGCATTTGCAACTTGAGTGGTGGGCATGAATAGGGCTGTGCCTGCCTTTCACAATGCTGGCTCCACCTCCTGCTGGGCGGCTGCCGACCCTGCCCCTCACTCAGAAAGGAAAGGAGAAGCCAGGAAAACAAAGTGCTCAAGAAACACCCAGAACTGGTTCAGACCGGGCTCAGGGCCCACTTGCACAAAGAGAACAAAGACTTTTAGGGGTATAAGTACAGGACCCCTGACAACAGAAAATGAGATCATCCTGGAATCAAGAAGGAACCTCTGCCAAGGAGAAAGCTGAAACTGAAGAAGGAAGATTGTCCAGCCATTGCTCTGCTGGATTGCCCTGCTGTTGCTTTGCTGCCAAGGAGAGGGGAAGGACTTTGCTTTGTGCTGTGTCCCCTTGCTTGAAGGAATCTCCAAAGGCCTGAGAAGAGCTGGCTCCCTGTTTTGAAGTCCCAGGCACAAAAGGACTTCACCCCCAGCTTTCCCTGAGCTCTACTGAGAGAGTTCTGTGCTTCCTGAAGTGTGTGGCCCTTGTGTGGTGCATCTGGAAGTTGTACCTGTGCTGGGAAGCTGGAAACTAAGCTTTAAAGACTTTGCTACAGAGAAGTTGTTGCATCGCTCGCTGCGGAACGCATCCCCGACAGTGCGAGGAAATTCCCGCCGCTACGAAGGCCGAGATCGTCGCAGCGCCTGGTGCCGCTGCCAGAGCCGTCGCATCCTTAGTTTGCGGGACACACCAGACCTGTGCGGGAAGACTACCATCGCTGCGAGTGTCGTCGCAGAGCCTGTTGTCGCTGGGTGAGATCGCCGCACCGCCTGCTTGCGGACCGCATCACGTCGCTGCGAGAGTCATCGCCGAAGTCATCGCATCGAGGAGCTGCGAGAGAGAAGATCACCGCTGGTCCGCGCATAGTCGCACCTGAGATCGTCGCAACTCCAAAGATCGTTGCATCGTGCCTTTGCGAGAACAAACTTCCTACGGAACCTACGCATCAGAATCCATACAAGTGACCTTCCTCCCTATACAAACCGGATTCGTCGCAACACTCCCGCTGCTGCAGCGGGGCTGTCGCATCGCCTCCCCAGGGTCTCAGGTGCAACGCATCGCTTGTTTTCCACCGCACCAGCTTCTGCTTTTGGAACTTTGTCGCAACTAAAGGTACTGTGAGCTAATCGTGTCGCAACTGTGAACGTTTCACGTAACTGTGGATAATTTTATCGCAACCTAAAGAACTTTTTCGCAACCTTAAGAACTCTTTTGAAACCATATTCTTGAACTGTGTAGGTTGGATTTTTGTTGTTTTGGTCTTGTGTAGTTTAGATTAAATGCCTTTATTTTTCTTAACTGTTGTGGAGTCAGTTTGTGGTGTTTTCACTGTGTTACTGTGAGTGTTGGTACAAATACAAAAAATCCATCCGATGCACCGTCCCTGGCGGGCAAGCGAATACCAACAATCCTATTTGCAGACGACACCCTCCTCATTTCAAAGTCTCCTGTGGGCTTGCAGAGCCTCCTGGATAGCTTTCAGGCTTTCTGCACGCATAGGGGACTGATAATTAACACCGATAAAACTAAGTACTTGGTGCTGAATCCACCCAAAAAATTAGGTCGCCCAACAGTCTTGAATTCTGTGCCCCTGGAGAGGGTCGCGGAATTTGATTATTTAGGCATCCATCTCTCAGATACCAAGCAATGGAACTCGCACATCCAAAAGATGCTACTTTGCCAGAAAAGGGTAGTGGGGGCCATCCTAAAGGAGCAACGCTCCTCTACAACCAAACCCATTGCCCCGGTTGTTGTTATCTATAAAGCAAGAGGGGTGAGTGCGGCCCTGTACGGGGCGGAATTGTGGGGTACTTGCAATACATTGCTGCTAGTTAGATCTGAGAATAAATTTCTAAAGGACTTGATGGCTCTCCCTCAGAGCAAGCCAACCTTACCTGTGCTACTCGATACAGGGTGCCGCTCGATCAGAGACCAGGCCCAACTCCGCCCGTTACTCCTTTGGGCTCGGTTGTGGCGAGTCCCAGAACTGTCTTCTTATGCAGAAGGCCTCTTGGAGGTAATGTCAATGTATGGTTGGTCTAAAATTAAGTGGTTAAAAGACGTCAAATTCCTGCTTGGCGAGTTGGGCCTCGGAGATGCCTGGGATTCTAGATCCGCTCCCCCTAAAGCTGTTCTTAAGAAGTTGTATTGGAGCTGGATCCCCAGTAACAATAACTCCGAGTCGACGTATGGTAGAACCACTGTGGAGTTTTTGAGGAACAAGGACGTGGCCGGTTACAAACCATATCTTGACATTATCAAAACTCCATCTGATCGGGCGTTGTACTTTAAATTTAGAGTGGGGACCCTCCCAGTAGGGGAACTGACAGCGCGTTGGAAACCTCGTCATTAGACCTCACCTTATTGTCCAATTTGTTTGACACGAGTAGAGTCTGTTGCCCACATGTTTTTCGAATGCCCGGCATATGAAGCGCCAAGACAGTATTGGCTTAAACCAATTTGTAGAGAATTAGGTACTCGGCATCATATTGTGGCCCTTCGTATTCTGAGGTCTGATACCCGGACTCTGTTTTTATGTGGTGTGTCTAAATTTTTTAAATGGGCATGGTCCATACAAACAAAAAGGCTTTCTCTATCAATTTAATGATTGTTTTAAAATTGTATAATTAAGGTTTTTAAGTGATTAATTATGAATAGAAACTTGTAAATATGGTGGTTTTAACTGTGTTGTATAATGCTTTTTAAGATATATTTTTATCGAAATAAAGCCAGCCAATCAATTAATCAAAATACTTTACACATGGCCTCTGGTTAGCCTTGTCTGCTCGTGCCAAGCTACCTAGAGGGTGAGCAGGGGTTATCTCAGAGGGTTTCCTCCTTACCCTGACTAGAAGCAAGGGTCCCTATTTGGACAGTGGTACCTACCTCTGCCAACTAGAGACCCCCAGTTCTAACAGTTATTTATAGTTTTACTCAACTCAGCATGTCGATTTGAAGTTAACATCTTTGACAGTGAAAAGACTGCAGGCATATTACCAAGGACAGGCGATACATTATCGGCGCTTTTATCGATAAAGCGGCGATAATGGGCTTGATAATATGCTCTATGAATTCCTTCACATCTAACATGGGCTTCGATAGGAATTTATAGAGCATATTATCAAGCCCATTATCGCCGCTTTATCGTCAGTTTCCTGCCAATAAAATCAGCGATAATGTATCGCCCGTCCTTGATAATATGCCCCTGCATGTTTAAATATAGTGCAAAAATTAAGAGGAATTTTAAAGACTAAAAAATAAACAAGGCGAGTGTTTGTAGCGAGCGCTAAGGAAAGCCTACTAATTGAACAAGGATGATCTGCCCTGAAGTTCAACACCTCTTGTGATTCTTCTCTTGCTTAATGTTTGCAGTTTAAATCAAAAAGAAAAATGTTACTTAAAGCTATTAAGAGCAAAGCTTGCGGAGTGCTGTTTCTTATTCTCCAGCGAATAAACCTAGCGCACATCAAGTTGCAGTATGTGAAGGTTATTCAGTGGAAATTACTGTTTTTCATAAATATACAAAGCGCACGTTGCCTAAAAGTCAACAGTCATTGGTTCCAACTGTCCTTTGCAACTTGCTCGAGTGGACGCTTTTAAAAATCAACATTAACATGTTGCTTGCCTCGCCTGTTGCTATGTCACCCCTGAATTCCATCAATTCCATTTACGCCGCATTGGAAACCTATTTCTACGGCGTTCGCTCCCTGTGACTGTGGTGAACTCAGCATTCCATTGCACAACGTGGACGTGATTTACATTTCGTAAGCGGCATTTAAAAAAAAAAAAAAGAGACTTTATTTACGTGAACAGTTTGATAATGAACAAGCCCTCAGCCATTACAGGATATCATCTGAACCGCTACAAGTAAGGTGCTTTCAGTAAAGGAAACTTCAAGGATCATATCGTCAGAGAACTGAACACTCGGTTCGTCTTAGAAATACTTGGAGGAATTTTCTTTTACCTTAGCCTACAGCGCCATTTACTGGTGATTTTATGTAAAAGCTTTACCAAATCATTTCGCCTGAAACTTGCTAATGAACAATTTTCTTTTTCAGTCTGGGTTTATTGTTGAAGTCAGCCATTGTTTTAGCTCAAACTTCTATGTGGCATTTGTGCTCCTTTTGCAATAATTATTCTTAATTTGGTTATTTCAAGAGGTCAAGTCATGTTCACATGCTAATGTTATTTGGTATTTTATTACATATTTAATAGCATCTTGTGAGAATTATCTAAGGAGTTCTGAACCAGTTGTACCAATGGCATTTTAACCTGTTAAATAACACGTTTATTTCCTTTCAGATCCTACTACATTCATATTTGATAAGTCAACCAGTTCTGTCAACAGCATTCTAAGCCGTTAAGTTCATTTCAGATTCTTTTATATTTATGTTCCATAGTAACTGGTGGGTTCACTTTACATTCTAACTTGGTGCTTTCCAATTAACCGTACAACATTTTTATGAGTTAAATAGAAATTAACTCCTCTTATAAAAAACATGCAGAATGTTGCCACAACACCGTTTTTTCTGTCATCACTAGGCGATCCGCCCATAAAGTGGTAGAAAAGGAAAAAAGTGTTCGAAAGGTACGCTAAGGTGTGTGGTACCAACTTAAGTGCAGAACGAAGAACTGCACTCTTGTTACACTGTTTAGGGTCCGAAGGACAAGAAGTGTTTGACCACCTTCCAGATGTAAATGACCAAACATTGAATGAATATGAAATATGCATACTAAAGTTGGACAAACATAACTTACCTAAAGTAAGCACCATACTTGAGAGATACCACTTTGGGCGTAGAACCCAAAATTAAGGTGAAACCGTAGAGAATTATATCACAGCTCTAAGGAAATTGGGATCTTTTTGCAAATTTGATGCCTTGATTGAAGAGAGAATTAGGGGCCAATTTATGCTTGGGTGCAATATACAAAAGGTGAGAGATGATATCTGGCAAAAAGATGATCCCACTCTAGATGAAGTGATTAACATAGCTAAGCAGATTGCACACTCATTAAAGTGTATTGAGATAATAACAAAACAAGAAAATAAAAGTAACGTTATCCATGAAGTTAAGACTTCTTCTAATGGTAGAGCCACTAAGAAAAATTTCAAACCGTGTGTCAGTGATTCACATTTGAGTAAACGTTGGTCACCTAGCAAATGACAAGAAATGTCTCGCATTAAAAGCCACATGTAGCAACTGTAAGAAGGTTCACCTCTGTTTGTCATGCAAAAAAGAAAAAAGGGAAAGTGAGTTATTGTCTCCACATAACATGTCAGATAGTGATTCGAACTCAGATGTTGACTGTGGACAAATTGTGTCACAAGTATCTGATATTGGTGCGAAAGGGCCTTTTGATGCTATACTTGTGGATGGAAAGTCTACTTGTGTATTATTTGACACTGGGGCAAAAATAACTATTGTATCCAAATAATTTTACAATCAGCATCTAAAAGATAAAGTTAACATTTTGAAAGCTGATATTAAGCCTTAGGCATATGGAGGAGAACCTATCAAACTCATTGGGTATTTTCAAGGTTTGATTGAATATAAAGGAAGATTAGCTTCTGGGAAGGTTTATGTTTCTCACAGAGGGGACAGCATCTTAAGCTGGTTCCATCAACGAGATTTGGGGGTCATGCTGGATCCCAACAGTAATCCCCCTATTCTACTAAAAGAGAGACTGAATGTGAATGAGATTAATGGGAGTGATAATGATATTTCGAACACTGAGCATATTAAAAGTTTGCTTCCCAGTGTTTTTAAAGACAAGTTAGGTTGTTTACGTGATTACGCTCATAAAATGTAATTATTACCTGACGCTGAACCAGTTGCTTGTAAAGTCCGAGGTGTACCGTTCTCTGTGCAGGAGGAGATGAAAAGTCAATTAGATAAGTTGAAGGATGAAGGCCTAGTAGAAGAGGTTGAAGGCACGCAGTGGTTGGCCCCAGTGGTCGCAGCCAGGAAATCTTATGGTAGTCTGCGCTTATGCATAGACTTACGCTCTCTCTACAAACAGGTCGTTGTGGACAGATATCCCCTCCCGAGAATCTCGGACATGCTCATGTTACCAAAGGATGCCAAGATTTTCTCCACAGTGAACCTAAAGTCAGCCTACCATCCGATAGAGCTAGATGAGAGTTTCAGAGATCTAACTGCTTTCATCACCACATTTGGCACGTTCAGGATCCTTAAACTGCCTTTCGTCCTAGTCTCGGCAGCATCAGTTTTTCAGAGGGCCTTAGACAAAGTGTTGCAGAATATAAGTGGCGTTAAGATTTATCAGGACGATGTCCTAATTTTTGCTCGTGACATTGAGGAACATGATAACATTTGTCGGTAGTTCTGCACAAACAGATAAATATCTGTAATATTTGCTGGATAGACGCTACTGGAGCCGGCTGATAATACGTCTGGGTATGATGGTCCCAGAGGTACAACTGATAAGGAGAGCTGCCCCGAGGTGGAGATGGTTTCTGCGGCGGTGCCGGGATATGGCTCCAGTAGCGTCTATCCAGCAAATATTACAGATATTTATCTGTTTGTGCAGAACTACCGACTACAAATGCATCTAGAAATATCATTGAACTACCATTTATCTTCATGCCCTCTTAATTGAGTATCGGCACTTGAACGCATTTTAAAAGATTCTTTGCTGATATACCAAGGAAATCCCATTTGTCCATACGCCCCATTTGTTTATGCCACTTCAAGTACAGGAATCATTTCCTTATTTCACAGGTACATTGCTACTGTGTCATCTATCTGAAGATAACATCCCTCGGTTGCCTTTGTGCAATTGTAACTTGCGGCTCCTGAAGAAGGCGTTTTCGCCGAAACGCGCGTCGAGTAATTTTGCTGCATTTTTTTATTGTAGACACTGTATAGTTTTGTTGGTGTCTTTTTAACTTACAAAGAGTGTATATTGTGTCATTTTATGTAATTGCTTGTCATATAACTTGAACACTTTGTTCTCTATATGATTTTTAATGTGTCAATTAAAATCATGATTAATTTTTATTAATGTTCTCTTTTGATTGTTTGCCTATTCCTAGTCTCACTTGGTCCAATTATCTGTTTTCTGCCACATAGATTGCCTAGGAAGTTTTTGTACACACAGTAGGGCACCTTTAAACCAGAGCTGATGCTCTTGGTAAGTAAGTGAAACTTCAATGTCCTCGAAAGGAATGTATTCCGCTGGAGGTTCCTCTATCTTCTAGAAGTGGAACACATGTGTTGTTGGATTTGCTTGCAGAAAGATAATCCATGAATAGAATACTTCTGTCTGCCGATATTCGTGTGCCTCTATGACAAATATTACCCTACCACCTCTCGGTGATAGGCCATTTTCTATAAGCTTTATAGCTATGCTTTTCCTTAGGTTTTCCGGGATGATTATAGCATCATCTTCGTCTTCATTAAACCCTGTGAAGTCAAAGCCCGGTTGGTTTGCATTTACTGCAGCTCCACCAGTTGCGTTGTTGTCGCCGTTAAGCGACATTTAATGAGAGCTGCAGAGCAAGTTTCAAGGAAACAAAGATTAGGTGCACAATATTTTTGAACACTGTATCCTTCAACGTTGATTTAACCAAAAACTAATACATAGGATTTTTCGTCCTACTCAGTTATGGAGGATTTTTTTATCCTTTAACCCACTCCAGACGTCTATTGGAGTATTTTACAGGATAAAGGGGTCTCTGTGAAAAGCATGACTGAGTTACTCTAGTATCTAGCATTAAATTAGTGCCTTACCAAACGCCGGGCGCCGTGCAGTGTAGTTCCTATATTCCCAATAGGCTCTGCGCATTGGAATAATATATCCTATAGATGTGACGAAGGACTTATGTCTACTAGGTCGCTATCGAATATATTAGACTTAATTGTAAGTGCCAGCTAGCTCAGAGGTCACTAGAAACTTTCTCGAATAAACAAGAAGGGATTTAGTTTCTGACAACAGCATAAACATGACAACTTTGTTTCCCCAAGATAAAAATGATCTTCAGAGTCGTGGAAACAATAGATAGATATTTCACTCAGTCAATCGTGCATGCTTCGTTTCACCAGAGGTGCAGAGAAATAGAGAGACAAGCATTTTCAATATTAGGATTTTTTGAAAAATCTTCTTTATCAAGCATAAGAAATGAACTGCTACAATCGTAAAGGTGGTTGCAAAATATAATGCAAACAGTAAAAAGAGTCGAATAAAATAATACTGTAAGAGCATTGTATGGTTTTTAAACCATAGATAAATACATACATAAATAACAATGGCTAAAACTGGTGCTTCTAAAATACGCCTACCCCGATGTACCTAACCTAAGCTTAGTACGAGAGAAGAAGTAAGTGAGGTGTAGCATGAATTTAGTATTCTTTGCCAAGAATCTGTCCAAGATTTCTCTTACGGTCTAATCAACTCCGTACCTTGATTTGGAATGAAGGTCAGGCTCAGGACTCGATTTCCCAACAACCCGCAAGGGTAGCTTGGAAACACTGGAGCTGGATTTCTCGGCAGGAGAAAAGACAGCGTCTCTCTTAGTGCGTCTGCTGGAGGGCCGGCTTCCTTCGGCACTTGGGCACATCGGGCAAGTAGATAGTTGAACTGCACCAAACCACTGTGTGTTTGCTATGGCAAGTGTGGGTATAGTTATACCTTGAAGGTACTGAGTTTGACATAAAGGTGGACATAATAAAGTCATCAAAGAGTCTCAGTTCTTTGAAAACTCCATGAGTTCTTGGACAAGTCAGTTTTCGAGCAAGGGGAAGTCCCTAGCTGCTGAAGCCAAGTTTTCCAAGAAATCGTTGTAGATTTTCGGAACTAGTGGAAGTAGCCCTGCCGTATTTGGACTGCATGAGCTATGTCTAAATATGGTTATGATTTCTATGCCTATATAAGGATATGGTGATTTATACCTATATAAGGGCATGAATCGGGAAAATTACAATTGGGTCCTAAAATGTTATACAACACACCTACTTAAGACACTTAACCACTGTCTTAAGGCAATACAAGTGGATTCTGGCACCTCATATTTGCACACCCTCTGTGGTCCTGATGAAAGCTGTTGAATCCCTAAGGGGAGCGCTAGGCTGAAACATGTCGACCTTTTCCAGTTTTTTGACAGATTGAATCTCCCTCTGCTGTAGTTGCATATCTATTAATCCTGGCCTATGAATACACAATATTAAAATTGTTGAAGTATATCATAGAGTCAGTTTTAGTCTCTTTCACTTGCTCACTCACCCCCTTCCTACACCCTGCTCATCTAGAGGTTTAGTGTACCCCACAATCTCTATTTAAACATCCCTGAGCTCATCCCTCTCAGAGAGGGGGTTGTAGCCTGCACTGTGACTATGTGCGTAGTGCGAGAAGATCCCCTATGATGAAGCATGCCACCTTTGGGTGGGTGAGGGGAATTGTCCTAAGAAAGGGATACCCCAACACCTTCATATTGAATTAGACACAGGGGCCTACTATTTGGTTTTCTACTCTAATAATGTCATCAACCATGACTGACAATTTTCCCTCTTTAAAAGAGGGATTTTTCTTCCCTGCCACTACCTCACTTAACAGATTAGTAATAAATGATATAACCCACAAGTAAATAACTGAAAGAAGGAAAAAAGGAGAAGAAACAGTGAAAAGAAAACAAGACCCCTGATTTAACTGACTGAAGTTGTGGTTGAAAATGTTGTGGTGCAGTGGAATGACAAACGATTGTGGTCTAAAATGGAGTGTGTTTTATAGTGTGGTATGCAAGTGTTAATAATTGGCCAAACAACAACAGGTGTGCGATGCTAGCATTCATCCTACAACCACATGAATAGTACCATGTTGACGGATTCACTACGTTGGCAAGCCGCCGCTAGAACAGAGCCAGCACATCTGTGAAATCTAAATAGGATTGGCGCAACCCTGCTGCCCTGACGGAGATGGAGTACTATTTGGCAGCAGAGAAGTCCACCGCGTTGACCTATACTCGAGAGTAAACACTCTGTCAACATGGACAGAGAGTCTGCCAGCATACATCTAAATAGCGTGAGCGGGATTCCGTCAATTTGACGGAGTACTTGGATACTCCGCCACGGAGTGATGATGGTAGTGCCGCCAAGATCTAAAATAAGGCCCTTAGTCTTTTTTGGAGGTGCTGGGAGCCTTGAGTGCTCAATCATGTGCATGCAAAAATTCAATCTCATCCTACTTAAATGTAGATCAGATACTCTTTTTCCTACACATTCCCCTGATGCTTTGGAGTGCTCAAGGAAATGTTTTTCAAAGTTTCCAAACTTTCTTCTGGTGCCCAAACAACCAAAGGAGTACACTCCTAAGTCTGCCACGACCTCATGGCAAGGCACTTAAGGATTCTCACGGTGACAAGCAGAGGTCAACAGCAAAGTTCAGTCCAGATTCAGTTGCAACTGGTCACCTCAGCATTTCCAGTAAAAGGTCTCTCACAGCCTGTTCTCACCCAGTAGCTACACAAGAGGTGAGCCAACTGACCCTTAGAGTCCACGTCTTTGTCCTGGGAACAAGTGGGAGCAGGACCTGTTCTTCAGGATTCAGTCCTCTTCTGATCTCCTGCAGGTCCATAATATGTTGTGAGGCACCAGCTATTGTTTGTGACTCCTGGGCACTACTTAAACACACGACTAGACATAGAGGCGAATCTTCAAAACACCTATTCTTCACATATTGAGCACCCAAGGGCTTCATTAGGGCTGTTAAACATATATATATATTCACTGAAAAAACCATAGGTTATAGACCATATATAGTTAGGAATTAGCATTTAAAAAACCTTTTTTTACCTACACAAAACCATTGAAATTCCATATATAGTTAGTAGTACTAACTATATATCGCGCACCCGCAATCCACTGCTGATCATGTCACATATTACATCATTCATGACATGGTCAGTGACATCACTGATGACATCACTGATGACATCTCAAATGACATCACTGATGACATCACTGGAAAAAAACATCCAGTAATTTTATGTTTCTGTAAAGTTTAAATATGTCTTACATATTGAAGAATGAGTGGATGCATAAGTGTCTGGATGAAGGATTTAGTAGGTGCATGACTGACTGTATGAGTGAGTGATTAAATATGTCTCACTGAGTGCATGGGTTAGTGACTAAACTGTCTTAATTTGTGCATCATTATGTCTGTTGTTCTGTAAACTGCTGGCTGCATGTGTTGATCAGTAGCTATATGAGTAACTATATGGGTTATTGACTGATTGCCCAAGTATTTGTATGGGAGACTGAGTGTGTGTGTGGCTGGCTGGGAGGTGTGTGACTCTGTGCAGATCAATGTGTACTTGTATCAGTGATTGTATAAGAGAGTAAGTATGTGTCTAGTATATGTTTGAAAATATAAGGTGTTCTATGTTTAACTGTAAAGATGAGAAAATGGAAGTGTGATTGATTCTTTACAGGACTGACTAGGTGTGTGAGTAACTCCATGGATGAGTGGCAGAGTGTGAGTGTCTGTATAGATGTATGAGTGCATATGATAGTGTTGTAAAGATGAGTGATTGTATGTATGAATGATTGTATGGGTGAATGAGTGAATGTGTGTGTAGACGTAGGAATTAGTGAGTGCGTATGTAGTAACTAGTATTGGTGTGTCAAAGGTTTCAAAAATTATACTCTGTATTTAACACTGGGTGTAACAGAGGTTATATTAAAGTGTGAGGAGATGCATTGTATTGTCACATGAATGATATCATCAGTGATGTGATCATTGATGTCAAATGAGATGTCATCAGTGATGTCATCAGTGATGTCATTTGAGATGTCATCAGTGATGTCATCAGTGATGTCACTGACCATGTCATGAATGATGTAATATGTGACATGATCAGCAGTGGATTGCGGGTGCGCGATATATAGTTAGTACTACTAACTATATATGGAATTTCAATGGTTTTGTGTGAGTAAAAAAAGGTTTTTTAAATGCTAATTCCTAACTATATATGGTATATAACCTATGGTTTTTTCAGTGAATTTTCAAGGTTTTGTAAATGCTAATTCCTAACTATATATGGTGTATAACCTATGGTTTTTTCAGTGAATTTCAATGGTTTTTTAATAGCAAATATCATAAGCTGTCGAATGTCAAGTATGTGGTAAGAAAAAACATTTTCGTGTTTATGCACACTGATCTGCTTTGAATGCTGCCCCCCCCCTCATTTCTATTAGGAGTACTCTCTCTTTGCAGATAGTGAAGGGTAGTTAACGCAGGCCTTTGCCCCCGTTGTAATCCGTCGTGCCTGCTTCTCTCTCCATTTGATTGATTGTTATCCAAGCATTTACTGTTTTAGAATTGGTTCTCTTTGGTTCATTCTCTATTTACAAACAAGCACAGAGTCTCAATACTCTGTTTAGTCTTTGCAGATAGCAAAAAATCGTGTTAAAAAACAAAAGGAATCGAGCAAAATCAGTAGGCCACTAATGGAATCTCTTTTTGACCTCGCTAAAATAGAAACATTAGGAACAACCCCTCATGAGAAATACGAAACTAGTGAGATGAACTGAACTCCACACCATGATGGCTGCAAGACAGCTCGGCTCCGCCACCCACCCCGCCCAAAATAACGATAAACTCTATGCAAATATTACAAATATATACAACACACCAGCAAAGTAACAGGGTAAAACATTTTATTAAATAACTATTTACATAACTATTTTATACTTTTTGTTGCCCGATCCGGCTAGCTCAATCGATCGAGCATGAAACTCATGCACTCTGATAATTCAAAGTTTTGAGGAGTGCTTGTAACACTGTCTGAAGCCTATTTGCACTTGCTACAGCTCACTATTCTCAATGTAAGTGGGGGCTGTTTGAGGACGTGACTGCATTTGAAAACAATGTGATGCGGTGCCACCCTGAACCGCTTGACGGAGGCCCCCGAGGGATGGTGTCATGGCGCAGACTCGGAGGGGGCGCTTGGCTCCGGCCCCCTCCGCAAGTCGTGTTGCCCTGGTGTGGCCTGAGATCGCCCCCGACATAGGTAGCCGGCTCCCGGGGTCAAGCGGAACTTTTTGCCTTTTGGTGACTCTTCCATTCTTGACCTTGTCCCACAATCCGTTTCACCTAAAGACACGCTGTAGTGGGGCGCCCCTTTACCGTTTCAGTTGCCATTCAGCCCGCTTTTGCTACACTGTGCCTCTTCCGCTATTCAGCTGTTTACCGTCCGCTCTTTCGACTACAGCGTCTCGCTCACCATGTACTTGAGTTGCTCCCGCTCTTGCGGTGCAGCGATAGGCGGATGCCACAGGACTCTCAAAATGGCGGCCGGCTCTTCAGATTTGGGCGTGGTCCACTAAAATGGGCCTGCGACACGTTGGAACTCGGACGCTTGTCTGCTAGAGCTTGGGCTCTATTCTCGAAAGCGTCCCCTCAGCCTTGAAGATTCTACAAAAGTCTTGGGGGCCCCCGACTCCCGCAGGCTCATGGTGGGGAGCGGCTAGCATGATTGCTCGTGGAATGGCCACGACGGAGCTACGAAATGGTGGTGCTCTCATGCTAACGCCAGCTTCAGTCTGAAACATCCAGAAACACTGTAGACTACCAATTCGATCAGTTCCGGTAGCGCCCCAACGTGACCCGGTAGAGAAAAACTTGCCCTCCCCTCTTTGACTGATGGTTCTTGTTGCCCGTCCCTTCTGTTGTCATTTAACAGAACTATTTAGCCTGCTGAAAGGGGTTGTGTTCCGACCGCTGGTTGGTGGAGACATTTTGACTATATTCTGGACCTGCGTTGTCGCGTAATGCGTCATATGACGCGCCGCTTAGCGCATCCGGAAGTGCTCCGGTGCGCGAAGCGCAGCTTCCCGGAAGCGATCCGAGGCGCGGCGCGCAGCGCGTAACGTAAGCATAACAGGTCATGTGACTTGTTAATAAAACTTTTCATTGCTTCATTTTACTTTTCTTATTCTAATGATGAAAGGCTTGGTCATATGACCTAAATATTACGCTTTTTATTACTTTCGAACATTATTTTTTCTTAAACATATGTTATAATGTTCCACGCTAATGTACTTTCCCGGAAAATTTACAACTGTCCTGCAAGTAAAATATATTCCTTTTTCGAGAAAAAGGGCGTTTCTTCGTCCCATGACGGAGCCGTTGAGCAAAAGAGGCTCGGCCTGCTGTCTTAGTCGCCGATACGCCTGAATATCAGATTCTTATCGATCACTTTATGTTGCAGAAGTAGAAACGCAACAGCCCTTGACCATTTATCTTTACTGCGTTCCTGCGTATTATACCTTTTACCCTTCATGTAATTGGACTGCTTTATTTCACTTGCCTTTTACTGATTCTAAAACAGTGACTATTATTAAAAACTTTACCAATGTAAATACTACTACCATGTTTTCTTTTAAAAACCTTTATTGTGAAAATGTCAGTATACAAATACGGGCCTATAACCACGTGGGCCGGCCACGGAGCAAACTGTAATCGTATATGATGAGTAGACATTTACACTGTAGAGGAACGTAATGGGCGGGCCATTAGGTTGCAAGAACTAAGGTGTCTAACAGTTGCGGAATCGGTGGACGTACATTTTATAATTAAAATACAACAGAGCCAGTTACAATAAAATTATCTAGATATACATTTGCGGGCAAGTACCATGGGTGACGTTAATTCGAACTTTCAATAGTACAGTAATCAATAACACATCAGAACTTAATATCAATAGGGATGTCGAAATATTCAATCAATTCTCGTCCCCGCCCGCCATGTGCTTCAAAACTGCATACGAATCTCGTGATTTCAAGGTTCAGCAACCAGTACACAACAAGGAGTTACGAGTCCCATTTATTCCGGTGCCATTTTGGGCGAGGACGGGCAGGTCCAGGATATAGTCAAAATGTCTCTACCAACCATCGACTATGATGATGTTCATATGCTGTATTTATTAGAGTAACACTCATCTGTCCACATGAAATTAATTTGCCACAATCTAAACATGTCATTTTAATCTTTCCAAAGTTCTTCTAAATATTTGGGACCGTTTCCCTTGCCTCTGATGCTGTCAGTGCCACTTCTTTGGTGAATGTACTGGCAGGTCGGGGGTTCTCCTCCAAATCTCTCTTTTGTGCAGCACTATAATTAATCGGTGCCACCTCTCCATATGACGATGCATGGTATAGTTACCATAACTATATTTTTTTTCGGTTCCTCTGGAGAGTACATCGTGGCCGATGAGGCAGGTAACGTACCGGGCATTTACCTTTTTTGCATGTAGAGGAAAGGAAAAAAAATTCGAGCGTCCGAGTTCTAAGGTGTCCCAGGGACATTTTAGTGGACCAGGCCCAAATCCAAAGAACAGGCCGCCATTTTGAGAGTCCTGTTGCAGCCGCCTGTCGCTGTAGCATCAAGAGCGCCCGAAACTCAGCTGAATGGCAACTGAAACGGTAAAGGGGCGCCCCACTACAGCAGACGAGCCTCCACCTGGGAAGGCCCGTTCACGCCGCCTCCCCCCCCCCTTCGGGCACCCCACGCCGTTATTCGGAGCAGGATTGTAGGATGGCCACACCAGTGCGGCAACTTGCTAGAAACCACCTCGGTGCCAACCGAATCTCAGCGCCTTGTGGTGTCTTGTAGTCAGAAAATATAGTTGTGCTGCCTTCGACCTATTCGCCACAAGTGCGCACGCAACTCAGCTGCATAGCGAGTGAAACACCAAGGGGCGCCCCACTGCAGCCGAGAAACCTTCATCTTGGGGGCGACGCACAGCATCACATAGATTTCCAATGCAGTCAGATCCTCAAACAACCCCCACTGACTGACGCGAACTCACAGGCCAACGGAGCGCCCCACGCCGACTTTCGGCACAGCATTGTAGGATGACCACACCAGTGCGGCAACTTGCTAGACACCACCTCGTTGCCATCCGGATCTTGGCGCGTTGCGCTGCCTTTGGCCCTATTCGTACATCGGTCCGCTACTGACGCCATCTCACAGGCCAACGGTGTGCCCCACGCCGACTTTCAGCATTGTAGGATGGCCACACCAGTGCGGCAACTTGCTAGACACTACCTCGTTGCCATCCGGATCTTGGCGCGTTGCGCTGCCTTCGGCCTATTCGCACATCGGTCCGCTACTGACGCCATCTCACAGGCCAACGGTGCGCCCCACGCCGACTTTCAGCATTGTAGGATGGCCACAACAGTGCGGCAACTTGCTAGACACCACCTCGGTGCCATCCGGATCTTGGCGCGTTGTGCTGCCTTCGGCCTATTCGCACATCGGTCCGCTACTGACGCGAACTCACAGGCCAACGGGGCGCCCCACGCCGACTTTCAGCATTGTAGGATGGCCACACCAGTGCGGCAACTTGCTAGACACCACCTCGGTGCCATCCGGATCTTGGCGCGTTGTGCTGCCTTCGGCCTATTCGCACATCGGTCCGCTACTGACGCCGCCTCACGTGCCAACGGATTTTCTACGCTTTTTATACCCTATGCCGCATAACAGGTCATGTGACTTCTTTATAAAACTTTTCATTGGTTCATTTCACTTTTGGTTTCCTAATGATGGAAGGCTTGATCATATGACCTAAAAATAACACTTTTCATTGGATGAAAACTTTTTTTTTTTCCCAAACGATGAAAGCCCCACCTTGTTTCTGGATGTTTCAGACTGAAGCTGGCGTCAGCATGAGAGCACCACCATCTCGTGGCTCCGTCGTGGTCATTCCGCGAGCAATCATGGCAGCCGCTCCCCACCGGAAGCCTGCAGGAGTCGGGGGCCCCCAAGACTTTTGTAGAATCCTCAAGGCTGAGGGGACGCTTTCGAGAATGGAGCCCAAGCCCTAGCAGACAAGCGTCCGAGTTCCAAGGTGTCCCAGGGCCATTTCAGTGGACCAGGCCCAAAAAGGAAAGAGCCTGCCGCCATTTTGAGAGTCCTGTGGCAGCCGCCTATCGCTGCACCGCAAGAGTGGGCGCAACTCAGCTGAATGGCGGATTTTGGCACAGTGTACCAAAAGCGGGCGGAATGGCAACTGAAACGGTAAAGGGGCGCCCCACTACAGCAGACGAGCCACCACCTGTGGAGGCCCGTTCACGCCGCCTCACCCCCCCCCCCCGGGGCGCCCCACGCCGTTATTCGGAGCAGCATTGTGGGATAACAAAACCAGTGCGGCAACTTACTTGACATCACCTGGGTGCCATCCACATCTCAGCGCGTTCTGCTGCCTTGGGACTATTCGCACAACAGACCGCTACTGACGAGCCACCCCCCGGGACGCCCCACGCCGTTATTCGGAGCAGCATTGTAGGATTCCCAAAACCAGTGCGCCACCCAGGCAACATCACCTGGGTGCCGTCCAGAACTCAGCACGTTGTGCTGCCTTGGGACTATTCGCACAACCGACCGCTACTGACCATTGTTCCTTCTTTTTTCCTAAAAATATTTAAATGTTTTTACTGTTTTTGTTGCGTTGCTTATATTTATAAGTTATTAAAGTTTTATAATCCTACTACTTTGTTGGAGTGCTATATATTTTTAATGTGACACATAATTGTAAAAACTTTGATGTACAAAGAGGCATCCCTGGAATCTTCCGCTTCAGGCTCGGTCCCCTCCCCAATCACAATACAGGATGGTTTTCAGATAGTAGGAACGCGTGTGGTGTGACGGATCTCATCGGGTGGGGGCCTTGATCTACTGTAACTCCTTTGAAGAGGGGTGATTCTTTACAGCTGGGGCCATAAAGTACATCTGCAGGGCTATCTGATAGCCTGGGACCGGCCTGGACAATCGGACACAGAGGAAGAGGAGTGTCAGAGGGTGCGGTAGTGAATAGGGCGAAAGGGAGGTGTCGGGCGGGCACAGAGTGTGATTCTCAGGGAAGAACAGCGCAGATGGGGGGAGGTTTATTGCCCATGCATAAGACAGAGAGCGGGGGTGACCAGTGCCTGGGGGATATGCTTGCGAGGGTGGGGAGCCATGCTAAGGATCGACAGCGTGCAGAGAGTGGGTCTGGTCAAGGCATCTAAAATGGCTGCCGTGCACGACAAAAGTGTGGCATTTGAAAAAAGGCAAGATGGCGCAGACAATTTTTTTCAACACTTCCTGATTTCCTTCGAATCGAACGTTAACAGACGTTATCTCTCCCACACTACCGGTCCCCCTGGGCTTAAACGCCGAGATGGTAGGGACTGCATCCCGTGGAGATAGGCCGAGACGTCACTCAGCAGAAAAAAAAGTAAAAAAAAAGTCTATAAACATACAATAAGTTAAAAGTCAATCATTCTTGTTTCCTTGTAGTACGCTCCCCAGTCCGCTTCCCGTTACGCTAACCGGGCGCACCCCACCAAAAAAAACGTGTTTTTTTTTCTTTTTTGCCCCGCGGAGCCCTTTTAAAGCCTCCACATCAAACCTATGGGGTCAGGGAGGATCTACTATGCCCCCTTATGGTCATTTGCCCCTTCGCTTTGGCCTCCTCTTGTCTCTCGATCCTACCGAGAGACAAGATGGCGGCCGCTCCGTACTGTTTGGAATGTTTACAGACACCGGAGAGCCAATCAGCTTCGCTTCGCAAAGCTCCGTAACGCGAAAAGTACGCGACCCGGATCGCTACCCGGGATGCTGTCACAGATATATATCTTTTTTTGAACGTTAATTTCTCAAAATCCACTGCAGCACATATATTGAGACCCAGCAAAGGCACATCGGGCTACCGGTCCCTACAATTTTGCCAAGTTTCATGCAAATCCATTCACCCGTTCGATTTTTTTTTTTGCCCCGCTGGGCCCTTTTAAAACCTCCACATCAAACCTAGGGGGTCAGGGAGGATCTACTATGCCCCCTTATGGTCATTTGCCCCTTCGCTTTGGCCTCCTCTTGTCTCTTGATCCTACCGAGAGACAAGATGGCGGCCGCTACGGACTGTTTGGAATGTTTACAGACACCGGAGAGCCAATCAGCTTCGCTTCGCAAAGCTCCGTAACGCGAAAAGTACGCGAAGCGGAGCGCTGCCCGGAGCGCTGTTACAGATATATATCTTTTTTTGAACGTTAATTTCTCAAAATCCACTGGAGCACATATATTGAGACCTAGCAAAGGCACATCGGGCTACCAGTCCCTACAATTTTGCCAAGTTTCGTGCAAATCCATTCAGCCGTTCGGGCTAAAAGTGAGGCCAACCGCCCTATGGAAATTAACATGGGAAAAACGCGTTTTGGGACCCCCCTTTTTTCTTGGCCCCCCCTTGACGAACCCCCCCCAAATTTTCAGGGGCTGCTCAGAAACAAAATGTTCCATTTTCCTGAAAATGTCAGCCAATTCCGTCCACAAACGCCAAAGTTATTAGACATAGAATTTTCAAAAATCCCATAGAGAAAAAATCCTAACTATATATACCTACTGGCGACCGCCAGTAGGTAATATATATAAAACATATATATTTACAAACACATAAAATGTATTAAAACCAACAATTGTATTTGCAACTTCCTTCACCCTCATCTGTACATATCAAATTCTAATCATTTAGGACTCTATACCCATGTATTTATTGACCCAAACCCATTAAGAACAGAAGACATCAGACTTCGAACTGTTACAGAATTCATTTTCTTGAATCCAAGCCCTACATTTTCCATTATGCAAAGAAACCCTCTAAGTGTGACCTGCTCCTTTAAATATTCTCATCAACATTTTATTAATCAAAATAACATCATACAATACTTACAATACAAATATCTTTCTAATAATATCACCATATCCAGTATTATACTCATAAGGTACAATATTCCAGCTCAGTGATGGTCAGTGGAAATGAGACCTCCTGTGAGGATGAAAGGGGGAAAAAAGAACCTATTATCTTCAATTTCCTAATGTTCTAATACAGTCACATTACACTTCTCCTCATTATGTTGCTTCGATATACCCACAGACTCACATTTTATGGTGGCGTCACCTTACCACAACAAGGTCGGGATCCTTGCACATTCACTCCTTCTATCTAGACCGGTATGCAAGGAAGCCATTATCCTCTTACTTCAAATACCCACAGATGGCCAATCAGAACCTTATACTCAAAGGCATCCAATCCAAGATGGATTTCTTCACTCCATAATGGTTTCCATTCAGGGCTGCTCTATTCGAACAGTAGTCGTTATTACCCCCAGGTCCCTTATGTCCTCGGCCCATTCAGAACTTATGGAGATAACCATCTCCCGACAGAAAATAAAACAAGAGGAATGCTGGGATATCCCTACTGCCCCTCCCCCCGGGAGTACAAAGGTAGGATCTACCCAGCAGCCCTCCTGTTCTTTTTTTCTGTCTTCGACAGAATGGCTGATGGATGCTGTTGATGATGGGTGCTGCACCGGCTCCTGCTGGGCTTGAGTGGCGTGCAGTCCTCTTCTGGCTCCTCCTGCCCGGCTGCCTGGCTTCACGGGCAGGGGTGTGGTTCCTGTTGTGTCTCCCCCCCCGGCCTGCCGGGCTTGCTGGGGGGGATTGACTTCTTCGCGGCCGTTGTTCCGGTTTTCCGGCCCTTTGCGGCTGGTGCGCCGCCTCCCGGTTACTTCCGGGTCGCTGTGCGCGTCTCCCCGAGCCTGGCCGGGTGGGAGACGCGCTGCGCTGGATGGTCGATCCCGGATCCGGCTGTTGGTGTGTGGGGGCCTTGCTGTTGCTGCTCAGGCCCCCGCTCCGGGTGAGTCCCGCTTTTGCGGTGTTTTTTGCTCCCTTTGTCAGTGTTGTGTTGAATAACTGGAACGCTTGCACTCCTGCCTCGGATGTCTCGAGGCTGCCGCTGCTGCTGAGCCTGCCTGGGAGCGTGGTGCTCGGTCTCCGGCTGCTGTTCCCTGGCTTCCCCCGGAGGGTGCTCGGATGTGGCATGGCTTGTTCCGGTGTGTTCCTTGTGGTGCCAGTACAGGTGGCGTTGCAGCAGGTGCTGCCGGCTTGGAGCTGGTGACCCAAGTTCGGTCCTCGGCATTGGTTCTGCATCCTGTGCTTTGCTGTTTGCAAATGTGTTGATTTTTCCCTCCGTCATGCGTTTTGCATTTTTGACTGGGTTGCCTGTTTGATGCCACTCTCTGCTCCCGACATCAGTGTGAAGGGGTCTGTGGTTTTCTGTCAAGGGTGCGCGCTGTACATATGCCATGCTTTGCACTGACTACCTTGAGTGTCTGTAAACTGTTGGGAGCGTGTTTGCTGCATGAGTTGCGTGTCAGCTGGGCCGCTGCTCTGTCCCTTACTCTCATGGACCCGGGTCTGGGGGGGGGGGGTGTGCTACCTGCCTCTGTGGTGGGGCTGCTCTGTCCCTGACGCTCTGCCTGTCATGCCTTTTCGACTTGGACGGACGACTTGGCGGTGGGTGGTCCAGGTTCTAGTCTCGGCGGGGGCGCTCTTCCTCCGGTGTTTCTCGGCGGATCTCCTTTCTCGCGGTTCCTTCCGACTTGGCAGGGTTCCTCGGAGTCTGGGTGTGGTTGTGTTCTGTAGGCTGCCTCTGCCGTCTTTGGTGCTGCCGCCCTTGGTTCGTGCCTCCTGTCGACTCGCCACGCTTCTGAGTGCGGCGCTGGGCTTTGGGTCTCGGTTTCTGGGGTGCTTTCCCGGGCCCAGGTCTGGATGGGTGTGTGCGCTGCTCTTGTTTTCGTTGCCTGCCTGTTTCGCTGCGGCTGGGTGTGGGTGCCTTTCTCCTTGATGTGGGCTCCTCGCTGCCGTGCTGCTGCTCGTCCGCCTCCTGGGTTGCCTTGGCTGGCACTTCCTTTTGCTGTGTTGGTTGGCTGGCGCTTTGCCCTCTGTCGGTTCTCCGGTCCCCTGTGCGGCGTTTGGTTGGCCTCCGCTCTGCGGTTTTGCGCCTCTGTTTGGTGTCGGGGCTTGCTTGTGGGCTCTGTGCTGCCTTCCCTTTTGGGGGTTTCCTGCTGCAGCTGTTTCAAGGGTCCGCGCTACCTTCGGCTGGCCCCGGTTCTCCGGTGGTGGACGTTCCGTGGGTCTGTTCCCTTGGTTCTCTTCTTCGGGGGTTCCCCTGCTCTTGGCGCCTCTGGGGGTGTTTGCCCTTTCTGTTTCTGGCTTGGGTTCCGGTCGCCTCTGTGGTGGCTGGTTCTTTTTGCTGCTCCTGCTTTTGCTTGCTCGTGGGTTCCCTGTGTGGTTGGGGTTTCCCTGCCTGCTGGTTTGCGCCTTGCCCTCTGGTGCTCTGGTGTCGGTGTCGCTTCTTTTTCTGCTTCGGCGGCCTGTTTGGGTTGCCTTCTGCTTCCGGCTCTCTGCACCGTCTGGTGGTGGGTCATTGTTCCTGCTTCTTGGGCCACTGTGCGGTGGGTCCTTGGGCTCCCCTCGTTCAGGTTGGCCTGCCGTCCTGTTCTTCCTCGGTGGTCTTGCCTCCTCGGCGGGCTGGCTGTTGTGGACTCTGCCCTGCTTGGGGATCCTGGTTCTTCCCTTCCGGGTTCCTGGTCCTGTCCCTCCTTTGCCTTGGCTGCGCCTGGTTCCTCTCATGGGTGCCGTTGGTTCTTTGGGGTGCTCTCTCCCCTCTGCCTCTGCTTGGGTGGCTTATGCTGCCTTGGGTCCGGCTGTTCTGTTCCTACCGGCCTGCGCCTGTTGTCGGGCGTGGTGCGTGGTGGGGGCCTGCTTGAGTCCTTCTGGTGCTGTGGCCTTCCCTTTGCTGGGTTCTGCTGTTTCCTGGCATCCCCTCCTGTGTCTGCTGTGTTGTCTGCCTGGGGCCTCCTGGCGGCTGATGGGTCCTGTCGTGCCTCCTTTTCTCGGGGTTGGTGTGTTGTTCCCACGCCCCGCTGTCTGCTCGGTGGCTTGGTCTGGCCTGGTTGGTTTCTGCCTGGCCGCCTGGAGCTGCGGGGTGCGATTGGCTTCTTCCTTTGGTTTTCTTCCCTGCCTCTTCTGGTTTAGGTGGTGGTGCGGGGTGGCCGTTGTTGTTGCCTCTCCTGGGCCTGTGGGTTTTTATCTCCGCGGATGTCTGCTGGGTCTGCCTCCCGGCCTGCCGGGCTTGCTGGGCGGCGTGGCTTCCTCCTGGCCGGTGTTCCGGTTTCTCGGCCCTTTTGGGGCGGGGGCGCCGCCTCCCCGTTTCTTCCGGGTCGCTCTGCGCGTCTCCCCGTTGCTTGGCCATGTGGGAGGCGCGCTGCGCTGGTTGCTGTGGCCTACGTTTGCTTCTGCTTGGCTTTCGGCCATGGCTTTCTGTGGTGGCCTGTTGCCTTGGGCTTCCTCCCTGTTGGCTCCTGTTCTGGGCTGGTCTGCCTTCTGTTTGTGCGTCCTGCTCTGGGTTGCCTGGTTGTGCTCTTGCTGCGGTCCTGGGCTGCCTGGTTGAGTCTCTTCTGGGAGTTTCTTCGGTGGCTTGGCGCTTCTTTGCGGGTGCCCTGTCTGCCTTTGGGGTGGCTGGTCCCTGTGTCGTGGGGTTCCGGTTGCTTGTGGGTGTGATGTGTTCCGGTCTTCTTCTTGTTTCTGGCCGTCACGCTGTTGCCTTCTTGTTTTCCCTTCTTGCCTCTTCTGGGGTTCGTTGGGGCGTCGGCGGGGCTGTTGGCTCTCGGGCCTGTGCTCTGTTGGGGTCTTTCCTTCTTTGTCCTTCCCTTGTTTTGGGTTGGTTCTGCGGGTTGCCTTTGGCTTCGGCTTTGGCTTCCTGTCTGTGTCCTCGGTTGCGGCTTTCGCCGTGCGGGGTTCGTCCCCTGTGCGTGCCCTGCCTTGGGTCTTGCCGGGCTGTGGGGTGTGGTTTGCTTTTGCTTTCCTCCCTGGCTGCGGTTGGTTCTGTGAGGTCCTCTGGGATGGTTTTGCCTCGGTCTCTCTGGCCTCTGGGTTTCTGCCCCGGTCCTTTGCTGGGGCTGTTTGGGGTCTTTGTGCCTGGCCTGTCTCTGGTTTGGCTTGGCTGTGGTTGTTGTGTCCTTCGCGGTTCCCTTGCTGTCGTCTTGGGTCCTCCGGGTGCTTGGCCCGTCCGGTTGCTCTCCTGCTTTGGAGTTCGGGTTTGCCTTCATCGGGCTGGGGCTTCCTGCTCCTATTCCTCCGCTTTGGCTGGTGTTCTGTTCGGGGTTCCTGGGGTTCCTAATCGGTTCCCTTTTTTCTCTTTTCCGGGTCTCTTTGTCCTGGTTGGTTGCCCTTGTTGGTTGTTCCTGCTCGGGTTTCCTGGAGGTGCTGGTTCCCTTTGCCTTGTGTCCTCGTCTTGCGGGACCTGGTGGCTTGGCTTCCTGTGGTTTGCTCTTCGTCCCCTGGTGTCTGGGTTTTCTCTCTTTCCCTGGCCTTGGGCTCGGTCTTGCCTTTCGGGTTGAGTTCTGGTGGGCTTCCGCTGTTTTTCTTTGTTGGGCCTTTGGTTCCTCTGGTCCGCTTGTCTCCTGCCTGTTCTTGCCTGGGTTGTCTTCTTCTGCCCGCTTGTGGCTTTTTGACCTGGTGGATCTTGGCCTTTCTCTTTGTTTGGCCTCTCTTCTGCTGTTTGTCCTCTTGCCTGTGGTGGCTTGGGTGTCTGTGCTCCCCCTTTCGCTGGTTGGCTGTGGGGTGTTCCTGCGGTGGACTGGTTGGCCTCTCTGGTGGCCGGTCTGGTCTTCTGGCTGTGCGCCCTTGCTCTTGTTGGGTGTGTGCTGGTCTGGTGGGGTTCCTCTTGTCGGGGGCTCTGCCTGGGGTTTCCCCGGTTCTTCCTTTTTCCTTCTGCGGTTGCTGCCTTGGTGTGGTTTCCTGGGTTGGCTTCTGTTGGGTTGGGAAGGCCGGCTTTTCTGCTTTGGTATTTCTCCATAAGTTCTGAATGGGCCGAGGACATAAGGGACCTGGGGGTAATGCTCTATTACTTACCGGTAATCTTCATTACTCCTGGTCCCGTTGTCCTCGGCCCATTCATACGCCCCTCCCTCCCTCCCGGGCGGCCGGCCTTCCTGTCTGGGCTTGTTTGTACAGGAGGGCTGCTGGGTAGATCCTACCTTTGTACTCCCGGGGGGAGGGGCAGTAGGGATATCCCAGCATTCCTCTTGTTTTATTTTCTGTCGGGAGATGGTTATCTCCATAAGTTCTGAATGGGCCGAGGACAACGGGACCAGGAGTAATGAAGATTACCGGTAAGTAATAGAGCATTGCTCTCATTTCTCTTGGGTCCTCCAATCAGCTGCCTCGAATCTTCGTCACCAAGCTTATGCTCCATAGTGGTTTCCTTTCTGGTCAGCTCTATTCAAGCAGTAGTCTCGTTTCTATTGATTCCTTCTATGGGCTAATCAGCTACCTATGTCTCTTAAGTGACTAGATCTGCACAGTGTTTCAACAATAGGATAATGTCGTGTGCAGATGACGAGCGAGAGAAATTGGCAGACGATTTATTTATATCTGCCATTAATATTCAGCCCATGTAAACATGTGCTTCATCGAAGGATAGGTTAAAATCCAAATTTCAGAAGTTAGAAAAATTGAAAACGGCAGAGTTGTCAAAGTGGTGGAATGGGATAGCTCTGCAAAGTTATATTGACAATAGTCGCATCCTTAGAGGATTAAGAATACTCATTTTCCCCACCTTTGATGAGTTTGAGAAGGACCTTCTCGAGGAATGGGAATGGGAAGTTAATTTATACACAGTATCATTTAACATGATACAAACTTTAATAAACAATTGGCAGAAAATAACCTGGTGTCGTTTTACTTATTTTTATTCTGTGAGATTGTGTTTTGAACAAGAACAACAAAAGAGAAACAATTATCAGCTTCCCATGGAATTTTGTTCAGAACTTAATAAAAATCATTTAGAACAAATTAACAAGCTACCACTAAATACTGTGGATATATTCGAGCTTAGCAAAGAAAAAGTGACAATAAACGTAAGTACATTGCATATTATTCATGTGCATGCAGTTTTAATTGATTCGTTTATGTAAGCTAAAAGGGGAATGAGAAAAAACATAATATTGAACACAATTTGGCACAATAGGTGCTGCTGTCCACAAGTAGCATTTAAGGTTTTAATGCCATGGGTGTATTTCTGCACCATATATTGTGGCGTTAAAGGGAAGTTAAATATGCCAATCATGTTTTAAGCCAACGTGACATGTTCAAGGAGTCAGAGCACATACACTGGATAGCAGTGTCTCAGTGCTGGAGTTCACCCAGCAGACGAGTCCCAAAATAAATTAATACAGTGGGTGACCATTCAAAAAAGGGTCACTTCAGAAATTGTATATACAAGTGACCAAAAGAAAATACAACTGCTCAAAAGAGAGGGAGATTACACGGTACTAATGAATGATACTGTATTGCCCGACAAAAATGATCAAGTTAAAAATAATGCAGCACACAGAAATAAATAAATTAAGCAAGTTAACAGAGCATCCTGTAACAATTGTATCAAATTATAATCCATATTCTCTTCTTGGTCTTTGCACCTGTAGGTGTTGATGGCATTTCGATCACAGAGGGAGTCAATGGGTCATCATCGGGATGATAGCAGTGAAAGACCACTTTGTTATATATAAAATATATATATATATATATTCCGACGTGCAGTTGGCGAACTGAACAAGCCAACATTTCAGAGGCTATATCATTTAGTAGATGGGAAAGTGGCCAACATTGACAGTTGCCCCTCCTAATAGGAATGGGGTTCAATAGTAACCCAATAATCCTTAGTCTTGCAGAGGGATCATTATAAAGAAGTCGAATCCAATTGATGAAACTAGAGGGAATCCCCATCCTGCCCAGAATTGAAAATAGAAACTCCTACATAAGGGAGTTGAATGCTTTAGTGGCATCTAAGAAGACTGCGGAAGCCTCCATTTCTGGATTGTGTTGATGCATAAGGACTAATAGAGATTATAAATTATGGGAGGTGGATCTCCCTGGGATATCTGAAAGAGCACTTTATCGATCATATGTCATTAATCTCAAGTAGGGTGAAGAGTGTGGACTCAATCTAAACAATCCACTCCAATTAAAGATTAAAGAAAAGAATGACTGGAGCCTCACGTTTGCAGAGGTTGTCCAAGAGAGGGATCATGGTACGTTGTATTTGCAAAGAGCCAAAAGAAACCTGGGCATGTCAAACTGAAAATGCATAAATAATCCAGAAACCGTTGGTACTGTGCATAGCCCGAGTGGTAAATTCTGAGCACGCCATTGAGTGAAATGCCTGGTGGAGACAGGAATCAGGTAGTTGGGGAGGCGGGAGGCCAATAACTTAGTTATGCCCCACTGAAGAGTGTGTGGTTCACACGCAAATGTGAAATTATCTATAATCGGTTCCCAAATTAAGTTTTATTTAATGATTTCTTGCATTTATCACTGTGAGGAACAAGGAATACGTGGCATTCCGCCTGCATTTACTATTTTTCTAAACTATCGCAAACGGATGAAAAAACAGCAAAACCTGCCAAAATTGCCCAATGTTTTGCATCAGTTTACTACAGATACAAAATGGCCCCATGTCACTATAGACTTGTCATAACTTGCACTTTTGGTCTGAATTTGGAGGGAGCTACCATCATTTTATCTCCTCGAAGCGCCATATAAATACAATGACAATATATTCTATTGAACAATACAATTCAATAACACGCTGTTTAGTGTAGTATATGTTTCCTTTTCCCCCCGATTATAAGGAATAACATTCTCCCAGCTGAGTACATTATAAAGATATAGTAAGTCACCTCGGAGTTCTTGCTTTTATAAAGGCTTAAGTCCTTTGGACTTGTGTATTCATCTGATCATGAAATTCGGTGACTTGCAACATCCTTATAAAGTACGGTTGTGAGTATGTTGTGCGTGCACACACACACACACACTCACACACACACGCACCCACACACACGCTCTCTCAACAAACACAGTTTAAATACAGTTATAGGTGCAAATTAAAACCAGAAATCATTGAAACCCACAAGTTATGGTTCACTCCCTAATCCATAACTCACACAACAGCCTTGTAAATCATAACTTGCACATCAAATGCAAAGCTGAAGACCTCACCCTCGATGAGGCAGATTATATTACAGAAGATATAATGTTACAAGTCAGACTACTTATAACATTACAATTAATGCTACAAATAAGAAAATAATGAACATAGTGTAATATTTTGAGGGTGTGTGTTATGTATTGATGTATTGCTATTACCCACTGATCCAGTCCATTCATCCATCCGTCCGTGGGCAGGAGCTCTTTTAGCTACTTTGCGCCCAAGCTCTGGAACTCTCTCCCTCTGCAGGTTATGGCCAACTAAGACAAAACAATTGTTTCGAAGAAAAAAATACAAACCTGCCTTTTCTCTAATCTGTTGTTCTTATGCATCTGAGATCTCGATGAGGAGCATGACCTTTAGTGCTGGGACACTCCTTTTGAAGTAGCTATGCACTTTATTAGCTTTTTCTTTTTCTTTTTTATTATAATTATTATTATTATTATCCAGCCATCCACTCACCCACTCATCCATCCATCCAAAGCCCACCTACCCACCTACCCACCTACCATCCATCCATTGTTTTTGGATTTAATTTATTTGTAGGCTTAATGCTATGTTTTCCAGCACAAGATGTATTTTCTGTGTTGACTTACTATCTAGAGTATTTAGATATTCTTGACTCATATTTTTAACAATACAAAAAATCACAATGCGCTTGTCCCAGATCAGTACCACGATTTCTGACCGCAAGAAAAAATTGACTGAAGGGGAAAGAAAATAATCTAAGACCTGAGCTCAGGCAAAGCCAATAAGTCTGGTGTTGGCCACTAGTCCTTTGGCAATTCTTCTTTTGTTTTGTCATGGTTTTTGCAAAACTTTATTAGTTGGGAAACCTCATTAAATCTCAATGGATAAAGGGGAAAGTGTTTATCTTGTCTCCAAAAAGTTCACCAGCAACTGAAGGGAACTACTTTGTGTGTGGATGCACTCCTTTGGAAAAGGCATTACAGAAACAAATGATGGACGAAATGCTGACAATGCAAACATTCTCCCCCAGTCAAAAGATCTGGGTTAAATCCATTTTTCTTTTGCCCACTACGCCACCCCAGTTTGGAACCAGCAATATGCAAATCAGTCTTAACCCTGTGCCTCATGGGAACAGTCCAGATCGAACTGCCAGGCCAGGTACTCCCTGGACTGGAAACAAGCATCCTGGGACCGGTTTCAGGGTATGTCACCCTTCGTCAACCAGGCTAGCTTGTATCCAGTGGCACAGTGAGCAAGGGACCCATGTCTGGGCATACCCATCCCATTTAGGGCGAAAAGTGTTACAGCAAACAAATGATGGACGGAATGCTGACAATGCAAACATTCTCCTCCAGTCAAAAGATCTGGGTTAAATCCATTGTTCTTCTGCCCACTACGCCACCCCAGTTTGGCAGTTCGGGCTGGACTATTCCCATTGGGCGCAGGGTCAAAGACTGATTTGCATATTGCTGGGTCTAAACTGGAATGGAATTGTGAGCAAGAAAACGATGGATTTAGGCCCAGATCCCTGTACTGGGGTGAATGTATGAGTGGGACGGTATGCCCAGACTTGGGTCCCGTGATCTTCATGCCACTGGAGTTAAGCTATCCTGGCTGATAAGGGCTGAAAGCCTGAAACCAGTCCTAGGATGCTTGTTTCCAGTCCAGGGAGGACCTGGCCTGGCAGTTCGGTCTGGACTGTCAGCCTTGGGCGCAGGGTCAAGACTGATTTGCATATGGCTGGGTCCAAACTGGAATGGCATGGTGAGCAAAACAATGATAAATTTAGGCCCAGATCCCTGTACTGGGGTGAATGTATGACATTGTTCTGCATTCTGTCCAACAATTATTCTTTTTGCATTTGTCACCCCGAGTGGGACGGGTATGCCCAGACGTGGGTCCCATGCTCTCCATGCCAGTGGAGTCGAGCTATCTGGGCTGATGAAGGCTGAAAGCCCAAAACCGGTCCTAGGATTCTTGTTTCCAGTCCAGGGAGGACCTGGCCTGGCAGTTCGGGCTGGACTGTTCTCAAGGGGGCAGGGTCAAGACTGATTTGCATATGGCTGGGTCCAAACTGGATTGGCATGGTGATCAAAAAAACGATGGATTTAGGCCCAGATCCCTGAACTGGGGTGAATGTATGACATTGTTCTGCATTCTGTCCATCAATTGTTCTTTTCGCATTTGTCACCCCGAGTTGGACGGGTATGCCCAGACGTGGGTCCCGTGCTCTCCATGCCACTGGAGTCAAGCTATCCTGGCTGATGTGGGCTGAAAGCCCGAAACCGGTCCTAGGATGCTTGTTTTCAGTCCAGGGAGGACCTGGCCTGACAGTTCAGGCTGGACTGTTCCCATTGGGGGCAGGGTCAAAGACTGATTTGCATATGGCTGTGTCCAAACTGGAATAGCAAGGTGAGCAAAAAAGCGATGGATTTAGGTCCAGGTCCCTGCACTGGGGTGAATGTATGACATTGTTCTGCATTCTGTCCATCAATTGTTCTTTTTGCCTTTGGAAAAGGAAGCATGCAGTAACTAGCAGTGAAGCCAGTCAATGGCTGAAGTCGTCTCACATACTAAAATTAAAAGATTTTGGCTAACACAGTCCTAAAAATACATTGGTCTGGCATTCTCTTTGAGAAAGAAGGGAAGAAAGATAGGAAGGAGTGAATGAAAAGAGAAAGCAGGCAAAGAAGGAAGACAGACAAGAAAGGAAGGAAGTAAGGCAGAGAAAAAAGAAAGAAGGACAATGACAGAAGAAAGGCAAACAGAAAGAAGGAAAGAAATAAAGAAGGGAAATAAGAAAGAAGGAAAGAAAATGCAAAGAAGTCAAAAACAAAGAGAGAACGAATACATAAATAAACAAGAATGAAAGAAAGAAGGCAAACAAAGAAAAAAAAGGAAAATGGAAAGAAGACAAAAAGAAAGAATGAAAGAGGGAAGGCAAAAAGAAAGAAGGAAAGAAAAAGGTAAAATAGTGAGAAAGATGGAAAGAAATAAGGCAAAAAGAAAGTAAGAAAGCAAAAAAGAAAGTAAGAACGCAAGAAATAGGAAAGAAAAATAATGGAAAGAAAGACAAGGGAATAAAGACATAAAAAGAAGAAAAGTAAGAAAGAAAGGAGGAAAGAAAACAAAAATAGACAAGAAAGAAAGAATGAAAGAAGGCAAGAGAAAAAAAAGAAAGAAAGAAGAAAGAAGGACAAACTATACGAAAGAAAGAATGAAAGAAAAAGAAAAGAAGGCAAAAAAGAAAGAAAAGAAAGAAAGAAGAAAAGAAGACAAAAAGAAGGAAAACAATAAAGGAAAGAAGGAAAGAAAAGGGAAGGAGGCATAAAAGGAAAGAATGAAAGAAAGAAAAAGAAAGGAAAAAAGAATGAAAGTAGAAAAAATTACCACTACAAAAACAGAAGGAAAGATTAAAGGAGGAATGACAAGAAGAAAAAAGAAACAAGGCGAAAAGAAAGAAAAGGAAAGAAAGGATGAAAAGAAATAAAGGTAGAAAAGTAAGAAAAGAAGGGAGAAGGCAAAGAAGGAAAGGAAAAAGGAAAGGTAAAAAAGAAATAAAGAGAGCAAAAAAAGAAAGAATGAAAAAACAAGGCAAAAAAGAAACAAAGGAGAAAAGAAAGAAGGAAAGACAAAATGGCAAAGAAAGAAGGAAAGAAAAGATGGAAAGAATGGAGGAAAGAGGGTTCACAGCATAAAACGTATACTAAAACCCATCCTATGTTTAAAAAAACTTCTACAAGTTTGCTGCAAATTAAACACCATAAAGTTTGACTTTCTTCCTGGGCAAAGTTATCAAAGTACCATTGAGGAAACAGAGTCCAGGTCCACAATATGATATGCTGTGAAATAGCATTGGAAGTAGACAGAAACTGAAAAACCTGGAATGTGCCCTGTGCACACTTTAAATGCGTCCTACTATCACATCAGGAAAGACTGTCACTAAAGAAACTCCTTGTGTGTGAAGTGCTTCTTGTAAAAGAGCAAAATAAAGTCACTCAAAATGACGTTAACCAGAGATTCAACGTAGGCTGACCCACTACCCCATGCTGCATGCTTTAGTGGGCCAAGGCAAAAATTGGAATGACACAACAACAGACGAATGGTTGAAGAAAGGTGGCTAAAAGCCCCTTTGATTAAGTATATTAGCCATATTATTTTAGTAAAATCAAAAGGTCTTGGCTAACGCCACACATAAAAATTAGGGAGGACCTAACTAAAAAGCTACGAACTAATGAATTTTTATTGTCACCGGATGTCATTGTGGAATTACTACCTTAGTCTATGCACAGAGCCTGCAGAATGATAACTAGCATTGAAAGCAAACAAGAAAGCAGGTAAAATAAGTGGAGTCCAGTAGGTAGTTTAAACACAAAGCAGTGACAGCGTGTGTGTGTGTGTGTATTTGTGTGTCTGTGTTTGCATGTGCAAATGGCGAGCAAGAAAAAGAGAGAGGCAGAACGGTGGTAATTCTTGCATGTAAAAAGTTTTTATTTTGTCACAGTCATTCACCAAATAAAGAGGTTGTGGTGCTTAATATGAGCTGGTGGTTGACGGTGGGACCCACCAGCACTTATATGTGGGCACTCGCACTTATTCTTCCTCGTCCGAATTTGACCCAGAGCAAGAGAGAGGAAAAACAGAAAAGGGGGAAAGAAGGAGAAAAATAAAGTTGGAAAAAAGGGATGAAAATGTATCTGCAAGAGGGTAATAAAGGGGCAGGGAGTGCATGAATGTGGATGAAAGAGGCCCGAGATAGAATCAAGTCTACGTGGTTTTTGGTATTTGGCTCGCAGACAGTCTGTAGTGCCAGCCGCAGGATTCGAAGCAAAATCGTGGGCTCCAACAATTATCCTTTTATTCATTAAACACTGAGATACAGTCAGTGAGATAATAACACAGACTGCTGCCTGTTTGGCACACTACAAACAAAATTGGCTATTAAGCCATTAGATTGGTATGGGGACTGTGGTTCTACCAGGGGCAGCTGTTCCGTAATGGCGGAGGAGCACCGGCCCACTGCCGAGAGTCAGCAAATGATAAATAGAAAGAGAATAACACAATGTTACAAAATTATTATTTTATTTATTGCTGTCTGAGCCGCGATAGAATCCAAGCAATGAGTATAGGGCGAAGCGGGCCAGGCATGGCAGGGAGGGGGAGTAGTGTGGACTTATACGTTCGCATGTCAGTTTGGCCGGCTGTCATATGCTGACCACACAGACATGCACACTTATGTTTCTGCAACCCAGCTGTGTTGCAGTCAGGTTGGAGAAAACCCACAGGCTCCCAGGCACTGTCTGCGTGGCAAAGCAGGCCGCTCAGACCAATCCTGGCTCTACTCTCATGCTACTTTTAGCATGAGAGCAGCGTCTGGATTGAGAGGAGAGCCTGAGCTTTGAGGCCCATCTACTTACTGGCGGGACGAGAGGAGCAACGAGGCAGTGACAGCAGGAGCAGAGGGGCAGCTAATCTTTTTATTCTCATTTTAGTTGCCAATCTCCCCTCCACCTGGCCGCACTCCCACTTTAGATAGGTGGTGGGCGCCACTTGATTCTGTACTATGTTGAATGGAAATATGATGAAGCAGGCTGCTAGATATATAGACTGAAATATCTCTTCAATCCACACCATTAGGAAGTCTTTACAGCCATCTGGCATATGCATCAACGTTCGTAAATACCAGTCGGTAATACCGAAAAATAACGAATCGCTAATATGAACATGCAAACCGCGATGCATCAAAGTAATCGGTAAAAAATACCGAGTCGGTAATAATCGCTAATAAAGAACGAGTAAACGCCAGCGCGAGTAACAAAAACCGTAATCGGAAATACCGAGTCGGTATTACCGGATCCGGTAATAGCGGAATCGGTAATACCGAAAACGGGAAAATAACGCGACGCTTCGGAAGCAGGCTGATGACATCACAACCAGGAAGTAGGACACCCACGCTGCATTCAGTGTCCGGAGTTGCACAGAGGAGGAGGCAGAGCTCAGGAGCTGAGGTCCCACACTGAACCAGAAGCAAGCAGGAAAAAGGTAGCAGGACAGGATGGAGAAGGAGGCCCCCCAGCATGGAAAGGACACATCCCGAAAGCGAAAACGAAAGTTTTCAGATAAGGAGCTGGAAATCCTCATACAGAGTGTGAGCAGCAACCATGATCGCATATTTGGCAAGTTGTCGCTTAAGGTGCCAGAGGCAGAAAAAAGGAAGATGTGGCTGCGCATCATGGACAAGGTGAATGCCTGCGGAGTCACCCACCGCAGCATCGACGACCTCAAAAAACGATGGTACGACCTGCGTAAGAGGGCCAAGGAGAAGATTGCGCAGAGGGTCAGGGATGCTGCTGGCACAGGAGGGGGACCATCAAACGTGACGCCTAACACTGACCTGGAGGATCTAGTGGAGGCCACCATAGAACGTGAAGCTGTTGTGGGGGTCACAAGTCTGGACACCTCAGGTGCTGCGGAAGGAGGACAAGGTAAGAGGCATGCCAGCGTAACGATGCAGCGTGTACGTAGTCCCTGCCCACTCCCCCATGCCAGACCCAGTGCACATGTAGCGTTGCCCTACACACACACCCTCACCACTGTGTTGCACCATGGGAGATGTAGTCAATACATGAATGGGTGCATGCCTGAGCCCAGAGATGAATACAGCTGCCAAGGGTCAAATGTCAGTCAACAAAAGTAATTTATTGTGAGATGCCACAGCTATTGTCACATACCATACCATGATATTAACTATGCACTGTTTCACACACAGATGCATCCCCCATCGATTCAGACGACAGTGGCCACCTTGTCATCTCAGAGACGCCAGTGTTGTCAGAAGCGGAGTGCTCAGAGGGAGCTGAAGTCATGTCCTCCCCTTCACCACCACGCCGGACAACACCTCCACCGTCCTCCCGGCCGAAGCAACCACCACCGCCACCGTCCTCCCGGCCGAAGCAACCACCACCGCCACCGTCCTCCCGGCCGAAGCAACCACCACCGCCACCGTCCTCCCGGCCGAAGCAACCACCACCACCACCATCCTCCCAGTCCAAGACACCACCACCACCACCCTCGCGGACCAAGACACCACCACCACCAGTGCTGCCCACTCCGCAGAGCCACAGAGCAGATGTTGCCGCCCTGTCCGTGATGGAGTCAGATCAATCTTCATCACACCCAAATGTTCCACGCCAGGCTGTCGTCACTCCAACCAGCCACACTGCAGGCCGACAGCGCATCAGGCAGAGGGTTGTGTCCCCGGGTCGGGCTGCTGCAAGACCGGTCGATCTGTCCGGAGGGTACGGAGTAGTGGAGGCCCGGATGCTGCGTGTCCAGCGCCTGCAGGGGAGACACATGGGTGCCATGAAACTCAGCATGACACAACTATGCAACAAACTAGGCTACATGACTGCCGCAGTGCGTGAGCACACCACTGCCGTATCTGCGGGCAACAAAGACATCAAGCTGTGCCTGCAAGAACTGACACGTGCCATACTCGCAGGCCAAAGGAGTGAGCGCCGGCGTCACAGGCAGGTCATGCTGGCAGTGAATACCACAAACAAGGCCATCAATAAGATGTGCAACAGCACGGCTGTGCTGTCACGCAGGTCCGTGTCCCTGCAAGTGGATCTTGGTCATTTATGTGGGGATGTGGCAAAGGCCCTTGAGAGGGTGACCACTGCAGTGGAGCAACTGCAGCCAGGGTCAGCCAGTGTCAGCAGTCTGGGGGCGGAAGAGGGGAGTGAGGCAGCCTCCAGTGTCAGCAGCGTCTCCCTGCCGGACACCAGCGTGAGGAGGCGCAGTGGCCGCAGTGCAACTGCCACTGACTCCCATCGTGTACAACCCGAGGAGTCACAGGACAAGAGACTGGGGGTACGCGGCAAACGGAAGTAAACATGTGGCATAGTCACACTGTCCTTGGTGAGGTAACCATGGACAGACCAAAGTGCCTCACGCGCCACCTGTTCTGAGAAGGGACATTGCTAGTTTTTTTCGCTGCGGCAGCAGCTTGTTTGTGTTACGTTTTTCTGCACCAGTCAGGTGTCCATGCCCATTAAACCCTTGCAAAACTGATCCTGTTGTCAAGTCACTCTCTTACCTGTCTCAGAAATGATTACGTGTGATGTATGCCCGTCTCCTTTGCCCTTCAGCTGTGTTGGGCACATGTGCCTGTTGGTGTTGTGGGGGGGGTTGCTGGGCACGCAGTTCTTCCTCTCCCTCCACCTCTATGTGTATCCCCATGCGCGTGGCGATGTTGTGCAGGATGGCACACACAGCAATTATCTGGCAGCAGGTCACTGGGTCGTACTGCAAAGCACCTCCAGTCTTGTGCAGTATTCGGAAGCGGCTCTTCAGGATGCCGAATGTTCGCTCAACCACATTCCTAGTACTGATGTGTGCCCTGTTGTAGCGCTGCTCTTGCGGGGTAGCTGGGTTGAGATAGGGCGTGAGGAGATATTCACGCAATGCGTATGCGCTGTCACCTGCAGGATGGGGAGAGAATGGTAATCAGCATTAATGGAATTATACATGTGGGGAAGGAGTGGATGGGGAGTACGATGATGCAGCTATTTGTACCTAGTAGGTGTCCCTCTCCGAATTCTCCGTTGATCAGGCGCCTGTGGAGGCCACAGTGACGGAAAATGTAGGCGTCATGTGTGCTCCCGGGAAATTGGGCTACAATGTCGGTAATGATCAACTTGGCATTGCACACCACCTGAACATTTATTGAATGATACGATTTCCGGTTGCGGTAAATGTATTCGGTGGCTGATGGAGGACAGATGGGGACATGCGTGCAGTCGACACACCCGATGACATGGGGGAATTGTGCCACCTGGTAGAATTCCCGTTTGGTGCGGGTTAGCTGCTGGGGGGTTCTGGGGAAGGTGATGTGGCGATTGAGAAATGTCAGCATGGCCTCTAGAAACCGGTGGAAAAAGCGTGATAAGGCACTTTGCGACACGCCTCCTGTCTCAGCTATTACCCCCTGGAAGCTTCCAGATGCAAGCAGGTGCAGGCAGCATAGCACCTGCACATGGGCAGGTATGGCGTTGGTCCGACGGGTCTCGTGCTGCAGTAAGGGTGTCAGGTCTGCTATTAGGTGCATTATCATGGCACGGTTCAGTCTGTACTTGACGTACACCTGTTCCTCGGTCTGCCCCAGCAAAGTGATGCGAACCCTGAAGATCCTGTCCTGTATCATCCTCCTGCGCTGGGCCTGGGCGTTGATCCTCCACCTCCTAGCAAGCACGTACAGGGCAGCCATTTTGGTGTACATGTGGGGTTTCCCAGGGCATTTATGAAGGGTAACTGATTGTCAGCACCTGCTGATGGGGTTTAAATTTTTTTTTCTGTCCTTCTGTTAACTTTACCTCCTGATTGTGATTCCCCTTATTTTGCTCATGCTAAATAGCGATTTTGGGGATTTCCGGTATTAGCGACTGTTCATGCATACCATTTCCATTCGTTATTGCCTATTCGGTATTTCCGAACTATTGCTTTGTGGTTCGGTATTTCCGAATGTCTGTTTAACGATTCGGTAATTTACCGCGGGGCCATTTAGCGGTTCTTTATTTTTTTCCGATTTTCGGTTTGATGCATTGCAATTTATGGTTTTGCGGTCGGTATCGGCCTGTTTTTCCGAATCGCTGTTTTACCGGGAGGTATTTCCGTTGATGCATATGCCTGCATATGTCATAAAGTAGAATATGTGTGTTGCAAGAAAACGTGCAGATTTTAAGATCTGCATAAACATATTTACAATAGTTTATAAACGATTCTGAAAAAGCTTTGTTACCTCAGGTGCAGCTACACATAGAGCAAATTGATGTGACATGATCCTTATCAGGCCCCCGTAATGCTGTGAGAAGAAAGGGCTTGCCTTCCCAAGATGCATTGGGAAGGCAAGTACCAACTTGCTAGTCTCTGTGTGACCCCTCTCCTCTGAATAAAGGTATATATATATATATATATATATATATATATATATATATATATATATATATATATATATATATATATATATATATATATTCACTGAAAAAAAACATAGGTTATAGACCATATATAGTTAGGAATTAGCATTTAAAAAACCTTTTTTTACTCACACAAAACCATTGAAATTCCATATATAGTTAGTTGTGCTAACTATATATCGCGCACCCACAATCCACTGCTGATCATGTCACATATTACATCATTCATGACATGGTCAGTGACATCACTGATGACATCACTGATGACATCTCAAATGACATCACTGATGACATCACTGATGACATCACTGATGACATCTCAAATGACATCACTGATGACATCACTGATGACATCATTCATCTGATAATACGATGAACCTCTTCAGACTCTAATATAACCTTAGATACACTCAGTGTAAACAGACACTCACAGACTGTCACTCATCCATGGAGTTACTCACACACCTAGTCAGTCATGCAAAGAATCAATCACACCTCCATTTCCTCAACTATACAGTTATACACACCTTACTTATTCAAACATATACTAACACATATTTACTCTCTTTTACAATGCCTGATACAAGTTCACAATGATCAATACAGCCACTCACACATTCACTGGCTCTTATGCACAGTTATTTATATATGTCAACTGTCACATGTACTGTGTTTTACATATGTACTTACTTTGACATGTAGCACTGAGATATCCATTCACTCACCAATGCACTCAGTCAACCGCCCATACAGGTGTTTCTACATGCACTTTTGAACCCATACATCTAGTGAATCAACTGCTCACACATCTATGCACAGAGTCATACACCTCCCAGCCACCCACACACACACACTCAGTCTCCCATACAAATACTTGGGCAACCAATCAATAACCCATATACTTACTCATATAGCTACTGATCAACACATGCAGCAGTTTACAGAACAACAGACATAATGATGCACAAATTAAGACAGTTTAGTCACTAACCCATGCACTCAGTGACACACATTTATTCACTCACTCATACAGTCAGTCATGCACCTACTAAATCCTTCATTCAGACACTTATACATCCACTCATTCTTCAATATGTAACACATATTTTAACTTTACAGAAACATACAGTCACTGGATGTTGTCATCAGTGATGTCATCAGTGATGTCATTTGAGATGTCATCAGTGATGTCATCAGTGATGTCATTTGAGATGTCATCAGTGATGTCATCAGTGATGCCACTGACCATGTCATGAATGATGTAATATGTGACATGATCAGCAGTGGATTGTGGGTGCGCGATATATAGTTAGTACAACTAACTATATATGGAATTTCAATGGTTTTGTGTGAGTAAAAAAAGGTTTTTTAAATGCTAATTCCTAACTATATATGGTCTATAACCTATGGTTTTTTCAGTGAATTTTCAAGGTTTTGTAAATGCTAATTCCTAACTATATATGGTCTATAACCTATGGTTTTTTCAGTGAATTTCATTAGTTTTTTAAAAGCTAATATCTATAGCTGTAAAATGTATTCTTCTTTAAATCAAAAAATATATTTTATATGTTTATTAATAATTTTTTTTATTATTATTTTTTTCTGTTCGCTCCCGGTTCGCGAACCGGGAAGCTTCCCGTTAGCTCAATTTGGCGCCGCGACCCGGTCCGCGAACCGGTAAACGTTCCGTTTGCGCAACTGCCGCGTTAGAAATCAACATCGTGACGCGTCGCGGAAGCGTGACGTATCACGTTGTTGCGTAATGCGTCTTATAACGCGCCGCATTAGCGCACCCGGAAGTGCTCCGGTACGCGAACTGAGACGCGAAGCGCAGCTCCCCGGAAGCGACTCGGCACACGTCGCGAAAGCGCGACGTATCGCGTTGCCGCGTAATGCGTCTTATGACGCGCCGCGTTAGCGCACCCGGAAGTGCTCCGGAGCGCGAACCGAGGCGCGAAGCGCAGCTCCCCGGAAGCGATCCGGGGCACGTTCCGCAGCGCGTAACATAAGCGTAACAGGTCATGTGACTTGTTAATACAACTTTTCATTGGTTCATTTCACTTTTGGTTTCCTAATGATGTAAGGCTAGGTCAGGTGACCTAAAAATAACACTTTTCATTGGTTTAGAACTATTTTTTTCCCAAATGATGAAAGCCCCCACCTTTTTTCTCACTCTGACTTTCAACTTTGTGAAAGGAAGACCTATTTTGCTGAGTGGAAAATGGCTTCACTAGTAGCTGCAGCTGGTGCACCCCCACCACCACCACCACCTCCTCATAGGAAGAGAGGACCACCTCCACAGTTCCTTTCCAACACAGAGGAGCAAGAGGATCAAGAAGAGGAAGAGGAAATACAGGGAACACAGTTTTTACAAGAGGAGCCCCGGGTATCTCATCATAAAAATAGTTTCATTTGGCAGTTTTTTTCTTTTCCCGAAGGACAGAAAAAAGTTAATGCTCGGTATGTGACGTGCCTCATATGCAAAGAGGACTTATCTAGAGGCACAGATAAGAAGTATAGTTACGGCAACTATACTATGCACCGTCACATGCTGAGGTGGCATCCACTAAATTACAGCCGGGCACAGATGCGTGACCTCCAGGACAACCCACCAACTCCTGTGGCCAGGACATCGGCACAGGTATCTCTGTCGGGGCCAGAGGCACGGGAAACAGTGCCAAACATTCAGGATAACTTTATCCACATGAAGATTGTCTGTTTATATTGCGGTACCTTACTCTCATGTGCCAATATGAGCATTAACTTAATAAACAGAGCATTTGAAAACCACAAGTGCTCTAAACGCCCCAAAAAATAAAATTTTTTTTTGCTCCTGTTGAGCCCTTTCCAATGCCTGTTTTTTGTTGTTTCCCCCCCAAAAAACAAAAAAAACATAAAATTGTTCAAAAAATAAAAAAATAAAAAAAAATGTTCAGAAAAAAATATATATATATAAAACAACAAAAACATTAAAAAAAAGTTCTTTTCAGAACTACCTCCCCTTTATAAAAAAATTGCTAGAATGTTTAGCACTCTGGCAAGCTCTATTTCTTTTGGTTCGCTTCCCGGTTTGCTCGCCGGTACGCGAACCGGGAGCGAACCCAAAAAATTTTTTTTTTTAAAAAGAAGAGTAAGTATAAGGGAAGTAAACAGAGAGTAATGTTAAAAGAAAGACAGCTATAGGGACTAAACCAGAGATACTGTTTAATAGATTTATTTACCGAAGAAAAGATGGAAGAGGATATAATTGTGAAAAACAAAATAGATAAGGAAATGAAAGAAAAAAAGGAGAGTAGAAGAATAACACAGAAGAGTTTCTTAGAGAATGTGAGTGAATGTTCAAAATAAGATTAAAACATGTGGAATAACAGAGAGAAAAAACAGAAAGCAGAAAAGAAGAAGTAACAGAAAAAGAATAATTGAAACAGCAAAGAAATGTAAATAACATAGGCCCATATTATCAACATAGGCAATAAAAGTTTTGCAGCTTTTATCGGCAGAAATGTGTCGCTAAAGCCGCTTTTGCGGCAGAAAACTGCCGCTAAAACCGCTTTTGCAGCAGTTTTCTGCCGATAAAAACAGCAATAATTTTATTGGCTCTGTTCATAATAGGCCCCTTAGTGTGCTTCAACTACACAGAGAAAGCATAATGAACAAGTACTGAAAGAGTGATCAGTCAAAGACACTAAGAGTAATAGAGACGGAGTGAGTGAACAAGAGTGAGGAACTATGAGAAGAGAGGGACTGAGAAAAGGAGTGGAAGGAGTAGAGTAAGTAAGTAATAGAGAAAGGAATGAGGGAAGTAGCAAAGGCAGGAAAGTGAGGGTTAAAGAAATGAAGCAGTGGAACTAATAGTACTTAAATGTGATAGAAATGTAATGAAAAGAGTACAAAACATTTACCTTATAATTGTCGTTAACTTAGTCACTTGTTATTTTTATACTTTCAATCTGTGAAAGAGAGAACAAACATTTGAAAAATATTAAAACATGTATTTAAAAATTAGAAAAGACAAGGGAAAAGATTGAAGGACAAACAGTTTTTCAACAACTTTGACACTTACAGAAGCTTCTGCTTCTCCAGGCCCCCTACACAGTCCTAAAGATATACATTTTAAACTAACAGTATCTTGATGAGGATGAAGTGAGGCCTATCTTGGAACATGGTGCATCTTTTGCACTGCTGTTGTCTCACAAAAGTGACGCAATGGCAGCGCAAAAGAGGTGCACAATCATCATAAAACTGTTCCTAACATTTTAAATGATTGTTTCAAGATGGCAATAAGGTGTGTCCTATCCAGACGTTTGTTTCAGGTGAGGCCTACTCAGGGTTGCAGATGAAATTTACGCTTGTTGAAGAGTACAGAGGAGATAATACATGTGCAGGCCTACCAATAAAGTTCAGACCTCCTCTGTTTCCCTGGACAAGCCTAAACTTCATCTGCACAATGTGATTCGTAATGTTAGGAAACACAGGTAATGTATTTGAAAAACGTGCAATTTCTTTTGCTCATTTCACAATCACATCACTTGTGTTTCCTTTGGTTAGGTATCTCATTGTGCAGATGTAGTCCAGCATATGAAAGAGTACGCACTGCATGCAACAACTTTGACACTTACTGAAGCCTCAGCTTCTGCATGCCCCCTACACAGTTTTAAATGTATATCATAAATACAAAAAGTACAGAATTAATTATACATGTTAAATGGTTTATTTTTGCTGTTCTCAGAATTTATCAAATTTCACTAAAAACAGTGACTTGAAGGTATTCATCATATAACAGCGGGGGAAAAAAACACAATCAAAATGATTGTGTTTAAAAAACCCATATAACATAACCAATCAGAAATCAGAACTCCTCAAAAGTAACTTACTTTCCATGACGTCGAAGGATGTCCTATGAACAGCTTACACTCGGTTGTGCTGTTTTTATTTTCAGCCCGCCACTTTCTGAAAGAAAACCTCCATCGTTTTGAAAAATATGTTACATACAATAAATGACTTCTCGCTCTCTACCACATGTTTCCACAAGGCCAAATCATGTAAGAGCCATTTATAACTCTTGGAATTCTTGTAAGCAAATCCCGTCATTTTGTATTTCCGCAACTTTCAGAAAGAAAACGTTCAAGATCACTTTCACAATCCTGGACTAGTAATATCTTACCCTTCTTGCTCACTCATGTTCTACATTTCCTATGACACTGATACCGCTTACTATGAAGCAGACTTACACTACCTCTATGACTACTACAATTATTTAATTGTCTACATCACTTTTAATCACAAAGCAATATAAAACAGTAGATAAAATTATATCAACCCCTAGAATCATTATACGCCAGTTACCTACCCTAAATTCTCTTTTCTGAAAACAGAAAGTAAGAATATTTTTAAATAAAAAGGCAACATTGTATCGTAGTCAAATGGGAATAATTTCCGAAACAGCAAATTTTTTTACATTTTAAGCTGTGTAATAAGCGGATCTGTCAAATGACCATCATGCCATATAATAGCTGCAGTCACAAATGTTCTTCCTAAAATCAACGACTGTGTAGCCACAACATTTGTAATTAAAGTTGAAGACTTACTTTCATCAGGTTTATATAGTTGGATTTTTAAAATGACATTATAATCAAAGGTTTGGACCAATAATCTAGACAGCATTGCAGACTTACATTCCCTCTACTCCATGTTTTGATTGGCTGCTTGAATTAGCTTATAAAAAGAAACAGTTTTTCTGAACTCATTCAAAGTGCAGTTATTTTTCCATGACGTCAAGTGTTATGGTAAGAAGACCGTTTGCTTTGGGAAATACTCTGTTGTCCTTCAACTAATCTGTGTCCACCACTTTCTGTAAGAAAATCTTCTTTTTTTCCAGGAACTATTTAATACTCAAAAATAACTTATGTCTCTGTACTACACTTATCCTCAAGGCCAAATCGTGTAGGAGCCATTAGAACCTCTTGAAATTCCTCAGAGCACATCCCGAGATTCTTTCCCTAAAATTTTGGTTTTAAAAACACCAGGTAAGAATTTTTAAGGTCATACGGCAATTTTTTTTTTAAAGTTAAAACAGAATCGTTGCAGAATGACCAGCCGTTCCAAGACTTTAAATAAGCTGTGTAATGTCCTGATGTTATTGAAGGACCGTCATGATATATAATTGCTGCAGTTACAAAAGTCCTTCCTGATATTGACAACTGCGAAGCTACAAAATTTTTAATTAAAGTTGTCAATTTTGTTCCATCAGGCCTACATCGTTGGAACATTAAAATGACATACTGGCCATATGTTCGTATAAATAATGTTGACATCATTTCAGATCTACATTGGCTACACTCCATGTTGTGATCAGCTGCTTTTACTAGCTTATTAAAGGACACTGATTTACTGTCTGGCAAAGTTAAATATATAAATCTTTCTGAGTCTACACTAGTAGTACTTGATACCCTACAGTTCTCGCAGTCATGCTGCCATTGATAAGAAAGCCCAAACAGGTGATCTACATCTACACCTTCAGCATGCAATACATCAAGCATATACATTAAAAACTCCTGACAATCTTGCTGAATATTTTGAGAGAATTGTGTTTGACCTGAACATCTGTCTAACAGATTTCGAATTTCAGACACACTTTCTATTTTTGTTCTATCAGTGCTACATTTCTCTAACACAGAATTTAACAAACTGCAAAATCTGTGATCCGAATTGACCACAATCTCTTCTTTTACATTTTCTAGAGAAAACAAAACATTAACCACTACATTAGCATAGCAGTTGACACCAGAACTGTTTTCAAATTGAAAACCAACAACATCTTCAACAGAATCCTTTTTCTTTCTGCTTATAACTTCAGGTTCATCGACTTTTCGTCTTTTTGCTACAACCTCCCCAGTATTGGTCACATTTCTTCGTTTCCGGCCTACCACACGTTTCTCAAACAAAGGATATTGAGGCAAATGTGGCGCATACTCTCTTCTTAACCTATTGTATTCCTTAACACAATCTAGATCCGCACAAATGTTTGTGACATCACACTCAATCAAATACAATCCCGAAAAAGTTCTAACTCGTGACAATGCCACATATGCCATACCCTCCTTGAACACAGAACTGCCAATATTCACCAATGCACTGTCTACACTTAAACCTTGTGATTTATGGATTGTCACCGCATATGCCAAGCAAACAGGAAACTGCTTACGGCGAACATACAAGTCTTTTACAAGCAAAAATCTAGCAGAACAACGACCAATTAGCTGTACTTCCTCAATGCCATCAAATTTAATTTTTAAAAATTCAATTCCATCTCTATTTCTGTATTTCACAAAATCAACAACATTACCCATTGATCCATTTACCAGACCTCTTTCAACATGTAAATTCCTTCTTAAAATTATACGGCAATTTAAGCACACATTCAGAGTCTTTTCAAAACCTGCAGTTTTAGATATAGTCTTCTCTAATGAATCCAATTTTGATTTCAAATTCTCAGACAAAATAATTGTTGATCCCATATGCTCTACTCTGTCAATAGCTTCCAGTTTCACAATCTCTTGGTTTTCTAAATGCAACATTTTGTTGTTGAAGATGGCACATTCTGCAAGAGTTGGCATCAAACATATTCCAGATTTCTTCTCAGTAATTTTCTGAAAAATATTCTCAGGCACAACGTCTTGTTCTGGATATAAATTTGACAGTAATCGTGCATGTAAACCTTGTTTCCCATGCTCGGTCACTTTTCCAATTCTAACATCTTGTAGAATATTCTTGTAAACTTCATCCTTCGCCTGACGCATATTTTCATGCAGTTCAGCATAATTGAAGTTTAACCATATATTGACGTTGCCAATGCTCCCTAGGCACTTCCTGGTATCTTCATGCGTGAGCATTTTGAACACAGGTTGTCCTTTCACTGGTGTCAGCTGCAGAAGATCTCCGAAAACAATGATGTGTTTGCCACCAAATAACACATCATACTCTGTTTTAAGAACTTCTTGCATTCTCAAATGCACAAAGGCAAGCATGACATTGGAAACCATGCTTACTTCGTCAATGATAAGAAGTTTCATTTTCCTCAAGACTCTTGAAACTTCACAACAAGCATCTCCAGATAACTTGTGGTATTGTAATTTGTTATCATGCTCCACTGGCAGCATCAGTAGACGATGCAAAGTAATACCTTTAATGTTATGTGCTGCCAGTCCAGTTGGAGCGGTGACAACACAAGACAGCGATGACTCAGTCCTTTCCTTCAAATAACATGAAATTGCTTTAATGAGGAAACTCTTTCCAGTTCCCGCTTCTCCACTCACGTACAGTCGGACAGGCTTCAACGACGTACATGAGCACTCTTTCTTCTCATGACTTAATCCATGATCAATTTGCTTGGTAACTTCGTCATATATTTTCCTCTGCTCAACGTTGAGTTGTCTTTCCAAGTCTTCTAAGTTAACCGCATCCTCCTGAGCATGTGCCATGGCTCTTTCCACTTCATTCATGGCAGTGGCAGCTTCATTTTCGATAACAGGTCCTCCTAGTGGATCCTGACTCAATGAAACAGAACTCTGACTGTCCTGAGAACTGTCTCTGGCAATCTCGGCTGCAATCGTTGCTTCCTGCTCGATTTCCGCATTCAACATTTCTACATATTTGGGAAAAGCAGGACATTCTATGGTCTCCTTGGCGGCAGTGAAAGAGTCTTCGTAACAGAGGAAATCTCCAAGCAGTTCCTCTTCTGCACGCCAAGGCTTGAAAAGTTGCAAAAGTGCTAAATAGAAAAACTCCTTTTTTTCAGGAGATTCGCCACTCAATTTTCGATGGTTTACCAAGTGGCATTTTCTTTGCTTGACCAGACATCCCTCACTTCCAATTACAGCATACACTCCTTTATCAATATCTTCTTTGATGTTCCTCTTGAATATGTAATTTTGTAGAACCTCATACAGACAAACATTCTCGAGGTGACTGCTTCGATTTGGATAATATGTATCCAACATGTTGGTCTTCAAAATGTCGGTACTGTTTGGCTCCTTTTCCGCCAAATACTCAATTTCCCGCACAGGTTTCAGAACTCGATTACGCGTTGCAGCAAGACCAAGACTCGCCCAAACGATACTCCTAGATTTGGCATAGAGACTTGCTGAAGACAACCGGTCAGAACATTCGTAAGCTCCGATTTCTCGATGCGACAACATCTTCAGACTGAAACTGTACAACTTCTTACTGAGGCTCTTTTCATGGGAAATGTCCTCCCACATATCCTTCAATTCTGTCTTTTCTTTTTTGGTGATGTAAGAGGTCACATACCGAGCCACAGCCATACAGTTATCAGCCACAAACTGTATATCCATGTTAGCATTCCACATGGACAAAATCACTGGGTTGTAGTCGTTGATGTACTTGGACTCTTCGTTCCTCTTCAAATTGTATGTGTTTTTAGGTGATTTCTTCATCACATTATGTCGCAGCGAAGACATCAAACTGTTCACTCTTCCTTTAGAAATCACCGGTCGTGGAAAGGCGAAACGACATTTGGTGTAGAACTTGTCCTTGTTTCTGAATTTACGACGACAGTACTTTCCGCAACGATGGCTTTGGAAGCGTAGAACTTGTTCTCTTAGGCTTTTGTCCTCCTTTGCGTTTGGAACAGCACATGTAGAATACTGTTCTATGAAACTCATCACTAAGTCTTCTGGATCTGTTCCAAATTTAGGTGCATCCTTGATCCACAGCAGCATATGTATATGAGGATCACCTCTTGCTTGGTACTCCTTTCTCCAGAGGAAATCCAACACCTCTCCAAGAGGTGGATTCTTCTTATTCATGATGAAAGACATCATAGCTTCAAATCTATGATTGAAGTACCTGCATACATTCACTGGATCCAAAGAGCACAGTTCTCCGGGTGTCTTGAATTCGATGTTTTCGATGTTTCCATTTGCCTCTCGTAGAAATTCAAGTAAGTCTTCCCAGCCATACTCGGCACAGCTCAGAGTGAGGAACCATGTGGGAGTTCCTAAGTTCCTCAGCATACATTTTAAATCACCATGACGACGGTACCAGTACTCATTAGTACCACGCTGACACGCCATGAGATTAATCAGGTGACAATCCAAAATACTGTCTTGGACATTGACTTTATCCATAAAGTCACTTGCCGAGATGTTTTGCATCTGTATACCACTTTTCAAGATGTGGTTCACTGCATATGACAGTCCAGACAGATCGCTTTCAAACAGGAGATGAAACAAATAGGGAATGCATTGTCGAAACCTAGCATCTTCTGCATACAATCGTAAAGTCCGGTATTCAGAAGCAGGAATTTGATGAGGTCGCTCATCATATCTTCCTCCTTGACCTGTTGGAAATAGCTGTGGGAAACACCGAGCTTCCAAACTTTCCTCCCAGACACTAATGGGACTCCCTTTGGCTTGTTTCATTTGAAACAACTCAATAGCATTCCCCATGACTTCCTTGGAATGCAAAGGATGAACACTATAATGTTCATATATTTCTTCACTTTTAGAGGGTTCTACTTTCTCAATTTGACCAGCACACAAATCGCTATCCTCTTCCTCACTTACTTCCTCTTCTGCAACATATACATTCTTATAGTACTTATTATTTTTTTTCAAATACAATGTTGCCTTTTTGACTTTCCTAACATCCACTAAATCTTGCCATATTTTTTTATTCTTTGTCGGAACCCCATTAACTAAGATAACCAGAGGTTCCTCTTCCACTTTTTCTACTCCAATTGTGTTAATGTTTTTCTTCAAATCTAGAGGCAAATAAACAACTCTTCCCTTTAATCCTCTCTGTAAATCTGATGGAGGCAATTTCCCTGTCTTTGGCTCCATTCTTACAATAGCCTGAAAGGGATGGATACTTTGAATCAAAATAGATTCATAAGTATTTAAATCCTTCAATTCAGAAGGAATCTCAACCAATTCCAGATTATTATGAACCGCTCTAGCAGGCATCTGGTTTTGATTTAATTTATTACAACAATAAGTACACACACGTTGATCCGATCCCAAATCAAAACAATTTTCTACCATCAAGTATGTAGCGAAATCCTGCCATTCACTATTATTTTCCCTTTCACTTTTTGCATATAAATCCACTAACTTAGTCTGATTCTTATAATAAGTGCGTCGACAACACACACAAGTAAAATTAGGCCTCTCACTTGATTTCACCTGAAACGTGGCAATTTCCTTCTGAAAATTATCTGTACTGGAAACCTGTACACTATCTTCCACATTACCCTCTTCTTCTGGGTCAATTTCAACATTCTCCTCTTTACTTCCAAAGTAACAAAACTCAATTTCTTCACACATATTCTTCACATCTATTTCAGAACCATGCAAAAGAGCAGCGCATAATTGTTTAAGCATAACTGCTGGACTCTTAGCATAATACAACATTCTAACTAATTTCCTCACTTTATTATGATGCACTGCTAGCATCCTGAAATGATGAAAAACACTCTGGCATACTCTCCTGGAAAGACAAGCCAGTGAATGACCATGCAAACCTGTCACTTCTCTCACTCTGCAAGGATCTAATTCTTGCAACAACTTCATTTTCTGCTTCAAACTTTTCTTATTAAATGTCCGTACAAAATCACAAAGCAAATTGATGGAATCCTGTCGCACACTGCAAATACTACTACACTTCCAGGTGTACACAGGTCCCTTAGGACGTCTTCCTAAAACCTCATTACCTAACATCTCTTCTGCCTCTGTTGTCACAAGTTTTTCTTTTTCAACTGGACAACCATCTTTCACCTCATAAGCTCGACCACTGGTGTCAACTGCATGCACCAAATCATTATCCTGGAAATAACTCTCCTCATTGAAAAATGCCTCACAACTTGAACTATGCATCCATTCTCCGGAAAAAACTTCACAAAAATTACTACGATTAACTATTCTCTTCCATCTACTATTTCTTTTGAAATCATAAATTGCCTTGTTTAGCTTCCTAATTCTATTGATTATCAAAATAAATAACTTTGGTTTAATTTCAAATGCCTGATCAATAACTTTCTCAACTTTTTTTTTTCTCTTATAAAAAACCACTTTCTGTTGACCTTTCTTAATATTTTTTAACAAATTGCCAATTATCCTGTTGCGGAACATTCGTTTACGAATGTCCCTAAACTGTTGTTTCCTTCTACTATCATGCACAGAGTTATCTCTTGCTCTAGCAGTAACATTTTTGATTGGCCTTTCCTTTCCGTTTAAATTGCTTCTCTTTTTCTGGACAAAAACATTTTCTGTAGTACTACTTTTTTTTCTAGAAATGTTTCTTATGAATGTTTTCGTGGTCTTACCCGGTGCTTTCTTGGTGACTTCACGATTTTTTATTGTAGAGGACTGCTGCAGTAAATGATGGACCTGCTGTCTTTGACGTTTTGTAGCCTTTCTCATTCTATCCTTAGTTGGCATTCTCAAAATTTGAAATGATCTGCAGTTGAATCTGTGGTAAAATATAATAAAAAATGTTATTAACCACTATTACCAAACAGTAAATCAATAACAGTCATCAAAAACTTAACACACTACTTGACATTTTTACATAGAATATTTTTTAGTGCTTTGGCAAATTTAGAATACACAAATATCAGAAAAGAAATGGAATTCTTCTTCATTTTACCTGTCCTGTTTTATTTGTAAATCTGATCTAATTTTATGAGCATATTTTAATATTTTATTGAAGACACTACACATAACCTGTTTTTGAAGGTGTGTTTAATTTTAAATGAAACGGTTTACATTTTTACTTTTCATTTATTGTAAATTTTAAAAATAAATGTTTATAGTTCCATAGGCCCAAGCAGGTCAGCTTCCCACCCTATGTCATACAATTCTGACAAATCGGCATCCTCATCATGTTCTTCATCATCCTCAGGATTTAAATCATCCAAGGGATCTACTTCCACTGACGTTTCAATTACAAGTTCAATGATGAGGTCGAGATCAACTGATTGCTGATTGTCACTCATGGTTGATGTTGTTGTTATCTTTAAAGAAAGAGAACAACAATGAGATGTTGCAGAGTAAGAGACAAATCTCAGAGATTATAATAGTAAAATTGTTTAACAAGAGTAACATTTTGCAGCTATTATTTAGCCATGTCCAGCGATGCTGAGGAGGTGAGGCCTATGTCCAAGTTTTCAGTGAACAGGACTCATCTCTTCTTAACCTTGGATAAGCCTCACCGACTCTGTGTCCCCTGCTCATACTTAAATGTACAGGGGCAGATTTATGCTAAGTGGCGCATCCCCACCGATGCACCAGTTAATGTGCACCGCTGCTCTGCCACCCATAGTTTGCCGCATTTACAATGTGGAGCACCATTGAGCAAAAACAGCACAGATGCGTCACGCATCTGTGCCGCAAAAGCAGCACATTGCAGGAATCACGTCATAAGCGCAACATGTCTACTGCAATGCACAGGAGGAAGCCTCACATTGCATGGTGCATCACTTCTTATGCCTGTTTCAAACAGGCGTAAGGATTTGATTCAGCAATGCTATAAAGCTGACTCAGTGAAATCTTCTAAATTTCACTGTGTTACTTTTACAGGGCTTTCATGCAAATTAATGCATACCTTGCAACAAAACACCTATATGAAAACTGACACAGGTTTCATGTGGCACAGGACTTTACAGCGTGACACATCTGCCTAGATGCATCAAGTTGTAAATATGTCGCCACATAGCAAATCTTTTGCACCGCCGCTGCATCACAAAAGTGACGCAAAAGAGACATACACCTATCATAAATCTGTCCCTAACATTTTAAATGATTGATTCAAGATTACGATAAAGTGTGGCCTATCCAGAGGTTTGTTTGAGGTGAGGCCTACTCAGGGTTGCAGATGAAATTTACGCTTGTTGAAGAGTACAGAGGAGATAATACATGTGAAGGCCTACCAATGAAGTAAGTCATATCCACTTCACTCTTGAACAAAGGCCAGACCTTCTCTGTGTCCGTGGACAGACCTAAACTTCATCTGCACAATGTCATTCGTAAACTTAGGAAACACAGGTGATGTAATTGAAAAATGTGGAGTTTCTTTTCCTCCTTTCACAATCACATCTCCTGTGTTTCCTTTGCTTAGGTATCTCATAGTGCAGATAGACTCTAGCATATCAAAGAGTACACATAAGTTGAGCAGTGTATACAACAATTTTGACATTTACAGAAGATTCAGCTTCTTATCTTGTTGGAGATGAAATGAGGCCTGTCTTGCAACATGGTGCATCTTTTGCATCACTGCTGCATCGGTTTCATGTGGCACGGGACTTTACAGCATGACACATCTGCCTAGATGCATCAAGTTGTAAATATGTCACCACATAGCAAATCTTTTGCACCGCCGCTGCGTCACAAAAGTGACGCACAGTGACGCAAAAGAGGCATACACCTATCATAAATCTGTCCCTAACATTTTAAAAGATTGATTCAGGATGACGATAAGGTGTGGCCTATCCAGAGGTTTGTTTAAGGTGAGGCCTACTCAGGGTTGCAGATGAAATTTACGCTTGTTGAAGAGTACAGAGGAGATAATACATGTGAAAGCCTACCAATGAAGTAAGTCATGTCCACTTCACTCTTGAACAAAGGCCAGACCTCTTCTGTGTCCGTGGACAGACCTAAACCTCATCTGCACAATGTCATTCGTAAACTTAGGAAACACAGGTGATGTAATTGAAAAATGTGGAGTTTCTTTTCCTCATTTCACAATCACATCACCTGTGTTTCCTTTGCTTAGGTATCTCATAGTGCAGATGAACTCTAGCATATCAAAGAGTACACATAAGTTGAGCAGTGTATACAACAATTTTGACATTTACAGAAGATTCAGCTTCTTATCTTGTTGGAGATGAAATGAGGCCTGTCTTGCAACATGGTGCATCTTTTGCATCACTGCTGCATCGGTTTCATGTGGCACGGGACTTTACAGCATGACACATCTGCCTAGATGCATCAAGTTGTAAATATGTCACCACATAGCAAATCTTTTGCACCGCCGCTGCGTCACAAAAGTGACGCACAGTGACGCAAAAGAGGCATACACCTATCATAAATCTGTCCCTAACATTTTAAATGATTGATTCAGGATGACGATAAGGTGTGGCCTATCCAGAGGTTTGTTTAAGGTGAGGCCTACTCAGTGTTGCAGATGAAATTTACGCTTGTTGAAGAGTACAGAGGAGATAATACATGTGAAAGCCTACCAATGAAGTAAGTCATGTCCACTTCACTCTTGAACAAAGGCCAGACCTCTTCTGTGTCCGTGGACAGACCTAAACTTCATCTGCACAATGTCATTCGTAAACTTAGGAAACACAGGTGATGTAATTGAAAAATGTGGAGTTTCTTTTCCTCCTTTCACAATCACATCTCCTGTGTTTCCTTTGCTTAGGTATCTCATAGTGCAGATGTACTCTAGCATATCAAAGAGTACACATAAGTTGAGCAGTGAATACAACAATTTTGAAATTTACAGAAGATTCAGCTTCTTATCTTGTTGGAGATGAAATGAGGCCTGTCTTGCAACATGGTGCATCTTTTGCATCACTGCTGCATCGGTTTCATGTGGCACGGGACTTTACAGCATGACACATCTGCCTAGATGCATCAAGTTGTAAATATGTCGCCACATAGCAAATCTTTTGCACCGCCGCTGCGTCACAAAAGTCACGCACAGTGACGCAAAATAAGCTTACACCTATCATAAATCTGTCCCTAACATTTTAAATGATTGATTCAGGATGACGATAAAGTGTGGCCTATCCAGAGGTTTGTTTGAGGTGAGGCCTACTCAGGGTTGCAGATGAAATTTACGCTTTTTGAAGAGTACAGAGGAGATAATACATGTGAAGGCCTACCAATGAAGTAAGTCATGTCCACTTCACTCTTGAACAAAGGCCAGACCTTTTCTGTGTCCGTGGACAGACCTCATCTGTACAATGTCATTCGTAAACTTAGGAAACACATGTGATGTAATTGAAAAATGTGGAGTTTCTTTTCCTCATTTCACAATCACATCACCTGTGTTTCCTTTGCTTAGGTATCTCATAGTGCAGATGGAGTCTAGCATATCAAAGACTACGCAGAAGGTTACAACTGTATGGAACATGGCTATGTAAGTCAAATAATCAAAATCTAAATTTGCCAAGCACACATGGGGGCGTATTTACAAGGACCTTGCACCACAGGGAAAGGTCTTAAATTAAAATGGGAAAAATAACATCAGAGAGACTCAAAGCCCTTATAAATATGCCCCAAGCAACCTATGAAGCTCTAGCATTACATATCAAGAAACCTAATTGATTTCAAAAATCGTTTTTAAACACATCATCTAAATAAATTATATACCTACATTCATCAGGAAGTGCCTTAAAATGCCCTAAGACACATGAAAGCGTTTTTTTTTAAGCCCTTGCTCCATTTTTAGATCACTTTTAACATGGCTATGTAAGTCAAATAATCAAGATCTAAATTTGCCAAGCACAGATGGGGGCGTATTTACAAGGACCTTGCACCACAGGGAAAGGTCTTAAATTAAAATGGGAAAAATAACATCAGAGAGACTCAAAGGCCTTATAAATATGCCCCAAGCAACCTATGAACCTCTAGCATTACATATCAAGAAACCTAATTGATTTCAAAAAACGTTTTTAAACACAACTTGTAAAGCAATTATATTCATACATTCATGGGGAAGTTACTTAAAATACCCTAAGACACATGAAAGCGTTTTTTTTAAGCCCTTGCTCCATTTTTAGATCACTTTTAACATGGCTATGTAAGTCAAATAAGCAAGATCTAAATTTGCCAAGCACAGATGGGGGCGTATTTACAAGGACCTTGCACCACAGGGAAAGGTCTTAAATTAAAATGGGAAAAATAACATCAGAGAGACACAAAGGCCTTATAAATATGCCCCAAGCAACCTATGAAGCTCTAGCAGTACATATCAAGAAACCTAATTGTTTTCATAAATCGTTTTTAAATACATCAACTAAATCAATTAGATACCTACATTCAAGGGGAAATGACTTAAAATGGCCTAAGACACATGAAAGCGTTTTTTTTAAGGCCCTTGCAACATTTTTGGGTCACTTTTAACATGGCTATGTTAGTCAAAGAATTAAAATCTAAATTTGCCAAGCACAGATGGGGGCATATTTACAAGGACCTTGCACCACAGGGAAAGGTCTTAAATTAAAATGGGAAAAATTACATCAAAGGAAGTCAAAAGCCTTGAAAATATGCCCCAAGCAACCTATGAAACTCTAGCAGTACATATCAAGAAACCTAATTGATTTCAAAAAACGTTTTTAAACACATCTTGTAAAGCAATTATATTCATACATTAATGGGGAAGTGAGTTAAAATACCCTAAGACACATGAAAGCATTTTTGTAAGACCCTTGCACTTTTTTTGCATCACTTTTAACATGGCTATGTAACACAAAGAAACAAAATCTATTTGTAAAACACTTGACACAAAGCAACATTTTAAATACACAACTTTCTTCATAATTTTCTCCCTAAACCATACTATTCTCTACCTAAATTAAATGAATCTTTTCTCACCTTAGCAAATACTTTATGAGTTTCAAAACAGTCTCAGAAACACACCAAATTGTCTTTAGCAGAGCAAAAGGTATGCACTCCAGAGTCTGCAGCTATGAAAAGCACAGAAATGCTGTAACTCATCACACATATCTCTCATGTCACCCAATCAAAACTCTTCCCTCACTTTTTTCAAATCAACACCCTTCCCCCCTCTGGCCTTTCTGCCTTTTTTGCATAGCAACCACCTCCTGAAAGACCTCTCATGTTTGCAAGTTCACACAACAATGTTTCAATTGAACTCTGAACTCTCAGTGCACCTGCGTATCCAGTGCAATCTTTCATTAAATGATTTTTTCTTGACCATTCAAATTACATCTTTCAAACAACACATCCATGCACCCTAACTTTCTGTTTTCAGCAATCAAAATCCACCAATCACTGCTACTGCTTCCTTAACACAGAAACTCCACAGTTTTTTTCATTTTAAACTCTTATTTTTCCAACTGCCATTTCATTGCCACACTTCATCTGACTGCAGCAGAACCTACTCTCACCATGTTTTCTGTCTGGATTGTTGGACATAGTTACATCTACTGGGCTCAAAGGAATGCTGAGAACAGAAATTTGTGGAAATTAAGTGGTTTGGCCACAGAGGATTAAAATGTCACCAATTGATACCATTGGTGAAAACCTTTATGCATTTGCCTAAACCTGACCTGTTAATTTTGCACTGTGGAGGTAATGACTTGGGCACTTTGACTGGTGTAGGTCTGGAAATGCTTTTAAAGGACACCTTTGAGCAATTGATGGCACTTTTTCCTCAAACTGCCTTGGTATATTCAAATATATGCCAAAGACAGAAATGGAGGTGGTCGAACCAATTTTGTCCACAAATTGAGAAGTCGAGGAAGCATGTAAACAAATCTGTTTCAGCTTACATGAGAGACCATGGAATGGGCTCCATGTACAACAATAACTTGCGTTACTACATGCAAGATATCTACAGAGGAGATGGAGTTCACTTCTCAGATGAGGGCAACAGAGTTTTCATTTTGAATTTAAGACTGTGCATTGGTACCTACTTATAAGTACCTAAATGTACCATAAACCCAAAAGCTCTTCTCAGAGCTACCCTACATCTGATCACTCACAATTATTATTTTACTCTAACTTTTTTCACAAATTTTCAACAAAGTACGCTCCCCGGAGCGCTACCCGGTACGCGAACCGGAAGCTAACCGCGTGAATTTTTTTTTTTAAATGTTTTTTTACGCACATATGGGCCTCCTCAGCCACCCTCAGAAAACCTAGGGGGTCAAGATACGTCTACCGTGCCCCCTTCCACCCATTCTGAACATTATTTGCCCTCCATCTTGTATTTTAATTCGACCGAAACACAAAATGGTGGACTCCCGTAACGCTGCAGGTTCGCGTACCGGGGCGCTCACCGGGAAGCGCTCCATCAAAAAAGGTGGGAAAGTAATTTACAGAAGAAACCCTGGAGACACTTTCACCAAATATAGATTTGCTCATACTACATACCAATCCCTACCATTTTCACAAATTTGGTTGGAATTCCATTTAGCCATTTAGCCTGTAGACCTCTCTAAATACCCTGAGGTAAATTACTTCACAAAACACATCTGAAGTGTTGGAATTGACAACCAATTAAAATGTTACTTTCATTTTCTATTTTTTTTTACCTGACATTTGATTGGTTATGTACCTGAATATATATAAAGGAAGAGAAGGAAACACAGCCATTTTGACTACTACTTCCTGGTGTACATTTCAATAGGATTTTCACTAATAACTTCAACTTCTTTTTAAAGGTAAGTTGTTATTTTAAAAACTGAAGTATATTGTGCACTTTAATTTAATATGGTAAACTTTTTCTGATAGTTATATACTATCCCTCTGTAGTAGTTATAGATTTAGATAGACTTCTCTGTTATAGTTATGGATGGAGTTAGGCTTCTCTTGTATAATTATGAATTTACTTACGTTAAATCACATACACTTTTTTATATTCCTACTCCCACTCTGATACTATACACTGCCCAAAGATAAATTCACTGTTAAAAACTGCCTATCTAAAATTAATCCCAACAGTGCCCTATCTCTACTAATATATATATTTTTTTATGCAAATTTCAGACAAAATGGAAGGCGAACAGAGAGTTTCATTTGAAATTGTCCTTGCAGAGACCAACCAAGAAATCATTGATCCAAATGACATTGAATTTATGGATGAAACTTGGGACCAAGAACTACTGCAATGTGTGCAATCAGTAGATGTCCTCCTTGAAAATGAGGACATTTTACACACTCAAACATTACAAGCTATGTTCAATGAAAATAACGACATTTCAGACAGTGAAATATTAGACATTTTATTAAATTTTGAAACACAATGACAATAATAAATAATTGCTTAAAAAATAAAGAAATAAAAAAAAATCAACAAAACAATCAATTAACATACAATATTTGAAAAGTCTATCATTCTTTTTTCCTTATAGTACGCTCCCCAGAGCGCTTCCCGGTGCGCGTACCGGGCGCTCCCCACGCAAAAAAAAAAAAAAAAATTTTTTTTTTTGCCCCGCGGGGCCCTTTTAAAGCCTCCACATCAAACCTAGGGGGTCAGGGAGGATCTACTATGCCCCCTTATGGTCATTTCCCCCTTTGTTTTGGCCTCCTCTTGTCTCTCGATCCTACCGAGAGACAAGATGGCGGCCGCTCCGGACTGTTTAGAATGTTGACAGACACCGGAGAGCCAATCAGCTTCGCTACGCGAAGTTCCGTTACGCGTCAAGTACGCGAACCGGAGCGCTACCCGGAACGCGCTTACAGATATATATCTTTTTTTGAACGTTAATTTCTCAAAATCCACTGGATCACATATATTGAGACCTAGCAAAGGCACATCGGGCTACCAGTCCCTACAATTTTGCCAAGTTTCGTGCAAATCCATTCAGCCGTTCGGGCTAAAAGTGAGGCCAACCGCCCTATGGAAATGAACATGGGAAAAACACGTTTTGGGACCCCCCTTTTTTCTCAGCCCCCCCTTGACAAACCCCCCCCAAATTTTTAGTGGCTGCTCAGAAACAAAATGTTCCATTTTCCTGAAAATTTCAGCCAATTCCGTCCACAAACGCCAAAGTTATTAGACATAGAATTTTCAAAAATCCCATAGAGAAAAAATCCTAACTATATATACCTACTGGCGACCGCCAGTAGGTAATATATATATCCACACGATCAGGAAGCACAATGAGGAATGCCTCAGGAAGCTTAAAGTTGAAAGTTCATTTATTTAGCACTCGAGCACTCGCCAATAGCTCCCAAACACGAAACCACAGGCTCCAATATAACTGCTCTGCCAGACGCGTTTCCGGATATTAAATCCCTTCATCAGTGGCACAGACGGGTGGGTGCGAAGTTCCCTGCCGTAATTAAATGCAAATGAAAAAACCCCAGTGGATCGAAACTCTGAGTTCGGCGTTGTAGCTGCTCTGCTTTTCAGTGTTCAAGAGCGAACTTTGCGCAGGCTCCAGTCCTGAATTGGAACCTGTGCCGCTTCCTCCTGTTGATTCCAGGCTCGAGAAGCAAGCCTGGACAGACCCGCAGATTCGGTGGGCCTCTCCCCGTCAGGCGTGCAAAGCCCCAAAATATCCACACGATCAGGAAGCACAATGAGGAATGCCTCAGGAAGCTTAAAGTTGAAAGTTCATTTATTTAGCACTCGAGCACTCGCCAACAGCTCCCAAACACGAAACCACAGGCTCCAATATAACTGCTCTGCCAGACGCGTTTCCGGATATTAAATCCCTTCATCAGTGGCACAGACGGAAGTGACAACTTCGCATTCAATTGTAAATACCTGCCCATGAGGGCGTGGCGTTTCCCAATGTCTCATGGTTTATGTAGTTTATGTCCCAAGTGGGTGCAAAGTTCCCTGCTGTAATTAAATGCAAATGAAAAAACCCCAGTGGATCGAAACTCTGAGTTCGGCGTTGTAGCTGCTCTGCTTTTCAGTGTTCAAGGGCGAACTTTGCGCAGGCTCCAGTCCTGAATTGGAACCTGCGCCGATATATATATCCACCACCACGCTTACCAAATTTCTTAGTATATAAACATTCTATTCCCAATAACTTTGGCGCTGGTTGACGAATCTTCGCGCAATTTTCAAAACTCGTGGGGCGCTCCGGTCCGCTCCTATCTTGTAAGTTTCAGGGTGATTTGGCAAGCGGGGGCCAAGAAAAAAGGGGGTCCCAAAACGTGTTTTCTCTAGGTTAATTTCCGTAGGAAATTTTAGACACGGCTACAGCCTGAACTGCTGAACGGAATTACACCAAATTTGGCAAAAAGGTAGCCCTTGGTTCAGAAACAACTCTTTTTGTTAAATGGTGTAAATCTGTTTAGTAGTTGCTGAGAAAATAAAAATTAAACAAATATCGATATATAGAGGCGTGCTGGATCCACGCACCCTGCCGATCACGAGCTGCATGCTAATTGGCTGTCAACACTTCAAGTCAGGAAGTGTTGGCAGCATGAACTACAGTAGCAAACCAATGTAGTAGTAACATCAATGTATATATAAGGTTGTTTTTTGTATTCCTATGATTTTATCATAATTTTGATAAGAGGTTTATATTTATATATTTATATATATTTATTTATAAATATGGAATTTTGTCATATATGTACATCGATGTAATCTATTTGTCAAATTTAGCTGCTGTCATGCATTTATGCAGTAATCATTGCCCCAGGATGGTACAACTAACCACTATGTGATTGCAGAATGATGTTTGGAAATTGCACTGTCACTTTAATGATTTTGTCACATGGTGTCAAGCAGTAAAAAAAACCAAAATATATTTAAACGAACTGTCAAGCCAGGAGCGGGTCATGTGATCAAGTCCCCAGTGAGGGATGAAACGTGTCATGGCTGCTGCACTGACTATGGAGTTTGAATAAACTGCAGCTGACTAGCCACAGTGGTCCGCGCTCTTTCTTTGCCTGGAGGATTTGGGCAAAGTGGGAAGACTCAACCCGTATATGACGAGACCGGTTCATCTCCTCCGATCTCAAACACGGACCCCTCTGCAAGTTTGGGCTAATTACGTCAAAGGAGAACTGGTTTGGCAACAAACTTCAATTCGACATCCGGGAGGATCGTTTTTGTAATTAGCCCTCCAGCAGGATTGTACTTTACCGGAGCTGTAGCTGGCGACACCTCCGCTGCTCAGGTAGGCAGGTGCCGGTCAGCTGACATGCGGCACGCTGAGGCAGCATCGAGGGGTGAACAGGCGAGCTCCGAGCAGGAAAGTTGGAGTAAAAGCTGGGAGCGGAGTTGTGGCGCCTTTTACAACGGAGGAACGAAAAACAGCATTTGCTGCATTACGCAGTTCCTCTGTTGGTCAGGAACTAAACTAAATTTCAAAACATAGAAAAGTGCAATGGCAGCCGACGCGCTGATGGAGAGAGAACAGGCAGCAGCTGCTATGATCTGCGATGACAACATGTTGAGTACAAACTCAACTACTTAGAAGGCATCAATGACTACAACAAATACCTGGATAAAAGAAAAAAGTAAGCTCTTAGAAAAAGCAATGCGAGCAGAGCAAAAAAAGTGGAGGGAAGCAAAATCCCTGCAGCGCTATATAGATGTGGGTTGTGTACCGCAGGGATTGAGAATCTTATTGGCCCCAAGCTATGAAGCACCCGATCGTGTTATGATGCGCGAGTGGGCTGAGACCTATTTAGAGTCTTCGCGCCAACTATTATTTATCCTGGTAAAATATGCAGAGAAAGACTGAACCAATTTATCAGAGGAAATAGACAAACTAAACACAAAAATGACAATAAATCACAGAAAATCAAAATATCTTTCAAAATCACAAAGGACAACTATATACAATTATAATCAAAACCCTTAATTATTCTACAAACACATGTACACTCTTGATTTCGGAGTTCTACACTCAGAAAGTACACTGGGCGCCTGAGGTTTCCAACCTCCTATCGTATCCTAAGGCGCCTTAACCATGAGTGAACAAAGTGTATTATTATGTATGGACTCCTCCTTATTTTGTCAAAATAAGAATTTTCTGTGATTTTTTTTGTCATTTGTGTGTTGCATATATGTTGTTTTATGTACATGTATGTTTCTAATATATATATTTATATGTGTGTGCAGCCAGTACCTTCCAATGGTTCGTGTATCATAGAAAAAATATGTTGTTGATTTACATAGAAAATAATGTTTTGATGTCATGGCAATTGACTGTGGCATGTACCCAAATAAAGTGGTGAATTGATCCCTCCCTGTTTTTTCCTTATAATACATCTTTGATGCATCAGTGATAAATCAGTGAATTTTTTGGACATGGAAATCTACATTGAACATGGCAACTTTGAGACTCGTCTGCATAGAAAACCTACAGCGGGAAATGCTATCGTACATGCTAGTAGTGCCCATCCAGGGCACTTAATTCAAAGCATCCCGTATGGCGAATTACTATGTTTAAAACGCATATGCAGTAATGAGCAGGACCTACTACTAGCTCAGAGTGAATGCATAAAAAGATTCCAAGAGAGGAGATATAGTAAGAAATGTCTAGATAAAGCCCTCATAAAAAGCAAGCAGGAATCTAGAGCAAGAGTCGAAGAACAACAAGTCACAGGACAAGTTTAGATTCATTTTAAAATGTAATCAACAGGAAGGTGCAGTAAGGAAAATAATAAAGAAAAATTGGCACCTAATCAAACAAGATCCCATTGTTGGCTCTACAGTTCCTCGACAACCGGCAATTACATATCGCCGGGGCAAGTCTATGAGGGACATTTTGGTGAAGAATGACCCGTGTAAGCCACCAGTGAAAAATACATGGCTATCTCAACGGGTAGGCTTATTCAAATGTAAAACATATAAAGCCTGTCAGCACGGTGTGTCTATGACCAAATACAAAACCCCTTTTAGTGACAAGGAAATTGCCATTGATAAACTACTGAATTGCAAATCTGACCATGTAATGTATGTATTGGAGTGCCCTTGCAAATTAAAATATGTTGTCAGTACTGTTCTACAAGGCCACAAAAGGGTGCTACAACACATCTGAGCGATCAAGAACAATGATCCTTCCTATCCGGTGGCACGTCACTTTAATGAAAAACATGAAGGTAGTCCGAAGGAGCTACAATATTATTTATTGGACTCAGTCCCAATATCAAAGAGGGGTGGGGACTGTATAAAAGCACTTCGCAGACTAGAGATGACTTATATTTTAAACCTCGATACCATGCATCCAGGAGGTTTAAATGCCATGGAGGAACTGTATACCAGTCTTCTTTAAACATAACCAAGAAAGGATGAACTCAGAGCCTAGGTTAATCAGGGACTTGATTTTTATAGCAACAATGACATTTTAAGGTATCTTTTATGGATGTTTATTTATATGTTTGATTTTACAATTTGGTCCAGGTTGTGAACTTGAATATGTATTTATATGTTCAGCAAGAAGATTTGAACCCATATGGACAAGAGATAAACTAAATATGATGGAGTATAATGTATGCAATAACACTGTTTATAGACATACAGGGTTTCTTCGAAACATAGACGCATGTCATGCAAAATTCGAAATTTGAAATGTGTCATATTTATTGCTATATTTATTTATATATTTATATATCTATTGATACATATCTTTACACAGTTTTGGAATCCCATATATAATACTCTATTTAATATTGAATCAATATCATAAACTCCCATTTCTCTCTATGTATTTATAGCAACAACAGAATAAGGATTTTGACTGCTGATATTTTTGTCTTTTCTTTTAGATCACGATGTCATCACTGAAATATATAGGCAACATAGCAGCTACAAACTGCCTTGATCTTAAATGTCTTTTTCTTCCTAGTAATTTATTTGGTTTTGCACAGTTGTAACACTATTTCACTTTATATGTATTGCACTCAGCTTTTAACAAACATCATGCATATTCAGTATGAATATACATGGGGTGATTAAAGGTATTTAAACCATGATGAAGGACAGCATGAACGACAGTAACAAACTAATGTAGTAGTAACATCAATGTATATACAAGGTTGTTTTTTGTATCCCTATGATTTTATCATAATTTTGATATGAGGTTTATATTTATATATTTATATCTATGTATTTATAAATATGGAATTTTGTCATATATGTGCATCGATGTAATCTATTTGTCAAATTTAGCTGCTGTCATGCATTTTGTTTTTAAACATACTTTATTGATGACCATGACATTCTATCCAATGCAGTAAGTATTGTACAGAGACAGTCTTTTCTCTTCATACCAGGTACTATCGATATATTACAGGAGGCTACCATGTATTCTGTACTATTCAACAGGAATCGAAGGACAAATAATCTCTAATAACAACGTGAATATCAGGAATTTCGTAGTTATAGCAAAGACATTGGCAGCATAAAGCATTTACATTTCTTATTATCGAGAGCAACAAATTCAACCATACCCCTTCCCTCCCTAACCCACCCAACTCGAACTCCTGGTCAGTCGATAAGTAACTTCTATAATGACCGAGAGGAGAATACTAGTAGTGAAATTCTGGAAGGTCTATAGTGCCCTAGGATTACAGGGTATGGGTCAAAGTCTCGAACCCAGAGAGACAGGGAATCGTAGAGTGACACTGTGCGTCATAAGGGCGGGGTACCCTGTGGAGGCAATAAGTCAAGTGATTCGAACTCATGTAACATGATCTCCCATTCCATTGAAATGAGTTGCTTTCACAGCCCCCTCTCTTCTTCCCTTTGAAGGACGGCACCCTCTGCCCTTCCCCACTGAAGCATATCGGCCTGCCAGCTGGAAACCGCAGGACATTTGGGGGACTTCCACCTCATGGTGAGGGCCCTCACTGCTAATATTAGAGCTAAGTCTAAAAATCTCAAACAGACCTTCTGCACCTTTGTACGTCTACGGAGACCCATGAGGCAGTTCAAAACATCATCTGAAATAGGGAGTTGGGTGACTTCGCTCCGAGAGCGCCAAACTTTCTCCCAATAGTCTTGAATGTGGGGGCAGGACCATAGCATATGTAAGAAGTCCGCCTCAACACCTTTACAGTGGGGGCAACAATGGGAAGGGTCTGGGAACATGCGATGAATCCTCTTAGGGGTGAGATATGACCTATGAAGGACCATTGTCTGGATGAACTTTAGTTTCGCATTACGTGACTCTTTTTTGGGGTGTTCTAGCATACACTTCCAGGCTTTGTCTGTGATTTCCGTATTAGAATCCTCGGACCAGTGCACTGTGAGGGACGTGAGTGCAATTGCTGCGTGTGCCCGAATCCCCGAGTATAACCAGCGGACCAAATTTCCCCCATTTCCCATGTAGTATAAGAGGCTTACCAAGGTATGTTGTGAGGGTTCAATGCGATGTGACCCGAACAAAGGAATCGTGGTCTAGCATAGTTCCATCTCCGAAGAACGCCCCGGCGTCCTCCACCCCTGCTTCTGTCCAATCCTGTATCCTGGCCTTTTTGAGCCTACCTTGTGGAGTGAGAATGCCCAAGAGAGGAATATTCATTGCACAAGGGGTTGTCTGAGAGGTATATGATAATGCCTTCCTCCAGCACTGTAGAGCGGCCGTTAACAGGGGGGGGCCTCCACAGGAATCCTAGCTTTAGGCAGGAGTAGTGAGTATAGCTCGCCCCGATCCAAATCCCTAGGTGTATCCCCTATTTCCTGTAAATTTCTCCCCGTGGTCCAGTAAGAGAGCCATTGAAGCTGGCTAGCATAGTAGTAGGCCCTGAAGTCCGGAACTCCCAGGCCGTCGCTCCGGGTCTCCAGCTGAAGTTTCCGTAGACTCACTCGTCTGCGGCCCGTTCCCCAAATGAGTTCCACCAGTATTGTATTCAATGTGTTGAAAATAGACTGTGGGACAACCACAGGTATGTTCACAAAGTAGTATAAGAGGCGAGGAAGCATCACCATCTTTAAGATGGCGATACGCCCCATCACTGACAGTGGCAGAGAGGACCAAAAGGCCACGCTGGCACTGAGAGCCGTTATGGTCCGCATAAGGTTACCTTCAATTTGATCTGCCTGCGTTCTGCATACTTGAATACCTAAATATTTAAAAGTGGCAGGGGCAACTGGTAAGGTGTAATCGCCGAACTGTAACGTGTTGGGGTATGGTGTTTCCTGGAAGAAGTAAGCCATAGATTTCCCCGGGTTTATGACCAGAGCCAAGAGACGTTCGAAATTGGCAAAGATCTCGGGGAGGGGAGTGTTATCTGCTGTCAGGTCTCATAGGTACAAGAGGATGTCATCCGCATAAATAGAAATTAGGTGAGCCAACCCATTGATTGGTATACCAAGTCGATCCGCCGATCCTCTAAGTGCTATTGCTAGGGGCTCTAGTGCAATAACAAACAACAGGGGGGACAACGGACATCCCTGTCTTGCACCCCTACGGATTGTATATTGGTCTGAAATGTAGCGGCCTGTGCGTGCTCTGGCCATGGGGAAGTGCATAATAAGCGTACCCATTTTAGATATGTGTCCGGGAACCCAAAGCGTGTCACGAACATGAAGTCCGAGGAAAGAGAATCAAAGGCCTGCCTGAGGTCTGGTGCTCTGCATCCCTCAGCCTGGTAGGCGTGTGGAGTAGCCTTCATGACGTGATGTAACCGTTGGGTGTTAAGGGATGTGCTACGGTTCGGTAGGAACCCACACTGGTCATTATGTATAAGTGTTGTAAGATATGGCTGTATACGGTTGGCAAGAGCCTTACTTAGTATTTTATATTCAGTCTCTAGCAGAGAAAGGGGTCTACAATTAGACAACTCTAAACCATCGCGCCCTGGCTTGAGTAACGACGTGACCAGCGCTTGCATGGTGGATTGTGGTAGATGACCAGTCTCGAAGGCAGCCTTATATACTAATTCCAGTGCTACTACTAGAGTCTCTGAGTATGTATGGTAGAATTCAATGGGTAGCCCGTCAATCCCAGGTGCCTTGTTACGATTCAGACCTTTTTTCGCAGCTCGAATTTCCCGTTGGGTTATGGGGCCATCAATTTCTTCTTGTATTTCATCAGAGATTACCGGGATAGGGAGGTCCTTCAAGAACCCTACTATAGAGGAGCCCTCCTCAGGAGTAGGTACTGCATAACGCGCACTAAGGTAATCGTGAAAGGCTGTATTCATTTCTCGTTGTGTATGGGCTATATGTCCCTGAGGTGTACGGATTCTGGTTATGACTGGTGGATCGGGCCTATCCCGGACTATGCGGGCGAGCAGTGTACCAGACCTGTCCGCCTCCGTGTGTTTGCGTTGCAGAAATGCTCTATGATCAATTGTTTGTAGCGTCTCCAATGTTTCAGCGTGGTCTATACGGGCAGTCTGCAGCGCCTCTTTCTTGGCAGGGTCCGTCACTGCTTCCTGTTCTAGTGTGTTCATCCATTGCTCAATCCTCAGTAAACGTTGGTGCATCTCCTGTCGGGCCCCCACCAACTGTCCTATTGACGCCCCCCCACACCACCACCTTCAGGGCGTTCCATTCAAGAGGAGGCTGTGTTCCAATTTTCAGCTAAATAATTCGTTATAGTGTTGGAGAGGGCTGTTCTAAATGGAGCGTCTTCCAGCAGTTGCAGGTGTAACCTCCAGGTGGGCACAGCGGTAGGCACATTTCCCCAGTTAGCTGCTGTCATGCATTTATGCAGTAATCATTGCCCCAGGATGGTACAACTAACCAATATGTGATCGCAGAATGATATTTGGAAATTGCACTGTCACTTTAATGATTTTGTCACATGGTGTCAAGCAGTAAAAAAACCGAAAAAATATTTCAGCCAACTGTCAAGCCAAGAGCGCATCATGTGATCAAGTTCCCTGTGAGGGACGGAAAGCGTCATGGCTGCTGCACTGCCTATGGAGTTTGAATAAATTGCAGCTGACTAGCCACAGTGGTCCGTGCTCTATCTTTGCCTGGAGGAATTGGGCTAAGTGGGAAGAGTAAACCCGTATATATATATATATACAAGATAGGAGTGGACCGGAGCGCCCCACGAGTTTTGAAAATTTCACGAAGATTCGTCAACTGGCGCGAAAGTTATTGGGAATAGAATGTTGCGATTTTCCTATGATCCCTAGGTGCTCACTATAACTACCTACTGGTGACCACCAGTAGGTGTTATATATATATGTAGATATATATATATATATAGAAATCCACAATCCTGAGGCGCCGAACACCAACAGCAACGGACGCAGCCAGGTACAGACCACAAACCAAGGAATTACAAAAAAATAGTGTGCTTTATTCCATCAATGGTGATGGCGGCATGACGCGTTTCGTCCGGAAAACCGGACTTGATCACATATATGTAGATATATATATAACACCTACTGGTGGTCACCAGTAGGTAGTTATAGTTAGCACCTAGGGATCATAGGAAAATCGCAACATTCTATTCCCAATAACTTTCGCGCCGGTTGACGAATCTTCGTGAAATTTTCAAAACTCGTGGGGCGCTCCGGTCCACTCCTATCTTGTAAGTTTCAGGGTGATTTGGCAAGTGGGGGCCGAGAAAAAAGGGGGTCCCAAAACTTGTTTTCTCCATGTTAATTTCCATAGGACATTTTAGACACAGCTACAGTCCGAACTGCTGAACGGAATTACACCAAAATTGACAAAAATGTAGCCCTTGGTTCAGAAAGAACTCTTTTTGTTAAATGGTGTAAATCTGTTTAGTAGTTGCTGAGAAAATCAAAATTAAAAAAAATATCGATGTATAGAGGCACGCTGGATCCACGCACCCTGCCGATCACGAGCTGCATACTAATTGGCTGTCAATACTTCAAGTCAGGAAGTGTTGGCAGCCATCTTGTGCCTTGGTAGAACCGAGTCACAAGAAAAGAGATAAACATATGCGCAAAACACGAAAAAGAGGCATGGTAGAAACACCCTGACCCCCTAGGCCTGCTTAGGGGTCCCACAAGTACCCGCAGGGCCCAAAAAAACATTTGGGTTGCACGCTGGATCCGCGGATCCGGCCGCAAAATAAAAAAAGCCAACCAGGTTTCTCCAGTATGTGCCAGGGAGCTGCGTTGCAGAGAGGTGTTCAGAGGCCACACCCCTTTTTATACCTCTCTGCAACACAGCTCTGTGGTGCTTAATGGAGGTATCTGGTGGGCTTGTTGCACTCCAGGGACCCACAGGATTCAAGGGGACTTAATCCCCCAACTTAAAACGTGCCTTGGGGCATGTTTACACAGTGGTTAAGGGAGGGGGCAGGGCCAGAGGTGACATGTGCAAACACGCTCTGTGACGCGTTTTGAGTTGGGAAATGAATTCCCCTTCAATCTTGAGGGCCCCTGGGGGGCAACTACCGCACGATCTACCTTCAGTAAGCGCCACAGACCTGCATTGCAGAGAGGTGGTCCAGGCAAAGCCCCTTTTTACAACTCTCTGCAGCGCAGCTCTGTGGCGCTTACTGGAGGTACGTGGTGGGCTAGTTGGACCCCAGGGACTATCAGGATTCAAGGGGGCTTAATCTGTCAACTTAAAACGGTCACAGGGCGTGTTTGCACATGTCACCTCAGGCCCCCCTCCCTTCACCACTGTGCAAACGCGCCCCGTAGCATGTTTTGAGAGGTAGTTTTAATCCCCCTGCCATACAATGTACTAGGGCCTTACAGAGGAGGTCATGCTAATCACAGGGGTACCCCAACACTTAGTGTTCCCTAGTGTATGTAGGTGTTTTAACTGTATTCCAAGTGTGTTTTAACATAGCACTGGCTCTAGGCCTTGTTAGTCAGAGTCAGTTACCACCAGTACCCGTCTGAAAAAGTTGTGGGCACAGGATAATTTTGGCACAAGGCCTCTTTATGTTCCTCTGTTGGTTCCTTCTGCACATGTCTTGCTTATTTCTGCACTTTTCTTCATCTTTGTAGACTTCTGTTGCTTCTTTCTGCATTACTTTTGCTTCTTTCTGTGCGTTTTTTCTTCTTTCTTCACATGTCCTACCTCTGTAGGCATAGTTAGAAAGTAGCATTTGAAAAACCTTTGAAATTCACTGAAAAAAACATAGGTTTCAGGCACGTTATAGTTAGAAATTAGCATTTAAAAAACCTTTGCAATTTACTGAAAAAAACATAGGTTTCAGGCACATTATAGTTAGAAATTAACATTTAAAAAACCTTAGAAATTCACTGAAAAAAACATAGGGGTGTTATAGTTAGTTGGACATTTCACTCGTACAAAACCATAGAAATTCATCCGTTATAGTTAGTTCTGCTAACTATAACTGACGCCCCCACAATGCACTGCTGATAACATCACATATTGCATCACTGATGACATCTCAAATGACATCACTGATGACATCATCCATGTGATAAATTGATGCATTTTCTCACACCCTAATATACACCCACTCTAAAAAATTACAGACTGCCATTCTCAAAACCATAGACACTCCAACAGCAATAACTACATACACACTCACTGATTCTTAGGTTTACACACACCTCCACTCACTCACCCGTACAGTCATTCCTACTTATGGTCACTCAGTACAGGACTATCATATGCACTCATACACCTATATAAGCACTCATACACCTATTTAAACACTCACACACCACAGCTCATCCATAGAGGTACCCACACACCTAGTCAGTAATGCAAATAATTAATCACACTGCAATTTACTCACCTATACAGTTATACACACACCTGCTCAATCACTCATATAAATACTAGCACATTTTTACGCTCTTATACAATCACTGATACAAACTCACAGCATCCATACATCCACTTTCAGGATCACACATTCTCACTTATAGCCATTTATATACTCCAACACACATATATACTGCCTTTCACATATGTAGTTACTCACACATGTACCACTTAGATATACATTCACTCACTAACACACCCATACACACACTCACCCACCCATACTGTCCATCACAGATGCACTCTTGAAACCATGCACCAAGTGAATCACCCACTTGCACATCTATGCACAGAGTCACACACACCCCACCCACATAAACACTCAGGCACAAATACAGATACTCAGCCAACCAATCAATAACACATATAGACACTCATGTAGCTATTCACAAACCCATATAGACGGTTACACACCAACAGACAGACAGATACATACATTCACACAGTTTAGTCACTAACCCATAACGGATGAATTTCTATGGTTTTGTACGAGTGAAATGTCTAACTAATTATAACACCCCTGAAACCTATGTTTTTTTCAGTGAATGTCTAAGGTTTTTAAAATGCTAATTTCTAACTATAACGTGCCTGAAACCTATGGTTTTTTCAGTGAATATATATATATATATGTGTGTGCGTGTGTGTGTGTGTGTGTGTGTGTGTGTGACCTGTACCTATCTTATTCTATTAGCTCAGCTTAGGTCTAGAGCATATTACAAGTGATTGTCGGTGAACACAGCCAAGACTATACAGAATCACCTGTATCTTACCTCTGTGCAAATACTGCAGAAGAAGAAAGGAATGTCACTGCACCAAGAATTTTAACATTAGCACATTCTCAACTGAAAACGCTGTAAAATTACTAAATATCAGAGTGGATTTTGAAATTCAGAAAAAAAGACTGCTGGTGCTTCAGTTAGTGCTTAATTTGAGCTGGTGGTTGCCACTCACACTTACGTTCTGGGACTGGCATTTATTTCTCCTCATCAGGCATTTATCGAGAGCAAGCGAAAGAAAAACACACAAAGCAGAAAGATGGAGGAAGAGAAAGACGGAAAAACACAAAGAGAGAAAGCAGGAGCCTGCAAAAGTAAGCTAAAGTGGAAGGAGTGGGTGGTAGTGGAATAGTGGAATAAAGAGGCCTGAGGTGATCTGAAGGCTACACAACTTTCACTTTTGGCGTGCTGAAATTAAATTGCACCGTACTCGAGATTCTGAGCAGAGTTTGGGGCACCGGCACTCATCCATTTCCAAATCAAGCACTGGAGGATAACTAATTTAATAAACTCAAAGGGTTGGCTAGTTGTATATATATAAGGAGAAAAAAAAGAGATTTTTTTTCTCATTTTACATTCTTGAGATAGGAATATTGGCTTTAGCTGGACAGATACTTAACATCTTTTATTCGGCAGTCAAGCACATCTGCTCTGTTACAGGAGGAAGATGGATCACATGCGCAAAAGCTTAGGACTGACATAAAAGAGATTTATTTTTGGGAGAATATGTTGCGTTTACCTAGAACTAAAGCTTGCAGATGACATTTTGAAAATGGTGCAGGTCCGATTCACCAGCTTAGTCCGTGAACTCAGGACCAGCCGGAAGTACTACAAGAGCAAGTCACACCTACTCACAGCAAAATCTTTGCGGATCAGGGGCCTCATTTATGTGTTTTTGTTTAGGGGCCTTCCTGCTGTGCTGCCCTACGGCAAAAGAAAAGGGCAGGAATGAGCCATATCTATGAGAAACAGCGCATTCCTGCCCGTTTCCCCTGCGCCGGCGCACAATGGGCTGCCATGCGCAACACAGGCACCTTTGCATCATGGTGCAAGGGTACCTGCTTTGAGGGGATAATTGTTTTTGTGCAGGAAGGGAAAACTTCCTGCACAAAAGCAATCACAAAGCTTTTCACCTCTTTCTATGTGTGCTGCAGCAGCACACATAAAAAAAGAAAAAACGAGGAGAAATAAAGATATTTCTCCTCATTGTGCCTCCCTTACACCTCCCCTGGGGAGGTGTACATTTTTGGCGCTCTCTCAGATTTGGGGCAGCATCAAAATTGTCAAGGATTTACTGGGAACACCCCCAGCAACACCCATTGCATGCCCCATTAATGCAGAAAACTGTGTTAAACCGAACAATATTTACAAGTCAGCATTAAGCCAAAAAAAGTGGCTTAGTGCTGCCTTGTAAATATGGAGCAGGCTCCTTCACCAAGGAACATAAAAAAAGTGATGTTCCGACGGCGCAAGGGGCCTCATAAATGATGCCGTAGGTCCTTTCTTTGCAGAAGAAGTGAAAGCTGTATTTTTCTATCACATATTAGAAACACAATCAAAGAATTCTGATCAAAGATTACCTACTTAGCATGCTACATGCAGATGTAATTTCTATAAATGAAGCAAAACTAAGACACTTTTGCATTGCGAGCCGCACCATGGACCAGATGTAGGAAGCCTAATACCGGTCGGTAACGGCCGAAATTACCGCATTTCGGCCGTTACCGACCGGTATTAGGCTTTTCAGATGTAGGAGGCCACATTTCAGGATTCGGTAATTTACCGAATCGGTAATTTAAGAAATCGGTAAATTACCAAATTCTTAAAATACAGATTTGGTAAATTACTGAATCTGTAATGTCGGGAGCACTCAAATGAGTGCTTCTTACATTTAAGGATTCGTTATTTACCACCAACTATTATTGGTGGTAAATAACAAATTCCTTTTAAAAAGCAATTTTTTGCTTTTTATTCAGTGCCATGTGGCAGACATACATGCCCTTAGGGCATGTATGTCTGCCACATGTGCACCCATGCACTATTCAGGGGTGCAACAGGGTGTCAATGTGACACCCTGCCACCCTTGAATGGGTTCTCCCTATTACCGATTCGGTATTTACCGAATCGGTATTTACCAAATCGGTAATTCCCATTCATTCCTATCGGCCTCAAGGCCCATAGGAATGAATGGGAATTACTGAATCAGTATTTACTGATTCGGTAAATACCGATTCTTAATTACCGAATCTTACCGATTCAGTAATTTTTTCATAAAAATTATCTACATCCCATTTACCTATTCTTAAATAACGAATCGGTAAAATTCGGTTTTTAAGAATAGGTAAATTGAGATTACCTACATCTGGCCCCATATGTTTTTCCACAAAGGTACTTATACAAAGAATCAATCCGTTAGATTATCTCCAAAGAATTTTCAATTGCTCCCTTCAGGCTAGGTTTAACAAAGTTATTTGAGCACCTTAGTGGCATTTACGTTCCAAGTCACAAAACTATTGCACGTTCAACTTATGCACACAGCTATCCCTTTGCAGTCCGGCATTTTCCAAGACCTATTGTTTTTATTAAAATTATATACATAGAATGCTGGTAGAGGATGTCAGCCTGCCCTTTACATTAATTGGTTTATTGTTGTGTCATTAAATTTTTGCTTCCGCCTATGACAGCATGAGACAAACCACTTGAGTCCTGGGCTCCTTTCACTGTGACTGACAGCATTTTCCACTAAAAAGTACTCCCCTTGAGTACCCTGTGATGTTTTAAATTAAAAAATTGCCTTCCTTGCTTTTTAAAATGCAGAGCGAATTGCTTGCTCACTGAATTATGCTTTTTAATTTTCAAATGCAGTTGTTTGAAAGACAAAATTCAGCCTGCAGATCCTGAACTCTTTCCCTTGACCATCTTTGAAAAGTTGCTGAACCGTTTCAATGCCTTTAGAGGCCAAGTCGGTCTAACAGAGTTGGAAGCCAACACCAGCAGCTCTTTGTTGTGCCAGATTGATGCTTCCAAGTGAAAGAAGCCCTTATGATCTAATGCCTTGTGTTATAATTTCCAATTTAGGGGCCTATTACGATGCTGGGCGGAATCGTCTCGGAAACAGGACTGACTGACCTCTGGTCGTTGGTCCTCACCACTTTATTATGATGTGCCCACACATGGTTCTGTCGCTGTAAGGATCTCACCGTGTTTCCGCAGGAGCGCCCTGGAGCTGAAGACAGGTCCACAACTTCTTACCAACACCACCGCGACTATCAGACTCTAGTTCACGGAGGTGCTTGAGGGGAAGAAGGGAAACATAACAAGGAAAGATTTGGGGAAGAAATCCTTGGAGCGATACTCTCTTCTGGCTGGTGCAATGATACTCTCCAATGGCTGGCTGACGTATGACTGGATGGACTGTAAGGGAAGGAACAGGTTACAAGACAATGGAGAGGTGGATGCACAGAAACTATGTGTTGGAAATATAGTTACCTAAAGGTCTTCTCTTTAAGCCAAATCAATAATGGTAGATGGGATAGGGGATACTGTTCTCTACAAGTCATAAGAAAAGAAAAGACTTTGAAAATGTTTCATGAGCTCTGATTTACTATTCCCCCCATCAAACTCTATCTCACCATATAAGGTTGAAGATTGGACTGTGCACAGTGTCCTAAGAAACCAAACAGTACAAGCAGTATATCCACATATAGTGTCTACAAATCAAAGGAAACAAAAGCGGGTTATAACAGTTATTCTCAAATGATATTAATAAATGAGAAAAAAACAGTGCTGTGCACTGTTTACCAGTCTTTCCTGCTGGGACGTAGTGCAGTCAAACCCAGGAGTGTAGGCTTGATGTATTTGCAGCCCATATGCAGAATACTATGCTCCTCTGGTATCGGTCCAATAGAGAGGGGAAAATAAGTAAATGGGACGGGCGGAACTCCAATAACCAAAAGAACCCCCGAGAGACCAACGGAACTGCCCAGCCCAAGTCCGACCAATCGACGGAACAACAAGTCCGGTCGACCGGCGAGACGTAGCCAGAACAAACCGGCCGGTCCTCGGAATTCAATGGGAGGAGTCCGGAACACGGGGAAAATACCCACGAAGAGCTCCCGAGTAGGAGCTATGGTACTAGCGTATCGGGAGAGCTAGGGGAAAACAACGATGGGGTTCGAGGGCAACAAAAGGTTCAGGGACCAGGAACAAAAGTGCAGCTGGGAAGTGGAGGAGTTCAGGAAACAGGAAATGCCGCAAAGACGGAAGTGACGAGAAGAATCAAGGCTAGAACGCAAAGTGCTGTGATGAGGGGAAGTCAGGCTCTTAAGCCTGCCTGACCTCCTCGCGCATGCGCACTGACGAGCCGCCATCTTGATCACTCCGGGAGCAGTTGTGACAGTACACCCCCCCAGGACCCTCACCACGGGCTTGGGTTTATCAGGGTGTCTTCTGTGAAACCGGCACACCAGTTGTAGTGCGTGAACCTGACTAGCAGGCTCCCATGTTCGTTCTTCTATTCCATAGCCTTTCCAATGGATTAAATATTGTAGCCGACGTCTGACTCTCCTAGAATCAATTATTGATTCATTCCACTTCATATTCTGGATCGCCGTTAAGCACCACTGGGGCAGGAGCCATGGGTATACGGGTGCCTGGCTGTACTGGTTTCAAGAGTGATACATGAAATACTGGATGCACCTTAAAAGATTCAGGGAGTTCGAGTTTCATCGCCACTGGGTTCACTACTTTCTCAATCAGTAAGGGAAAGGAGAACCTGGCTTCTGACATATTGTTCAAAACATTGGTTCACCCTTTCGGTCTGCCCATCCGTCTGGGGGTGATGACTAGAAGATAACCGTACATCTATTTGCAATAAGGTGCACAATGTTTTCCAAAAACGTGACACAAACTGAGTCCCTCTGTCTGAAACAAGCACATAGGGAAGGCCACGTAGCCGGACCACCTGTTGCAAGAAGACTGATGCCAATTGTTTAGCGGTAGGGAGACCTTTCAAGGGAAGAAAATGGGCCATCTTGGTAAACAAATCTACCACCACCAATAGTGTGTTATGTCCCTTAGTTGTACGAGGTAGCTCCACTATAAAATCTGATGATACCGTGTGCCATGGAAGTGGAGGCGCGGGCAGCGGTTGTAACAATCCCACTGGATTCTGATGAGTGGTTTTACTCTGAGCACATACACAGCATGTCTGAATGAAGTGTTTAATGTCTTTCCCCATCCCAGGCCACCAGTAATGCCTACGTACAGCTTCTAATGTCTTCATGTAGCCCGGATGACTTGCTAAAGGATGAAAATGACACCATTCTAAGGCCTGGGTCTGTAATTCCAAAGAGGGAAGGACTAATCTTCCTTGTACATAAATACACTCCTGTCTCTTGGTCGTCTCCTGGGAACCTATGATTTTCTTCATTTCCTCAGAGTCTTGTTGATCCTTCACTTTGTCTACTAATTCTTTTTAGGTGCCTATTCCACCAATGAACTTGTCAGAGGCTATGATGGGAGGTGGTTCCACCTGTTCATCATGTTGTTCAAACCCCAAACGGGTTAGTGCATCTGCTTTACCATTCTTTCTGCCTGCTCTGTATTGGATAATGAAATCATATTCACTAAAGAATTGGGCCCACTGTAGTTGTCTCATAGATAACGCTCGGGCAGACTTTAGAAACTGGAGATTGCGATGATACGTCAGTACAGTAACTGTGTGGTTGGCTCCTAACAAGTATTGTCTCCACTCTTCAAAGACTATCTTAATAGCTAAGAATTCCTTTTCTCCTATAGCATAATTGGTTTCAGCAGGAGTTAGTCTGCGAGAGAAGAAAGCCACAGGATGGGACATACCTGTCTCTAGGGTCTGCTTGAGATAGAACCCCCCCTACTGCCACTAGAGAGGCATCAGCTTCTACCAGAAAGGGATGAGCAGGATCTGGATGGCGTAAAATTGGAGCTTGAGTGAATGCCTTTTTGAGAGATTCAAAAGCAAGATCAGCCTCTGGTGTCCATTGAAAGGCTACCCCCTTCCTCAATAAATTTGTGACGGGGCAACCAAACCAGAGAAACCACAGATAAACCTCCTATAAAAGTTGGTAACCCCAAGAAAGCTTTGTGTTTCTTTGACAGTTCGTGGAGCAGGCCAACTAATACAGCTTCCACCTATTGTGGATCCATACGTAGCCCCTAGGGTGAAATAATATAACCCAAAAAGGCTACTTCCTTCACATGGAAGAAACATTTTTCTAATTTACAGTACAGGTTGTTGTCTCGTAAACGTTCTAATACCTTCTTTACGTGCCGTATGTGTTCTTGTACTAAAGAGGAAAAAATCAAGAGGTCATCAATATAGGCGATGACACAGTCATCAAGCAGGTCTTTTAGCACTTTGTTGATAAAAAACTAAAATGCTGAGGGAGCATTACAAAGCCCAAAGGGCAATACAAGATATTCAAAGAGCCCATACTTTGTGCAGAATGCTGTTTTCCACTCGTCTCCCTCCTTAACACGCACCAAATGATAGGCTCCATGCAAGTCCAATTTGGTAAATATGCAGGCATTCTTTACTCTGTCAAGGAGGGAGGCGATCAAAGGAAGAGGATAGCGATTCTTTATAGTGATATTATTCTAGGCTCTATAATCTATGCAACATCTGAGGCCTCCTTCTCTCTTCGGATTAAAAAAAAGAGACGAAGAGGCTGGTGACAGAGAAGGGCGTATAAAGCAGATCTCCAACATAGTGTATAAGTATTCTCGCAAATAAACATTTTCCTTCTCTGTAAGTGAATACACCCGACTGCATGAAATGTTGTCTCCTGCCTGTAACTCAATACGACAGTCATAAGGTCGATGGGGAGATAGACTAGTGGCTTGGGCAACATCAAAAATCTCTCGGTGATCATAATATTCCAAGGGTAAGGCACTACTCGAGTCCTCTGTCTTTACAGAGGGGTCTACTGCACACATAGTGTGATTTTCACCTGGTCTAAACTCCAAAGTTAAATGTTCCCAGTCAATGATAGGGTTGTGCATTCTCAACCAGGACAAGCCCAATAATACAGGAAACTGAGGGGACTGAATCAAATCAAACTCTAAATGTTCACGATGTTCCGTACCTATCTCTAAGCCTAACCTGATAATGTGATGAGTGATGGGTCCTGATTTTAAAGCACTGCCATCGATGGTAGTGACTTCCTCCCAAATGTCCTTGGGTTTCCTACCTATCTGGTGTTTTTGGGCCCATTCCATATCCATAAAGTTCCCTGTTGCCCCTGAATCAATCATTATCAGAACAGCCAGCCCCTGTCCTTCCCAAGACAACCAAGCAGACAGATAAAAATGATTAATAAGATTTTATTTTATTTTGGAAGAGGAGACAATTGAACCAGAACTACCCGAAGTCCCAGTCTCACAAGGCCTTGGGCTTCTTAGTTTTCCGACTTATTATTGGGAAGTGGTTTCACGGGACAGGTTCGTAGGAAATGACCTGCCTTACCGCAATACAGGCATAGTCTGTTGTCCCTTCTTCGTTGACTCTCCTCTGTACTCAAAGGCCCCTTCACTATACCTATCTGCATTGGTTCTACCTCTTCTGAGGTCTTTTCTGATTCAGACTTTCTTTCACGAAGAACAACTCCCTTGATCTCAAACTTACCTCTTTCTTTCTTACGCTCCTGCATTCGGTGGTCTAATTTTACCATCAGATCTATGAGTTCTGGACACGTCTCCGGTGGATCGACAACCTGAGCTAAAGCGTCTTTAAGATCGTCTTGTAATCCCTTGTAGAACAAGGCACTGCGCTTTTCTTCCGGCCAACCTGCCTCTGCAACTAGACGATGAAAAGAGGTAACGTAAGAGGCGAGATCTTTGGATCCCTGTTTCAGGGAAAGTAATTCAGTGTCTGCTGAGTGAGTGAATGTGTGTTTATCAAACAATTTTTTAAGCTCTCCCCTGAAAGTGGAATAATTCTGTAACAGAGGGTCATTTCTCTCTATTAAAGGTATAGCCCAGTTAGCAGCCGAGCCCCCAAATAGGAAATGACAAAGGCAACCTTAGCATGATCGTTAGGGAAGCAGCTGGCCTTCCACATGAAATGGAGTTGACACTGGCTGATAAAAGCAGCAAATCTAGTTGTGTCACCCATGAAACGTTCCGTAGGGGCAAGAGGAATGGCCTGAGGAGTGGACACATGAATTACAGGAGGGGTTACGCTAGGGCCTGCTCTACCGGGATCAGGATCAGGCCTTCCTTCTCTCTGTAATGTGTCTACCCTGGTGGCTAAGGCTTGGGTTTCCACCTGTAGGTTTCCAATCATGTTGGCGAGATCAGCCAACGTTACCTGGTTCAGCTCCAAGACGCTCGGGCAGAAATTAATTCTTTTATGTGGCTTTGCGTTCTGTAAGGATCTCACTGTGTTTCCGCAGGAGCGCCCTGGGGCTGCACACAGGTCCACAACTTCCCACCAACACCACCGCGACTATCAGACTCTAGTTCACGGAGGTGCTTGAGGGGAAGAAGGGAAACAAAACAAGGAAAGATTTGGGGAAGAAATCCTTGGAGTGATACTCTCTTCTGGCTGGTGCAATGATACTCTCCAATGGCTGGCTGACGTATGATTGGATGGACTGTAAGGGAAGTAAAAGGTTACAAGACAATGGAGAGGTGGATGCACAGAAACTATGTGTTGGAAATATAGTTACCTAAAGGTCTTATCTTTAAGCCAAATCAATAATGGTAGATGGGATAGTGGATACTGTTCTCTACAAGTCATAAGAAAAGAAAAGACTTTGAAAATGTTTCATGAGCTTTGATTCACTATTCTCCCCATCAAACCCTATCTCACCATATAAGGTTGAAGATTGGACTGTGCACAGTGTCCTAAGATACCAAACAGTACAAGCAGTATATTCACATATAGTGTCTAAAAGTCAAAGGAAAAAAAAGCGGGTTATAACAGTTATTCTCAAATGATATTAATAAATGAGAAAAAACAGTGCTATGCACTGTGTACCAGTATTTCCTGCTGGGACTTAGTGCAGTCAAACCCTGGAGTGTAGGCTTGATGTATTTGCAGCCCATACGCAGAATAGTATGCTCCTCTGGTATCGGTCCAATAGAGAGGGGAAAATAAGTAAATGGGACGGGCGGAAGTCCAATAACCAAAAGAACCTCCCGAGAGACCAACAGAACTGCCCAGCCCAAGTCCAATCAATCGACGGAACAACAAGTCCGGTCGACCGGCGAGACATAGCCAGAACAACCCGGCCGGTCCTCGGAATTCAATGGGAGGAGTCCGGCCCATGGGGAAAATACCCACGAAGAGCTCCCGAGTAGGAGCTATGGTACTAGCGTATCGGGAGAGCTAGGGGAAAACAACGATGGGGTTCGAGGGCAACAAAAGGTTCAGGGACCAGGAACAAAGGTGCAGCTGGGAAGCGGAGGAGTTCAGGAAACAGGAAATGCCGCAAAGACGGAAGTGACGAGAAGAATCAAGGCTAGAACGCAAAGTGCTGTGATGAGGGGAAGTCAGGCTCTTAAGCCTGCCTGACCTCCTAGCGCATGCGCACTGACGAGCCACCATCTTGATTACTCCGGGAGCAGTTGTGACAGTCGCATTCTGACATTTGATTTGATTGATTGACTTGATTTGATTTGTGAATTTATATAGCGCGCGATTGCCCATGGGCGTCTTGGCGCTGGATAGATGAAGAAAGACCAGGATTCTGCAGAGACTAAGTTCTAACAGGTGGTAAACAGCCTGGTTTTTACCTCTCTCATGAATGAAAGCAGAGATGGGCTACTTTTGGTTGAAATAGGGAGAATATTCCAAGCCTTAGCCCACCTGACTTGCTTGTATTTTGGCACCTGAATCAGTTTTGATTGGCTAGATCTCAGATTCCTAGATGGCTCATATAGTTTCAGATTTGTTTTTAAAAACAGATCCCATCCCATGGAGGGCTATATAGGCCAGACACACAAACTTAAATGTTATTCTGTTTTCCATTGGAAGCCAGCGATAGGCTCAAATCTGGGAATGTCCAGCTCCAGCCTAGCCACTGCATTTTGCAAACGCTGCAGTTTTGCTAGGTGCTGGATCTGTATCCCAGCATTAAAAGCATTCCCATAATCTAGCCTGGATAAGGCCAGAGCTGTTACTACAGTTTTACAGGAATTATGGGGAATAAGCGGCAGGAGCTTCCTTTTCAGAACATACCATATTGTGGATGCCACTTTGTTTGTGTGAGCATCAAACAACAGTTTGTTGTCCAGTATCACTCCCAGATTTCTAACTTTGGGGTCCATTAGGATGGCGGATCGATCGCCACTGCCATGCAGGTGGTGGCGATCCGTCCACCATCCTTGCCCATCTGCCACCTTTCTTCCCCCCGCCATATTACAATGGCGGGGGGACCGTGGCGGAGGGGAAGACCGTCCGCCACTTTTCCGCCGAGGTCGCCTTGCGACCGCGGCGGAAAAGGCCTGATATGGTGGCGGTGTCTATCAGACACCGCCAGCCATATTAGGATGGCCTGGGGGGGAATGCCTTTCTGTGGCGGCAATGCACCACAAAAAGGCATACGGTTGCTGCTTTGGGGGCCCGTTGCGGGCCCCCAGGGTGAAGGGGGGGTGGGGGGTGCACATGGGGGGTACCTATGGTACTATGGTACAAAAACTTCCGCCCCATCTCGCTCCTCCCTTTTCCTGCTAAAGTCATCGAGAAGATCGTCAACAGACAGCTGACCGCCTTCCTCGAGACGAACGGATCCCTCGACCCCTCGCAGTCCGGCTTCAGAGCCATCCACAGCACCGAGACCGCACTCATCGCAGCCACCGACGACATCCGGACCCTGCTCGACAAGGGGGAAACAGTGGCCCTCATCCTCCTGGACCTCTCCGCTGCGTTCGACACGGTCTGCCACCGCACCCTAGTCCAGCGCCTCAGCAACATCGGTATCCAAGAGAAGGCACTGGAGTGGATCATCTCGTTCCTCGCCAGAAGAACACAAAGAGTCCGCCTCCCCCCGTTTCGCTCCGAGGCCACTGAAGTCATCTGCGGCGTCCCGCAAGGATCTTCACTCAGCCCCACCCTCTTCAACATCTACATGAAACCTCTCGCAGCCATCGCACGCCAGCACAACCTCAACATCATCTCTTACGCCGACGACACCCAGCTGATCCTCTCCCTCACCAGAGACCCCGACACCGCCAGAACCAGCCTACACGAAGGGATGAAAGACGTCGCCGAGTGGATGAAGGACAGCCGCCTGAAACTGAACTCGGACAAGACGGAAGTCCTCATCTTGGGATCTTCGCCCTCCGCCTGGGACGACTCCTGGTGGCCCTCAGCCCTGGGCACTGCACCCAAGCCAACCGACCATGCACGCAACCTGGGCTTCATCCTGGACCCCTCCCTCTCGATGACCAGACAAGTCAACGCCGTCTCCTCATCGTGCTTCAACACCCTGCGTATGCTTCACAAGATCTTCCGCTGGATCCCGACCGAGGCCAGGAAGACTGTCACCCAGGCATTCGTCACCAGCCGACTGGACTACGGAAACGCCCTCTACGCCGGAACCACAGCCAAGCTACAGAAAAGACTCCAGCGCATCCAGAACGCCTCCGCCCGACTCATCCTGGATGTCCCCCGACGCAGCCACATCTCCAGCCACCTGAGGAACCTACACTGGCTCCCCGTCGACAAGAGGATCACGTTCCGGCTCCTCACCCACGCACACAAGTCTCTCCATGACCTGGGCCCCAAGTACCTCAACGACCGCCTGACCTTCTACACGCCCACCCGCCAGCTACGGTCCACCAGCCTCGCCCTCGCAGCCGTACCACGCATCCGAAGAGCCACCGCCTGAGAAAGATCCTTCTCTTACCTGGCTGCCAAGACTTGGAACTCCCTCCCCATCCACCTTCGGCTGACCCAGGACCATCTCGCCTTCAGGAAACAACTCAAGACCTGGCTGTTCGAGCAGTAGCATACCCCTCCCCCCAAGCGCCTTGAGACCCTCCCGGGTGAGTAGTGCGCTATACAAATGGCATGATTGATTGATTGATTGATTGGTATCCCCCTGTGTTTCACAGCACAACATGGCAGGCACTGCGCGTTTTTTTCACATTGTGGCGGCCGGTGCTTTAAGCACCGTCTGCCGCAATGTAAAAAATGCAGGATGCACCCGCCACTATGGCGGGTGCATCCTAATTGGGGGCACGGTTCCTCCGCCCTTGTGGCGGACAGTACCTGCCCCCGACAGGATGGCAGACGGACTTTGTCCGTCCGCCATCCTAATGGACCCCCTGGTTAACTGGGGATGGGCAATCGCCTAAACTATCTGGCCACCACTCCGGGGGCCAGATTTTTATGTCTGTCCCCAGCAGCATGACTTCGCTTTTAACGCTGTATAACTTTAGGCAGTTGCCCTGCATCCATTGATTGATTTGCCTCATGCAGTTATTAAATCTGTCTGCAGTCTCTTGAACATTGTTTGTGACTGATACCACTAATTGAGTGTCGTCAGCATAGGAGACTGGTAAGAAACCACAATTCCTTATTATTACCGCTAAAGGTGCCACATATATATTAAAAAGAGTGGGACTTAAAAAAGAACCCTGGGGTATACCGCATGGTGAATTAAATGGTTTCGATTTAGCCTCTCCTAGCTCCACTGTGATCGTTCTGTTAGACAGATAAGAGGCTAACAGCGTTCGTGCCGTCGCATGAACTCCAACTTCAGCTAGTCGGATCAGGAGTGTATTATGGCTTACCGTGTCGAAGGCCCCCTGAAAGATCCAAGAGGATCAAGGCGGCCTTCCCTCCAGTGTCCAGTACACTCCTGAGTTCCTCTACTACCATGAGCAGGGCTGTTTCCGCTCCATGTCCCTCTCGGAATCCATACTGCGAGTGATCTAGAGCATTTACCTATGAGAGAAATGGAGACAGTTGTTTGTTCAGTAATTTCTCCAGTACTTTTGCAGCAAAAGGGATTCTCGCTATAGGTCTATAATTCCCGGGTTCCTGTGGGTCCAGATTTGCCTTCTTCAGTAACTGCAGTACTGAGGATGTTTTCCATGCATCTGGGAAGCGGCCAGATTTAACTTTTTGTGTAAATATCAGTCCTGGTTGCTCGCTCAGGAAATAGGTGCATCATCTTCGGTGGGCGCGGGTCTGTTAGACCCCCGGACTTAGCTGTCATTACCACCTGAAGAATCTGTTCCACTGATGGTGGCGAAAAGTAGAATGAAGAGTTAAGGGTTAGAGGGAATGGTCCCTGTTTAAATTCTGTGCATGACAGTGGGGGAGTATGCTTGTCTGTCATTTTGAAGGACTGAGGTGACTTTATCTACAAAACATTGGCCCAAATTGTTGCATAATTCAGTACTAATTACTATCTGTTTATTAATATCAATTTTTGTTAATTTATTCACCGTGGTAAAGAGTTCCTTACTGGAATTTTTGGCCTCATTTATTTTCTGTATAAAATAATAAATTTGTTCTTCTAATATTAATTTTTTGCAAATTGCCAGGGAGGTTTTGTATTCGTAGTCAACCGTCGATCATAGTTAGTCCTCCATTTCTTTTCCATCCTTCTACAGTTTTGTGCCTTTTCTCTATGGAAGTGTGTGTTACAGCCATAAACCAGCTGTAGTACATGCTCCCATAGGGAAATGTGAGGTGGTGTTAATCCCTGCACCCCATGGCAGGCACCTCGAGGTGCCTCCCACAGGGTGCAGGGATTAACATGGGGGCAAGGCCACCAACCCGAGGCCGCAAAGGAAAGGGGTCCTGATAGGGGCCCCAAATATGCTTTCCGGAAGGGTTTCTATGTCAGAAAGGCCGAAATGGAAACACTGCTGGAAACCGTGCATCGTAATCCGGATGGAATAAACCGCTGACCATTTGAATTACGAGCCGGTTCCAGCTGCACATTGGAAGCCAGTTCAAGCCACTAGTCGGAACTGAAACCGACATTGTCGGTGGTAAGGCTTCTGACATGAGGTCAGAGGACTTATGACTGACATCGTAATAGGCCCCTTTATATTGAGCTGCAAACTATAGGCTTAGCAGGATCTTTGGACTGCTTGCATTGCTGATAAATGACCTACAGCCCCCTTGCATTGGTTTGCAAAGACCTCCCAATGAGAACCAGTCTGATGACTGCAGGTCATCCTCGAAATGGTACATCAGTTGTGGTTGTTTATGGGCCATATAGTCATGTTTGATTTTGGGAAGTCGCAAGCCTCCTGCGGAAGGGTTCGCACACATCTTCAAAATTACTAGGCTGAGTCTCATACCTCCCATGACTTAAATTGTAATATGTCTGTCAATTGACTCTGGAGGTTTGTGTGGGATGCAGAATGGGAGCATACCAAAAATAAAGCAGAAGCATGGAGGGCTTCCATCTTAACTGTGAGTACAATGGTTAGTACTTGTGTTGGCACTGTCATTGGCTGCGCTGGCAGGGGCAATGGGTGGTGCAGGCTGTAGTGGCCTCCCAAGAAGGGACCTGGCAATTATTTTTTTACAAATTAAGCACTGACTACACGGCACACACACTAACCGACCAGTACCAATACAGCAGCTTATGACGCTACTCACAGCACCTCATTGCAGTTCTCACACCACAGTGATCAGCTTCACATAAGCAAATTATTGAAAATCAAAAAAACGATAACTCTTGTTTGTTCCATTAATGAAAATTCAAAGTCACTGATCACTCTAGAAACACTGGCAAAATACACCCCTGGTGCTATCACACATACAAAGTGAATTCTCAACCAGTGGGAAATCACCCTGAGTAGTGCGGTCTGCTTCCGTGCACAAAGGATCAACAGAATAAAATCTTAGTTAGTACCAACTCACAATAGAAGTTTAATAAGTCTCCTCCTATTGCCGCTGATTGCACTTCATGGTCCAACACTACAAACCTTAACAGATTCAATATCTATCCTGGATATCTTGGATTACAACAAATCCGATAACCAGACTTCACCACTTTGCAGCTAGCACCTTGCTCTTCATAAGCACAACTGATATGCATGAAACAGCTTTGCAAACCTCAAATTCTAAATAGAGCCCTTTTTTACCCAAATGGACACCAAATCAGGAAGCACACTACCTCATCAAAACTGCAAACACCAAAACGCTCAACAACACAGAATCAAAAACACATACTCCTACTTATTCCCACATGCCTAGGACACATCAACCATTTCAGGAACGCTGTAACACTGCCAATTTTCCAAACCGGGCCATTGAACCTCGAGGACGCTGACTGGGCTAGGGCATATTATAACTATCTCCAGGGCAAATTCTAACTTTGTAAGCCTCATTAATAACCACTATCTTCTACCTACCAGATTCAATGCAGCAGATTTGCACAGTGCAAAACTTTGGTGCAAACTCAAGTACAAGATTCACTTGAGCGGATTGGCTTTAGTCACAGATTTAGACGTGACAATTCAGCATTACATCAATGACAGAGAAGCACATTAGGCCCCAAAATGATGACAGAGTGTAGTAGATTTGCAAACCATGAAGGTTTATTAGCAGCTTCGCTGAGTTATAAACTCAAATTATTTAAGGTTATCAAAGTAAATGGTCAGTACATAAATATCGCGATTATATAATTCAAATTGATTTAAAATGAGCGAATACAAAGCACAATTTATGTATAAATACATGTGTAGTGCAGATTAATGTACATTATGCAAAGCATTAAACAGTCACAGAGAATGAGCAACTGCCCTCCACCTCCACCACCCTATCATCTTCACTACCATGTCAAAATATAAAACTGACTTACCTGGCATCCTGACACCCTATCCATTACCCACTGTGGCTTCTCACCACCGCATTCTCCACCAACGCACACAACAGCAAGGAACCCTTTGGCATCATCAAAGTGTTCGCCCAACCCAACAGCGAGTCCACAGACATCACTCGCTCCCAGGACCTCTGCGACAGACTCAGCACCTTCTTCCATCACAAAATGAAGACCATGTTTGACAACTTCGACAACAACAACCCCCACTAGGAACCCCCCCCAATGCTCCCAACAACACCCAGACGACACTAGACAGCTGGACCGCCCTTAGCATCAAAGACACTGTGAGAATAATGAGGACCACCCTCTCTGGGGCCCCCACGGACCCCTGCCCCCACCGCATCTACTACAAAGCCGCAGACATCATTGTCCCCGAGCTTCAACGTATCATCAACCGTTTCTTCGAGTCCGCCCCTTTCCCCGTTGACTGGAAACACAGAGAGATCAACTCTCTCCTGAAAAAACCTTCAGCGGGCCCCACGACATCAAGAATTTCAGACCGATCTCCCTACTCCCTTATCTGTCCAAAGTTATGAAAAAAGCCATCAACAGCCAACTCGCCGCCTTCATCGAAGAAAACCACATCCTCGACTCCTCCCAATCAGGCTTCAGGAAGAACCACAGCACCAAAATCACACTCCTCTCTGCAACAGACAACATCCGTGGCCTCCTCGACAGAGGAGAGACTGTGGCCCTCATCCTCCTAGACCTTTCCTCGGCCTTCAACACCGTCTCTCACTGCACCCTAGCAAGCAGACTGTGATAGAGCGTGCAGGTCTCCTGGGCCCATAATCAATTACAAATGTCTTAAATCAGGTAACCTACGCTCTAACTACCAGATATTTTACCGACTAGGTCCTATACCATTGACTTACCAATCCTTATCCTTGGTACCTGTAACCTATTGGATCAGGAAGTTAGTTTAAATTAGGTGGCAAATAACATATGCACTCATATAATAACCACAGACTCTGGAAAGTTTTAAACTCTTTATCTAAACTTCATAAATGCTCATGATCCAAAGATTGAACACAAGAAGACTCTCAATAACGAAAATCCGAAATAATGTATAACTATGCAAAAGATATATTATGCCAATCATTTAGCAATTTAAAGGGAAGGTAAGAATAAGGAAAATGCTATTTAATTTTAAAACAGACTTACACAATTTGTCTAAGGATGAGAAAAGAGAATGAACATGCTAAATAGCACAGCTTTAAGCAATTATTAAAGGGTGGGTATGAAGAGGGAACATAATATGCAATCACGAAAACAATTTGAGCATATAACTATAGGGAAGGTAAGAAAATGGAACACACTATTAAATCAAATGACGAATTTATCATTTAACCTTTTCAGCGCGACCGCGATTCCCCCTCCGGTGCTGGGCCCTAATAAAAACGGGCGTGGTCATGACGGAACGGTTCCGTCATGAGCACAGCTCAACCGTAGCTCATGACGGAACCGTTCCGTCATGAGCATCGAAGGGGTTAAAAGGGAAGGGTAAGAAAAGGAACATATGCAATCAAAGCTTTTATCGATTTAGGGAAGGTAAAAAGAAGGACACACAGAAATATGATGACCATACCCATACAGGTTTATATTTACCTAGAATGGTGTGAAGACCAACCCTGGCCACGGGTCAGTTAAGGACAGAAGCCCTAAAAGTTGCAGTTGCCAGTAGGCCAGCAGGTGCAGATCAGAATCAGGACAGGATAAACCAGATCTGGATCAGGACAGGACCACTTAAGGTTAAGACCAGCATCCGCAGTTCAGTTGCAACGCCTGCGCTACTCCCTCTCTGCTAGTAATCAGCCTAACCACTGATTGGGTTATCGATTTCACTGACAAAGTGCTTCGCCAGCACCTCAGCTTCCCGGACCCCGATTGGGTCAGCGAATCTTCTGACAGAGTGCTCCGCTGCACCTCTGTTCTCGATCACCTATTAAGTGCGTTGGGTCAGTGACAGGTTAGCTATTCGGACAAGTCAGACAATTTTTCTGGCTAAACCTACACTAGTTATACTATTTTCCAGGTCAGTGTACCACTTCCCAATATGGCAAGTGTAAGGATCCCTAATTTCGATTGGACACAAAAGGAGGAGAGGTGTTCACACCACACCAAATTTGAGACTTTTACCATCTCTTATTCAAATTTACGTTCCCGCCCATCAAATTCAGGTTCTAATGAGGTTTTATTCCACCCAACAATGGATGTTCTATTGACAAATACATTGTTTAACATTGTATAAATTTGCGTTCACAAGTCCACGTTCCCAGGAGCATCTTCTAGTCAGTCAGCTCCTTGGCTACAGTCCAAAGGTCACTGTTCCAGAGACTTGAGATTATCGCGCAGTCGCAGTTTCAACAAATATGGAGTACAGCGTTACAAGCCAGTCCAGTTTTCAAAGTGCGACATGAAATGGAAAATAAACAGTTTTAGAACACAGAATAAATAAATACACTGTATACCATGTATTTCTACTCTATACCCATTATCTTAATTTTAACTATAGCATTAGGGTTAGGCAGAACAAACAGCTTGGCAAAAGCAGCAGTGCAAGCTTCTCGCATGTGAGAACATAGAGCAGCCATATTAACACTAATGCGCAGAAGCGGTAGATTCCCTCCAAAACAATTAATAAGTCATGTTACGTGAGTATGACAGACGCATGCGCAATAGAATCCCTCGCGTAGCAGCAGCCATCTTAGATGCAAGCGTATTATGATTAGTAAATACATAAGCAAGCTTCACTCGGACACCCAAGGTTGATGTAAAATATGCAAAATTAGTAAAACAAACTTGTTGGTTACTTTATTAATGTTATTCGAGGTTCATGAATACAAGCAAGTCGCTTCATTTGCGAATCCTTGCTCCATCAACTGCATGACGCAGAAGTCTGCAACATGGCCCTTGACTAGAACTCCAACCACCTGCGGAGTCCCACAAGGATCCACCTTCAGTTCGACCCTGTTTATCATCTACATGGCCCGCTCGCATCCATCGTTAGAGCACACAGACTCAACATCACATCGTACGCAGACGACACCCAACTCATCCTCTCCCTATTCAACAAACCCAACATCACCAACGCAAATTCCAAGACGGACTGGAAGCTGTCGCCAGATGGATGAAAAACAGCTGCCTTCAACTCAACTGGGTCAAAACCGAGGTACTCCTCTTGGGCCCATACCCCAATGCCTGGAATGACACCTGGTGATCCCCCGCCCTCAGACCCCCACGGATCAGGCATGCAACCTCGAATCATCCTGGACTCCGAACTCACAATGGACCGCCAGATCAACACCATCACCTGCTCCTGCTACCACACCCTCCACCTCCTCTGTAAGACCTTCAAGTGGATCCCCCCCGAACACAGGAAAACTATCAAACACACCCTCATCAGTAGCAGGCTGGACTACAGCAACGCACTCTATGCTGGGATCACCAAGAACCTCACCGCAAACTCTAGAACTCCGCCACCAGACTAGTCCTCAACCTACCACGCCACTGCCCCATCAGCCAACACCTGCAGACATTACACTGGCTTCCCGGCGTAAAGAGAATCACCTTCAATCTTCTCACCCATGCACACAAGGCCCTCCACAACACCGGACCCACCAACTTGAACCACCTCCTCACGTTTCACACTCCCAGCGTGCTCTCTGCTCAGCCAAGCTCTCCCTCGCAACGGTTCCTCGGATCAAGAAAAACAGAACAGGAGGGCGCTCCTTCTCCTTCCTCACGGCCAAGGTATGGAACAACCTACCCCTCCACCTCCGACAGACTGCATCGCTTCGTAAGTTCCTAAAGGACCTCAAGACCTGGCTTTTCAATGGAACTCAGTGAACTACAGACCAGTGGACCCCATCCCCCTCACCCCCACTTTCCCTCAGCGCCTTGTGACCCATTCCGGGTGAGTAGTTTGCACTTAAAAAAAAAACTGATTTATTGATTGACTCTCAGCCCTGCGGGTGCTTGTGTGTGAGACGCTACCGCATCAGCAGTTATTTGCTGCTTGCCTTTGGGTCTGGAGACTCAGGTGAGGTGGGGGAACACAGGAGAAATGAGCAATTCACTTGGTAACATAAGAGAACTGGAAAACCAACTTATGTTTTTCAACTGCTGTGAAGTATTTGTGGTGAGTAACCATATTTAAAATTCTAAATTTTTGCTACTGAGTCTCAGTAAAAGCTATGCATAACATATAGAATTATAGCTAGATACAGTGAATTATGGGGATTTTTTGTCCAAGGGGTTCTGAGAACCATCAAATAGACAGCGAGAGGGAAGCTCGAGTTCTCTATGACATCACTCAGAACCTCGAGGTGAAAAATATTCCCATAATTTACTTTTTACCCATCCATAATTTTATGTCATTTATGGCCCCCAAAATCAACTGCCCCTGCTTTCAACTGCTATACAGTGTCAGAGGAGTAATAGGGGACCCATACATAACGTGGTTTCTCTTATGAATCTCTGCCCCAAAGGAAAGAAAACGTACCTGCCGTCCTTGACCAACCTGCCTTCCATCCGCCTCCTGCAGCTGTGCTTTCTACTTTCAGTCAAAGCAGACAAGCACCACTATGCTGACTGGCTCACAAGTTAGCCTACTTGAAAAGCCTTCCTAATATCACAACAGTGGGTGACCAGTTTTGTTATCTACTGTCATAGCAGTGGGTTGTGAGATTGAGAAACTGAAATAAATGATAGAGGCTTTCTATGAGAGCCATACATAACAATAAAGCTGTACTGCTCAGGACTGACTGCCTCGTTCATGCACCAGGAAAGCCTTGGGTTAACAGAGAGCGGGAAGGGAACAAAGCAATAGCACAGGCTACTGGGTACAATCCACAAATGCACAAATGAACAAATCCACAAATGCAGCAGAAAATCTATTCTGAAAACGTGTTCATCATAATACCCTGGAATGCCTGTCCTTTCACTTGTTGCCTCGTGGTGCTGCAAAATGCTAGTAGACCATGAACCCTCGAAACATCATTCTTGCAACACAGCCCTAGTTACTGATAATTCTCCTGCAGTGGTTGAAACGCTCCTAGCATTTGGCATCATAGGGAACTACCTATGTCATTTGTTTGTAGAGATGGCCCTGACTTCATTGTCAGTATGTTAAAGCCATTAGCATGGTCAATTGACTAGCCAATATATATTATTGGTTTTGTTTCCTGTATAAATCAACATCAAATACATCTGAATACTGTTAAATGCTGGAACATTGTATATTTATTTAGCTTTAAACCAAACACATTTGCAACAGAACCCAGTAAGAATCATAAAAAAAGAAATGCGTCTTTTAATTTATGGAATTGATTTGTTAGAGGGCTGCAGTTGAGAAAGAAATCACCCAGGGCCTCCTGTACCCATCAGAAACTGGGGGTGTATTTACAAGCGCCTATCGCCACTACAACGTCACTTTTAAAGATATTGTGTTGGCTATACGGGCTTTGCCTTATTTACAAGGCAGAGTTTAGCCCTAACACTGCCTTGTAAATAAGGCCCCCTTTCACGCTATACTTAGCGTAAAAGGGGAGGGCAATGGGTGTTGCAGTGGGCGTTCCACCGCAACACCCATTGATTTGGATGCTGCCCCTATTTGCAAGGGTGGCGTAAATAAGCGGCAGCACCAAAATTAAGACCTGGGAAAATCTGGTCTTACCCTGACAAAATAAAGCGAAATGTTAAATATCTCCTTGTTTTTGTTGTTTCTACGTCTGCTGCATTGTGCAGCAAACATGGAAACAGCAAACATGCCTTTGATTGTTTATGTGCAGGAAGGTGTCCCTTCCTGCTCATAAACAATCATAAAAAAACTATGTTTTTCAACTTCTATGTGTGCTGCATTCAGCAGCACACATAGTAGTTTCAAATCGCCATTTCAGATTGTTTATGTACAGGAAGGGACACTTTCCTGCACGTAAACAATCCTTCCCATCAATGCAGTCACCCTTGCACTATGTTACATGAGTACCTGCGTTAGCGCTAGGCAGCTACATTTAGCGCCAGTGCAGGGAGAAACGCAGGGCTGCACCATATTCTTGTAAATATGTGACGGAGCCTGTTGTTAGCCTTCTTAGCTTAACGACACGCTTCGCCACTTTGCTTGTAAATATGCCCCTGAGAAACTTAAAACTAGGGGCCAGGTAAGCACGACTTTTTACTGGTCTCAAACCGTCTGATTAGGTAAATCAGAGGCTTTGCAATGAGTAGAAAGCTTTTTTCTAATACGATAAACACATTTTACAATTCATAAAACTTTTTCCAAATCGTAAAATGATTATAAAATGGTTACTAATTTAACCACCTGGATACTCTGGAGGTGACTTCCCCCGAAATACCGTAGGGTATTACCCAGAAGGAGGTGGAATCTGCCATAGAAAGACTGCTCCCAAACAAAGCTCTGGACCTTGATAGACTGCCCGGAGACTTGTTTTGCTCCCAGCCAAAAATCTGGGCACCTTATCTTGCTACCCTGTTCAATGCGGTCCTTAAGGGGTCTGACCTACCGGACACCTGTTTGGGAGCTGAGATCGTCCCCATTTATATAAAGGGCTGCCCCATCAAATTATAGGCCCACTAGCCTTATAGATACAACTCTAAAACGAATGGGTAGAATCATATTGGACAGGATACAAGGGTGGATGGAGGAACGTGAAATACTGACTACTCTCCAGGCCGGATTTAGATCTGGCATCTCGACCCTCGACCAAATTTCCAGGCTCCAGGTCCTATTCTGGAAAACTGCAAGAGTAGAGGGTGGCAGCCTCTACCTTGTCTTTGTGGACCTGCGGGCCGCTTTTGACCTTGTGCCCAGGGAAAGATTGTGGAAAGTGCTGGGAGATTTGGGCCTCCCGCCCTATTTACTTAACGTCCTGATTAGATTTCACGCTGGAAAATATGCCCAGGTTAGGTGTGGGAGACATGGGGATCTCTTGGCCCGTTTCCCTGTATCTAGGGGTGTCCTACAGGGGTGCGTCCTGGCCCCCACGCTTTTTAGTCTTTTCATCAATGACCTTGTGGACGCCCTAAATGGTGTTAAGGATAATGATGCCCCCTGGTTGGCTACTGGTCGGGTGCCCGCTCTGATGTTCGCGGATGACACTCTGCTGTTATTCAGAACATCAACGGGCATCCAGCGGGTTTTGGACGGGTTTGTAGCATTCTGTGCCTCACGGGGATTGGAGGTCAACCTGGAAAAAAACAAGTTTATGATCTTCAATCCCCCGAGGCACACCTGTCTAAACCCTGCCCTGCATAACATCCCCCTGGAACGGGTCAAAACTTTTGTCTACCTTGGCGTCACTCTGACAGAAGATTTTGAATGGGACCACCAAATTTCTAAATCTGCCCTTAGACTTTCACAGATAGCAGGTGGTATAGGTAAACTCCACAAAACATCGGATTTCAAACCTGTTGCTCCTGTCCTTGAGATCTATGGACTCCAGGACAGCAGCTATGTATGGCGCTGAACTCTGGGGACATAAGAATACATCGAGCCTCCTAAGGGTTGAGCAGTCCTTTATGAGGAATCTGGTGGGCCTACCACAAAGCACACCACTTACACCCTTGCGACTTGATCTGGGCCTTGAGTCCATTAAGGAACTGGTAGCTGCACGGCCCTTGCTCTACTGGAGAAGGTTCTGGTCAGTACCGGAGCTGTCAGCCTACAGAGCAGAATTTTTGGAGGTCTGGGGACAAATAAAAAATAAAAATATTCCTTGGTTATCCCACATTAAGGCTCTTTCCATCTACGTAGGTGTGCCCCAGCTATGGGAGACTCCTGAGCTGAGCTGCCCGAGGACACCTAGGTCACAGTTGCTAACCTTGGTGAGACACCAAAACCTTCTTGCTCTACAATGCTCAACAACCTTGGGTAGGCTGTCCGCAGAGTTTCTGCTAGTAAAAATTGATCCTCGGAGGGAGGAATTCCTAGATCTAGTGCAACCCCCTCTCGCGAGGAAACTATACACTCAACTGAGGCATGGTTGCCTGCCTATTAGGGCATTCACTTCGAAATGGGCCAAAACAGAAAACGGAACCTGCCCAGCTTGTAATTGCACCCGAGAAGATGTTGTCCATGTTATGGTTTTTTGTCCAGCGTATAGTAAAATACGAAAGTGCTGGCTGATCCCATTATGTAGAAATTTGGGACTTAGGCAATGTGTGCAGGCGTGTAGAGTTTTAACGTACGATACCTCCCCCCTATTGTTTTCGCTGTTTCCCGTTTCCTACATGGTATGTGGCATAGAAGGAAAGGTTTTCTTTAAGGTGAACTGAAACATTCTGGATCAATTGTCCTTCTCTTTCAAATACTTTTATCAGATTTTGCTTTTGATAACTTACTGTTTAATAACTTTTTATACTTAATATCAACTGTTCATATTTATTGATTTTATTACTGTGCTTTGTATGTATTTTATCTGCACTTTTATGGTCTATGACCGAAATAAAATTATCAAATGAATGAATGGTTACTAATTTGGTATTTGAAAAGAGTCTGTTTGGTTGTCCCTTCCAAATTCTGAATCATAACCCTATGTATCAATAGCATGCAACCACAATTTCTGCCTCAACCCGTTAATAAATTACTGACTCCCAAGTTAGGGTGCTTGCTGATTCAGAAAAGGCAAGGGGCTACTATTAGGTCACTTCCCTTTTGGGAAGCTTCAGGGAAGAGTTAACAGTGACCCACTGCGAACTGTCATTGACATTTTCCAAAATTAAAAACAAAAGATGCTCCGTTTCATTAAGGAAATGTGGCTGCTTTGAAAAATTGAAATGCAATCATAGGGATGATGGTCAGCTGCCCAAACAGGTCAACAAACCTGTGATTGTAGCCAATGATAGAGGGTTGCAAATTGCTTTCTGCCTAATTAGTGTTCATTAGGCAGGCCATTCTACGACGCCCTACGATTCCTTAATGTGTGACTCGTTGTATTAGTACATACGTTTCTTTGCAAAATTAAAAACTAGTCGCAAAAAAATTGGGTTGCAATTTGTAACCACTTTTTTGTGAACAGTGTCTTCGTACATCTAGGCCTTCATGATCATTTTAATGAATGTTTCGCACAGACACCTTGCACAAGGTACCTTTCTAAACACATGAATCTCGCTGCCTTCTGCATTCTAGCACACGTTTCTCGAGCTTTATCACCTCACACGAGTCAAATTGTCTATCAGTGACTATTTTGGTATAAAAGAAACTTACTGGAAGGCAATGTTAATTTTTCTTGGCTACTTAACCTTAACGTGAGTGGAAGTCTCAAACGCTTAATGAAGTCAGAACACTGATCAAATATTGCTCACATTCGCGTAATATTTGTATCAAAGTCTCTAAATCTCCCTCATCATCCAGTGCACCATTGACTGCTCATGCTACACCATGTGACTCAAAGCCATGCATTTTGTCAGGTCGCAGCTAGGTCTGGAATACGCTCAAACACCAGATAAATACATCCTTGTATGACGATAGTAGCCTGGTATGACTTTCACGGATGGTAGCTTGTGCCTTCCAGTCATTTTTTGTTCCGACAGCAAGGAATGCCTTTCATTTTCGTAAAGCTCCTAGAATGGTAAATACATCTCTGAAGTAATTAATGAGAATTATAAATCCCCTCAAAATGTTATGTCACTTGATAGCTTTTTTTTTTTTAAGTAAGCGTCCTCCCTCACATTCATATTTTCAAAAGGAGATTTCTGTCTTTCAGTTCAGACGAGCACTATGGCATATTAAATGACTGACGGCGGAGATCCATTGTCTTGCTGCGGCTTTATCCATGCTGAATTAATTTACCTTGGCAGTTTCCTGATTGTTCCACTGTATTGTGTTTGAAATGGAAACTGGGCCGTGTCATCTGTTCTATATTTTGGCACACGGCTATAGCTTCCATTTTGTAATCAATCAATATTGTTGGTACTTTTCCACGATGCGCCGTCTTGTTGCGGAACTGCATGTGACAGGGTGCAGGCCGCGGATCGCAGGTGCTGTGGAAAGGAGGGCGTGTATGTGTGTGTGTGTGGGGCGGGGGGGGGGGGGGGGGTTGAGTTGGAGGGGGCCATTTGTGGGTAAAAAAGGCCTCTGTTATGCATCTCTAGGTTCAATGCTACACAACATGGAGAATACTGCAACCTGCGTCTTTCGTTGTTGCGTCAGATTTAAAGAGCCACCTCACAAAATTATATGATTAAATATAAACAATTCCTCTACTTTATCGTTTCTAACAATTAGATGCGAGCGATAAAAATGTATAGTATCTTATTACATTTTACTTAAACTCATCAATGTTATTTATTGGGCACATAAAAACATCGCCTATGTTCACCCGCAGCTAGCTGACGTGTTGGATATGCTATTCAAGTTTCGCCTTTTTCACTTACCATATTACCGAGGTTTGCACTTTGAACTTAGCAAATGCAAATTGAATGATAAACTTCCACCGTTTTACGACCGAAAGGTTCTTAACTGTTTAGTACATTCATTCGCATGAAAGTCGCCTACACCGGGCCAAGAGCTTCTGGTTTTGCTGATGCTTTATTTCAGTTGGTTTGGACATAAGTTTGTTTCTATTCTTATATTCTTGCTGCATGGTATCTGTCAATTTATTCCAGCTCAACTTATCCCCTTTGACAAAGCTCTTCCAATGGTGTTCTACGTTTTTAGGTCTGGCTTGACAGACGTTTGAATTTATGTGATCCACCTTAACCCCTTGGCCGCGGCGGTAATCCCGCCGCGGCGCTAGGGGGCCGCGTGGCGCCGCCGTGCTCGTGACGGAACCACTCCGTCACAAGCCGCGGTGGCGCTGTGCTTGTGACGGAATGGTTCCCGCCCGCTCAATAGAACGCGCCACGCAGGCGCGAAATCAGCGCCGCACAGCTTCACCGTGGCTCGTGACGGACACGCAAGGGGTTAAAATGATATTTCAGGGATAATACAAAGAGTGGCTTTGGCTTCACCCATATGTTGGTGGGCAGAAGTACATGTTTTTATTTGGCAGACATTGTGTGCTTCCACAGAAAAAGTGTTTTCCCTTCAAGTTGATATGATTATTTTGTTTGTTTATCCAGCTGCATGAGCCAGCAGCAGTATAGCTTACTAGTGAAGACTCACTGACACGCAGAAGGTATCAAGCTTACCATTAGGCCCAGACGAAATTTTAATAATGCAGAAGTAATTAGTATAATTTTGTTAGTTTTGTATAACCACATTTTTATGTATTGGTCAATTTTACACCACATCTTGTAAAAATATTTATGTGAGAAGCACAGAAAGAACACAATCAGCAAGAACGTGAGCATAATTTTTTCTCCAGAAGCAGCAGTTAACACAGGCAATTCAAGTTGATTTTTTTTGACTGCGTGAATGGTTTGGTAATTTTTAAGAGCAAAACTACAGCTCCGAATGCGACCAGAAGTTATTTTAACACAAGCACCCAAACATTATTTTTGGTTGAATTTTTACCAGAGAGGACAGTTTGACTCAGTTATTTTAGCAGGAAATGCACTTGTTCTTTTATTTTTAATTGATGGAAAGTGCAATGGAAGCTAGGAGGCTACTGTTCATATAGTAGCAACTTACTCTTCTTATCCTACTGACTCCTTTCTCTGCTTTGTTCAGCAGTTGTTCATTTTGGATTTGGAATTTGGAGAAAAATAATTGCTCTCTCTTTTTTCTACCATTTCTTCTGCATCCAGACCATTGAAATCTTAAATTTTTGGGAAAAATCAAGTATGTTCAATGCAGTACTTTGCCTAAAGCTTGAAAGTTTGTTGTTTGAGGAAAGGCAGGTACCACAATTTTTGTTCCGTTTTTGTTTTTATTTTTATTTTTATTTTTGAGCATTTGTTGTTGAATTACCTGCTGTTTGGGATAGGCACCTTGTGGGGTTATTTTTTTTAAGGGATAATGGGGCATATTTAGGAGGAAATGATGCAGCAAGGCGCTTTGGCAAATTCTTCAGCACCGTGCTGCATCATTCCAAAAACAAAGCGATGTGCCGTATTTACAAGAATACGGCGCACCCCTGTGTTTTCTCTTGCCTGGTCCCAAAAATAGCTGTCTAGCACCAACACAGACACCCTTGCGCCATAGTGAAAGGGGGCCTGCACTGCAGGGATGATTGTTTATGTGCACGAAGGTGTCCCTTCCTAAACATAAACAATCAATAATGGCGATTTGCTACTTCTACATAGAAGTAGCAAATCGCCATTATCGAATGATTTTTTTTTGCTTGTACGAGGGGACACCTTCCTACACAAAACAATAATTTATGGCTTTTTACTCTTTCTATGTATGCTGCAGAAAGCAGCACACATAGAAAAAGCAAAAATAAGGAGAAATAAATGTATTTCTCCTCCTTGCACCAATCCAGCGCCTCCTTTTGTATGCTGTTAGTTTTTGGCACTGCCTCAGATTTACCGATCCTTGCAAATCTGGGGCAGAGTCAAAAAGCAATGGGTGTTGCAGTGGAACGTCCACATCAATACCCATTGCCTGTCCCTGTCAGGCAAAAAACTGTGTGAAAGGTTTCCATATTTGCAAAGCGGTGTTACGCCACGCAATATGGTGCAGAGCATTGCACCACCGGACCGTCAAAAAAAGTGTTGTTCCAGTGACGCAATCCCCTTGTAAATATGCCTGAATGTTTTTTTAGATGGCATAAGGCTGTGCTCATAAAATACATTTTCTCTGTTCCCTTTTGTTTTTTTCTGAATTTTGTACAGACTTGCTAATCATTTTATGGTGTTGTGATTTTTTTTTTTGGGGCCTGGTCTACCATGCAGTAGGCCAGGGAGGACCTGGCCTGGAAAGTTGGGCTGGACTGTTTCTGATGGAGCAAAGTCAAGACTGATTTGCATATGGCTGGGCCTAATCTGAGGTGGCTTGGTGGGCAAAGAAAGATGGGTTGGGATGCTATCCTAAGCGATTGCTAGTGAATAAGCAAATTGCAAGCATGCGTTCCAGCACATTTTGAGTTTTTGCCCTCTGAAAAATCACCACGCAATTATGTGTGAAAAGCACCTCAGAAAGAGGTGAAATAGAAGAAGAAGTTCTGTTGTTACATGCAAACATCACCTACAACAACCTTCAAATGGCATAAAGGGCAGAGGATACAGTCACCCAAAGCACCTACGCATCTTACGTGCTCCCTGTAGATGCCTGTAGATCACCTGTGGAGGTATCTCGAAGAAAGCAGTCATAACAACGACCTATCAAAGCAATGTTCACCAAGGAGTTGCCACACCACTGAACCCATGAGAAAGTCAATTTATAGAATGGGAAGCTTGCTAAAATGTTAGTGCTTGACCTCTTCCCTTTTTGTTTGTGAAAGTAGGAGCGTTCCTTGAATAGGTGGTGCTCAAAATGGAAGGTTGCAAGCCAGACCAATTTTTCCACTGTTGCTGTACAAGCGTTGCACCATTAAGCGCTGAAATTGGTTGGCAAAGCCATGAAGGAGGGTGCTGTTCATTCTCTCCAGCTCACAACAGAATTGTGGAGCAGGTGTCGAGTAACAAGGGAGTGAAGCAACAACTAATTGCTCATCTTAACACTGATGCTTTTCAGGGCATTTGGTGGTATACAGCAGTTGGGATGTTCACTATAGAGATATCACATACCCCTGTCAAGATCATGGACAGATTTAATACCAAAGTCTGCAAATGGCTTCAACTCAGTGGACACAGCATTGGATTAGTTGCCACTGACAATGGCAGTAATATTGTCAGAGCTATGGGTAATGAAGGATACTTCAGAGTCCTGTGTTGTGCACATTGTAAAACTCATTTTATTCATTTTTCAAAAGCCCAGGACCAGTTAGATATCATTCAGAGTTCTTATAGAGTATATTTGAAATCCCTCCAGTAGGAGATGCCAATACATTGGACCTTCATCAACTACATGCTATAATGTCTTTTCAGCAGTATGGTCCTATCAGATATTATGTACTTCAGAGGAGAGGGGATGCAATTGCCAAAGCCACGATGAAGGCGGACAACCGGGGGCTCTTGGAGTACCTGATCCAAATGCTACTCTCTTTTTTAGATTATGACACAGGAAGTCAAAAAAGGATGAGGGTACCATGAGCCAAGTTATCCTGTTGTTGCACCTGCTGCATGAACTTGGAAAAGGTGAAACAGGCATTTAGCAATGTCAATGAAAAAGCAGCTGCTTTGGTCAACAGCTTAATTATCTGGTTGAACACTAATCAAAGGTTGCAAGAAGAAATTGTATTCTTCCAACAGTACATCTGTGCCACAATACTGGATGCACAGTACAAAAAAGTGTTGTCCACTTTCATTCCTTTGTCAACATTGGTTGATTCAATTTACAAATTTTTAATCATCAGGAAAGCAGGTGATCTCGAAGATTACCGATGACAAATTTTATACCATGGCATAAGTGAATTGAAGTCTTCAGGCTCCAGAGAGGGGAATGGTGCTGGGTCTGTGTCCTCCAGAAGCATGTTGACACAATGGCAGCATCATTGCCCAACACCATTACTAGCTATTACTAAACCAACAGCAACAGCTTCAATTTGAAAATCTGAAGTATGTTTGTTTCACATGGCAGGATTTCAATCAAGTGCACAAGTGCAGGTAAAGCAGGCACAACACAAAGCAGCCATATGACAATTCAGAAGATTGTCCAAGACTATCTGAATGACCTAACAGAGGTGTCACTGGTTCAAGACCCAATGACCTATTAGCATGGGAAGAAGAAACAGTGGCCAGAACTCAGCAGGCTGGAAATAAAGTATGTAGTATGCCTGGTTGACAGTGTGTCTTAAGACTGTGTGTTCAGTGCAGCTGGGACAGTTGTCGCAGTCAGAAGGACCAGTCCCTCTCCTCTCTTCAAAACATAGAGACAATAACAATGATTAAAATGAACAAACACTACTTACCAAAAAGTATGATGTTCCTGGAGCACAACCATGGACGAGGACAATAAGGGGCCGATTAGGATGGAGGATTTTCCGCCTCCTCCGGGCCGGCGGAAGCCACCTCCGGCCCGGAGGAGGCGGAAAATCCTCTGCGGAGTCACCAAAGACCCACCGCCGCATTACGATGGCTGGTGGGTCTTGGTTTCTGTCCGCTGCTTTTCCGCCGCGGTCGGATTACAACCACGGCGGAAAAGCTCTCATTTGGCTGGCAGTGTCTATCAGACACCGCCAGCCAAATTAGGATGCATTTGTAAACATGCTTTTCCGCGGCGGTTTTTCCGCCGTGGAAAAGCATGTGTACTTTTGATTTAGGGGGCCCGTTGCGGGCCCCCAGGGTGTAGGCGGGTGGGGGGTGCACATGGGGGGTACCTATGGTACCCCCCAGTATTTACATGCACAAAGCGGCAGGTACCGCGCGGTGCCTGCCGCTTTGTGCATGTAAATGTTAAACATGCACTTTTAACATTGTGGCGGGTGCTGCTTGAAGCAGCACCCGCCGCAATGTTAAATATCCAGGATGTGACCGCCAGGGTGGCGGTCACATCCTAATTTGCACGGAGGGACCGCCGCAGCCCATGCGGACGGTCCCTCCACCTCTGGGATGGCGGACGGACGCAAGTCCGTCCGCCATCCTAATCGGCCCCTAAGTCTGTCAAAACAAGTGTGGCGAGAGATCATCCAACTGAGTTTGAGGACATATTCTACTTTCCTGTAGTTGTTCCATGCATTCCAGGAATTGTAATAATATCTTAATTTGCATTCAGGCCCGGACTGGCTGTTGGGGGCACCGGGCAATCCCCCGGTGCACCGCAAGGGTAGGGGCCAGTTTTGGGCCCCTGGGGGCCGTTTTTGTGACAGGGCCGTTTATGCAGCATAGCTGCAAAATCGGCCCTGCAACAAAATCGGCCGAAAACTGGCCCCGACAAAGAGCTCAGACCTCCCCCGGGGGGCCGGCCGAGCACTTTGCCGGGGCCGGTTTTGGTTTCCAGTCCGGCCCTGTTTGCATTAAAGAAATTCACTAAAAGACAACAATGATTAAAGAAACGTTGAAAATGTCAGTTAAAGCCTGCAGTTTCAACTAGGAAAACCACTGACATTCACCAGTTCTGCTTATCTCAATTAACCATTATCTTGTGCCCTAGAATAACTATAACTTTTGCCCTCAACAACCTCTGCTAATTACCTCACATATTATACCACTCATGACATGTTCTAAGACATCATTGATAACATGACTGCAACATCTGCAATTACATAATTGATGACAACATTGTGCATGGCGGGGATATGATCTATAGTTACTTTAGGGCACAAGCTATAGTTTTAAGTGCAAACAGTGCTTCAATTAAACAAGATAGAGACTGAGCACAAGTTGTGTGAGCTGCAGGCACATTTTTAAAATAAGATGTAGCTTAAATCAGAGTCATGTTACCAAAATGTGTAAGAAATGCTAAAGCTTATCCTTATAATACATTATTCACCTGTGGATTTCTGTGCACATGCTGAATTTAAAGAATACCTAACCATACCATCACTTTAACTTTTGTTTTTTTCAGTGAACTTTTGTTTTGAAAGGGCCAGAACACCAAAACATAAAATATAGAGCTATTGGCTGAATAATTGGATCATTCAGGACATCCACTGTTGGTTTTGCCAAAAAGGCATCACAATAATTTATAAATAGCGATAATATAATATATTCTTTATTAATACACACCTGATAATGCTTAATGATAATAAGTGACTCCAAAATATATTGGATACAGCATTTGTATCCAAATCAACCATAAAAAAATGTGTTTAAGTCATTCTATAAAACTCTTCAAGCCCCATAATGCGGCCATAGAACCAACCACAAGGGGTTACCGCACTCAAGTCTAAGAGCATACAATTTCAGCTTAGAGTGATTTTATAATGGGGGTACTCTGCCCTTGGGTGATTCCTTCAATGACCCAGCAAACGTACTGTTTGGTTTTTTTTCCAAGTCCTCGGGCTGTTGTGCTCCTTAAAGCCACAAACAACACTTTTATAAAGTGTTGGTGGTGTCCCTATTGCTCCTTGGAGCACCACAGAAGTAGAATCTCTGAAACTAAAGCCTCTGCAGGGCATTATCGGGTGCTACTGGAATGGAGCAGTGACTGTTTAATGAGAGGCCGCAGTGTTTCAGTCCTGGCGCAGTGAGACAGCGGCCTTCTTTCTGATTATTCATTCCAGGGCACCCTGAGCTTTCTTTTAATGTTAGGGTAATGGCAGCACGGGGAGCCCACTACTGTGCTAAAGTATCCTGTGTTTTTTCTATTTTTATTATGTATGCCCCAGACTCACCCGGGGCACCCTGAGCTTTAATTATGATTTTTTTCTCACTAATGGCAGTGCAGGGAGCCAACTCCATGCCTGACCAGCATAGTCTGGCATCTTTCTGCTCCATGCCCGTTCCATGAGGGTAGGGAGTGCATGTGCAGTGCATCCCCACTGCCCCTGTGATGGAGAGCAGTTGGGCACATTGCAATCTGGAGGGTGCACCACAGGCCCCACAACATGTAATTGCCCACAGTCCCAGGGATGGGGCCCCTGGTCCCCTACAAACCGAGATGGCCCTTGGAGATATAGAGCATTGGGGGCAGAACCCAGTTCAGGGATGGTACCCCATGCACACCCTCTGCCCATCTAAATGCTTCAGGGCCCCTGGGATGGGTTCCAGGGACCCCTTTGAAAATAAGGTGGCCCCTTAGGGGTTTGGGGGCTCCTGTGGGTTTTTAGACTTCAGTAGGGGTATCATGAATGCTCTCTCATAATATATCATATAAAAAAATAAAAATGTGCTGACTCCCCAGGGGTCTTGCCCACCCAGAGGGATTTTAATAAAAAGGGTGATCTGGCTGTGCATTTCTTTTTCTCGCAGTACCGCACAAAAATACACGTAACTTCACATATCAAGTCATTGATATTGTATGAAATCTATGGCAGTGCAAGTTATACTTATGTTTGTTTAGGTATAATTGGTGAATTTCAGTGTTTTTTTTATTTTAAAGCAGAAGGTTTTTCAGTTGTTAGAAGAATGACCTACAACTCCACTTTAACCTTTGTTTTTTTCAGTGCATATATGTGTGTGTGCATGCATGCGTTCGTATGTGCTTGCGTGAGTGTGTGTGTGTCTTAAGCTGGCTATTGTAAACAGCCTTAAATTGAAGTGTGCACAGCACAGATAGTGAATCAATGAGGACACGTCATTTTTATGCCAGGGAGTACTGAACAGTGTGAGGTGAGAAAGACTAATTCAACCTTTGGTTCAACAGTTGACTTCGAAAAGAACAATAGTTTGCAATGTAAGCCTCCATTTCATGAAAGAGTGAGTAGATCCTTTCAACTCTATCTTTTGTTTCATTCAGAAGCTAGACTCCCAATGAAGATTCAAAAGAAAGACTGTACTGGGTATATGCATTGAATATTGCTTCTTTTTGAAAGAGAGACACAAAGGTAAATGGCCACCACTCTTGAAGCAGGAAACATGTACCAACAAATACCAAATGATGATGATTTATGTGATGGATGGGAGGGTCTTCACAGGTAAATTAGGCTTGAAATGTAATATTTGGGTGATCATTCTCGATCATCAACGCTTACCTTCCACGCGGCATTGGTATTATTACCTTACTTGATTGTCCTTTTGTTAACTTAAGTTCTTCATCTCTAGGATCTTCTGAGATCACTCAGTTTACTTAGAAACAATATCTTTTCATTTTCGCGTTCAACAGGTTGATCTCTTATTGGATAATATTTTGACTGCAGCCAGAAGGAGAACCAATGTACATCTACTTCAATGGGAAACAAACTGATTCAAAGAGACCTATCCTGTAGACTGGAGAGAGGTGCATTGATTAGGAAAATACAGACTTGTGCCTCAAGTGACAGACTCTAATAAAGTAGTTGTAGACAGGACATGTAACATGATTGGCACAGGCAATTTTTTTTATTCTTTGGGTGATCAGCTTGGTACATGAAACTAGTTGTCTGGTTGTCTAGGATTGGTATGAGATTTACTCTAAATGTCACACTACTGAGACAGTCTTCGCCCCACCCTCTGGCTCTCGTACACCATGCTGATTTTGACTCATCAATATTGTCATTTTCATTTTGTATTCTATGTGCCTTTTCTTCTGCAAAGAATATCGATGGTGCTCCTACTCTGTGGTGAGCTCTGCTGTCAAGGAAGACAATACAGTTGCACTGTCCATTTGTATATAGTATAATTTTTCTTTCATTCATTTAGCATTTTTCAAACCTAGGTTATGATTAGGTAACCATTAGTATGGGGGATGAAAGATTATTTGAGTTTGGTAACTGAACTGTCTGCTTGCTTCCATGACAGACGCAAAGTGCTCATGAACTTGATGAATGTTGTGTTTGTCTACATTTCATTTTTCCCTCTGACCTCAAGTTGAGCAACCTGTTGTGCTTGTAATATACACCATCAACAGATCTCACACTTGGGGGAGCAGATGTAGTTAAATCTACGCCAACTGTGACAGGAGGAGGCTACCTTGTCATCTCTTCGCCTGAGGCAAGAAAAGTCAGTATATTACGGAGAATAAATAACAACAATGTTGGCCAAGGATAGGTATTGTGCAATTTTTTCTAGTGTTGGACTGGTCTAAAGGGCAATCGGAAGTGCCAAAATGCCTGGTTTGATAGGTCAGTATGGGGGGGGATTTGTTGGCTGCCTTGTGGATCTGCTTTGTGGTCTGGAGGTCTGGTGCTTGCTATAGATTTCACTGATATTAACTCAAAGTTTACCTACAGCAAGCACAGATACATATACACTTATACAACATGTGTTTACATGTTCAAAATTTCACTAATTTACAGATGGCCACTTTTTTAGATATAAGATTTGCTATTGAGGGACACTTTTATTTTGAAGCCTGTGCCCATTTTCTGTCACAGCATGGGCCTGTTTTTATCCACAATCTATGCCCCATTAATTCTACTGAAGCAACCTTCTCCTGAGTCCTGAAACTTGAGGGCTTCATTATGCTTGTCTTTAGTAAATTACTCTACAATACAATGCTAGTTTTTTTTAATGATGGTCACTGTCTTGAATTTTCAGCACACTGTGGACCTCATTCACAAAGGGCCTTCGCACTTTTCGTGGAGGCCCCGCTGTCATAGGCCAGTCTCTGCACCAGAGGCAGATTCTCCTCAATGAGAATTATCATTGTGGTGATTCTGCCCCGAGTGAGGAGACTACCCCATAACTGCGGGGCCTCCGCCACAAGTACCAAGGCCCTTTGTGAATCAGGCGCTCTGTGTGTTCTTTCAGTCCAGTTGCCTTTGATGAACAATGTGAGTTATTTGTCTGGTTCACCAGCACATTCAGAATAATAAGAACCTCGGTTTTCTTGTGATGTTTTCCCTGTAAGTGGTAGGCCACCACCAGTATTAAGAAGACCCTTTGAAAACAAAACCCTTTGTTAAGGTATGGGTCAACTGGTTGAGGTAGCAGGCATTACTTTTTCTGCTAAGGTAAGATAAGAAGTACTAAGAACAGGAAAGAAGGCTTGTTGTTTAGGCTCTGTGAGAAGTTAGCCTGGTATATGATGTCCACTAATTAAAGAGGGCTCCTTGCACCAGCCCAAACAACCCTTATGGTAATTTAAGAGGTGAAAGGTAACCTTAGAAAGCTATCCAAGTGGTGGCTGTGGAGAGCACCCTTCAGGTTTAGTCTTGAAGGAATGTTAAGCAGCTTTTTTTTACCAGAATGCAACCTTATTGTATTGGGTAAATGAAAGGAAAACCACACAGTAATTATCAAAAATATGTATTTAATAATATAACTCTCTCTAGTACGACAAAGTATCTTCTACATGAAGATACTCACAAAGCACACAATATCGTAGCATAGAAATAATAGTAAATAGCACAAATACACGATTAGCCCCAGGGGGGAACCAACCCATGTACTAAAATAGTGGTATAAGAACCACAACTCGACTAAAGACAGTGTCTAGAGGACGTAGAATTGCTGGGACCCCAAGCAACCACCCAAGGTGAGTAAGTAGGGACACCATGGATGAGAGGTACAGTGTGGGAACACAACCGCGTGCTCTGTACAATTCTATGGGGAAGTCGAGGTTGAAGTTTTAAAGTTTAAGGACCCTTCTCAGTGGCTTTCAAAGAAACCCTGTGGAAGTTAAGAGGTTGTTGAGCCACCCCATCCGTGGATACCATAATACCATAGTTACCTATCCCAGGGGAGCCGGGTGCATAGGTCTGAAGTGGCGTCGGAAACCGCCATCGATCTCAATGGAGGACTTCAAAGAAGAGCCAATGCTGGATGGGTGAAAAGTGTTCATTGGAGTCCAAAGGTGGATTCTTGTTGAAGGGTACCTGAAAGCAGAGGGGACAGAGTCTGGGTCACTTCAGAGTGACCAGGGGCTGGGTAGACGAATGCCCACCGATGTCGGGTGCTTCAGGTGTGATGAAGGGGTTCTAGACTCTGCAGCTATGGGGACCAGGAGATGTCGAGGATGACCAGGAGTTGGATATGAGCTATCCCATGAAGGATGTCGAGTGCTGAGGGGTCATGTCCGGCGAGAGCTCCAGCAAGCCTTGGCAATGGCAATCCATGCAGAAGGTCAAAGAAGGTAACGGTTCATACCAGCAAGATCCAGGAGACTCACCAAAGCAATAGAAGTCAGGACAGGCCTGGAGCAACCAGGGGTGCCCAAGAAAAGAAAAGTTGACCCTCAAGTAGACTCACAGGCTGGGTACACAGGAGTTTCAAGGGGACCTCAAGCGATTTCACCAAACAGCAGCCCACAGAGCATTCGGTGTGAGGAGGCCAGAGTTCTTGGTAGGAAATGGTGCCAGAGGTTGGGGCTAATTGGAACCCAGTGCACTTGTTCAGGAAATGCCAACAAGCATATGCACTTGCAAATGAACATAATGCACAAGGGTACAGGTATTGCAGCCCCCAAAATGGATTCTGACCTCAAATCTGGTAAGAGGACAGCTGCAACCTTGAGAGATGTAGTGATATGCCTCTTGTGTTGCTGGAACTTTTGGAGTCTGTGAGAGCTCAGGAGCAGCAGACTAGTCAGTCGTGATGTGCTGCCTGCGGATGCAGGGGAGTGACTCCTTCACCCCAAGGGAGATGTTTTCTGTTGTCCTTGATGCTCCACAGGTCCTGCACAGAAACTGTATGGTGCACAGGCACAGACAATGATTTGGACTGAGAGGCAGACTGAGTCGGTCCCAAGCGAAGACCAGCAAAGTTCAGTGTGTCCAGATGGTCAAAGGTCAGTGGTTTCTGGTTCAGAAATGTATCCACATCGAATCTAGGGTCCTACAGTCAGGTAAGCCCTTTTGTACCCACAGGAGAGGGTTGTACAGATTCAGGGGTACCTCCCAGGCGAGGGTCTGGACAGTGGGGAGTCCTTTGTCCAGTTTTGTGCCAGAGCGGGAGTTAATGGCTCCCAGGACTGGTTTGAACTAGACTATGCACAGGGACACCAAATGTGCCACTTATGCAGGCTTTCAGTTGCTGGCAAGCGCACCCTCCCAGGCCTAATACACTAAATCCTGTCTGGGAGGTGGTCACACCTCCCTGTGACAGGATGCCTATTGTTCTGCCTTCCCCTTGCTCGATCTTTGCTCAGCAGCAGGAGGGCAGGAATGTTTCTCTGGTCGGCAGAAACCATTTTGTGCTGCCCGGGGCTAGAAGGCTATTACAGGGAACACCAGGGACTCCATGAAGCTCGCTTCTGAGGGGTGGAATAATACCTCCCACACTGGTTACCGGTGTGGACATATGATTCCAACATGTTTAACACCAAACACAATAGGGTTTGTTTCAGCCATTTTAGAGTTGGTCAGTACACGGTCGCATAATGCCACTATATGTTATAAATGGCTGCTTTACTAACAACCCGATAGAATGGACTTCATAGGCTGCAGGGGTGTCCTGCTCATGCAGTGGCACCCTCAGACAACCAAGCACTCTGCCTTCAGGATTGTTAAGGCCTGGTATATGGATGACTTATAGGTGTAGTGACCTTTAGATATAGTAAACCTATATCTTAAGTACGTGGTGCATGCACCAACTTACACGCTACAATGGCAGGCCCGTAATTCCATTTTGCATGGCCTCTCATGGGTGGCATAATACATGCTTGAGCCCATGGGAGGTCTCTGGGGTACCTATGCCCTGGGTACAAGGGTACCATATACTAGGAACTGACAAGGGTACCTCAATATCCAATCATGAGTGTACCTAAGACATGGCATAACAGTTTAGGGAGAAAGCAGATAGACTGGGGTCCTGATTAGCAGGATCCGAGTCAGACTAGTCAAAAACAGTATCACATTTAGCAAAAAGTGGGGGTAACCAAAAGAAGCAGATCCTACTTTCCTACGGGTTCTTTGTTGGCAGACACAATTAATGGTCAATAGTTACAGGGGGCAAGGAAAAGTCAAGTAAGTAACTATTATTGATAGTAGGGTGAGTGTCGCTTAGCCTGATCCAGCAATTGAAGATGGAAGGGTTGATATGGTCATGGTGAGCTTCAACACTCATTTCAGGGAGGTGGACTGGAGGAGGTAAGGTAATCTACCTAACTTGGCAAGGATGCTCAGTTAGGTAAATACTAAAGAGACGATGAAGGGGATGGACATAATTAGACAATTGCTTTGTAATGGGCTTGGTGTGTGGCTATGTTGGTGAAGCTTCCTGTTTAATTAACTGTAATGCTATTCTAACCAGTAATGCCTAGTAGTTGCTAAACAAAAATGACACATACTGATTAAAAACTCTTTTATTTACAAAAAGATCTAAACTTCTGACCTCACCTTCTTCAAGATTCCTACACTTTCCACCTAAATCCCTAAAAAAACACAACTACCTCTTACACATCTATTGTTCCCACCCTCACATCCCGCAACAGGCCCACCCCCTGCATAAAGTATTTGGGTCTCAATAGCCCCCAGCCTCTGTACAAATGTCCTGGTAGGTGTATTCAATCTCCCACTTGCCCTACTTTAAATCCTCCAGGCCACACAACACTTGCGACATGAGAGTCTGTGTGGTTGGAGGTAACTGTTTGGGATCTCAACTGACTGCAGTGGTGGTGAAGGTGTGTCCAGGATGCCTCTAGCTGAAGCAGTGGCTTGTGATACACAATTTATTTGACTATATATTATTTTGTGCAACAACAATTGATGGAGCCAACCTGGTGGGATAAGGCTTGTCTTTTTGGGACAGCAAATGGCATGATAAATTCCAATTGTCCTGCAGTATCCTATTCCATCCTGAGGCCCACCTTGAGGCTAGACTGAGTCTCATACTAAACCCTGCACACCAAAGTCATTAAATGTACAACGGATATGTTATTCCTCGCCAATGGCACAAGTATAGGGTAAGACAAGGTATGGTCTAATTAAACTTCAGGGCTTAGGCTAAGTTTAGGGTTGGCTATGGACAGCTTGGGTCATATATTTAGTAGCCTTGTCATATGTGTAATAGCCTAGGGCATGTGGTTACTGGAATGCGGAAGATGGAACGGTCATAATAGAAGCCATGAAAAGTAGACACTTAGATAAAAACTGTGGAGAAATGTGGCATATGGTGAGATGAGATTGTGGGCTGGCTGAGACAGAATGGGAAAGTGGTAGGCAGGATGAGGACTGGGCAATGCACCTTTTCTTCCAACAATTGCTTTCTATGGTAGAGAGCTGAGACAGAAACAGAAAGGAATAATTTATAAAACAAGTTTTGGAAACAGGGAGGGAATCCCTTACCAATTGAAACAGTTGCCATTAAGAAAGGGAAGAGACTTTGCAGCAGTCACGCCATACCCAAGAACATGATGGTTCATTCCCTCCTTTGCAGCCTGGAGTACTTGAGGCTCCAGACAAAAACATAGCGGACAAATTTAGAAATCAGTACCAACTACAGTATTTGCACAGGTTAAAACAAAGTCTAAAGATTGCACATTTATAAATAACTAAAGTATCCAATTAAAAGGTTTGCTTGACGCTTTAAAAATCAAGTAATCAACAATTCAGCCTTACAAAAAAATTCAATAATGAGTGAAATTGTTAGGAAAGGATCAGAAAAAGAATGATAAATGGAGGGGAACAGAATGGAAATTAGATGTGGTATGGTATCCCACTATGCTGCTCTTTCATGACATCATAGAACCTTGTACAATGGAGGGTTCTACACTGTCGGCATTGTGAGAGGTAGGCCTGGGGTTAGCTACGTATAAGATGTCCTTCTGTTGGGCTCTGTCAAAGTTCCTATCATATTGACTGCTTTCTCAATAAAGCCTCCTGACAACCCACCTCTTGTTATGAGCTTGCACTTTATTAGCAATCTTCCATTACCACAAAATATATAATAGAGAGAAAAGGCAAAAGTTACTGACACAGTAAAAAAAACTGGGTAAAAAAAGCTACAGACAGGAGAAAGTCAGCTGTGGAAACAGAGGAAATATAAAAGAAAACACAGGTCGTTAAAGATCACTAAAGTAGATAAGAGGTTGTTGGGAAATTGGAAAATACAGACTGCCAGAATACATACTAGATAAGAATATTTAAAAGTAAGAAATAGTAAACATGATTTACTGGCAACAGCAGAAATGGCTGGTGTGGTGGCTGTGGCGTTTCCGTGGGCTGTGGTGGTGATGGTCTTGGCCCTCTTCATTCTCTTTGGTCATCCTGAAAGGAGAAGAGATAATGGGGACACTGATTGGTAGTACACTTTACAAAAGGGCATTTCACAGGCAAACATAGGAACTGCCTAATTAAACCTCAACCCTAAAAATCGTTCCCTGTCCTACATATTCTTTCCCATAGATGATATTGAGTCTCAACTTGCTTCATACATTTTTGTTATTTTGTTGCTCTGAAAGCTAGGGCAAAGCTAGTCTCCCTTTGCGCACTGCACCTTTTGGAACAGCGCTACAGTCCAAATAGCTGAAGGGTATTACACCATATTTGGCACAAAGCAAAATCTATTCCCAGAATTGCTTTTTGTGAGTAATTGTAAATCCGTTCAGTAGTTATTGAGAAATTGTTATTCAAAGTGTATGTATTTCTGGACAGTTGGGCTTTCTAGACTCCTGTGGGAGTTCTGTGAGCACGAAACTTTAAATATTAGAGTAATCTGTTTGGCTGGGAGGGCCTCTTTTCCTGTAAGCTGTCTTGCTCAAGTGGTATTGAGAGGCTGCTGTGAGCCTGCACTCTGATTGACTGACTGGAAAATGAGGAGAAATGTTGCTGCCACCATTTCAAGACACAGGGACTCAGTCCCCGTGTCCTGAAAATTGAAAAACAATACGGTATAAGGGTACAGTGTAGGAATACCCAGACCTCCTGGACCTTACGACCTCCTTTGGGCCAAATTCTGGTGGTGACAGGACCTTGTGGGATTCCTGCAGGAGCCAGCGGGCCCTCTCTGGTCCTGTGAGAGTCCCATGGAAGCACATGGGTCACGCTGACTCCCACTAGAGTCCTGCGGGATTGGAAAGCCATTTTTTAAAAAAAGGGGGAGTCTGAGTGCCTATGGTGGGTTGGCTGCGTATGGGTGGCTGGCTCTGCGGCTAACCCATGCTGCACAAAGCCCAAGGCCGTGCATGGCAGGGGTGCCCATCTGGGTGGTTTGGGCACAGTGCTGTGTTCAATGGGAGGGTTGGTTGCTCACAGGGGGCCGCAGGCCAGGCCGTTTGGGCAAACCCATGCTGCTCAAAAGACCGTGCGCAGCCAAGGTGTTGGCTGCTTTCAGAGGGCTGAGTACACGTCTTGCCGGCAGGTCAGCCCGTGCAGCGAGCTGCCATTGCTCATGGCCAAAGGCCATGCAGTGTCTGTGTAATGGCTGTCCTCAGGGGCTTGGGCGCAGTGCCTGGATGTAGGACAGGCCCTTCTGGCAACCGAGGGGGGTTGACTGCCAATGAGGGGTTGAGCACAGGTTCTGTCTCCAGGCCAGACCCTGCAGCTAGCCCTTGGTGCGCATGGCCAAAGGCTGCACACTGTGGGAGATGACTGCCTATGGGGCCTTGGGGACTGTAGTAAAGACCTACAACTAACCCCATGCAGGGCATGATCACAGGCCATGTGCGCTGGGTTGCTGGCTGCCTGTGCAGGCTTAGGAGCAGGCCCTGCGGCCAAACCCCCAATGTGCATGTTTGAGGAGCATGTGTGGCGGGGGATTGGCATAGTAACGTATGGTAATAAAATATTACTTCACATTAAAAATACTAAAAATTCACTGAAAAAACAAAGCTTAAAGTGTTGTTATTGTTAGGTTTGGTAATAATATCTTACTTTGCATTAGAAACACTATAGAAATTCTCTGAAAAAAAAATAAAGGTTAAAGTGGCGTTATAGTTAGTTATGGTTATAATGTCTTACTTTGCATTAAACAAACCCAGAATCTCACGAAAAAACTAAAAGGTTAAAGTGACGTTATAGTTTGGTGAAAATGTCAGTTTAAACTAAAAACACTGAAATTCACTAGTTAATGCTGTTTCAAGTAACTATAATGTTTGCCCTCGCCATGCACTGCTTATGGCCTCACATATGACATCACTCATGACATTTTCTATGACATCATTAATAACATCACTGATGACATCTGAAATGACATCATTGATGACAACACTGTGCATGCAGGCATGCAAAAGAAAAAGCTGCTGTTGCACTATATTACCAATAGAGGTCCTCACAGAAGAGTACAATTTAGACAAAAAAATCTGTTGCACTCTACTACAAAAAGAGGTTTTTACAGAAGAGTACAGTTGGGCTACACTACTAATAGACGTTTTCAAAGAAGAGTGCGATGGTCATGGAGAGTTGTTGCACAATACTACCAACAGAGGTCCTCACAGAAGAGCACAATGGCATCATAGCCCTTTCTGGATATATGCTAACACTTTGGATGAACGAATAACGTTAAAGGTGAACAATGTTAAAATCTTGAGAAAATGCGCACAGTACTGCTTTGCTCCTTTGTCCACATTTTCCTCAAACAAGTGCAATAAACATACATTTATTTCTACTACATCACATTTGCCATGGACTGACTTCCACCATTGCACTTTTATTTTTATTTAGGAATTAGGATGTGCACGCTAAATTGAGAATAGCAACTGCACAACTATTCCAGAATGACTCTAACATTCTGGATTTTTTGCACTCAATGAATATATGTAACTGGTGTGAGGATCTAGCCTAACAGCTAGAGCAGTCAACTTCAAAGGTGGGTAACAGGGTTCGAGTCTGGGCAAGGGACGCTCAATGTCCTGTAATTCTGGGCAAATCACATAATCTCCCTGTGCCCAAAAAAATGAATGTGTCAGTCTGTAATGCAGCTGGGGCTCATGCAGAGCGCTCTAAATAAAAAAAACTGCATTACCAGTGTGCCTAAAAAAAGTGGAAAGGCAACAGCTGCAGTTCCTCAGGTTGTTTCTAGAAGTCTCTCAAGTCAGATATAATTTACAAAAATGTAGCATTTACACTCTTGTTACTCTAATGCTTTGTGCTAATTTGTCTAAAAGATAAATACATATACCAAAGTTGGTTAATAGTAATGAGTTAACATTACAACTTACAACAAATGTCTCGAGTGCTATGGAAATGGTTGATGACACCCTACTATACATGGGTACTAATAGTCATTGGGAAGTGTCTAAAAAATTCAGGGCCTCATTTATGAGGTTTTACCGTAGGGTAGTGGAAGGGCGAGATTTTGATCGATACCTCATCACTATTGATCCAAACCTCGATCTGGTCGACTGAACCTTTGTTGCCTGTCTTTGAGGAAGAAAGTGCATCTATTTCCAAGCTAGTTCACCCAATAAAGGACTCTGCTCCCAAAGATCACAAACAACTTCTAGCTTTCAAAAGTTTATTGTAAGGATATGATAAGCTGCAAATACAGGCATCTCAGAATGAGATTCACGAGATACACAGGTCCAACTACATACATGTGCTCTCTGAAAGCCCTCAGACGAGCAACGGAAATTACTAACACAAGTTCTAAGAATAATAAAGCTATCAGCATTGACGCATATCTCTCCTTCATTTAAGTTGGAGGAAAACGCACAGGTTAGGCTGTCCCTACCCTGCTCTAGATGGTATCCCTACTTAACCAAATCCCAACCTAACAAAGGTGTCAGCAGTGAATGACCCCCAAGGGAAGTCACTCACTCTAAGTCTCTTGGTGAAAACCTATAGTTCTCCAGTCATGACCCCTCTCTGCCTACCCATCCGCTCTCTAAAGGGTCCTCAGGTATCTGCTCTAACTCCACCCAGGGGTGCTGTCCCTAATACAAAACAGTCAACAACATTTGAGACGCCCTCACGAGACGCCCCTCACGTGGTGTAACTTCTGGTTTTTTCCATGATGCTTTGTATTGGGCCTCGTACGTTAGAGTTGACCTTGCTTCTCAGACTCTTCTCCGGCCCGCTGATACCCCTTAAACATTCCGGAACCCTCCTCCATGTCTGGGCCGTCTACTGAACAGACCTCTATTCATTTTATTTATAATTGGATTCCCCCTTTTCTCTTGCAGACAGACATCTGCAGCCAAGCTCCCAACTCTCATAGACTTCCAAAAAGGTTCGCAACATTTCTTGGCCCAGACATGTACGTGTAAACCAACGTTAAAACATTTCAGGCCTACAACATTTCTCATAATGATTATAGCATTCAACTTCTTCATTAATTAAAGCATGTTAATACTCTTATTCTATTATTCAGTAAATACATCTATAAATCATGGCCCATTAATGCAATGACCAAAACATTAGTACAATCTATGTCGTGAAAAGAAACACCTTCCCCTTCCTTTCTAGCTCTGGCCCTGAGGCCTACCACATTCTGCGTTTAACCACATGCCATCTTATATTTTAACAGCTACACGACATGGATTCAGGAATAATCACATCTAATAAAATCATATAGTGTCACACATTTTCTGTATTAGTTCCACTTCTACTTAAATCTCTACATTAGCTATACATTCAGAATATAATTGCAGATACTATTAGCACTCATGGCATTTCTCCTCATGATTTGTGCTTACTACAGGTAAGTGTGATGCACTCATACATTTAGGTCAGTTTGCGCTCTCTCAGTTCCCCCCTTTGATGACCTCTCGGGGTCATCACTAACATTTAAACTGTAGTTATTGCTAGCATAACTTGTCTCTGCGCTTCCAGAGCCCTCAGACTCCTGTACTGATTATCTTGTATGGCAGCCAATCTCTGCAGCTGCTCTCTTTGGGCCTTTTCTGACCTTCTTGCTCTGTACCATTTGAATACCCTCACCAATCCCCACACTATGATCCCACAGATCAATATTATGATGATAGGTTTTAGTATATACCACACAAAGCTTTTGCCTAGGGTGGAAATCCACCCTCCAACTGCACTCATTCCGTGGCCCACCTTTTCCCAGACATTTTCTCTACTCAAGTCTTCGATCTCCTTGTGAATATCAGTTATGTTCCTAATAACTTTCTCAAGGGGCTTCGAATTGTCTGGAATGTAAGTACAACATTCCTGGACCTTCAAAGCCTTACAGACTCCGCCCTCTTTTGCTAGTAGGACATCTAACGCAAGACGGTTCTGAAGAACCATAGCCCTTATCGATTGCATCTCTCCTTCTACCAGCATTAAGGACTGAGCAGTGCTGGCAGACAACCTGTCGACGACTGTTGCCAGTCGTCTAATTTTAACATCATTAAGGATTAGACCCAAAAGAGGGAACATAGCTCCAAAGACATCTCCAACTATTTCTGCATCTCCTACATCTCTCCTTCCCCTCGATGCTGTCTTGCCCTCAATGATCACTAAGTCTTGTGCATGATATATTTTGGGGAAGACAATTGCTAGGTAACATGATCCATACCAGTTGTCAGGTAGTCTCACGTAGGCATTTCTTCCACATACAAAATACACATTTGGAATCACTTGCATTCCCTTCAGGAAATCTTTAGTATAGTACTCTATATTGAAAGCATGTTCACAGTCAACTTCTCCCACGTATACATTTTCATAATACGTTTTGGCTCGGTGAAGACATAGCTTTCCTCTCTGCGTCTTATCTAAAGCTATTGGACCACTACTACCCTTTCTCTTGTGTGCCTTCTCTTCCTCGGTCCAATCTGTTTTCCATTGTCCTGATTTTTTCAAAATCTTTTGTCTCCTGTAACGATCATCCACCTGCCCTATGAACTTCTTCTCGACTTCTGACACCTTGCATGTCAGGTTATTTCTACGGGCATGTGAAGTATCTAAGGTAATCCAAGGAATGAAGAACTTGGCCAGTCTGTCTTCACTCTTCCAGTAATCCCATTTGTTCATCTGCTTATAATTTGGGACTTCTGGCAACACTGAATCATAATTGGAGAAATAGTATTCGAAACTATCTCTCTCATAAAATATACTAAGCAATAAGCTACATGTAATGCCATATGTCAGCGGGAGGTGATGGTATCTAATGCCTTCATCTACAGACGCCGGCAACTGCATGCAGACGTAACAGTCCTTAACCTCCATGGCATCCACGTATTCATATAAAAGTTTAGCATAAGCATTTGACCTAAAGTCTCCTTGGGACTCGTCTACGTGTAACCTGCGGGCTTCTGCAGCTAATAACGCTTTCTCTTGAGTGTTTTCCCTTTTCTCACCAGCAACAGTAGGTGTAAGCGTCTCTACAGAATTCACATCAGTTACCTTTGCCTCTTCCTCATGTCCCTTTACATAAGAAATTGTTACCACTAAAGCTATTAATATTATCACTCCTACTATTAGTGTACCTATTATACATTTAGCTCTGCGGTTCTGGGTGCCGGCCTCCATTTCGTCAGACAATATGGCTCTCTCTTATCCTGGCAAAAAGTTCTTTCCTTCTCGTTCCTTTACAGTCTCTTTTTACTCCTTTTGTCTTTAGAATCCACACAACTGGAAGCTGACAACCTTCTCCGCAAAAAGTCCTTTAACAGTTCAATAAAGACAACCCTAGCCCTTCTCCATCAACTCAAGGGAAGTTCCCTAATATTCTCTGCTTCCTGGGCGCTAGGTAATCTTCTTTTTCTGCTCGCTTTATTTACAAAGTCCTTTAACAGTCTACTATCAGGTTTGTGCCTGCAGCTTCGATAGCATAGTTCAGTATTTCCAAACGAAGATTGTGCTCTTCATGTGCTGTTATCGTTGTACCAAAGTCGGGGAATTGCAATTCTGAGAGAAACATGTGTTTTAACTTGCTGAGGCGGGGAGGTCTGGGGAGCATGAACGTTAGTGACCCTTCTTGTTCGACTCCGGGTACCAACAGTCGTATTTCCACGGTGACAATGGGCTCAGAACTGGACACCACCACCGCTCGGATCCTCCCTGTCTCCGGTTTCACAGACATTTGTCGCCAGATATGTCCACTCAGGTGTGGAGTATCTTCTGTTAGGCACACGCACTCTTCTTGACCTTCTTCGGTCCGGTGCTTCAGCGCCCTGAGCACCTTCTTCCGGGTCTGAGTCTTCTGATATCGGAGGAAGGGTTACCTCTGGAGTTGACCTCAGGCTAGAGCTCCTTCTTTGCGGCCAATTAGCTTCTCCACGTGCCCTTCTACTCCTTCTCCTTCTTGTCTGTTCTCGCTCTCTGTCAGACCTGTCAGTGTCTGACTCGTACTCCCAGCTACTTTCTCCTTCTGTAGCGTCGTCTGTTTCGCTGTTGTACTGACCGTCCTCAGCTTGGTCAGACTCGTTCCCTGCTTCCGCTGGCACCTCTACAGCTTGGCTAGCCCCCTCTATGGCTTCTCGGTCCTCTGCTGGGCGTCTATCCGAGAGAGGAGCTGTTTCTTCCCGAGGTGCTGGAACCCTTCGCGTATGTGACGCGTGGATCCAATTGGGCAGGCCTCCCACCTTCACAGCTGTGTTCGTGATCAGGATGATCTGGAAGGGCCCACGCCAACGAATATCCAAGCAGCTTCTTCTCACATGTTTTTTCACCAGGACCCAGTCCCCAGGGTACAGGTCATGGCACGGGCCCTGGCACGATGGAACCTCGGCAGCCTGCACCTGAAGGGACACAGAACGAATGGCGTCAGACAGCCCCTTACAATAGTCCAGGATCATATCATCTGTGATATTTAACAGTGCAGTAGTTGGGACAGATGGCAGCCTCATTGCTCTCCCCATTAACACCTCATGTGGTGACAACCCCGTTCTTCTGTCTGGGGTACTACGAAGGCTCATGAGGACCAATGGCAGGGCGTCAGGCCAACTCAGGGTCGTTGAGGAACAAACTTTGGCTATTCTGGCCTTGATCGTGCCATTGATCTGCTCCACAATTCCTGAGGCTTCTGGTCGGTAACTGCAATGCAACTTCTGATCGATATTCAGAGCTGCACAAATCATTTTCACAAGCTCGCTGTTAAAATGTGTTCCCCTATCTGATTCCAAAAAGGCCGGCACCCCGAAGCGCGGAATGAGTTCCCTAAGTAGTAACTTGGCCACTGTGAGGGTGTCGCACCTACGTGTAGGGTATGCCTCAACCCATCTGGAGAATACACAAACAACCACCAGGACATAGCGGAGGCGGTTGCACCTTGGCATTTCAATGAAATCTATCTGCATTCGATTGAATGGACCTCCAGACCTTCCTATGTGACTCAGTGCAACTGGTGTTCTTTTTCCTACGTTCAGCTGCTGGCAGGTCACACAACGCTGGCACACTGCTTCTGCTGCTATCCTAAACTTAGGATTGTACCAAGTCTGTCTAAACACTCTCAGCATAGCATCTCTCCCTAAGTGTACGGGACCATGTATGAGTCTGGCCATTGGACTCACCATCTCATTGGGCAACACTGCTCTGCCGTCTGCTGAGACCCAAAAATGGGACTCACCCATTACACATCCTGCCTTTTCCCATGTTTCTTTTTCAGAATCAGGAGCATTTTCTTGCATGTTTGACAGTTCATCCCAAGTATCGACAGTTTCCAATATCATGGCTAATTCAGTTCTTACATTTATTCCACCCACTTCCACCTCTGTGAAAGAGTACCCTTGTTCCGCGCAATACCGCGCAACTTCATCAGCATATCTATTGCCTTTCGAAACGAAGTCCTCATTTCTGGTATGTGCGGTGCACTTTACAACTGCGATACCTGCTGGGCATTGCAACGCCTCTAACAACAGGCGCACAAACTCTCCATTGCGAATGGGAGAGCCTGAAGAGGTCATGAACCCTCTTTGAGACCATAACTGCCCGTAATCATGAACCACCCCATAACCATATTGGCTGTCGGTGTATATGGTGACTCGAATTTGATTGCTTGCCAAGCAAGCACGTGTCAAGGCAATAATCTCGGCTACCTGAGCGGAGTGTACTCCTTCCAGGCACCCAGCTTCCACAACTCCAGCAATTGTACAAACAGCATAAGCTGCTCTCAACTGCCCAACTTCGTCTCTTACACATGAGCCATCGACAAAGAAAATTTCGTCTGGGTCGGTCAGTGGCTCATCTACGATGTCGGGTCTGGGTTTGGTGCATAGTTCAGTCACATCGAGGCAGTCATGGTCTGTACATTCATCATCATCCTCGATATCATTTGGGAGTGGCATCAAGGTGGCAGGGTTCAAAACAGAGCATCTCTTGAGGGTCACATTCTCTGCAGCAAGAATAACTTGCTCATAGCGCGTGAGCCTGCTGTTGGTCAGATGCTGTGTTTTGGTCCTGGTCATCAACAGTTCAACAGAATGGGGCACGCACACCTCTAACGGGTGCCCCATGACGATATTTTCACATCTCTCAATGCTGACACCCGTTGCAGCAACGGATTTGAGACATCCGGGCAACGCTGCGGCTACTGGGTCTAAAGTAGCCGAGAAATAAGCAACTGGTCTACGGGCATTCCCATGGATTTGGACTAACACAGACAACGCGCAACCTTCTCTCTCACAACAGTAAAGCAAAAATGGTTTATTGTAATCAGGCATTCCCAATGCCGGAGCACGACACAGGTCCTCTCGCAGCTGTAAGAATGCCATCAAACAGTCTTTGTCCCATGGTACCGGGTCGCTCACCTCCTTGTGCGTCAGTTTTTGCAAGGGCTTTGCTTTCAGTGAAAAGTTTGCGATCCACTGTCGGCAATAACCCACCATCCCTAGGAACATCCTGACCTCTCTCTGTGTTTTAGGCGCATTCATTTTCATGATCTTCTCTATCCTGTCTGGTGACACCTTTCGTTTGCCTTTCTCTATTCTGTGTCCCAAGTACTGCACTTCTGTCAGGCAGTACTGCAACTTTCCCGGGGACACCTTGTGCCCATTGGCAGCTAGGTGATTTAACAAAGCAATGGAGTCCTCCCTGCAAGCTTCTTCTGTTTCTGACGCCACGAGGAGGTCGTCTATGTACTGGACCAGAACTGACTTCTGGGGCAGCACTAGACTTTCAAGATTTTTCTTCAAAAGCTGGTTAAAGATCGATGGGCTCTCTGTATACCCCTGAGGGATACGACACCATGTTAGGACGCGATTTTCCAGCTTAAATGCGAAAAGAAAATGGCTTTCTTCGTCCAGAGGGATCGAAAAGAAAGCCTGACAAAGATCGATCACAGTGAACCACTCAGCTTGGAATGGAATCTGAAACAGTATCACTGATGGATTCGGTACCACTGGACAACACGAAACGACTATGTTATTAATCTTTCGAAGGTCTTGTACTATCCGAAATTTCCCATTTGGTTTCTGCAGACCCATAATCGGGGAGTTGCATGGACTACCCACGATTTCTTTCAGTATTCCCTGTTTAATCATGGACTCGATCACGGGTTTTATGCCTGCAATCGTTTCTGGAGTCAATTTATATTGGGGTGTTCTTGGGAACTCAGCATGCGGTTTCACTACAATTTTCACTGGGTCCACCCCTTTGACCAATCCTATCTCTTCCCCAGTGAAATCCCATACTTCTGGTGCCACTGTCTCTCTCAAGTCCCAGGGGAGCTCATCTACTGTCAAAGTAGGGTACAGTTCCACGCATATTCTTGAGTTTGCAACTTTGAAATCTGCGTCATCATCATTGGTCAATACCTCCACTCCCTGAGGTGTACAGTATATAGTACAATTCAATTTACACAACAGGTCTCTCCCTAGCAGACACACAGGACTTGAATCGCAAACCACAAACTGGTGCTCATCGCTGTACTTCCCTATTTTCACCTGTACCGGTTCTGTCAATTGGCTGGTTATTCTCCTGTTTGCGACCCCTACCACTTGTATGGTCTCTCCAGACATGGGCAGGTCTGGAACTGCAGCTGATCTGATCGTGGATCTAGTGGCTCCTGTGTCCACCAGAAATGTCGTGGGGCACCCTGCTACTTCTGCTTCAACATAGGGTCCCCTCTGGTCCACCTCCAAGGCTGCCCCGAGGGTGCAGTCTTCTCTTTCCACTCTCTGTCCGGTTAATGGGTCCACATAATAGCACTCTTCTCCCTCTACAAACAGGGGCATCTGTCTATAGGTCTTACCCATAGTCCCTACTCGGGGAGGTTGCGGGAACTGGGCTCGGGGAGGAGCCCCCCCCCCTTTGAGCACCTTTCCCTGGTATGGCATCACCCCTCTTGTAGGCGCGCTCTGGACCTCTTCCTCCTCTATCTCTTGTTCTCCTATCTCTACATTGTAGGGACACTCGCGTTTCCAATGCCCCACCTCGTTACACTGGTGGCACCTAGTCGTTTTCTTCAAGGCAGCTATGTCTATTCTGGGTCTAAAGGTGGAACTCTCCTCATTGCCCTTGTTCTGACTGTACTGCTTCTTTCCTCCTGTACCTGTCCCTTGCTGCTGTTGCTGCTGTCCCCCCTTCCCTGCTGCCTGCATCTGTACCACCATCAACTTTTCTTTTAGTTTCTTAGCCTTGGAGTCTATCTCATCACAGCAGTACCTGGCATATCTCAGTATTTCGTCTAGGGGTTTACTTTGCCAACAAATCGAGTGTTGCTGAATCATTAAACTAATATCCGGTCTCAGTCCCAGGACGAACTTGGACACGAATTGCCCTATGTCTTTTGGATCCATTACATCCAAGCCGCTATACTGTTTAAACGCCTTCAGCAATCTCTCGTAATATTCGTGAACTGTCTCTTTAGGTTCCTGTCTGGTTCGGTCTATTCTGACCCAATCTATGTCTTGCATTGGCACTTTCTCTTTCAGCCAAGTCATCACTCTCTCGAATTTTGCCATCACAATCTCGGACGGCCCATTAGTCTTAGCATCTCTCTCTGGCTCCGTTGTGGGCCACTCAGCGCTAACCTTGCATGCTGTCCACAGATCTCCTGGTACTACAATGTCAAACAGCGTGTTCAGATCTATCCATAGGACCTTTGAGATTTTTACAAATCTCTCGACTTGCTTGTACCACTCCACTGGGTTTTCCCGCAATTTGGGGAAGGAGGTGGTAAAAGCAGCTAAATCTCCCCTACTCCAAGGGACATGCACATAGTTCCCATTTGCGACTTCACGCAAAGGGTATGCTTCTATTCCCTGCTGTCCTGGTGTCATACCAAGCGTGCTTCTCCTGACGGTCCCTTTCTTGGACCACCTCTCTTCCCACTTATCTAGAGCCCTCCATGTCCTTATTCCAGTAATCAGTTCCCTTATGTGCGTTTTCAGCCCAATCGTTCTCCTCTCATCTAGGTCTCGATCTGTATAATGTAGCCTGTGGTTACCCTGTAATGCTTTGGTTCTTGACAGGTCCACCATATATTTGCCTGCTAGTTCGACTAACTTCTCATGGATTGCTCTCGCTTTTCGAGTAATGTCCTTTGCCATATACAGTATTTCATCTTGCTCATACATTTCCATTCTTTCTAAAGGCAGGGTACCATCTATCATGTCATCCAGGTCTGACCTTAAGCTGGCGACATCAAGTCTCTTGGCTTTTATCTCAGCTCGCAATATGTCTTTCGAAGGGGGCTCACTGGTCTCCCTACCATCCCAACTCCGAGCTCTACGTTTGGGCTCGGGAGAGTTAATGAGTGGTCTCCCTTGCTCCCATCTCTCCAGGTCCCATGCTCGGCCATCCGATCTTGGAAGGTGATGGAACACGGGCCTGTTACCCCCACTCTTGATCTGCCCACTCTCTTCTTCTTCTCTCCTTTCACCGTACGCCTCTCTGTTATTTTCCCTCTGGTCGCTACTCTCCCTTTGCCTAGTATCGCTCAGTATCCGATACGATCCTTCCTGGTTCCCCATTTTCCCTGGGCTGCGCTCATTTCCGTCATCACAGGGACTATGGTGCGACCTCTCACAACTCCCATTCAGTTCTCTGGTGCCGGGCACACAGTGTGGACACTTAAAGCTGTTTCTGTACTCTTGCGCTCTCCTCTCCTCTTCACTGAGTATTGGGCGCGCCACCCTCCCATTCCCGGGGCCCCCGTTTTCCAGGTCTGTTCTACCTCCACTCCGGGCCCAATGGGTGACTCCCCTACTATCTCTCTCTCTACAGTCCCACTCCGGGCTGCTCTCCCCAGCCCCGCAGTGAGTCCGAGCTCTGCTGTCCTGACTTTCCCTTTCAGCTTCCGCAGCTATGATGCTCTTGTGAGCCTCCACTGCCTCATCCCACTTCTTCATGTACTCATTTAGCTCTTGAAAGGATTTTCGTCCAGATCCCCTCAGATCCACTGGCCATCTAGGGCCCCCAGGGTCCTCTTCTGGATCCCCTGCTGTGTGCATCGGGGTGCTCCACTCTCTGGGTATCGGCATCTGACTTGGGGAATTAATCGTATCGTTCCTCCTTGCCGTCCCTGCTCTTTCTCTGTCCTTCCGTACCCGTTCTTCCCCTCTTGCTCTCTCTTGGTCATATATCGATATTATAGGACCTATAGTAACAGGTACCTGTAGTGCATCTGGTAATGCGTAGGATGTGGCGCTCTCCGTTTCCGGCGCTCTTTGTACCACAAACCTCCCGACTACCTGTTGCACCTGACTAGGCTGGGACAGCTCTTTCTTTGCCTCAGGATCCCACTCTGAACTGGGAAGCGGTCCATGCTCTCCTGCATTGCCCCCCTTTTCTCCTTCACTATGCTCGACCTCTCCCCCTGCTCTATTATACGGGGGTGGCCTGTCTGTCAATAATCTGTTTATCAGGCTATCCTCTGTTTCGCTCTCATCATCTTCTTCTAGGGGACTTTTATTACCGGGCACCTCTAACACTGGATACAGTTTATTTACTTCCATGTTATGCACTCTCCATCTTTTAGCATCCGCATCCCACCTGGCATCCTGCACTGCCCTTACCGATCGTTTCACCCTTTCTTGTCGTCTGTTCATATTCTTTTCATGCGCTGCCCTAATCCATGCATCAAGAGCTTCAAACTGGGTCGGTCTAGGCAAGGGTCTCATTGAGGTCATGACTGATTTTAATCGATGTAACACCTCTAATCTGAACGTCCCGTACTTCGGGAACGTCAGTTCCTCATTTCCTTCCGTAATCTTACTCCACTCTGATATCCAAAGGATCGTATGCAACCCAACATTCACTGCCATGTAACGAGCCGGCGTACCCTCCGGCGGGGCCTCTTCCCCTTCATACGATCCCCGCTTCTCTTTTTTAAACACCGCTCTCAGCCATTTAAAACACTTCATAATTATGCGCACAATATCCAGCCTCGCTACTCTGTTTACTTCCTGATGACAATCCACCAATCCTGTCGCGGCTTTGCTAACTTGGCCTATCGCAGCGCGGTCTTTCTCCGGTCGGCCAATCACGTCGCGACCCTTTCTGACGTCTTTGCTAGCTGGCCTATCACGGCGCGGTCTTTCTCCGGTCGGCCAATCACGTCGCGACACTTTCTGACGTCACTTTTCTCCGCTTCGCAGCAGCACCCCTCCTTTCTCAACTCGTCTCCCGGTCATGCATGCGTCCCATTCATACACCGAAAAATGACTACTTCCGACCAAGCGGTCACTTCCCTCGACTGTACGTCCACAGTCTATATGTAATTGTCAACACGACTGACGAAATGTCTATCGTCTCTCTGATAGGTTGCTTACACACACAGTAACCTCCGACCAGCGTCCGTTACTCACGCACTCACTCTTACGTTCCCCCTATCTCGGTCTTTCGGGTGATCAATGGTACCTCATGACCCCCTTCACACTAGTTAACAATTACTCTGGGTGTCCGATACACCCGAACCACTTAAGCTCTCCTTGAACTTAAGATTTCCACCGGTTGCGCGCGCTCACAACCTGTTCCACAGTCACTCTACAGACATTCAACTCCGCCAGACATTACAACATAGATACAATACAAAAACACCGCAATCTAACACGCATGACCCTTTATACTCACTCTCAACCGATACTGCTGCTTTTTCTGTCTCACGTCATCCGGATCTTCTTCGGCGGGCGGTTCTTCCGATCATCGATTTCTAGGGGCCTTGGGGTAAGCTAACCTGGCCTAGGTCACCGTCCTCAAGAAGGCAACCATCCTCTATAGCTACCAACTGGAAGGGCGAGATTTTGATCGATACCTCATCACTATTGATCCAAACCTCGATCTGGTCGACTGAACCTTTGTTGCCTGTCTTTGAGGAAGAAAGTGCATCTATTTCCAAGCTAGTTCACCCAATAAAGGACTCTGCTCCCAAAGATCACAAACAACTTCTAGCTTTCAAAAGTTTATTGTAAGGATATGATAAGCTGCAAATACAGGCATCTCAGAATGAGATTCACGAGATACACAGGTCCAACTACATACATGTGCTCTCTGAAAGCCCTCAGACGAGCAACGGAAATTACTAACACAAGTTCTAAGAATAATAAAGCTATCAGCATTGACGCATATCTCTCCTTCATTTAAGTTGGAGGAAAACGCACAGGTTAGGCTGTCCCTACCCTGCTCTAGATGGTATCCCTACTTAACCAAATCCCAACCTAACAAAGGTGTCAGCAGTGAATGACCCCCAAGGGAAGTCACTCACTCTAAGTCTCTTGGTGAAAACCTATAGTTCTCCAGTCATGACCCCTCTCTGCCTACCCATCCGCTCTCTAAAGGGTCCTCAGGTATCTGCTCTAACTCCACCCAGGGGTGCTGTCCCTAATACAAAACAGTCAACAACATTTGAGACGCCCTCACGAGACGCCCCTCACGTGGTGTAACTTCTGGTTTTTTCCATGATGCTTTGTATTGGGCCTCGTACGTTAGAGTTGACCTTGCTTCTCAGACTCTTCTCCGGCCCGCTGATACCCCTTAAACATTCCGGAACCCTCCTCCATGTCTGGGCCGTCTACTGAACAGACCTCTATTCATTTTATTTATAATTGGATTCCCCCTTTTCTCTTGCAGACAGACATCTGCAGCCAAGCTCCCAACTCTCATAGACTTCCAAAAAGGTTCGCAACATTTCTTGGCCCAGACATGTACGTGTAAACCAACGTTAAAACATTTCAGGCCTACAACATTTCTCATAATGATTATAGCATTCAACTTCTTCATTAATTAAAGCATGTTAATACTCTTATTCTATTATTCAGTAAATACATCTATAAATCATGGCCCATTAATGCAATGACCAAAACATTAGTACAATCTATGTCGTGAAAAGAAACACCTTCCCCTTCCTTTCTAGCTCTGGCCCTGAGGCCTACCACATTCTGCGTTTAACCACATGCCATCTTATATTTTAACAGCTACACGACATGGATTCAGGAATAATCACATCTAATAAAATCATATAGTGTCACACATTTTCTGTATTAGTTCCACTTCTACTTAAATCTCTACATTAGCTATACATTCAGAATATAATTGCAGATACTATTAGCACTCATGGCATTTCTCCTCATGATTTGTGCTTACTACAGGTAAGTGTGATGCACTCATACATTTAGGTCAGTTTGCGCTCTCTCAGTAGCACTGCGGGCCTCCCTGCTGCGCGACTCTACAGTAAAAGAAAAGGGCAGGAATGTGCCGTATCTATGAGATACAGCGCATTCCTGTCCCTTTCCCTTGCACCGTCGTACAATGGGCTGCTGTGCGCCAAAACAGGCACTTTTGCACCATGGTGCATTGGTGCCTGCGTTGAGGGGATGACTGTTTTTGTGCAGAAAGGGAAACCTTCCCGCTCAAAAACAATCACAAGAGGCTTTTTCCATTTTCTATGTGTGCTGCAGAATGCAGCGGAAATAGAAAAAGGAAAAACGAGGAGAAATAAAATATTTCTCCTCGTTGTGCCTCACTTACGGTTCCCCTAGGGAGGCATACGTTTTTGTCAGTGTCATTTTGGGGCAGTGTCAAAATGCCATGGATGTTGCTGGGAACGCCCCCAGCAACACCCATTGTACGGCCCTTTAATGCAGAAAACTGCATTAAAGGGGATAATATTTACATGGCAGCATTAAGCCAAACAATGTGGCTTAGTGCTGCCTCTTAAATATGGAGCAGGCTCCTGCGCCACAGAACGCCACAAAAAGTGATATTCCGACAGATCAAGCGGCCTCATAAATGAGGCCCTCCATTCTTGGGGAAGTATTTATTTTAGGTGTATGTATATATGTATATGGGCAAAATGCAGTAACTCTAAGTGAAGGCATCAGGTGTCTGAAGTGGGCTGGTCTATGGACTTACAAATTGTGCTGTGGTGGGAGGGAGCATTGTTTGAGTAAAGTTTAAATAGACTAATGTTGAAACAGTGTTGAGTGCACCTATATATGGTTGCATGATAATTTGCGGGAAACATGGGGCTGGCAAAATGGCTAAATGTGTGTTTGGCCAGACATAAAACTTAAAAGAGATCAAGAGCAATAAAAACGCAAAATGTAACATTTTGATACATATTTATGCTCAACTGAATATGCACACAATTGATAATTGTCCTTGTTACCTATACTGAAAATATCATTTTGGGGATAATGAAGGCCACATCATTTTGCCTCATGATGATCCCAAAGCAAGGGGCAGCAAAAACAAGAGCCAATATCCTCTGAAAACACTTTGTGGTTAATTGAAAACATAAGGTTCACTCATCCCCACAGTTCCCAAAAATTATCACAATTCCATTGTCTCTTAATTGTGTTAACAGTATGCAAATGTAGCTACCTGGTTGCAAGTTTACCCGCTGCTCAGAAGCAGTTTCCACCATATTTTGTTTTCTCTATTTACGCATCTCTTACTCTTTCAAAGACGTAGCTATTAATACAGCAGCAGGTGCAGGGGCACCAGTAGCACCTGGGCACAGGCGTGTCACTGGCAAATTGGACCCAATTTATACCTGCATTTTTCTGTCCAGCCAGTGAATAGAGGTGAATTTCCTTTGCTTGCAGCAGGCCCTGTGGCACCATTCATACACCACTGCAGTAGTTATGTCCTTCGGAATCTCCAAAACTAGAAATCTAATGATGGCATTAAATATTCATCCTGAGGTGGTCGAGCAGAGGGTATTTGTTCTAACAAGCCTGCAAGGAAGATCAGTATCCCAGGAAAGCATGTTGGGCATCCTTCTGATTATGTACCTAATCAGCCAATAATTCATTATAAGGTTTACTACTACAGCAGTCTGCAAGTACCAGTGCTTAATTTGAGCCCATGTATGCCGGTCGGGCTCCTCAGATATCAGGGAAGAGGATGCATCCTGATAACTAGAGGGTCCGCCTCGTTGCTGGGGAACTGGGTTCGAGTCTTGGCAGTGACGCTCAACATCCTGTGATTCTGGGCAAATCACTTAATCTCCCCCGCCTAACAAAAAAAATAAAAATAATGGTTGTGTCCGTCTGTAATGCTACTGGTGCTCATGTAAAGCGCTCTGACACCTTCGGGTCTAGTTCCAGCTACATAAAAACAAAAAGATGTAGACTGCGAGCAAGAGAGAGAAAAACAAACAAATGGGGAATAAAGAGAAAGATGGGAAAACGAGCACAAAGGGAGAAGCAGGGACCAGCAAGAGTATGATTAAGGGGCAGCAGTTTCTGGTAGCGGGTTAAAGAGGCCTGGGGTAAATTCAACACAAGGCAAACTTGGTATTCGGCGCAGCCATTTTTTATAGCACCACTGAATCAGAGCTTTGGGCACCAGCATTTGTTCTTTTACAAATAAATTACTGTCCTGCATTCTTTCCGTGCTCGCTGATCTTTTTGAGAAGTGTCCTAAAATGAAGAGGCGAAGAAATTATACCTTCAGATAAACGGCATTCTTAACATTGACCAGGTTTTTAGAAAGTATATCAGTTGGGAAAATTGATGAATTTTAAGAACAGCAGAACATCCTGGAACCAGGGAATAGAACTACACTCTTGCCAAAACAGATGACACCTGTTTTTCATCTGGCCATAGCACGCACTTTCATTTTGATGTTTTCTCTGACTCGTGGTCAGACTCAGTACTCCATTGTATGAATTTAGTAGCAGAGTACTGCATGTCCACATTCCATTTATCTCCTGCTCTTGTCTATGGGATGCAAATAAGAAAATTTAATATCTGTAGTGACTGGGAAAGGTATTATTTAATACACATCTTATTTGAAAACTCATGTGGATTATTCAGATTGACATTAGAGATGAATGGGAAGTTAGTGTCGGTATAACACATTGAAAATGCATCCCATACACACTGTCAGGATGCGTACCCAGCGAAAGAGGTTGGTGCGGTTTGATATAACACACCGTGCCGGGAAAAGGCACTTTCAGACTAAAAACGCCTACAGCACTTGCTGAACCTTATACTTGAATATTATACTTCCAAGCGTTGCTGGCCTCGACGTTGTGAGAGCATTTATGTAACATTCTTCCTTTTAGTTCCAGGATTTGGCATTGTTACATGCTCCAATAATCTTCATGGGCAGCCATCTTGGGCGGGGCACTGCTATAAGAAGGGCTCGACACGTCTAGGCATCGTATGTTATCCTGGATCGTCATCTAAGCGGACCTGATGCTCTGGTTGGTCCTGAGACTCTTCACAAATTGGGTCAAGTTGGATGCGGTCCCACCGGCATTCCCTTATCCCTTTCCCGCCGTCGACACAGCTGATGTTTCTTGGCAGAGACAGCGGTTCGAATGCGGTCCTTCGCCGGTGGGACCGCCACCATCTAAATAAGGCGGCGGGTGGGTTTGCAGTCAAAAATTCAATGTCCGGACCGTTACTGCCAACATCTAAATCAGGCCCATAACCTAGTAGTACTATAGTTTATTGTGCCATATGTGGAATCCTCATGTATAGACACTGTGAAATCCGACAGTGTTTATAGTGCTTATTGTTGTTGAAGTTACAGTGATGTTTCTATGTGCATACAGTGTCCAGCGCTGGAGAAACTACAAAAGTGGATGTGAACTATAGAGAACTATAGAGAAAATCTCAATATCAATGTGTGTGAGAGTACATGATTGTATTCCTTTCCTTTCAGCTGGCGCTTTGCAGGGCAGGAATAGGAGATCCTTCATCTAGGTAACAGTGACAATAACTTGCTTAGGATGAGTATGATTAGTTTACATAAAAGGGGTGACCCTGTGTCCCTCAGAACCTGGGTAGGCGTGGTTGAATACAAAGTGGTTCTGTCGGGTAGCGAGAAATTGCTTTAAAGAATGGTTAGCTCAGTTCAATCTATATATGAAGTAAACCCTCTCAAGACAATCCAATCAAAAGATAAAGTCTTTATATTAACAAATGGTACACAGGAATTACTTCATTCTGTGATAACACAAATTTCAATGAATGGTAAAATCATTACAGAAGACACATATAGTGCGCGTGACTGTCAGTGAACAAGGTGATCAGTGCATTCAATTCAGTGACACATATACACAATATATACAGTGAAAACAAGGGGAGGGGGGGGGCAGTATGTTAAATTAGTCCTCCAAGGAGACAGGGGGCGATTTGTACACGCTCCTGGAGTTATCTTGGCCGGTGGTGAGCGTCGACGTTTCGACCCTAGAGCGCCCCAGTTGGTGGTCGCGGCGGGTCTTTATCAAGACAGGGACAGTATGGAAGGCAGGTCGAAATATCACTGCCTAGTGGGTGGCCAAATGGTCCGACCCCTGGAAAGGTGGGAGCCTGCGGAGTAGGGCTGTTCGTCCGTGCTGGCAGTACTCGCGCACGCACGGACGAACAGCCCTACTTCTGGCCAGATGTATCAACATTGCATTTTGCGATTCTAAAATAGCGAATTACCGATTCACTATTTTAGAATTGCAATATGCAATGTCTGTAGGTTTCTTAAAAAATATAGCGATTCTCACATATTGCCTAATAGTGAATTGCAAATTGTGATTCGCTATTAGGGAATGCCTTCCCATTCATTTCTATGGGCCTAGAGGCATTCACAATTTGCGATTATCTAAGAGGTAATCGCAAATTGCGAATGCAATTTCAATGGTGCCAGGGAGACATAAGGCCCCCCTAATGCACCCCTATAAAAGGTAAGTGTGCATATGTGGCACACACACATGCCCTAAGGGCATGTGTGTGCGCCACATGGCACTTAGAAAAATGCAATTTTGTGCATTTTTCTAAGGATTTGCAAATTACCATGAACTGGAAGTTGGTGGTAATTTGCGATTTTTTAATGCAAAGTCACATGTTTAAAATGCTTCTTGCATTGCATTTAGGGAACAGCAAATTGCGATTCCCTAACTGCATTTGCAAAATAGGTAATGCGATTACCTATTTTGCGAATGCCTTTTGGGTTGATGCATCTCAAAAGGCTTTTTACCATTTGCGACCTGTAAAACGCTCGATACATCTGGCCCTTCGTTCCTGCATCAAGTGCTGAATGAGAAAACGGTTAAGAACTGGTACCCCGACCCCTCATTTCTGTGTTATTACATCAGGTTAAATAATCACAGTTGTTTACATCACTAGATCTGAGGCGATGAATGGAAGATGGCCTTCAAGACTCGGATTGAACTCTTTAACTATATTGTCACGCCCTTTGGGCTATGGAATGCCCTGGCTGCCCTCCAGTTCTTTCTAAATGACGTCCTAAAAGACTAATATCATTTTGTCATTGTGTATATTGATGACATTTTGATCTATTCAAAGGTTGAAAGTACTCATGTGGGACATGTCACTACCATTCTACTGACTAGTGAGAAAACATCGCTTATTCTGCAGATTGAGCAAATAAGAGTTCCATGTTCGAGAAGTAGAAATCTTAGGTGTAATGTTGACTCCATCTGCACAAAAGGTGAAAGCCGTCCAAGAGTGTACAAAACTAACCCTGGGCGTAGTGTGCGGAGTGGGGCTCCGCGTAGCTACGCGAACCCGCGCACTCCGCGTAGCCCCACTACGCGCCGCTCCGCAGATGGTGCGTAGCCGGCCGCCACCCGCCTCCCTCCCGCCCTCCCTAAATACTTAAATAAAAGGATAGTAAGCTTTTAAAAACACTTACCTTGTCTGCCGCGTCTCCGGGGCTCCCTCTCGCCGTCCCGCGATTCGCGCCGCCACCGATTCAGATACTAATGCGCGGGCGCCCGCGCATGTGCATTAGTATCTGAAATGGCCGCGCGAATCGAGGGACGGCGAGAGGGAGCCCCGGAGACGCGGCAGACAAGGTAAGTGTTTTTAAAAGCTTACTATCCTTTTATTTAAGTATTTAGGGAGGGCGGGAGGGAGGCGGGTGGCGGCCGGCTACGCACCGTCTGCGGAGCGTGCGTAGCGCCGCCTGGCTACGCCCGCTACGCAAAATGCGTAGGAGACGGCACTACGTGCACTCCGTGCACGGAGCGTAGCTGGCCGCCCACAGAATCAAAAAAACATTTATGATGTCCAATGTTTCTTAGGATTTGTGAACTATTATCGCCGTTTCATAGATCACTTCACTCATGTAGTCGCTCTAATTACTCGTCTCTTAGGAAAGACAGTCAAGTTAATCCGTACTCGAGATTTAGAAGAGACTTTTGTGAACTTAAAATGAACATTCACCTCCACACTGATTCTGGCACACCCAAACCTGGAGGAACTGTTCATAGTAGAAGCTGACGCCTCTGATGTTGCAATTAGGGCCATCCTCTCTCAAAGAGACAAATATACAAGGCAGCTCCAAGCAAGAAACTGGCAGCGGCAGAACCACACTACACAGTTATTGAATAAGAGCTACTGGCCATCATGGGAGCATTCAAAGACTAAAGGCATTATCTTTTAGAAGCCAAAAATACCGCAACAATGTGTACCCTTCACAGGAATCTCCAGTTTACGAAGTCAGCTCATTTACTAACACCTAGACAGTTGAGATGGATGCATTTTGTTTTAGAATTCCTTTCAACTATATTGAGATAACTAAAAGGCGGGTGCCTTATCACAACAGAATTCTATGGAAACAAGGGAAGAGGGAAGTGAGCAATCCATTATTTCTCCAGCCAAGGTGGTCTGTGAAATAAAAATAGACAACTTCTTAGACACCGTAAAAAACGATCTACATTCCAAACGATTGGAAAAGGTGGGTTTCACTAGATCCTTGCTGAAAAATGCATTAGGGGTTGCCAGCTCAAAGATCCAAACTCTCTTTACCCAATAGGACAATCCAACTCAAAGCCTTTGACTGGTGTCATTAAGCAAAAACAGCAGGACATTCAGGGGCAGAAAAGACCCTTGAGTTCTTTCTACCGCACTTATGGTGGGAATCCATCAAAAAGAATGTACAGACATGGGTGGAAGCATGTAAAACCTGTGCCAGGGAAAAATCTGAGCATTCCAAACAAAGAGGATTTTTACACCCTTTACCAACACCTAGGAAACCGTGGAAGCACATCAGTCTTGATTTCATAATAGGTGTGCCACAGGACCAAGGACATACAGCGATCTTAGTGGTCGTTCACAGTGTCACAAAATTAGGCCATTTTATTCCCTGTAAAACTCTTCCTACGGCTAGTCAGTTGTCTCGTCTTGCGTTGTCTCAGGTGGTTCAGTTGCACGGATTACTAAAAGCAATTCTATCTGACAGAGATTAAAAATTCTCAGCAAGATTCTGGAACTCTTGGATTAAGGCGATACAGATTTCCCCTGACCTCTCCACATGGCCGGACTGGGAAACACAACCGGCCCTGGCAAAGTGCTCGACCGGCCCCCGGTGTTGGGGGTGCTGCCGAGCTCTTTGCCAGGGCCGGTTTTCGGCCGATTTCGTTACAGGGCCGTTTTTGCAGCAACGCTGCAAAAACGGCCCTGTAACAAAAACGGCCCCCAGGGGCCCAAAACCGCCCACCCCCCCATTGTGGGGATTGTCCGGTGACCATTACGGCCAGTCCGGGCCTGCCTCTCCACCAGTTTCCATCCACAAACTGATGGATAGACTGAACATTTAAACCAGACATTAAAACAGTATTTGCGCTGTTATGCTTCGGTAGCTGCAGAGTCTTGGGTGCAGCTTGGGTGTGACTGGCAGAAAAAGCATACACCAATGCCTCTCTCACCTATCTACAGGGACTTCTCAATGTTCTGCTACAAATGGCATTCATCCTCGCTTTATACCCATTTCCATCTCACCGACACTTCCAATCATCCTGATATATTAAAGCAAGTGAAACTAATTAAAGCAGTAGGATTGTGAATATAAAACATCTTAACAAAGCAAAAGCAACCTACAAGAAGTGGGCTGATTGGCATTGTACCGCAGGTCCTGCATATCAGCCAGGTGACAAAGTATGGTTTTCCTCCCCCAACATTCATTTTAAATACAAGAGTTTGTTTAATCCAGAATACATTGGGCTTTATAAGATTCTCAGATGTGTGAATCAGGTAGCCTTTCAGCTTCAACTACCTGCCACATTGAGAATCCTTCCTGTTTTCCATAGGAAACCTGCAATGGCCCCCAGCTATCGTGCTCCTCCGCCAGTTCTGACGGATAACCATTGGGAATATGAGGTGAGAAGTATATTGGATTTCAAACGCAGGAGAGGCCGTCTGTGGTATTTGCTATTCTGGAAGGGCTAATATGCTGAGAGTGACTCTTGGGAACCCAGCGATAACATTCATGCCCCTGCATTGCTTCGTTCTTTTCATTGATGGTTCCCCATTAAGCCTGGACCAAAGATGTTCCTGGGAGAAGGGAATATACTGTCAGGTTGCATACCCAGTGAAACGGCGTGACTTGCTATAAAGCACCGTACCTGGAATGAATCTATAATAGAATATCGACAGACAAAATATCGACCTACAGAAACATCGACGCTGGAATATCGAAGGCAAGTATATCGACATCCTATCTGCAACATGGTAAGTACAAAAATATCGAAACAAAAGTATCGATGTTAAAAATATCGTAATTAAAAATATCGTTTTATATCTGTTAAAATATAATGTGTAAAATAAAGTAAATAATACTTATAAATAAAATAAACATTGTTAAAAATATTTAGTAATTTTTAAAATAATAAATAATAGATATATAATAATATACCATTAATTAAACACATATGTAAAATATATATTATATATTTACTTAATAATACATTTTAATAATTACTTTAATTACTTATATATTATTTAAAAATACTATAAATTACAAATAGATCTCCACACATAAAATAATTACATAGAAAAGCAAATAATTATTTTTAATAAATTAAAACAAATAAATATACTTTCAATATTTTTAAAATTAATTACATAATACATTATCTAAATTCATTCTAAATAATAAATAAAACTACTATTTAAAGTCCCAAAAAAAACGACAGTATTAAAAACATTGGATAGCGTAAAACATAAAATTACTATTCCCACTCCAGAAAATGCAAAATTAGGGAAAACATTGTATAGCATAGAGATTAAAATTACTATTACCACTCCAGAGAGTGAAACAGTAAAGAAAACATTGGATAGCGTAGGAGTAAAAATTACTATTCCAACTCCAGAGAGTGAAACAGTAGGGAAAGCGCAGGATAGCGTAGGGATAAAAATTACTATTCCAACTCCAGAGAGTGAAACAGTAGGGAAAGCGCTGGATAGCGTAGGGGTAAAAATTACTATTCCAACTCCAGAGAGTGAAACAGTAGGGAAAGCGTTGGATAGCGTAGGGGTAAAAATTACTATTCCAAACCAGAGAGTGAAACAGTAGGGAAAGCGCTGGATAGCGTAGGGGTAAAAATTACTATTCCAACTCCAGAGAGTGCAACTGTAGGGAAAGCGTTGGATAGCGGGTGGGTAAAAATTACTATTCCCACTCCAGAGAGTGAAACAGTAGGGAAAGCGCTGGATAGCGTAGGGGTAAAAATTACTATTCCCACTCCAGAGAGTGCAACAGTAGGGTAAGCGTTGGATAGCGTAGGGGTAAAAATTACTATTCCAACTCTAGTGAGTGCAACAGTAGGGAAGGCGTTGGATAGCGTAGGGGTAAAAATTACTATTCCAACTCCAGAGAGTGAAACAGTAGGGAAAGCGCTGGATAGCATAGGGGTAAAAATTACTATTCCAACTCCAGAGAGTGAAACAGTAGGGAAAGCGTTGGATAGTGTAGGGGTAAAAATTACTATTCAAACTCCAGAGAGTGAAACAGTAGGGAAAGCGCTGAATAGCGTAGGGGTAAAAATTACTATTCCAACTCCAGAGAGTGCAACTGTAGGGAAAGCGTTGGATAGCGGGTGGGTAAAAATTACTATTCCCACTCCAGAGAGTGCAACAGTAGGGAAAGCATTGGATAACGTAGGGGTAAAAATTACTATTCCAACTCCAGAGAGTGGAACAGTAGGGAAAGCGTTGGATAGCGTAGGGGTAAAAATTACTATTCCCACTCCAGAGAGTGCAACAGTAGGGAAAGCGTTGGATAGCGTAGGGGTAACAATTACTATTCCAACTCCAGAGAGTGAAACAGTAGGGAAAGCGCTGGATAGCGTAGGGGTAAAAATTACTATTCCCACTCCAATGAGTGCAACAGTAGGGAAAGCGTTGGATAGCGTAGGGGTAAAAATTACTATTCCAACTCCAGAGAGTGCAACAGTAGGGAAAGCATTGGATACCATAAAAATTAAATAAAACACACTTAGAAATAATTTGTATATTTAAATTTATTAATGTTTTAATTTTTAAATAACTAAACATCATGTAAAAATACCGATTAATATCAAAAATATATATAGATTTGCATAAATAATTAACAATAAATTAACTATAAATATCAATTAATAAATAATAGTTACCAAATAATAAATATTAAGCAATAAAATACTGTAAAAACACAATTTTTTTTATTAATAATTGATTACCAATTAAAAAACATTAAACAATAAAATTATTTGTATACCAAAAAAGACTTTTTATAACACATTAATTACCAATTATTTACAAATAATTTCCAATAAAAAATGTTTTAATTACCAATTAAATAAATTAATTACCAATTACAAAAATTCATTACACATTAAATACATTAATTACCAATTACAAACATTAACTACCAATTACAAACATTAACTACCAATTACAAACATTATTTACCAATTAAATAAATTAATTACCAATTACAAATATTAATTACCAATTAAAACAGTTAATTACCAAATAAAATTATTAATTGGCAATTAATAATTAATTAAAAATACATAAAATATCAATACCAATAAATAAAAATAATTCATTACTTAATTACAAGCAATTACAACATTTCCCACCCAATTCCCCTATAAACCCACTACCCGCTACAGAACTTAAACGCAAAATTAATTAAAATTAATTTATAATTCCTAAAAAGTAATAATTAATTTAATATAATTAAATTACTTCCCACCCTATTCCCCTATAAACCCACAACCCGCTCCGGTACTAAAACATAACATTGACTTAAAAATAACATTATAAATATATGAAAATAGTTCACATATAACTTAAAACAAGTAAAATACTTAACAAAAAACATATAACACATACATATTAAATACATACTAAAATAAATAACAATAGTACAAATATCGATATTAGTAACATCGAAATTACTAACATCGATATATTTGATATCGATATTACTGACATCGATATAAAAAATCGATATTACTTACCTTAGTGTTGATATTCTGTCCAACGATATTCTTGACATCGATATTCTTTACCTTCGATATTTCTAACACGATATTTGTGTAGGTCGATATTTACAACTCAATATTTTGACTGTGTACCGCCTGGAATAGGTGCTTTCAGACAAAAAGCGCCTACAGCGCTTGAAGAACGTTATACTTGATATTATACTTCAAGGCATTGCCGGCCTTGGCATTGTGAGAGAGCTTATATAACATTGTTCCTTTTACTTTTAGGATTTGGTGTTGGCAACTACATGTCCTGATACTCTTCATGGGTGGCCATCTTGGGCGGAGCACTGCTGTAAGAAACACCCCACCCATCTAGACATCACACGTTATCCTGGATAGTTATCAAAGCAGACCTGATGATCTAGCTGCTCCTAATACTCTCCTCAAATGTGGCATGGCGCGCTGTGAATGCCTGTGGTGCGATCCTGGGGACAGACACCACATTCAGGTGCAGAGCCTACAGATCATTCTCTTTGTTTACCGGCTTTTCTGTAAATGCCGTGCAGTGAACATATGAGCATTTATAACGAAAGTCAACTCATCTCCCCAGAGATTTGATCACAGCCACCTGCTGCGACTGAGGTAGGCATGCGAGTGTGCTCTGCTCATAGAAAGGAATACTTCAGCTTTGAGAAGGAGCATCCCTCGCTTCTGGTGTACGATTGTCCCCAGAGCCTGAACTGATAAAAGAGAGTAACAAAGGAAATAATTCCCGAGCCAGAGAAATACTTGACTTCTACTCGAGTGGCCATGTTACACAAAAACATTGAGGAACTAATCTAGTTGTGCTGTTGTCTGTTGTGCCACATGTGGAATTCTCAAGTATAGACAATGTGAAATCCAATAGTGTGTATATTGCTTATTGTTGTTGAAGTTACAGTGACGTTTCTATGTGCATACAGTGTCCAGTGCTGTATGCAATTCAAAAGGGGATGGGAACTATAGAGAACATCTGATTATCGATGGAAGAAACTGATATTGTGGTTTATTCATGTATTGGTGATGCATGTGAGAGTATTTGATCTAAATCTAAGGATGGGCTAGTAAATAATGCTCGCACTCCATTCCTTTCAGCTGGTGCATGTCAGGGCAGGCATAGGAGATCCTTCATCTAAGTAACAGTGACAATAACTTGCTTAGGATGAGAATAATGAAGGGGAGCCACACTCACTCCTGCTCATCTTTGGAAGTAACCCCCATATCTAAGTGACTGATGATAATGTATACATAAGACATTTGATCTGACACGAAAGAAGTTTCATGAACTGTTGTTCTGTGTTTGAGGTCTCCGTCCCTGCTGTTCCCTTCCCACACCCTTTCCCTCACTTGATCACTCTAAACTTCTGTGCCATAATGGTAATCGGATTTAGAGCTATCAAAAAGTGGGCCTCTTAAGCATTGCGCTGATCCTGAGGAGCCTCTGACCTGACACACACAGTCAATGAACTAGGATGGCTGTGTGCTAAATTGTCTGCTTCAGTTATTTTGCCAGTCACCATCCCCCTTTAAGGGACTTTTTCAGAACCTTCCGTGGAGGACTCCAAGACGGTCATGAATTCTCTTATTGATTAACACTGGGTTACCTTATTACACTTACTAAGTGCTCAGTTTGCATGCTCAAATGAATTGCAATTGCACATCCTCTTTAAGGATAAAGTCAGATTTTAGGTCCCGAATCAGAAAATGCTTCTTTTAGAAAGTTGACAATCTCTTCTCCCACCTATTTTGCCTTCTGCCAGTGCCCTGGGTCACATATCTGTGAATGGCTCTGCTGTTGGGGTTTGTTTGTGTATTGCTTCTAGAGAGTAACACAAATGGGGCTTAGCTGTGGACAGGATGGACCATCTTGGCAGAATGACTGGGTAGGGGCTGCACCCAGCCCCACTTATACTTCAAAGGGGTTTGTGTCCTATCCACACAAAGGAATTTAAACCCAGTCCTGCCTGCCTTTTGTCACCCCATACAGTTTGAAACCTTCACATGGGAAGAACTTTCCAGAATCTGGTGTGGAGTTGGAACAGGTAGTCTCTCCCCCCCCCTCCACACAAAGGCTAACTCCAGGTATGAATGTCAGACCTCTAGAGCCACTCTTCAGAACACTCCTGGACCTGTGGAAGTTACAGTTCAAATACTGCCTGCTGCCAGATGACTTCCATGCTGCTTGAAGGACTGCCTTGTTGCTTCAGAAGGAAGACTGGACCTACTTGCTTTCATCTCAAACTAACTAGAGTCACTCTAAGGGTCAGTTGCTGACCTCCTGTGTGAATGTGATGTACAGGGACACAACAAGATTCAGACGCCTCCCTGCAATTGCCCAGCTGACCTGCTGCAAATGGACCTGCCTGGACCCAAAGCTGGACCTGCTAAGCTCTGCTGGCCTCTGTCGGAGTCAGTCTCTGATCCCCAAGTTGTGCCTCCCCAGGTCCTGGATCTTTGGCTGGCATCAGAGTGTACTCCTCTACAAGAAAAGGTGAAATCCTGAAGTTTGCTCTCCTCACAACCATGAATGGGCCCATTCAGGCCAAGACACTGCCAACATGAACCTCCGGTGAGACCTGATATTCATGTCAACAGTGACCACCAGTGACAACCAGCAACGCAAGAGTTACACTTCGCGCTACAGCAATGACTGCCCGAGGTGACTGCCAATGCAAATCTCCAGCAACAACTGTTCATGATGCCTGTCCTGCTCTTTGTGCTACAGTGGTGACCATCTGTGATGCCAGGCCTGCTGTGCATGCTATACTGAAGACCATCTGCGACTCTTTCCCTTCTCATCGCGACCTACTCCACTGCAAACAGAACTCTTTGCGCTTGACTCAGGAAGTAATTTTTTCAGTGGGGCTAAACTAGTCCCTGTATCAAACACTTGTTCCATCGCAGCCGGCCTGAACTTGTGACTTTCCCCCTATCTAGCATGACTAGATGTTTGTGAGTGGTGCTTTGTGCATCTAGGTGCTGTTTTCACTGAAAACTCTAAAATTGCATCTCTCTGGTTCTACAGATTGGATTTTTGTCATTCTGGTATCATTTTATTTATTACAATGTAATCTATTTTTTTTAATTGGTTTTGGATTTTCCTTGTGTTGTGTTTTCACTTTATTACTGTTTGTGTGCAGCATAAATAGTTTACACATTGCCTCTAAGTTAAGCCTGACTGCTTTTGTGCCAAGCTACCAAAGGGTTAAGCACAGATTAATTTAATGACCTTTGTGGTTCATCCTGAAAAGGAATGTGGTTGTTGCCTGACATCTACATTTCTTACAGTAGAGTTATGCAATTTCGGGCCACCGATGGTTCATGTTTTCTCATGGATGCCGCATCTATTTTTCTTTAGCCATCTGTTTATGTGCAGTCGTACAAACCAAAGTACTACTAAAACACAGAAGCTTTTTGGGTTAGGATGCAAATTTACTGGTTTTGTTTGGCAGGGCTTAATTTCATTTACTGCAGAATTTACTGAAATATCATTCTAGGGCATAGATGGCATTAACTGTCAGATACAATCTGATATGTGACAAGTATGCTTTTTCACATCAACAAAGCCTGATTTACGCTTTTACTCTGGAGAGTGGTGTAAGAAGAAACGACAGAGCTCCCTTTTAAAATATAGGGAAGGACCTCTGAGATCCTTGCCACAAATGACATGATCATAATCGTCCTCTAAAAAGAAAATGCCAGTTCTAGTCACAGAGCGGTCCTCCAGCTGCTAATCTCTGGGGTCTTTGGATGGGCTGCTGAGTGAGGGTCCACTGAGGAGGGTATTTCCATTTCCACTACCCTAGTTTACCCTTCTGCATCTAGGTGTTTTTTTTACTATCAGTAAATAAAACATCTACGGCCAGATGTAGGTAGGCATTTACCGGTCGGTAACGGCCGAATTCGGCCGTTACCGACCGGTAAATCGAATTTGAGATGTAGGGGCAGATTTTTACAGAATCAGTAAATTTAGCAATCGGTAAATTTACCGATTCTGTAAAATACCGAATCGGTATTTTTACCGATTCGGTAAATTTGATATGTAGGTGGGACTCTTCAGAGTCCCAAAGGCCCTACAAAATTGGTATTTTATCATCAAATTCAATTTGATGGTAAAATACCGATTCCTGTGTGCATGCACATGTGTGCATGCACACCTGTGCCATATGACAGGCAGACCTGCCCTTAGGGCAGGTATGCCTGCCACATGGCACCCGAACCTGTTTTGGGGGTGCTAGAGGGTGTCAAAGTGACATCCCCTGTACCCTTGTGAAATTCGGTATTTACCGATTCGATAAATACCGACCGGTAATGCCCATTCATTCCTATGGGCTTCAAAGCCCATAGGAATGAATGGGCATTACCGGTCAGTATTTACCGAATCGGTAAATACCGATTTTTACCGATTCGGTAAAAAACACATCTGGATGTACCTACATCTCCCTGCTTCTATTTTACCGATTCATAAATACCGAATCGGTAAAATTCGGTATTTATGAGTCGGTAAAATAGAATTACCTACATCTGGCCCCTAGAGTAGTAGTGTACAAAATTAATGGCATCTGATTATTTCATGACGGGCCATGAAAAGGAAGACTATGACAAGCAGTCAAGCAAAGAGTTATAAAAATGTCTCAGAATTGCGAGGCACAACGATTACAGAGTCTAGCTGAGTGCAAGGGACAGAACCTGCCAGGGGTGGGAAGTGAAGATTTTCTCCACATGGAAGGGGCCTGAAATATTGCAAGGAAGTGGGACACACATCTGCAGGCCCAGTGCTGGGGAGTTGCTGACAGTGTCTACTCAAACGATTGGATAACGCTAGACTGGTGAACTAGCAGAGATACTCAAATGGGGCAACAGTATAAAGGCACTGCTTTGTCATCTCACCCCTCTAAGATCTGTATGCAATGCAGTAAACCAAACTTTTTGTATCGAATGGGGAATTAAAGAATTGCATGCCATTATTTATTTGACTTGGAGCGCGGCGCTAGCCTCCTTGGCTTAATGCCATGCTTCGCCACTTCAGAAACACAGGGCTGCACCATATATACAACAATATGTGTTTCCCCTTGCGCTGGTGCTAAATTTAGCTTCCTAGCCAATGCAGGCAACCTTGCACCATAGTGCAAGGGTGTCTGCATTGAGGGGAAGACTGATTATGTGCACGAGGATATCCCTTCCTGCACATAAACAATCTTTAAATGGCGTTTTGTAACTTCTATGTGTTCTGCTTAATGCAACACACATAGAAGTTGAAAAACATCTTTTTTTATTGTTTTAGTGCAGGAAGGGACACCTTCCGACGTAAATAGTGGGCAGCGTCACAATCAATGGGTGTTACAGTGGAACACCCACCGAAACACCCATTGCCCTCTCCTTTCACTCTAAGTACATCGTGAAAGGGGGCCTTATTTACAGGGCAGTATTAAGCCACGTTAAGTGGCTTCATGCTGCCTTGTAAATAAGGCGAAGCCACTACAACGTCCGAAAGGACACCGTATGGTGGCGATAGGGGCTTGCAAATATACACCTCCGCTTGCCAAAGTGATGTTAATTCTTTTTACTTGGAGATCTGTGTTTACTCTTCCATTCGCTGAATGAATTATAAGTTGTTTTGTCATTTTCACTACTAACATTATTGCTGGGGAATAGATGATTAAATCATGTCACAGTATTCTTGAGGTTTCTAACACATATAAATAAAAACGTGATTGTTAGTAAACTCCAAATATCTCAAAATCTACTTCAGCAACATGGAAAGTACACACATGACTCTCATGTTGATGGCCAGCTTCGCACTTCAGAAAATTGTTCCATTTTACTAAGCAGCGTCTCTCTGGAAAAGAGAGTTAGCAGCTGTGACACTTTGTTACACTTTTAACCACAGAAACATTTGTATCTCAATAACTGTAGTTGTTGAAATTGCTATATTTGTTAAATTAATGTTGTGTGCGAAATACACAAACATTTTAAATCAAATGAATAGCATATGAGCATGTATTTGCGTATGGTATAGAAGAAGTACTTTGCACACCTTGCTTTTTAAGTCTTTTCACATTGTCTTTTGACCCTGTGACTGTTTCTTTAATGCAACCCAGGTGTGCACTTTCACTATATGTGTATATAAAGAAATAAATGGCGCAGTTTGAGCTGAATGTGATCAAGGGCTGCATAGCCCGAAACGCGTCGTCGTGAGAGGTGATTAATAAAGTATTTCTTGCCTGAAACTTTGCTGCTGAGGCCTGAGTCTCCTTCCTCGCCAGGTGCCTTCTGGAAGTGGTCGGGGTAATCTTCGGATTTTAACCACATATATACACATGCAGCTCTTTTGAGCTCAGACACAATATGCTACATGGCTTGAAAATTAAAATATCACTATAATGGTATTTGTGGCAGAGTTTGTCTGATAATCAATTGTCTTTTACAGCAGGTGTATGTAGACCTTGAGGCTAGTGGAAGTGCTTCTTCTTATCACACATCATAGATACAACCTACCAGAAAGCTACAAGGGGACTTGGATTACCTTACTAATAGTCTTACTGCAGTGATGTAACTCCTTCTATTGTATTGTATTTTAATGGCATTGGGTGGTGTCTTTGCGGTTTTCTTCTACTTTTGCTACCAGGGGCGCAACTAGAGCCAAATTTTGGGGGGAGGGGCTAATACTTCCAGCAATGTAGAGTCACATTTTTTTGGGGGGGGCTAATACTTTCAGCAATGTGTCCTTGTATAATGTAACTGGTGCTAATGCAAAGTGCCTCAATACCTTTGGGTGGAGTTCCAGCTGTATAAAACTGCAAAAAAACAAAGCCTACGGTTACTTTCAGGAAATGCATTCTCACACTGTGCAGCAAAAGTAATCTGCAACTTTAAGAAATAGGCAGAGTGGAGATACAGGGGCTCTAGGAACGGGTGAAAAAATAACAAAGCCTAGTTATCAAGTAAATGGTCTTTTAAAGACCAGTGAAATACTCAGGTGCACCTGCAATAAGACGCCAGACCAGCCAGCCAAGAACTGCCTGTGTGTCTGGAAGCTGTCTCAGCCTGGGCTGACACACCCACCGGGGGGGCGGGGCTGAAGCCCTTTGAGCCCAATGGGCGTTGCACGCCTGATTGCTACTATGAATGTTAAGCATTTCCTTTTATGTATGAAATTCAAAATAAAAAAAGTCAATTGTACTGTACTTATGAGAAGGAATAAACTTTGACAGAATTTCCCCCGCAGAGTTTTCTGCACTGAGAACAAAGCTTCAGGGAATGGGTGGGCAGGGACAGCTGACTGTAGCTCCTTGTATTGGGCATATTTTATCAAATTAAGTATGTTATTGTTAAAAAAATAAACTAGTGCTGGGCTTCTGAATGCCTCTTTTGTTCACTACCCTATACTTCCTTTATCTATCCCATTTTTGCTTTTTTCATCATGCTTTTTATTGTTATCACTGTTCTGCAGCCCCCTCCCCAACCCTTAATGGACCCTGGTGACCACACCCCAAGGGCCAAATACAATTAAATAGGGGGGGACGGCATGCAGTCCTCCTTCGCGAGCCTAATAGGTCCTGGGGACCACACACCCAGGGTCAAATAAGATAAAAAATTGGAAGTGGGCGATGCAGCCCCCAATCTGTGAGCCTTTATAGGCCTTGAGGACGTCATCCCCGGGTCGTGCTTATTTTAAAAGGGGAGGAGAGCCACATGGCCTCCCTCCCCAAGCCATATTAGGCCCCATGGTCCCCATCTTCCAGGGCCAATTATAATAAAAAAGACTTTGGGCCACGTAGCCCCATCCCAAAGCTAAAAACGTGGCCCTTCTCCCAGAGCCTTATTAGACTCTGGGACCTCAACCCCTGGGGTAGTGTTTTTTTTAATGGAGGGCCTCCCTCCTCAAACATTCTCACACCCCAGGGACCCCATCCCATGGGGCTGTCTATTTTATCTAAAAGAGGAGGGGGCTGTGTGGAATCAATGTGTTGTTCGGTTTCTCTACCCGCATCAATGTGGGCAGGGAAATTGTATCAAAAGTTTGCAAAGTCTGTAGACTTTGTATTTGCTCCGGTTTGGGGCAAAATTTAAAAATGCTCCCTCAAGATGGAAGCAAATATGTTTTCCTGCCCACACCGATGTGTGCAGGCACAATCACTGTGTCAGTGGGGTGGTCTCCATGGTACTGAGCAAGTGAGCCGGGGACCGACTACAACTCGGGGATGGGGCCTACAACTGCCTCCACATAATAAATAAATTGGGATCCAGGGGATGGAGTCCAGGGCCGAATTTGGCTTGAGGAGGAGGGTTTGCATGCCTCTTCCCCTAAATAACAAAACTGGGCCTCAATGGGATGCGGTCACTAGGGCCGAAATTGGTTTAGGGATTTGGCTGCGCACCCCATCCTCCTAATTAAATAGTGCAGTCCTGTGCTGCCATTTTGTTCGTTTTTCTGCAATACCCCGGGAGTCCTGTTGGTCCATGGAAAAATTGCAATTTTTTTCAATTATGGCCTAGGGGAGCTACTTCTGGTTCTCCCCAATGGAGTCTAGGGGGGCAGGATATCACTACCCTGCCCCTTCATATAATTGTTTTTTTACAGTTTTAGTGCCAGATGTAGGTAATTTTAATTTACAGATTTAAAATACCGAATTTTACCGACTCAGTATTTTAGAATCGGTAAATGCTATGTAGATAAAAATTTGGTACACTTTACCGAATCGGTAATATTCGGTATCATCCTTTCGGTATTTACCGAATCGGTATTTACCGATTCGATAAATACAGATTTGGTAAATCTCATTCATTCCTATGGGCCTAGAGGCTCATCGGAATGAATGGGATTTACCGAATCGGTATTTCCCGAATCGGTAAATACCCGATCGGTAAATACCGAATCGGCTATTCAAAAACAGAAAAAAAACAGGATTCAGCCAATCAGGTGCAACCACCCCCTCCCAACCAGGAAGTGGCCACACCCATGCAGGTTCAAGCAATTAGAAGCTGCTGGAGAGGCTGTGAGAGCAGAGCAGAACCCTTGAGCCACAGGAAAACTTTACTCCTGGGAAACTGAAAAAATGGCAAACACAGACACTGAGAGGGAAGGTGCAGAGAGGAAGAGGAAGATCAAATTCAGCACCATGGAGTTTACAGGTCCTCGTGGAGGAGGTTGTAAAGGAACATCAGAAATTGTTTGGGAAGCAGTCCCTGCAGGTGGCAAAATCTGCTAAAAGGAAGATTTGGCTGGCAATACAGTCAAAGGTAAATGCCATTGGTGTCACCCCACGGGACATTGACAACCTGCAGAAGAGGTGATACGACCTCAGGAGCTTAACAAAGCGAATGAGCTCCACAAACAGGCAAATCTGACTGGAGGAGGGAGGAACAGGGCACCTGCCCTGACTGAGTAGGAGGAGCTGGTGGAGTCCACCATTGAACCAGACAGCGTCTGTGGGATTGGAGATGCAGACAGCTCAGCCCGAGCTGCAACCAGAAAAGGTAAGAAGCATGCACAGCAATCACCCCAACCCCATCCCCTTCCCTTTCCCCTTCCCCTATGTGGTAGTGTTAACCCCACTCCAGTAGGGGTCGCTATATACACCAGCAATGCATTATGGGAGATGTAGTCATTCAAACACCTACCATGTCAGACAGCACACCAAACAACAAGGCATGTGACACACATCAGTGATAAGCAAGATGAGGCAATAGTGACAGTGTATCTGAGATTAGAATTTAATTGTATAGGCAGGGCTGCAGGACCACAGAGCTAATTTTACAATTTCTGTCCACAGGCGAGACATCTTGCAGGCGTACCAAGGAGAAGGAAGGCAGTGCACCAGAGAGGGAAGACACACAGGAGGCCAGCACAAGTGCAGGGAATCCCACCCAGGAAACTGGTGCACCAACAACACAGCCAGCCTCCCAAGACCTTCCAACATCACCACAGCTGCAGGCATCCCCAGAGCGTTTTGGCTCCCTCTACTCCTGTCCTCACCTGAACTGCTTGTGTCACTGGCTGCCACAACACCTGCAGTCCGAAAAAGCAAGAGGCATGAAGTTGTCAACTAGTGGAAATGGAGCCATCAGCAGGAGAAATGATGGGGGTGATACACCAACCGTGGCTGGTGAGAAAAGCCCTGCCAATCAGCAGTCCAGCGCAGAGGGGGTCCACACAGGTACCAGACGCCGCAGGGCCAGAGACAGTAGTGTCTGTACCCTTCTTGGTAGCAAGGTTGTGCAACATTGCACAAGTTGCAATGATCTTACAGCAGATGAGTGGTGAGTACTGACGTGCGCCTCCGCTTTTGGGGAGGCAGTGGAACCTGCTTTTTAACAGCCCAAATGCGCGCTCTACAACATTCCTAATAGATTGGTGTGCCACGTTGTATTGTCTCTCACTCGGAGTTGATGGGTTCAGGTAGGGTGTCAGGATGAACAAGCGGACGGCATATGCGCTATCACCTATTTGAAAATGACAGAGCCATTAATCACATGCGCACCAACACATACATCTACAATATCTATCAGGGTGTGTCACACTGTTTTACCTAGCAGGTATCCTTCTCCGAATTCTCCCGGTGTCAGGCGTGTGTAGATCCCACTGTTCTAAATGATGTAGGAGTCATGGGTGCTTCCAGGGAATTTGGCCACAATGTTTGTGATAATGTTGGCAGCATCACAGATTACCTGCACATTGATAGAGTGAGTTGACTTTCTGTTTCTGTAAATATACTCTGTGGCTGCAGGTGGGCAGATTGGGATGTGTGTGCCATCAATAAAGCCGATGATGTGTGGGAACTGTGCCAGTTGATAGAAGTCAGTCTTGGCCTTCAGCAGTTCCGCATGTGTGTCAGGGAAGCTGATGTAATGATGCATTCTCTGCATCATGGCCTCCAGGAACTTCCGGAAGAAACGGGACAGGCAGCTCTGGGACACCCCACCTACCGCAGCTATCACCCCCTAGTAACTCCCAGATGCAAGCAGGTGTAGGCTACAGAGCACCTGCACATGGGGTGGGATGGCGTGCGCCCTTGGTGTTGGGTGCTCCAGGAGTGGGTGCAGGTCCCTAATCAAGTCCAGGATGGTGTGGGGGTATAGTCTGTACCTTTGCAAGATCTCTGCCTCAGTGAGTTGGAAGAGCGTGATCCCTTGTCTGTATACTTGCTACTCCTGTCTCCAGATCCTCTCTCCTGCTGCCTGTAGCCGTAGCCGCCTTGCTATCACATAGAATGCCGCCATTCTGGTCACACTGTTGCATTTTGGGGCCTTTTTTATAGCCTGCACCTGGTTACCACCTGCTTTCAATCCATGGTATTTACAGACTCTTAATTACCGAATTTCATGAAATTCAGTATTTTAGAAGTTTCCTACATCTCTATTCTCATTTTTTACCTTTTCTTATTTACCGATTCGGTAAATAAGAATTCGGTATTTTCCGAATCGGTCTTTTTTGGGCTCCTACATCTCAAATGCCCAATATAGGTAGGTAAGGGCCGAAATTCGGTAATTTTAGCCGTTACCGACCGGTATTGGGCTACCTACATCTGGCCCTAAGTCTCTGCATCGGCTGCCAGCAACATTTCTATAATGTTGCTGGCAGCCACTCGCTCCTACATGAGTCTGACTGCAGCTGGAGCAAATTGTCGCAAGGGAAAACTGTTCCCCGGATAAATCAGAATGTTCTGTTTTTAAAATGGCGCTCCTGCAAGTCTCTCACTGACCCAACAGTTCAGATATACATATATATTTAAACCTTCATTTCCCAAAAACTACCTAATGGATTTACAGCAAATGAAAAGCCCAATCTGTGGACTAAGATCTAGATTCCTATCAAATTTTGTGTAATTCCTTTCAGCAGTTTTTGGTGCAGCCCTGCTCAAAGAATTCTATGGGAAATTCATGCAGAAATGTGCTTTTGGGACCCGCCTTTTATCTCTGACCCTGCTTGACAGATTACCCAATACTTTCCAGGAAAGAGCTAGGTGAATTTGCTTATTTTTTGGGAAAGTTTAGTGAATCTTCATCAAACAGCACTAAAGATGTTCACAAGTGAAAAAAACCCTTGTCCATGGAAAAGCAATCCTAACTATAACTACTCAGTGGTGACCGCGACTGTGGAATATTATTCCAGAAGGGAAAAACTCTTAACTCCAACAGCGAAAAACAAGTCAGACGACTACTATAGATTTTGCTATAAAATAATTTAATTCTGCAAGTTCATGACGTGTTTCAACACAAACAGGGTCTTGATCACATGGTATGCCAAAAAGGTCAATTGCTTCATTAAAAAATCATACAAATGCATAAACATTGAAAAAGGACTCTCAGATGACCCTTGTAAGAAAGAAAAGCAATATTAATTGAATACGTTAGAATTGTTCATTGCAGAAACCAGTGGGAAGTCCACAGTGGGCAAAGTGTATCTGGCTTTCCCCAAGAATGTTGGAGGTTTGCCCACTCTTAAGATAATTTTGACAATGCAGTGGGAAAACTGTGTATTTTTGTGATAAACCAAAATGTAAGTCGTTAAGTAGATTAGAAGTTAGGAATCTCTCCGATGGAATGTGAAATCCAAATTCAAACAAACACTACAACAGACAATGAAAAACTATAGAACACATAATGATGGCCTTCCATGGTGAATAGTAAGGAGAGATGAGACATAAAACTTACAAGTACAATGACCACAATTGTGCAGTACAATTGGTCTTAAAAAGTTTAAAAAGCCAGGTATAAACAGAAAAGAAAAATGTGTATTACATGTGGCCTACTATTTATCATAACATGTAGCTACACTTCTTCAACTGGCTTAAATTATCTTACAAGTAGATTCTCAGTTATATGTTATGACTAACAATGTACATGGAATGGCCAGGATTCAAAAATAAAATGAAGCAAATGTCATAACCTTAGTAAGTACAGTGGAGCTAAACAGATTTATCAGGCTCATATAGCATTACGTGTCTCGGCTTACAGAGTCCTTACAGGCTTGGACAGCAGACTGAATGTATCAGATTTCTCCAGCGAATACTACTGGTAGCTTTCCAGCTCCCTGTAAGTAGCTTTTCTGTGTGCATCCCAGACAATACATTGGAACCTTTTGCATCGTTGAATTAATATACGCATGACAAAATTGTCTATTCAAGACCAAAATGTGTGTATTTTCAGAACCCATTATGCTGATATTTGGAGGAAAAGTGGCTGAATTTCCAACATATTTTTAAAGCTGTTTTATGAGTGATAAATCATGTGAGGAGATTTATTAATATTATTATCATTTTTTGCCAAGGGCACTGTGCTGTGGCTGGCTTATATTACCTATGTAGAGGCATTCCAAAGTGACAAAGCCATTTTTACATTACTGCTGTCAACCCTGGCTGATGCACGGAAGTGGTCACTGCTTCTAGTCTTGCATAGGGTAGCCACTAATATAATTTTGTCTGTTCATCAATACAACACTAATAAAATTAGTAGCCCACGGTGATCCTAATTGAACATAAGTAGCTCATATTACCCAAAAGATTGGAGACCCCTGTGTTACACTAACCTCACAAAACATTTTTAGACATTAATTTTTCTCCTCCATGGAGAAAAGGGCAGTCGCTGGTATTTCCTGGGCGTACTAGCTTCACCTGGCCCTTTGTCGTCTGAAGTCCTGCAACTGGGCCCAGAGCATAGCGTGCACACTTTCAAACTAAACTTTTAAACTGAACATAATTGATGTGTGTAACTAGCCATTTTAAATATGAACATAAACAAATGGGTGTAGTTCAGTCGCACGTGCACTTTCAAATTGAACAAACTGCATACGATCCTTTTAGAATGTAAATTCTATATATAAGCACCCGGTATTTGGCAGGTAATGGAACCTATGCACATAAACGTAACATGATTTGCCAAAGATCACCCAACTGTCAATATGAATGCAGGAATTAGTCCCTAGTTTTCCTCATTTAATCAACCACTTTCATTGTTCTCTCTTATTACCAGTTCGGTACGCAAAGCAAATGTTCCTTACAAGAGCCCTGCAGCAGAACATATTAAAATACAAACTTCTGTGTATGGGCTGTACTGTACTGTGAAGGTTCCTGTGGGTGTACTTCTTTAGTTACACTCCTCTGTTTTTTCGCATTGTAGGAAGGTGTAACAGTTGAGGAATGGACCCCTCCCTTTGGGGATGCCCTTTTGACATTGCTAGCAGCGGACTTTTTAATCATATGGTTCATAGGACAGACTGCAGCAGAGCCTTATTGTACCGATAAGAATACAATATGAAATGTGTCCTTTATAAAACAACAAAAAAATCGATGAATTCGTTTCTAAAGCAGTGTCTCCCCTATAGTTTCCTTTTCCTATGGCACATTTGAAGGACCCATAAAGGTTGCAATGATTTATGATAACGTTTTAACAGATTCATACATATTTTAGCAGGTTCGATGTTCTGCAGACTACATGACGTATTCATCTTAAAGTAGAAGTACTGAATACATAACTTACATTGTAAGGTGTGCGAATACATAACTTACATAGGAAGGTGTGCGAATACACAACTTACATAGGAAGGAGTGCGCCAAAATAAAGTGACGTACAGAAAAAGGGATTGCAGAGTCACTATCACAAAGTCCACAAAGACAACACTCTCGAATTACAGTTTTCTTCCCATCCAAATTTTCCATGTTCGTGCTGTTACCACCCAAGACCGCTATGCTCTAGGCTCAAATGGACTGTAAGACCCCCAAATAAATGAAACGTTAACGTATTAGAATAAATCAGGCTGTTGACATCATATACTGTGTCGATCCCACACAACCTTTAATCGTTCCCCTGTGGTTGATCCCTAGGTAGTGCAAAGAGCTCTGGGAAGTAGTAGGAATCCCAAGAGACTATGCGAGGTGGAATGACAGTAGTGCAGGAGCCACGATGGGTGGAAGGGTATCAGGCCTTTGGGAGCTCATTGGACATAGTTCAAGGCACCTAGATGCCATTATTGGTTGCGTTTGTGGTGGTGCAGGTGCACAGAGAGAGTATGAAGTTCTGCAGCTTAAACGTCCATGTTAATTACCAGTAAGTTTCATTAGTCCAAGAGTTGGTCTTCCTCATCACAGTCTTTTCATATGTAATGCGGCAATTATCCTCAAAGGAAGCTCCACGCGTGTGATGCAGGTGATTTATTACTTTATTTATTTCACACAGGAGGGCGCTAGGATGCGTCCGTTCAGCTCACCGACTCGGCGCTCAATACCACAAAATGTCGGTTACGCTCTAGGTCATTACGCGGCTGCGCAATGACTAGAGCGCAACACTACATATCTCCCTTCTTTATTTTAACCAACATTAGTAAGGAAAGTCTCACGGTCTATCTGCCTGCTAGGTATTTCACCTCTCCTAATTCATAGTCTCTGTATTTGGCAGGCCTTATTACCACAGTTCTCCTGCACGTTTACGTCTTACAGGGGTAAAGGTGGGACTCTCGGTGCTTTCCTCGTGCATTCATGCCCCTCTTCTTCCAGCTCCCCGGGGACTTTCTATCTCAGGAGTTACGCCGGAGCTACCCTGATGTTCTACTAAGACTGAGTTATCTTCGCCTTCCAACTCAACTCCTTTTTCCTCTATTCCAGAGTCTATCTCACCTTCCCGTGGCAGGATGTTGTCATTGGGTGGACCCTGATAGTCCTTTGTCCTCGATTCTTCTGCTCTGGTCCACTGCAGTATCTTGTTGCACTTGGACATACGATCCTGCGACCAGACTTTACCATCGCTAAGCAATGCAGCTCGGTCGTATACTACCTTTACTTGCAAGGGCGCACTGTACTTGCTGACCCCTTTCCTTCTCAACTGGGCCAGTTTGACTCTCACCCACTCTCCTTTTTCCAATACTGTCTCTTTTACGTTGTGCCTTTTGTTGAAGTGTTCTGTATATATTCTTTGTGCTCTCTCTAAGTTGTGGTGGACTATCGCTGGTGACTATTTGCTCGTGATGGTACGTTCCTTCCACGCCAGATTGTCCTTGGTGAAAGGGTAGCGTCCCCTCAGGATTTGGAAGGGGCTGCATCCTGTGCAGGTAGGTGTGATTCTGTAGGCTCACAGCGTATTCCTCACTTCCTTTTCCCAGTCTTTCCCCACTCCTATGGCAGATTGTGGGGAACCCATGACGACACGTTTAAACCTCTCGGCTAGACCATTGCCAGCAGGGTGGTAAACTGAGGGATGTATGACGATACATCGCACACCTTTTCATCGCGTGCCTTTACCAGGCGTCTTTTACCCCGCATAGTACATTACCTCGTCAACTGTTACATCGAGAGCTGTAGCATTGCCAATGCGTTGCTTTCTATTGGGCAGAACATGACATCACATACCCTGAAATCGCACGCTGTAACAACGCGTTTTTATGTGTCCTACAACAGTGTTTGCTAAATTAACGATGGTGGATATGTTGACACTTTCAATTGGCTGACAGAGTTTTAACATATGTGCAGCTCGGTCATATGCCTTTCTTGAAAGCGCTCTTTTCAACTTGGCATTTATTTTTTAGATGCCTTTGTATAAACATCTCTTTATCAGAGAAAACAAGCCCAGAATGGAGTGATGATCGAACTTAATTGTCATATGATCTTCAATTGATCCTGTTAGAATAGCAAATAAGAAACTCAGCAAACGCGAAACAAAACGCCCCCGATTAAAACAGTGGAACATTTCTTGATCAGAATGGTTTTCACGGCGTGTTTCCAGTTAAGACACATCCCAGGAGAACGCACGATACACAATCAGCTCACTCCTTGAAGCATCAGCTCTGACCATTGGAAATGCTGCAAACCAGCACTATTATAAATGCACCTTTGGTTGCATGTTGATTGTTATTGGAGACGCAAAACTGAGACGATTTACCCAGGTGTCTTCGAAAATTGGAATAGTAGATTAAAATGTAGCAATAGATCAGTTCTCACTCTTGCGCAGAGAAATAAACAATAAAGTAAAATAAGTGGAAAGTGGGATATGTTAATTTCAAGAGGGGAATGCTGAGAAAAAGGTCAGATATAAAGTATATTTGTATGCAAACTACATAACTGGAAAAATTACAGAACTTCACACCCATGCTTCTCCCGGTGGTGTCAGAGGGTCAAATAATGGCATCTCTGCTTTTATTCGAAATACTTAATGTCTTTTGCTAGGCACTGGGAGACATGAACCTGAGGCTCGAACCTTGGTTTCGAGCACCGAAGTCGGCAGCACTAGCCGTCAGAACACATCCTCTCCCGTGGCTGCTGGGACAGGGTCTGCTTGCTATAATACATCCTTGTGTAAATCACTACATCATTGGCAATCCTGCTCTAAAGCGTACAAGACTCAACTCTGCTCATTCAAAAAGTGGTATCTCTGCTCAGAGTGCAAACAGCTGCATTGTGGTACACTGTTAGACCCAGCCACCCATCCATCCATCAACCCACCCATCCATCCATCATTTATGCACCCACCCATCCACCCATCCATCCATCATTCATGCACCGATCCACCCATCCATCATGCACCCAGCACCCACCCATCATGCATCCACCACCGAGCCACCCATGCATCATGCATCCATCCATCATTCATTCATGCATCCATCCAGCCACCCATCTATACACCCATCCATCCACCCATCATTCCACCCATCCTCCCAGCCACCCATCCATCCACCCATCCATCCATCATCATCCATCCACCCAGCCATCATCCATTCACACATCCACCCATCCATCCATCCCCCATCCATACATCCACCCAGCTACCCACCCATCATCCATTCATCCACCCATTGCCCCATCCACCCATCCATCCAGCCACCCATCCATCCAGCCACCCACCCATCCATCCACCCAACCATCATGCATCCATCCATCATTCATTCATGCATCCATCCAGCCACCATCCATCCATCCATCATGCATCCATCCATATTCATTCATGCATCCATCCAGCCATCCACCCACCAACCTTCTATCCATCCACCCATCCATCCATCATGCATCCACCCATCATTCATTCATGCACCCATCCTTATCTAGCCTGTAATTACACAAAACATATCACTGTAAATACATTAAAAGTAAATGTAGCGCTGCACTTATAAGTGTGGCGACTTGATAGGAGGCTCAAACCTTGGTCAACAGCACCAAAGTCGGCAGAGCTAGCCGTCAGACCACATCCTCTCCCTGTCATCGATGCGTTAATTCTAACATATATAAACAAATTTGCTGGAAATTCACCTACAAAAACGGAGCCACTGTTTATTTTTGTAGAGCATAATCATATTATAACCATGCATGGTTTGAGCTCTAGCTTCGTTATGCACTGTCACATTGTCCTTTTTAGCTATTTCTATGTAAGCACTCATTTGTGATGCATTTATTATCACCTATAATAATTTTCTTTATCCTGAACGGTGATGATGAGACTGGGAGACAGTGGAGCCGTTGTACAGCATAGGAGTCGAAGAACTCTTGCGATCATTTTATAAGCAATCTTGCATTGAAGTGTCGAATTGTTGAGCACTGTCATTTTACTGTACTCCCTATGATACTTTTTATCTCGGAAAAGGCGGCTAAGACTGGCGAATAGTGGGTCCTATGTACAGTACAGTAGTCTAAAAACTATAGAGCTCAGCCATTTCATTAGCATGATTATTTTGTTTTATATTAAGTAATGGCTCGCCTCAGCCATTACATTAGCATGATTATTTTGATTTATTATTTGGAATGGGTCGCTAGTGTATATTTACATGTGCGGGTCGAACCTTGGTTCCATACATAGCCACTGTTTATGTTGAAATGATTAAGCTGTTGACATCTATTAAATATTGGCACCTGTTCCTTAAATATTTATTAAATATTGGCACTTGTTCCTTAAATAGTTCTTTAATATTTACATGTGCGGGGCGAACCTTGGTTCCATACATAGCCGCGGTTTGCTGTTGACATCTATAGCCAGTTGGAGACGTGACAGGAGGTTCGAACATTAGTTCCCAGCACCAAAGTTGGCAGCGTTGCCCTCAGACCATATCGTTTACCGTTATGTGATCGTGAATCATTTCTAGTATTTGGGGCCCTCGCACATGTCCGTTAGTTTACTTTCCGTTTTGTGGAATAGGTTTTTGAGATGCTTTTTAGTTAAATTTCCATTTTGTTGTGCATTTGTTATTATATCGTGCATTTTTCCTATTATATCGGGTGAAACAGCACTTTTGTGGTGAAACAGCAGTTTTTGCACTGTAATGCGATGCGTGCATTTTTCCGTGTGGTGAAACAGCGATGTAATGGCTTTTGCACTGTAATGCGATGTAATGGCTAGCGCTGTAGAAGTCATTGCGACGTCTTAGCATGCGGCGCGGTAGCATGCGGTGTGCAGCCATCGGCGATGTAATAGTCGCTTTGCGATAGCAACGTGATGTAGTGCTTCCGCTGTAACGGGTGTTTCCCAAACCGAGGTGTGTTTAAGTTTGATGCCATTTCGTTCCATGTAGTTGTTCCATTTTTCTGATGTAAATTGGGGTCCATTGTCACTCAGAATGGAGCGGGGGATTCCTTCTCGGAGGAAGGTGGCTGTAAGGAATTTCAGTACTGTCTTTGTGTCCATCTTCTCCTGTACGTCTATTTCTGGCCATTTGGAATACCTGTCTATGAGAACCACTACGTATTTCGGTACTCCCTGTGCGTTCCGCACGGGACCAAGAATGTCTATCGACAACTCTTCCCACGGGTTGGCTGGGTTGTCGAACTTCCCCAACGCAGGGCGCATTATAGTTTGCCATTTGTCGGCCCTTTGGCATTGATCACATTCCCGAACATGTCTCTCTATCAGACTGTCCATTGCCGGCCATCAGTACATCTGCTTAGCTCTCATCTTAGTTTTGACAATGCCCAAGTGCCCTTCATGGAGCACGGCTAGTAAGTGTGGTACCAGTGACACAGGGGGAACTACTTTATCACCTCTGAAGAGGAAGATCCCTTGGTCTCCTATGGATAATTCGTCGCGCACCTCGAAGAACTTCCTAAGTCCTGCTTTAAGGTGTCTCTTTTCTGGCCATCCTTGCAGTATGAAGTGCTTGACTTCTTTGATGTCGGTATCATCCTCATAGGCTTGCTTCCATTCATATCCACTTATTACTTTTTCATGATCTTCCATGAACGCGACGTTGACTTCATCCTCTTCCGCGTACTGCGGGGCCTCCTCCATGGCCGAAGCTCGGCTGAGATAGTCCGCTACCTTGTTTCTGGCCCCCGGGATGTATTGAACATCATACCTGTAGTCCAGCAATTGCCGAGTCATCTTATCGATGCGTGGAGTAGCATTCGCATGTCCACAGGACGTGAGTACTTTGACCAGTGGTTTGTGGTCTGTCTTGAGCTTGAATCTCTTGCCCCATAGGAATTGACGAAATGTCCCCATGGCCCATACGGCAGCCAGCATCTCTTTTTTTATCACACTGAATTTCTGCTCCGTGGGCGATAGTGACCTGGACGCAAAGCTGATAGTAGCCGTCTCGCCGTTCTTCCTCTCCTGCATAAGGACTGCCCCTAGTCCTTTTTCGCTTGCATCCGTGGTTAGTATTGATTTTCCTTGCGGATCGAATCCCTGTAGGGGAACTGCCGTGCTAATGTCCTCCTTGATCCTCAGAAACTCTCCTTGTGCCTCTTCTGTCCACCCGAAGGCTGTTTTTTCTCGTATAAGTTGTCGCAGATTGTGTGTCTTGGTGGCAAAATGCTGCACGAATTTACTATAATACTCTGCCATCCCTAAGAATGCTCTTACTTCTTCCTTGCTCTTCAGGGAGGGTGCCTCCCATATTGCCTTGACGTTGGCGTGTTTGGGGGTGATGCCATGATCACTGATCTCATGTCCTAAGTAGGTAACTGGTGACATCCTGAATCGTCACTTTTCCCATTCAGCTGTGAGACCTTTTCTTTCCAAGACTTGTAACACTATTGCCAGCTTTTTGTCATGGTCTGCTTGATCCTTGCCCATCACTAAGATGTCATCCTGAAAGTACTGTACTCCGTCTATATCTTTGAACAGTTTGTGCATTAGTTTCTGGAATACAGCCACCGCCGATGCCAGCCCAAACGGCATTCTGCGGAACTGGTAGCATCCAAAGGGCGTTATTAAGGATGTTAGCTTGCGGCTCCCTTGATGCAGGGCTATTTGATGGTAGGCCGATGTGAGGTTGATGGTGGAAAACCATTTTATCCCCTTTGTTTTTGCTAGCATTTCATCTATCCTTGGTAAAGGGAACTTCTCAACTATTATGCTCTTGTTCAATTCCCTCAGGTCCACGCACAATCATACTTTGCCATTGGGTTTCATCGCCACTACCAATGGGGCCAGCCACTCAGAACTGTTTATCGGCTCGATGATACAGTTGTCTTCCAACCTCTGCTGTTCCTGTTGCACAGCCTCTCTGATTGCCAGTGGTAGGTTTCTCACCTTGTGGGACACCGGTTTGGCGCCGTCCTTGAGATCGATCTTGTGTGTGAATTTTGTTAGTTTCCCCACTCTGCCACCAAACACTGTGGGGAATTCCTCCTTCATTCTAGTGACGTCTGGCTATTGTTCGGTGCTGGTTATTAAAACTTGTGTGGCGCCTCCTGGGTTCAGCTGTATGCCCAAATCACCCTGGTCCATCCATCTTAGAACTGAGGGGCCTTTTTCCGCTACATGTAGTTTGCATTCCGCCCTGCGATCCTTAAACTTGAATGTCAGGACTCGGTATCCAACAATTGGGATGGGCTTTCCCGTGAATGTGACCGGACGGTTATTGGAGGTTCTAGGTGTGATCCTAGGCAATGTTTGAAGCTTTCATTCCACACCGCACGTGGTATTATGGTATACTGGGATCCTGAGTCCGCCACCATTCTGATCGGTACTCCTCCCACGATTAGGTCGCATTGCGGTTTCCTGGAGCAGTTGCAGTCTATGCCCAGTATATGTTGCTCGATGCACAGCACGTTGTCTCCCTCTTCTTCTTCTACTTCATCTTCCGCTCCTACTTCCTGTGCTACGTACTTGACGGACGGCCTCTTCAGCTTGCGGCGACATACTTTTTCATAGTGCCCCACAATTCCGCAGAACATACATTTAGCATGGAAGGCAGGGCATTGTTTGTCGTATGCCGCGTGGGATGGGCTGCCGCACCTGTAGCACGTGTTTGTGCCTTCCTTGTTAGATTTCTTCGACTGTGCTAGTCGGGGTGTCCATTTGGTTTGCGCCATCCCGTCCGCCGCCTTTGTTTTGCCCCTTTCTGGCAGTTCCGCTTCCGTGACTCTGTTGACCATGGGCCTCGTGGTCGCTTCTCTCTTCCCGGTGTCTGGGCATCTTTTGGATAGTTTGGCCTTCTTTCCCAAGGCTATGACCTTCTTAAGGCTAGCATCGCCATTTACCCACAGTTTGTCTTGGATCGCCGTGTTTGTGGTGTGCATGACTATTTAGTCTTTTATACATTGATTGCGAAAGGCGCCAAATTTACACGTGATAGCTAATTTCTTTAATGCGGCTACGTATTCGTCTATGGACTCTCCCACTGCTTGTTTCCTCTGTCGGAAGTTGTACCTGTCTATGGACGTGCACTCCGCCGGTCTATAGTGATTGTTTAGGTCCTCTATCGCGTGTCGGAACAGGTCGTCATCTGCTGCTTGTCGTGGTGTGGGGACTAAATTTTGGAAAACCCTGATGCCTTCCGGGCCTAAGTTGTGGAGTAAAATTCTCTTCTCCTCTTGCTGGGAAATGCCTCCCCACTCTCGTCTTCTAAGGCTTCCAGATAGTTCATGAAGTATTCCCTCCAATCCTCCCATTTCATCAAGGGGTCACCTGGTTTGGGCAGGAATGGGATTGGTGTCGTGAGTGAGGACGCCTGAGCACACATTTTTGCGTGCCTCTCTGGTGTTGCTTCTTCTCCTTTGGGACTGCCTGGTGCACTTAAGCTGCGCTGATGTGCCGGGTCTGGCTGGGGCTCTAATTCTCCCCCCTCTCTGTGCAGCGCGTGTTCCGCCAGGGCCTCTATCAGGGGGAACATCCTTTACAACGGAACTGTTACAACGCGGTACCGTTACCACGCAGGATTTACAATGAAAGTCGTTACAACGACTTTCGCTGGAGGACGCTCTAGGATAGGGAATAGTTTAATTTACTATCCAACACCTTCCCTACTATCCATGGGGACTGGAGTTGGAATAGTAAATTAAACTATTCACTATCCAGCGCCCCCCAACGCAAGTCATTGTAACGACTTGCGTTGTAAAACCTGCGTCGTAACGGTACACGTTGTAACGGTACGCGTTGTACCGTCATACATCCATCTATCAGACAGGCTGGGTGCTTCTAGCCTGGTGTTGTTGCTCCTGGAGAGAAGTTCGCTCTCTCTGCTTCTCCCCCCATCTTGTGGGTTGGTACTCACTGCGGGCCGACTCTCTTTCTCCTCGTGCTTCCACGGTTAGTGGTTGAGCGTGATTCGCCTGCTCGTGGAGTTCCGTTTCTACCCTCGTGGTAGGGTTTTCCATGTCCCCTGCCTTTCTTCTAGGCCTCCTGCGCCAGTCTGGAGTTGCCTGCCATGCACAGTGGGCTGCCTTCCTGCTGCGACGCTGTCCACTGCCACGCTCCCCTGTGGTGTTGTCTGCCTTGGGCCAGTCCCCTTCCTGGTCTCCCTTGTGATGGATCTTTAGTGGGTTCTGGGGACAGGCCTCCGGTGGTCTCGTGTTCTATTCTATTTATTCCTCAGGTCCCATCCTCGTCGCCACTGTAATGATGCAATTATCCTCAAAGGAAGCTCCACGCGCGTAATGCAGGTGATTTATTACTTTATTTATTTCACACAGGAGAGCGCCGGGATGCGTCCGTTCAGCTCACAGACTCGGCGCTCAATACCACAAAATGGCAGTTACGCTCTATGTCATTATGCGGCAGCGCAATGACTAGAGCGCAACACTACAACATACTGGGCATCTGCTCCTGGAAGCAGCATTTCATCAAGCAAAAACTTCCCATGATTTGTATCCTTCCGTTATGTATTCTTTTTCTGCCGCCAATTCAATAATTCCCTTAAAGTGGAAGTAAATCTCCCCCACTTCCTGTATTACCAAAGTCCCAAAACTTAGGAATCAGATGCCAAATATAGGGATGGGAGGAATGGGAAACTTGGACTGTGATGAGGAAGACCAAGACTCGGAGTAATGACAATTCTCTGGTTTGCTCCTTCTAGTCCTTACATATTGAGCTGATGTTCAAGTCCAGAATTGGCTTCAATTCTTAGGTCCTAATCTAGATCTTGGAGTGACTCGCCCTGCTGTCGCTTTTCAGGAGGTCTTCCCACCTGCCAACTTGGCGGTCTGCCCGCTGATTTAGATGTTGGAAGGTCCATAGATGAAAGATCGCCACAGTCTCGCCATCTCTGCCAGGAATCCTTACCCGTGCCAATGGCGCCTCAGCCTGAAGTCTCGCTGAGCTGATTACACCATGCCTTTACGCCATTGCAGCTCTGGCGGCAATCCCTGAAACTCTGAGTTGGCAGAATTGAAGGAAATGGGGTAATAACTTACCTTTTTTCCTTTTTACCTCTTCCGTTTCCATGCTCTACCCCATCGTCAAGGTCCCACCTTTGCTGCAACGACACAACCATGACAACAAACTAATCTGTTGTCACCAAGATGTCATTTGTTGTAGCCACATGTATTACTGCATTGCTCTTACATGCAAAAAATGTTTTTTGTGTAATCAAGTAGGGTTCATTTTCCTACTACACAAGGTAAATTGAACACACCTGGATTGACACTAAAAAAAAACATATTTTATGTTGAGGTGCTTGAGGGTGTTTTGCAAGTGGTGCCTGTGGGTGTGCATTCAATAGTGTGTGTATGTTGCGTGAGTGGCATGTAATACGAAGAACAAAGGGACATAAGACATTTCCTACATATAAAAAACATGACACATATGGGTATTGACATATAAATAAGTTGTACATACTACTTTCCACACCCCCATGTGTGCCTCACTCCTTCAGGACTCCGCCACCAGGACATCACCAGCACAACAGGAACATCTAAATCGGTTTAGCTCAACCACGCCGGATGTACGGAGGTGGAGTACTGTTATCCAGCAAAGAAGACCGCCACCGCAGTGGTCTTCTGTCTATAACAGCAATATTTATATAGAGCGGTCAGACTGCCATCAGCTCAATGGAGTAATTGGGACCACCACCACAACAGGACGACGGTAATACCACCAAGATCGAAATCAGGCCCTTAGACATACCACCAAAGGTTATACGATGTGCCGAAATTTTGGGCCAGATGTACGACCATGACAATGTACCACCAAAGGTTATACGATGTGCCGAAATTTTGGGCCAGATGTACGACCATGACAATGTGCGACTCACAAATTGCGCTCGATTGCGAGTCGCAATTTGTGAGTCGCAAAATGCCATGTACAACAGTGTCTGAGACACTGTTTGCGATTCCTAATGGGGTAGCAAATTGCATACCTCATCAATATTCATGAGGCACTCGCACTTTGCGACCCCATTGGGAATGGCTGGTCCTCCCAGTGATGGTGGTCTGCTGGGCTCAGCAGACCTCCACGTCCGGGACTGCTTTCAAATAAAGCAGTTTTAAAAAAAATGTAGCCCGTTTTCCTGAATGGAAAATGGGATGCATTTAAAAAAAATAACAATGAAACGTTTTTGTTTCCATTTTTTGGGGCAGGTAGTGGTCCCTGGGACAACTGCCTTACCCTAAAAAATATTTTCCCCTGCATTTGCAAAGGGGAAGGAGTTTCCTGGGGATCCCTTCCCATTTGCGAGTGCATTACCACCCTCTTGAAGAGGGCAATAAATTACAAGTGTTTTGCAACCACAATTGCAGTTGCAAAACATTCATACATGGAGTAGATAGTCGCTATTAGGAAGGGACACCCTTGAAATGCCCCTTCCTATTAGCGAGTCGCAAAGAAATTGTGACTCGCTAAATTGGAATCGTACATGGGCCTATTCGTTTTTGCATGCGCAAATGGGCTGCTAACCAGTTTGCGCATGCTATTTAGGGTCATACATCTGGTCTTAAATCAAGTGCTTACTGCTTAAAAATTATGGGGCCCATCTACTAAAGTGTCACTCAATGCAGCGCAGCAGCCAAAAATTATGCGCTGTGTTGCATTACATAAAGGGTGCAGAAGGGGTCTATATCTACACAGATATGGCTCTCCCCTCTCCCTAGTGCACATTTTTGCTGCCGTGCGCCATACACACACCTTTGTGCCATGGTGCAAGGGTGTGTGCGAGAGTCTAGCATAGGTTTTGTACTTGAAGGATTTCCATCCAATGCAATATACCATAACCAGACAACTTTTGAAACGTTTCCGGCTTTGTATGTGTGCTGTACAGTGCAGCACACATGCAAAGTTAGAAAAGAAAGAAGAATGAAAATATTTCTCCTTTTAATGCCTGGTTTCAAAAGACGTTATTTTTTGATGCAAAACCCTGTCTCACATTTGTTGAAGATTGGGTTTTGCATCAAAAAGGTGGGTGGTTGCATGGGAATGCCCATGTAATGTCCTCTTGAGGCTAGGTAAAGCAAAGCAATGCTTTGCTCTACTTTGTGTTACTTTTCGTCAATTTCCAGCACAAAACAAGTTTTGCTCTGGAAAGTAAATTATTTAAAAAATATTTTTTGCTGGTTTGAGTCATTTTTATGACACAAACCCAGCTCAAAATCTTAGTAAATCACCCCAACATCCAACACACTAGAACCAAACATAGCAGTAATACCCCTTCCCCAATAACAGTCTCTATTGTTACATGAACAAATGGGAAGAGTCAGTGTGGCCTTATTACATGTGTTCAACATTGTAACTCTGTCCAATTCCACCCAAGACTCCACTGTGCCTCCTGTTAACCTTTCTTGGCAGCTACTGCTGTTCTTGGAGAAGAGAGAGGGAAAAAGTCATGCTGTCTCTGGACCCGGTCGCACTGCTGGGGAACTGCAAGCCCCGTCTTCCCCTGTCACACATGTGCTTAAAATGTAACAAAGAAGGGTTTGGCTCTAATCAGTAAGACTGAGCCAGTTAAAAAATGAACAACAAAGTTGCCAGGACTGATGGTCCTTTTTAACAATAAATTCTCAAAGGTGCACAGGCACCCGGGTTGATTCTGTATCAAAAATTACTTTTATTTATTCGCATAAAAGCAAACACATCTTTTTTCATTGAAATGTGAATCTCATTTTCAAAAACACGCAAAAAAATTATTGTAGCACAAATAATTCATACAACAGAACTATTGACAACACATTAAAAAGGCACATTTCTTTAGTGACATTTATACAAAGACTAAGACCACATACAACAAAAATCATGGAATCACTGAACATTCATACACAAAATACATTGCTTATCAGAGCGACAATGTTAAAGCATCAAACAGTGTGAATGTTTTAATCAGCCATGTTTCTGCACAGAATAAATCAACTGAATTTTACTCTTTCAATATAGGCAGAAACCATGACATAAATGTGTGACCACACTTGTTTGGAAAAAAAAGAGAGATTCTGGTTGACGCGTTTCGAACCTCACATCAATTAAATTGGAGGTTCTCCTCACGACCAAACACTAAAACAAAGAAAAAGAAATATAAAAGCCTAATTTAATCTGGGTCCGATCAATGTGTGCAACATTACATGTAAACCAGGTGCTGAAAAGAGGCTTACCTATTACTAAAGATCAGCCGATCTTGGTGATCGCTTGAAAAAAGGTGTTCTAATCTTGAATCAACAGAAAAGAGGAAAAGACCAAAGAGAAAATTTCAGAAAAAAACAAATGAAATGCTGTCAGAAGATAGAACTATGCATTTGTAATCACATAGACTTACTTCTTATCAAATAGTCAATGTCTCGTGGAGAATGTCATAACGGATGACTTTCTGATTCAAGGAAGTCTGTCAAGGGAAAATGCAGGGGTTAATATCGTTTGAGGCTTATTGCAAGAAGATTTTAAAAGATCTCTTTTAGAGGATCTCTTGTCTCACAAGAAGTGAGACAAGAGATCACTCAACATAAGTCACGAATTAGGAGATATGTACAAACAGCTCCCCTGGTGAACCATTGGAGAATTAACAATCATGATGAAAAAGACTTGAAGTGGACGTGATTTCAAAAGTAGAACAAGATCCTTGAGGGGGTGACTTAGATCTAAAGTTGATAATCAAGTTCAACACTGCAGTAGATGGGTTGAACAAACTGTCTGAAATTTACAGGCTTTGAAACACAAGGCAATCATGAGATACGAACAGTAAGCCAGTCAAGAAGAGCCGCTTCTTAGCAGCTAGTCGAAAAACCCTTTTCGACATTGCTACTTATGAACATATGACTCTCTCCAAATCAACAGAAACCCCGTTCTCTCCCAAAACTTAAACCACTGTTGGACTAATATGCTGTTGAATTAATGATATTCATTGGACGTGATGTAAAACACTATATGAATGTCATGGCATCAAAAGCAGGGAAACTAATGTCCAGTTAGGAAATTTCATCTTCACCGCGCCGTTTATGGAAAATGGACATGTATAGTATCCATCACACTTGTGTTTGAGTGCTTGTTTCAAGCCTTAGCCTACCACAGGTAATTACATGTATTTGGAGGGTTAAGTTTGTTTCCAAACTATGGCACTCACTTTGGTAAAAGCATACCAACGAGAAAGACTACATTTCCAAGATGCCCTTGAGCGCCATGCCGGAAAATGGATTTTGAGTAATGGCTAACCCGGATGTTTTCCCACTTTGCCCGGTCTTGAAAAGCGGCAATGAAACAGTCACTAAACACCGCTTAAAACCGTAAATGAACCAGAGAGAGATGCCACATTCAGGAGAACCCGTGTACTAAGGTAATTGCGCTGAACAGACTCCGGAACCCACGTTGCGCGATAAACGTGCAAGCGTCTCATGTGTTTTTGAACGTTTAACTGCCCCTTTTATGCACACCGACTTTTTTAAAACCGTTAAGGCACGGAATATCTGTATACACTACAGTGGCTGTTACTGCAATGTGTATCGGAATGCAAGCCGCAAACAATTAGATGAAATTATAACATCAGCTTTCTATTCTCGTAGAGCCCACAACCTGTACGTATTGTCGTGAGCATCTCTAGCACAGCCGTACACGCATACATAAAGGTACGCACTTTTTCATGCCTAATCAACTAAAATCTTCTTGCAATAAGCCTCAAACGATATTAACCCCCGCGTTTTCCCTTGACAGACTTCCTTTAATCAGAAAGTCATCCGTTATGACAATCTCCACGAGACATTGACTGTTTGATAAGAAGTAAATCTATGTGATTACAAATGCATAATTCTATCTTCTGACAGCATTTCCTTTGATTTTTTCTGAAATGTTCTCTTTGGTCTTTTCCTCTTTTCTGTTGATTCAAGATTAGAACACCTTTTTTCAAGTGATTGCCAAGATCGGCTGATCTTTAATAATAGGTAAGCCTCTTTTCAGCACCTGATTTACATGCAATGTTGCACACATTGGTCGGGCCCAGGTTAAATTATGCTTTTATATTTCTTTTTCTTTGTTTTAGTGTTTGGTCCTGAGGAGAACTTCCAATTTAATTGATGTGATGTTCGAAACACGTCAACTAGTCACTCTCTCTTTTCCAAACAAGTGTGGTCACACATTTATTTCATGGTTTCTGCCTATATTGAAAATGTAAAATTCAGTTGATTTATTCTGTTCAGAAACATGGCTGGTTTAAAACATTCACACTGTTTGATGCTTTGACATTGTTGCTCCATCAAGCATTGTCTTTTTTGTATGAACGTTCAGTGATTCCATGTTTTCTGTTGTATGTGGTCTTAGTCTTTGTCTAAATGTCACTAAAGAAATGTGCCTTTTGAATGTGTTGTCAATAGGTTTGTTGTATTAATTATTTGTGCTATATTAATGTTTTTTGTGTATTTTTGAAAATGAGATTCACATTTAAAGGAAAAAAGATGTGTTTGCTCTTATGCGAATAAAATAAAAGTCGTTTTTGTTACAGAAGCAACCCGGGTGCCTCTGATTCGATTCTGTGCACCTTTTGGCATTTATTGTTAAAAAGGACCATCAGTGCTGGCAACTTTGTTGTACACATGTGCTGAAAAGTGTGACGGTGTCCCGCAACAAGTGTAGTTGCTGCTGCTGCTTTTCTTGGAGAAGTGTGAGGGGAGAAGTGATGCTATCCCTGGACTCTGTCGCAATGTTGGCTGACTACAAGCCCCATCTTCCCCTGACGCCCACGTGCATAAAAGCATGACGCTGTCCTTGGCGCAGGATGCACCTGGGTCACACCCAGGTAAACCCCAAGCCAAGAGCAGGCCCGCCTGTGCCCGCCAGAGCCTGGAAGATGCTGGGATGTGCCCCCCTCCAAAGTCTGGATCTTGGAGGATCGTGCCTAAGCTGCTGTGGGGAAAAGGAAGATCAAGCAGTTGGAGCGAGGTAGTGAGATCATTGCCACTCTTGATTCTTTTCTTGTGAGGGCTGCTAACATCCTAACAAAGGAGATTGAACTCACAGAACAGAGATTATAAACGGAAGAGGTGAGGAGTGGAAACATGATTATTGAAAGCCCCCAGAGAGAGGTCATTTATGACTCTCTGATTGACTCCCCCCATGCTCCACTAGTTTCTCAGGGGCATCCAGATTGGTCAGGGTAGGAGAGCTTTGGTTTCGAGAAGGAGCCTCCCCCGTAAAAAGGACTGATGTGGTACTAGATAACAATTGGCACCCAAAGCAAAGAAACTGAGGAAGGGGTGTGGGGCAGAACTTCTGCCACGGGACCTAAATCAGGGATCATAAACTGTAAATTTGGATGAATTATGTCACAAAATGGAATGTGTATTACTAACTCATGTCCGCCCACTGATGGGGGGGGGGGGGCAAAGTCCACCATGGCTTAGAAGACCCGGCAGTGGTACTTGGGGCCATCACCTGATTTCCCTCCACCGCTCCCCCCATGACCCGACTCCTTGTCAATCCCAGGTGCCAGCTCTGTTACACCGATAGGCTCTTCATCCACAGTGCCATGCCACTAAGGTCCCTTCCTGCATACTTCCCAGCTCTGTTTGCAGTTTTGGTCCTCTCTGCCATTACCAAGAGGCCATGGATCCCACATTGCAAAAGCTCCTGAGACGAGACGGATGTCACCAGAGGCACCACAGGGCAGAACAACTTCCTTTACACATCTGTGTTAGCCCGAAGGGCAATTGTATACCCACTTTAGGTGGCATGACTGGCTAGATGTAGGCAGACTCAGCAGTTGCAGCAGAAAGTAACACAAAAGTGCATGCTACTCCATTCCATGTTGGCCAAAGCTGATTTGTAGGTGATACCTAAAAAGACACATGTAGTAGATGTTAAGTATAGTCCTGCTTTGTTACTGGACAACAATGCAGCTGAAAAAAGAGTCACGTATTTGTTTGAGGGTAGTGCTTCTTCCCTGTAACAGTATAAAATAAAAGCATGCATCCATTAATTGTATACCAACAAATGTACAGCAGCCCTTTAGTGTTTCTCTTCATCTAAATTTTCATAAATATCACAATTAACCCTTCTGCATTGTCCAGCGCTGCACAGGCAATAGAACTCTTAAACATATATTTCTGTTGCATAAACTAATGCTCTGGCTTAGTGCGACAAGGTTTGACTCTCCTACTGACAGATGCCAGAACATGGTTCAGTGTACCAGTGCTTGAGTGTGAAAGTTCAACATTTTGTAGCCCCATAAGACCTTGTTCAACAGACTTGTTGATGTGGTGTCTGTACTTTCTGAGTTACTAACAGTCTCTTAAGAGGGGTCAAGGACACAGTGGTAATTCAAACTCAATTTCATGATTTAGACTATCACACATAAGCACTGCACTAAGAGAAGACACTTCATATTTAAAGTGTTTATTTCAACAGTCTAATCCTGTTGCTTAGTACATGAATATTAACCACAGAGAATATTACTAAAACAGCACGAATGCACATAATTAACAGCGAGAGTAATATGAACTTATTTAACATGGCTACAATGTCACTGGGCAACTTAACACCCTAAAGACTACTTCTAAAGGCTACACTATGACAGCATGGGGTAGTTAACTTGAATCTAGAGTTTCTGAAGGTTTCAATGTGGGGCAAACTTGTTCACAGGGAGGAAGCTGTGGTTGTCAACCTTTGGCCAAGAGAGATGGTTCCTTCAAAAAGAAAACATACACCAGCAGGGCTCAGCTCCTATCCTCTTAGAATTGACTCGCTATCAGTTCTAGGCATAGGAATACATGCCACCACAGTACGCCAGCCCAGCAGTCTCTGGCAGGATGTTGAATGATAATCTGTGGTGAAGACCTCTCTAAATCAGTGGCCACTTCATGTGGATTTTATAGTTTTGGCTACTGACCTTTTCTTTTTTGGCTGCAAGTGGTTACGAGTGTGCAGACGCGGCAGGACCCGCAGCACATTTCATTTTGATCGCATAAGTGGAGAGCCTCTATTCCTTGACTTTTCTGTGTTTTCACACCGTCCAACCAAGCCCGAGCGTGCAAGCAAACAAGGAAGATGCTGAGCTGCTGTTCGTGGCTCCCGGCTCCCAGCTCCCAGCTGCCGGTTCTCGGCTCACGGCTTTTGCCTTTGACCTTTTGGCTCCCGCTGACTTTCTGCCTCCATATAACTGTTGAGTCACGGGAGGGTGACTCATTGGAAAAGGGTCTCAACCTAGATATAAACAGACAGTGAATTCCAAAACCAAGAGCAAATCAGATAAAAAAGGGAGAAAGTCCAATACAGCTACTGGGCATCCAGAACTCGACTAGCAAACATATAAGAATTCACATATAAAGAGAGAACCATAGAGAAAGAAATCTGTTTAGACTTCGTGGGTAGCATCAAAGTCTCCATTCTAATTAAGAGGATAAATCAACCTCCATTGTAAGTGTGGATACAGAAAAGTAATTCAGAAATACTATTTTAACTAGATGAGGAATTACGATCCTTTGAGTGATAAAAGGAACGCAGAACAGTAAACCATTGGTAAAGGAAAATCCTGAAGAAGGCATTTTGCCGAAACGCGTTGGTCGTACTCTACGATATCATTGCCAGTGATGATATTTATGAATTTAATATCAATTTGAGAATTTGTGCAATCATCATATCGATTTAGTATAATATTATGTCATATCTGAATAAGAAATTGTAGATCAGTACCAGCATAAACGATCTGTATCCTTCAGGACAACTTTAAATTAAGTGTTACATGTGGTTTCTGAATATGTTTCGATATCAAAACAATGAATATTTATTCACATTTTGAAATGAACTTTGTATAAAATGGAAAATAATTAGTGTACTTTGGAGTATATATATTTTACAATATGAAGAAACAAACAAAAAAGAATAATAAAATGAAAAATATTTTTCTAATTTATGTCTGTTCAATGTTTGTGATATTATGGTCTATCTAGAGTTTCCATGAATCAATCATATTAGATTAGTACTGAGCCCGGTACACACACTTTTCCAATGAGTTGTTCTCCCTGTTAGGGTTTATCCAGTTTTCAGGGGCCCCGTGCGTTTACAAGTAGAGTCACAGGAGGGTGGCCAGTCAAATGTGGCAGAGTGCAACCGAGTTCCACCCCCCCAGGCTCCTGTCAATACTGCAGTTGAGAGCGCAGCGTATGGAGCCTAGCGCCGGAGGAGCGCTGGAGTAGCTGAGGGGTGTGGGGAGAAAAGCTGCGAGTTCAAGCAGCAGTGTGCGGTGTGCAGTGAGGAGCTGAGATCAGGAGCAGTAAGCGGAGCCTGTGACACTGAGGAAGAAGGAAGGACGCAGGCGGGTCAAGGGGTCTGGTTCAGCCTATGCTGCGCTGAGCTGTGCTGGCTCAGTATTGCCCTACGCCTGCCGCTGCACGGATATATTGGTGTGAGATCGACCGCAGACTTGCCGTGGACATGCCTGCTAGCAGATTTCAGTAAAGTGGGTGCAACTGCGGTGTGGTGCGGTGCGGTCCTGGCTTGCCTCAACTTTGCCGCACCTGACCATTGTGCCCACCTCACCCCGTTCTGGTGTGTCAAAGCTGCTGCAAACAGCAGAAAACTGTGGAATCTTTGAGTAGGACCAGCAGGACCAGTAGGGCCAAAAGTGATCCCAGCTCACTTCACTGTGAGTGTGCCTATCAGACCCTCTCTCAGACCCCTTGCAGGGGGGGTAGAGGGGGCCTTCCAGCCAGTGCCCTCACAAGTAAACCAGAGAGCCAGAGAACCAGTATACAGTGCACTAGTGTACTGTACCTGTGCACTACCAACCAGCAATCAGTCATCCCCCATTGGAGAACTAAGGGGGGGCTTGAGCACTCCAGCTCCAGTTGCAGCATTCACAGCCTGCAACTTGTGCCTTCTATTGCACTTTACTTTTCCATCTATTTCCATCTATTTCCCCTCCCATTCCGCCCTCCTATAGCATCCTTCGCAACTAGTTCTCAAAGCACCTTCCTCCATACTCACAACTGTAGAACCTCAGCACTTGCAGTACCATGGTTACGACACCATTAACATCACAGCCCCCAATAGACTCTCCTTGAAATACCACAGCTCCCACCCAGCTGCCCTAAATAGCCCTGAACAGTCTAAAGGATCATTGGACCACAGGGCCAAAGAACAAAGGACTAACCGATTGAATCGACTGAACAACGTAAACACCGAGGCTAGGAGTCATGAGATCAGGCAGAGTAAGAAAAGCTCCAAAAAAACCAAAATCAAGACCACAATCTAAATCAACTAAACTGAAGAGCGAAGGCAGGATATGTCTTAGGGGCAGCAGCCCACAGGACCCCGACCTCGAAAGCCACAAGATAAAAAACGAAAAACTTGAAGACACACAAAACAGCTTAATGGAGGATAAGGCAGCCTGTCCCTTGAGCAGGTCGCATCCCATTGCTCATGATAGTAGCGTCTTCTTGCCCCTGGATGGCAGTATCACAGAAGAAGTAAGGGACAAAGAAGCTACAGTGAGCACAAGTCTGGTGGAGCAGGACTTAATCAGGGTAGAAGGAATACTGACAAGGAAAACCTCTTGTTTATTCCAGCCAAAAATATACACAAAGGTCTCATTTATTAAAGATCCTCGAACAGCAATATTCTCTAAAAGTGCTAGTATAGAAGGGCTGCAATCCCCTCTTTTACCACTCGCTACAAACAGACACACTGGTAGTGAAGGAAATCATAGTACAAATTCACTCTAAAGGAACATCTCAAACGAGCCCACAATTCAAAACCAAGGATCACCTCGGAGCAAGACAAGCGGCTAAAGACACAAAGACTCCATGCACAAACAAGGCAGATAACTGCGAACAATTGAGACTATTAGATCCCCTACAAAATCATCAAAAGGACATCATTAACGATTACTCCAGCTCATCTCAATATAACACTGTGGAAAGCTTAAATATAACTCAAATAAGTTTCCCACACCTTCAACAATCTAGGACAATAATTGGTGCATCACTGGAGCCAGCACCAACTCTTGACCAGCAAGAGGAATCAGGACACAGTTCAGTACCTCAGAACACCCATCTCTCCAGTTACACTGCCGAGAACATTTAGGCCAAGGTGCCAGCTTCTTACCTCAACAAGTGATGTTTGACATGGGATCTGCCCCAAAGTTTTATCAATGCCCATCATCAGCTCCAGACAAGCTGGACAATCAAAATCTAAGGATACAGACACCACAATTCCCCCTTACAGATTTTATCACCTACCTAATCATCTACCAGTTCGTATAACAAACTGCTTCAGGCAGGCTCACCTGTTCCTTGCAAAATAAAGGGAACTACACAATCAGTGCAAGGACAGGTGCCACAAATTGATGATCAGTCTGCCTCAAAATGCGACATGTCCTTCCTAGCCTCCCAAGAATGGGAAGACCTATTCACCTCTTATGCCCACGGGCCCAGTAATCGACCAAATGGCCTGCAAACAGGAAGAAGCAACACAGGTCATAAGAATAAAACTTTAATTTGGGAATCACTATTAAGCTCTATGCAATACTCAACCACGGTCTTGCAATATCAATCCCATAAAATGGACTTTCAGCTCACAGTTTTGCAGTCTCTTGCTGACTTTACTTCGGGGATCTAAAAAAATCTAGGCGAGTTGAATGGAATAATGAAGAGAGGGCAGGCAGCGGCCTCTAACACACAGTTTGTGCAACAAGAATGCTTATGCATCCCGATTGTGGATAAACTACAAACGCTACCAACAACATTGGCTGAACTGTTGTCGACTTTGAAACCAACAACCACAACCCGGAAAACAGACAACAATGGCAGCCCGAGGGAAGACGTAACACCATTGAGCACACAACCACCAGTGCTAACATCACTAAACAGTGACTCTCTATCAGAAGGAAGCAGTCCCTCCGAGGTTCAAAAATAGAACCTTCCGGAAACAAAGGCCTAACAAAAAGATCTGGACGTAAGCAAAAAAGGAAAGGTAGGAATAAGAAACCCACAGTCCAGGCCCATCATTCAACCGACTGTTTTCTGACAGGTTTATCTACAACAGAATTAGTGAACAACGAAATATCAAATGAAGAAGAGCCAGTTTCAGTAAATAGCACGAAGACCTCGATCGCAAGCTCCAAAACTACAAAGCAGCAGCAAAAGACATATAGCTGCCTAGCAAGTCCTAGTAATAAACAAGTGGAAAACAGCAAACAGACAGGGAATCCATCTGACAAGATCCAGCCTCCAACTTCCTCCGTCCAGGAGAAGTACCAAGCAAGTATAAACATAGGGCAAGAGGCGCCAACTGCCTCATCGAGAAGACCGGAACTAATCAATGGAACACACCAAACAACAATATCGCACGGCTCAGCCTCTCGGGAGGATCAACAAAAAGCACCAACAATCTTCAAGTCATAACCATGAGAAAGACGTCAAAGTGCACGGCACAGGCAGGGTTTCATCTGATCACACAAAATACTCATACCACAATCATAACCCTGAAAAATTCACAGTAAACCTTCCTGATCAAGGGCTCCTTCTTAATAGTGTAAACAACAATACAAGCAGATCATCTCAAAACCAAGACACGCTCATCCATAGAGTAACTATCAGCAATAGCATACAGTCACAAGATCAGGCCATAACTAAGGCCGAAGGGACAGACACTATAATATTTCACCCTCAATATAAATCCAGAGGTCGTGTGGACATACCGAATAGAGGGAATGTTCTACGGCTCTTCGATTCCATCATACCTCTAGCAAATATCGAAACCCTTGACTTATTGTCAGTGGAATTTCTGCCACCTAACAACAGTCAGAGCACAGAAGCAACTAGAACAACATGGGGAACAGCAGAGGTTGCAGGCAGAATTCTACGGGAAAGAGAAAGCTTTCTAAACTGGGGGATAGGTCTGGAATCTAACCCAAAACCCGTATACCCAGCTCCATTCCTTAAATCAGAAAGAAACATGACTTTTTCAGTCTTGAAAGAAGCAAGAAGTAGAACATCAGGCACAACAACTGAGGCAGACTTGATAATCGCACTGCAATCGACTCACGGTCCCCCAGATTCATTGCCTCCTTCAACGTTTAACAATTGGACTGGCATACATCGGCAAATAACCAGCATGTCCAAAATGACAGGCGACAGACACAGTACAGCTTTCACAAGCAGAACAAAACGGAATTGCTATATGTGTCTGGAACATTAACGGTCTAGCCTCTAAAATGCATGATCAAGAGTTCATAAAGTACCTGATTGTTCTTTACCTCTCGCGGCCCCCGCTTCGCGGGGGCCGCTCGAGAGAGGTTTCCAGTGTTTGACTTGGTTTCATGCTACAGGAGTAGCGAAATAAGGTCCCTGCCCTCTTTTTGGACCTTTACTTGGAGTGACATACCTGCGTGGCCGCAGAGGAGGCGAGAGGCGCGGCGACCGGGACTGCGAGGACCAGCATTCCTGCAAACACCGACAGCTGGTTCCTCTTCCCGGCCGAGCCGCGCCCCCTCCCAGTGTCACGCCTTCTGCCTGATTGTTCTTTACCTCTCGCGGCCCCCGCTTCGCGGGAGCCGCTCGAGAGAGGTTTCCAGTGTTTGACTTGGTTTCATGCTACAGGAGTAGCGAAATAAGGTCCCTGCCCTCTTTTTGGACCTTTACTTGGAGTGACATACCTGCGTGGCCACAGAGGAGGCGTTAGGCGCGGCGACCGGGACTGCGAGGACCAGCATTCCTGCAAACACCGACAGCTGGTTCCTCTTCCCGGCCGAGCCGCGCCCCCTCCCAGTGTCACGCCTCCTTGTTAACCGTAAGAGGACCTGTTAACGCGCATCGCGGGACCCGCGCGGGACGTAGCCCGGGGCGAAGACCGGGCAAAGAGCGGGCCCTCTACGGCTCTCCAAGGCTAAACAAGGCGTGGCGTGGCATATTCCCTAACGTCTACTACTTCGCACCTGGTCATTGTGATCTAATACGTTTATCAATAAACATTTCCAGAAATGTCGACACCTGCTCCGGACGACCTGCAACCCAGGGTAGGTGTTTCTATCTTGGGTCCTTTGGATAAATATTTTACAAGAACTATTGCAGAGGTCGATAGAGACATGGCACTTGCGGAGCGGAGGGCTGCTCGCCGTCTTTCCATTGGGCTGATAAAAAACACGGCAACTGTCTCTTTTTCCAAGGTTACCAATGGTTCACATCTGGATAACGCCTCCATGGAAAATACAGACGCTGATCTGTTTAATACCGAGAGTATCCCCCTCATATTTCAAATTAGTTCGTCCCCAAAAAATAGCACACTCGCTGCTACTCAATTAGATTTAGCTCCCCCCAGTAGTAATGTAATGATCGATCTTATTGATCTTGATACGCCCAAACTTCCGCAGGCTTTTGAGGATTCTATTCTAAGCCCCACTGGGGTACAGACATCATGTATGGGGGCTGAACAGCAAATGCAATCAGATATTCTTCCTCCTGTGGTTTCAAAAACAAAAGCTCTGTCTGTAACAAACCCTATAAAAAAGAAACAGCAAATTATTCGTTCACCCCCAAAAAAACGTAGAAAAAGAGGCTTGGGAAATATAAACACTCCAGCCCGTAAACTATTGCCTTCTGAAGACTTACTTAGGAAAGAAATATTTGGAATTGTAGAAGGGGTAGCTAAAATATCTGAAAAAATAAACCCCTCTCATGTTCCACCTTCTATAAAAGACTTTGTTGATGCAATGGAACACCTACTGAAAGCTCTACTACTTCCAATAGTAGAGAGAGTTAAGAAAATAGGTGTGCAGTTGGATATCCTCATGGAACGTCCTACTCTAAAAAACCCAATCAGTAAGGATATAGCTAAACCACCTGTCATAAAGGAGTCAGCAAAAATAATAAGTAAGGTTAAGAGTATACCTGCAGTTAGTACTCCTACTGCTCAACCTTCTTCTGATAAATTAAAACCAGTCAATAACAATGTTTCTACTGTTCCTTCAAAGACGCTTTTAAACCCACAGTCACAGTCTTCCCAAATAAATTCTCTCATGGAATCAGCCAGAATGGGTAACAAAAAGTCCATACCGGGCACGAATAAAGATGGTTTAAAATCCACAAGATCTCCACGCGAAAGAAACGTGGAATTACCTCCAGCTGCTTCACATAACGTTATTGTATTAACGGGGGTTTTGCCTTTACCTTCAGGATCCAATGAAAACCACTCCAGCCTGAAGAATAAAGTCATTTATTGGCTAAAAACTAACAGGCCATTGCCACCCCATATAGACGGTGATATTATCACTGTGAGACGGACTAATTGGGTTGGAGTGCGTCCTAAAGACATAGAGGGTGATGTAGTAATTATTACCTTCAAAGATCCTAGAGTTATGTTGCACATTAGGGACTGGTTTATAGATAATGACAGGGGTTCGATTACACCCAAAGTCTTATCTTACTTTTATCCGGAATCCCTAATGCCCCGCGATAGGCCCCGTCCTAGACAGCATTATGATAACTATTCTTTTCCTCGTCATCAAAGATTACCATATAACCCCTATCCCCCTAGGCATAGACTCATGGAAAATATATTCCCTTCTCCTTTTTCACATAACTTTACCGGATATGGCCAATATCTGCCATCTACAACTCCTTTTTGGAACTATCCTTGCTATAACCACTATGCACCTCTTTCTGGTTTGGACGACAACGAATGACTTTCCTCTCTTGGTATAGATAATTATGAGACGGAGAAGGAGCCTGGTAAATCCTCTAATGTATCACTGTCTAGCAGTGCCACCTTGTCCATAAACCTAGGTGACAAAGAGCTAGTAAGTGGTGAAACCTCCCTGGATTCCATAACTACCTTGTCTTGTGTACATCAGACAAACAATATAGAAACATCTTATACCCACTCTGAAAGTCGAGCCACATTCTTTGAACTACAGATTCTCAGCTGGAATGTGGCTGGTATTTCTACCAAAATAGCTATACCATCATGGCTGGATGTGGTCAATTCTTTCTCAATCTTATGTTTTCAGGAGACTTGGGTGCAAACCCCGATACATCTTTTGGGTTTCCAGACTTTCCATTCCTCAGCTATAGAGAGCAAGCAAGGTAGAAATAGGGGGGGGTTGTGTATATATGTTAATGTTGCTGTAGGTTTGAGGGTTCGGAAACATCTTTGCAGCGATTCGTATCAAATAATTGTTATCCAAATAGGCATATCACTGAGTCTACTAATAATTAACTTTTATAATAATATGCCGGAACAGGGTTTGGAGAAAACGCTACATGAATTATCCCATGCAGTTGCTTCTATTAAAGAGCAGTGCGGGGGGAGTGGGTGCTTGCCTTTATGGGCGATTTTAATTGTTATACCTGTCAATATGCTTTAAGGGGAACCTGTGAGTTTTTTTCCACCCCAGAAAATGACTCTGATGATATTTTAAATCATTTTTTGCACTCAAAAACAGGGGCAGTATTAAATAATTTTTTAGTTACTTTTAACCTAGCATTTGCTAATGACCTATGCTTTCCACTGAGACCATTTAAACCTTCCTTTCATGGAAGAGGCTCAAATTCGACTATCGATTTTGTACTCTTCTCTAGGACACATGCATCCCTGATATCATCTTGGGATACCCTTGATCATCATATATATGGCAACCATTATCCCCTGGCCCTCTCTATTTTGTTACCATCTTGTAGCAATCGTCACAATATTCCCTCCATAAGCTATGATCAACCAATTAAAATAGGGGCGACAAATGGTTATACCCTAAAATGGGAAAAAATTAATCCTGCTAGCCTCCTTAAATACCTGTTGCAACAGAGGTGGGATGAGGTACATATTTGTTTGACCCCGACAGAACATCCATAATTAATTCTCACTGCTTTTTTGAAAATACAGGAAAGTTTAAAAAAGCTACTTACCCGCCAGTTTAAGACAGGCCCTATTACACTCAAAGGGTGGTTTGACAAAAATTGCACCAGAGCTCTAAAATCTTTGAAGAAAGCTCTACATTCTATTCCAAAGCAACCTCTGGAGATTCGCCAGGCCCGAGCTCGATACCGCCTTGCCATAAAAAATAGGAAAAAATCTCTGAAGGCGGAAGCTTGGCGGACTATGTTATTAGCTTGTGAAAGCCGCGATTCCTCAGCATTCTGGAAATTTGTGAATGCCCCACTTCCGTGGGTCACATTGCCTGAGAGGAGGTTGGACTTGGCAATTGATGGAGACACATGGGCCGCTTACTTTCAACAGCTATATAGCAAACCAAGTCCCTCTAATATTTCTTCAGTGGTCCCAACTCCTTTTACCAACGGCACCACATTGGGCTTGAGTAGGGGTTCTTCTAGCATTGTTTTTTCATGTGAGGAAGTTATGCTCGCTATAAGAGAGAGCCCTTCTGGGAAGGCACCTGGCCCAGATGCCATTCCAGTGGACGTTTTTAAGGCCGAAATAGACTTTTGGGCCCCATTATTAACCTCTGCCTTGAACTCTGCAAATGCGTATGGCCAGATTCCAACTTGGGCCTAGGCGATTGTGGTACCCATATACCCTCTTGTTACCGCCTATCTCCCTTCTTGACTCGTTAATGAAGGTTGCGGGACCCATCATCTCAAAACGCATCCACAAATGGACAGAGGAGGCGGATGTACTTTCCAGACTTCAATATGGCTTCCGAACGGGTAGGGGTACAGTTGAACAGAGCTTGAACTTATACTTTTTAATGTCGAAATATGTGGAGGCAAAAAAGGGTAATCTTTTTGTAACATTTATAGACTTGAGCTCAGCGTTCGACTGCGTGGACCATGAACAGCTATGGAGTACTCTTGAGCATCAGGGGATGAATTTATCTATTCTCAACTTTATTATTAATTTGTATAGGGATGCGGGGGCTAGGGTGCGGTATGGCCAGAGGGGGGAGTGTTCCCCAAGATTCACTATTATGAGAGGGGTAAGGCAGGGGTGCATATTGGCTCCCCGGCTTTTCTCTCTCTACATAAATGCTGTTGGTGATCATTTGCAGAGCGTGGAATGCAACTATCCGAAGGTGGGGGGTCAAGCCGTCCCAATCCTGCTGTATGCCGATGACGCGGCTATACTGTCTCAAACAAGATTGGGGCTGCAAAGGGCAGTTACCAAATTTACACTCTTTATGCATGAAAGGGGCCTGAAAGTAAACATTGGTAAGACGTTCTCCTTGGCTTGTAGTAAGGGAACAAAGAAAACCCCATGTCCAATATTTATTGAAGGCCAAAAAATAGACACAGTTGAACATTTCCCCAATTTGGGCATCCACTTTCATAGAAAGGTGACCTGGCAGTCTGCTGTTAAAGCAAGGAGACTTGCTTTTACTAGAGCTATTGGGGCGCTCCGAGACTTTGCCAGTAAATTGGGGGGGAGACCAGTCAAGCAGCTCATTACCATCTACAGAGCAAAATGTGTCTCTACCGCTATTTATGGGGCGGGCCTCTGGGGGATTGATACTATATCGTCCATTCAGATAGTGGAAAATCAGTTCCTTAGGTACTTATTAGGGGTGCCAAAATCAACATCAATCTATATGATCCACATTGAGTTGAGGTTACCCTTTATTGCAGACGTAATTAAAACTGAGCCCCTTCTTTTGTGGCATAAGATTTGGACCACCACTGAGACTGCATTGAATCGAGAAATCATTTTGGATAACCAAAAATTGGAGGGGGCAAAACATACAAAATGGATGTTATATGTTAAAAATGTTTGCTGTGAAATTGGGCGCCCAGAGTTTTTTACTGACCCTTTGACCATGGAGCACATTACAAGGAAAGCCCTGAGAAAGCTTCTAATGGACCATCTAGAAGCAAAGAGGTGGTCTACTCAGAAACTTAAGAAATCGATTCTGGACTTTCAAAGGATTACTTTGACCCAGGGGCTACAATTATATCTTTTAACTGATATTCCTTGTTTTTCAAGAATGCTCCTCTCCAGACTTAGACTGGGCTCCTTTTTTCGGCTAGTGACCTTTCCTTCCTGCAATGACTGGTCCCAAAATTTGCCCCCCTGTCCATGTGATGACACCTCACCCCAATCCAACATCCATTCTATATTATTTTGTAAATACTATGTAGCCCCCAGAAAATCTTTATTGAAGCCATTACTGAAGATTTGGGGATTGAGGTCTTGTAAAGATGCTTTTGATCGATTGCAACAGTTGGAGGATAGGAATGTGATATTCACCATGGAAAAGTTCTTAAAACTGCTGTTAAAATTTAGGAACTCGATAGCATAGGTTATATATATCTGCGATTTTATCCATCTTACTTATATTGTTTTTATGATATATGTTTTATCTCCTGTTTGTTGTGCTTTTCATTTGGCTTATATTTGCCTCTTTACAATTTAATTAATGTAATGTATGCTTTCATGATATCCTTGTGATAACGAATAAAGCTTATAATTTGATTTGAATTTGAGTTCATAAAGTACCTGATAACCTTTGACATAATAATGCTTCAAGAGACTTGGGAAGATAAGCACTTTGGCCTGCAAGGGTATACCACCTACTCATTCCCAGGAACAAAGGTATCAGCCTTCGGCCGCCGCTCGGGGGGCTTACAGTTTCTTGCCTCAATAACTGAAATTGGGGAGCTTCTCCCTGTCACCATACATTTAACACCACCAAGCAGTTCAAACCACAAAGGTAACACTCATGCTTAACCAGTCAAAACAGGACATCATAATAATAAATGCGTACGTGCACCCAAAACAAAAATCAAAGGCAGCGAAGGAGCTGCTTTTGGAATTGCAGAGAGTAATGGAAGAAGAGTCAACAGATCTTATAATTCTGGCTGGTGACTTCAACATGCACCTCCTAGGGTCTACTAAGGAAGAAGATTCAATGCAGGACCTCTAGAGTGCATGGGGTATTCCAACACAAAGCCAAATACAGTCCACCAAACCATATAGGATTGCAATGAATTTACTTAAGGACCTAGAACACCAAAATATGAGAGCCTTGAACGGACAGTTTAAAGATGACAGCCCACCAGCAGCCACGTACCACTCAACTGCCATATCATCACATTCAGACTTTACTTTTACGACTCTGACTCAGTTGAACAAAATAGCTACCTTCAAGATCGGTAACAACGAATTTAGCGACCACCTCCCACAAGAGTTGTATCTTCATATAAGACCCTGCCAAACCCCAGAAATCAACAACTCCATCTTGCTGGAGGAAACTACCAACCTAAAAAGAATAGGGTGCAACTCCAATAATATAGACAAAAAAGCAGCAAGAGCCAAAGCTCTATACAATCAAGGTCAAGTCGATTCAACCCATCCAATAGAAAGCTAGGAAACATTTGTCAAATCCCTAGTAGACAAATATTCACATAGCAATGGCTGGAAACAAGGGAAAGTGGCAGCTGCTCAAATCAACGCACAAAATAGCCCTGTCTCTAAAAAACTAAAGCAAACTATAAATCGAACTCTAAATCAACAACGCAAATCCCAAAATAACTTGAGATTACAAGGCACACTCCGTGAGCTAAAGACCTTATTAAAACGAAGGAGATGGGAGAAGAAAAGAGCAGAGGATAATGATTTTTGGGCGAAACTTATGTTCGATGGAAACCAGAAAAATAGTGCCAAATTCTGGCAATCAGTAAACAAATTGCATCATCCAAATCACCATGGTATCAATTCCAACATCACTGAAGCCACCTGGGCTAATTATTTATTTAAACATTTCAACGATCAAGAACCTGAAACAGCAGTTTTCTAGGCCTTCTCGAGTCACGCTATAAAATCTAATTAGGGTTGGAAGAAATCATAATCTTCTAAGTGATGCGGGTATCGAACCATCTCCCTTCTACCGTAAGGGGATGATGGGCGGAGTGTTTGAACATTGCAAGCACTCACCCCCAGTCACAGACCTGGGTTGAATCCATCATTATTCTTTAGCTCACTTTGCCACCCCAGTTCTGACATGGCCATATGCAAATCAGTCTGACCCTGTGCCTCATGGGAACATTCCAAAAACCAATGGATTTAGGCCCAGATCTCTGTACTGGGGTGAATGTATGACATTGTTCTGCATTCTGTCCATCAACTGTTGTTTTTGCATTTCTCACCCGAGTGGGATGGGTATGCTCAGGCGTGAGTCCCGTGCTCTCAATGCCACTGGAATCAAGCTATCCTGGCTGATGAGGGCTGAAAGCCCGAAACCGGTCCTAGGATGCTTGTTTCCAATCCAGGGAGGACCTGGCTTGGCAGTTCGGGCTGGACTGTTCCCATGGGGCACAGGGTCAAGACTGATTTACATATGGCTGGGTTCAAACTGGAATGGCATGGTGAGCAAAAAAACGATGGATTTAGACCCAGATCTCTGTACTGGCATGAATGTATGACATTGTTCTGCATTCTGTTCATCAACTGTTGTTTTTGCATTTGTCACCCCGAGTGGAAGGGGTATGCTCAGACGTGAGTCCCGTGCTCTCCATGCTACTGGAATCAAGCTATCCTGGCTGATGAGGGCTGAAAGTCCAAAACCAGTCCTAGGATGCTTGTTTCCAGTCCAGGGAGGACCTGGCTTGGCAGTTCGGGCTGGACTGTTCCCATGGGGCACAGGGTCAAGACTGATTTGCATATGGCTGGGTACAAACTGGAATGGCATGGTGAGCAAAAAATGATGGATTTAGGCCCAGATCTCTGTACTGGGGTGAATGTATGACATTGTTCTGCTTTCTGTCCATCAACTGTTGTTTTTGCATTTGTTACCCCGAGGGGGACTGGTATGTTCAGACGTGAGTCCCGTGCTCTCCATGCCACTGGTATCAAGCAATCCTGGCTGATGAGGGCTGAAAGCCCAAAACCGGTCCTAGGATGCTTGTTTCCAGTCCAGGGAGGACTTGGCTTGGCAGTTAGGGCTGGACTGTTCCCATGGGGCACAGGGTCAAGACTGATTTGCATATGGCTGGGTTCAAACTGGAATGGCATGGTGAGCAAAAAACGATGAATGTAGGCCCAGATCTCTGTACTGGGGTGAATGTATGACATTGTTCTGCTTTCTGTCCATCAACTGTTGTTTTTGCATTTGTCACCCCGAGTGGGACGGGTATGCTCAGACGTGAGTCCCGTGCTCTCCATGCCACTGGAATCAAGCTATCCTGGCTGATGAGGGCTGAAAGCCCAAAACCGGTACTAGGATGCTTGTTTCCAGTCCAGGGAGGACCTGGCTTGGCAGTTCGGGGTGGACTGTTTCCATAGGGCACAGGGTCAAGACTGATTTGCATATGGCTGAGTTCAAACGGGAATGGCATGGTGAGCAAAACAAATGGATTTGCGCTCAGATCTCTATACTGGGGTGAATGTATGACATTGTTCTGCATTCTGTCCATCAACTGTTGTTTTTGCATCTTGTGTAGAAGACATGCAAAAAGAATCCCTGGCAGAAGCAATAAGCAAACAAATATCCAGAGGCAGATGGGCAGGAGCACCGGACCCAAACGGCATACCACCGTTGTTATATAAACAGGACTCTGACTTCTGGAGCAATGCACTAGTCCCAGTAATAGGACACGCTTTAAGAACTACAGCAATCCCAGAGTCATGCAGAGGCTCAATCATCAGTCCTATATTCAAGCAAGGAGTGAGATCCACTCCAAACAACTATCACCTTATAGCCTTGATAGATACTGAGACTAAATAGTATGCAGGGTTTATACTTAAAGACCTGGTCACCTGGTCCATAAGAAACAGTATTATACCAACGACTCAAACAGGTTTCCTCCAAGGGCAAGGAACCATAACCAACATTATGGCCTTAACCATGCTCATGGATGCAGCGAAGCAATGTAAATATCCCCTATACCTTTGCTTCATAGATTGCTCAGAAGCCTTCGACCATGTTGACCGTTCCAAGCTCTGGCAAAAACTGAAAGAATGTGGGATACCTCCACCCCTCCTAGACCAACGGATACAGCTGCATACCGACACATGGATCATCAGAATTAAATTAGGCGCTGGGAAGCATCTCTCAAGAAGAATCATCACTACAAAGGGATTAAAGCAAGGATGTGTCCTGGGCCCTTTGCTTTTTAGCCTTTTCCTGACTGACCTGCCGGCAGAACTGGACGCTTACTACTCACATGCCCCGAAGTTAGGTGGCATGATACTGACAAACTTACTTTATGCTGACGACCTAGTGCTGATCAGCAGAACTCCGATAGGACTCCAGCACCTTCTAGATGCCACCCAAAAATCAAATGTTATGGGCGTAAATCATCACAAGAAGTCCATTCCTAGCTGGTACCTGGACGGCAAACATCTGGACCAATTAACAACCTATAAATATTTAGGTGTGCTATTAGACAAACACTATTCTTTTAAGCCACAGCTAGAATCCTTACGAAGGAAGTGAGGAAGGACCTGCTTGGCATAAAACCCCCTGAAGATATTGCTGCCAGACTCAACGCTTGATCCCTTTTTAAAAGTCCTGCGAGCGAAACTACAGCCAACAATCACCTACGGGAGCGGATCCATGTCTGATAGAGACACTGCTATCCTCGACTGTATAATTGCAACCTCCTATCGTGCGATATTCCAGCTCCCCAGATGTGTTTCACCTGGCCAAATAAGACTGGAATTTGGTCTCCAAAAATGGGAAACAGAAAGGCAGGGAGCCTTCTTAAAGAGCTGGCACAAAATCAGAGCTGCTGACATAAGGTCCTTGAACAATCAGCTCTGGCTTGAGCTGTCCCGCACTGGAAAGCTGCCAGCTAATGTCTACCTTCATGTTCCCGGTCTGACAGACTCCTGGAACACTCCAATGGGCCATTTGGTTTTCAAGCAGTTAGTAAGAAAATCGACAAGGCTCATATCGGTCATAGAGGACAAGAAAGAGATATCCAAGTGAGCTCATGGTTGGGTCGTACTCAACAATTACGATGTTCTTCAACCTCAAACCTACCTTAAGGTCGGATCCAAGCTTGTGACCTAAGAAAAATTCCTAAGGCTACAGTTGGGAGTCGGCCCGATCAACCCTTTTGTGCCACCGTGGGAAAGAAGAGGGGGCAATCAGTTTTGCCGTCTGTGTGCGAATGACTTTGAGACTTTGATCCATATTATATGCATATTCAAGAAGCTAGATGACATCCAGAAAAAACTGTTAAAACCACTATTTAACCAGCATGGAGTGAGGTCCTGTAGGCAAGCATTGATGCTGTGCTTCAATCCAACCTTAGTGCAGCTAAACTGTCGCCTTACAAATTTTTTCGATCTGACAGCATTGAAACTGAAAACACCTGTGCCAACAGTTAGGACCCACTATAGAGGGTTGTAGATGCTGTATTGGACCCCTCTACTGGTTTAAAACTAGAAAGTTTATAAAATTGACTTCATACAGGCTCGTAAATCTGTGCCAGCGGTGCTATTACACTCAAAAACAATTTTATGTCTTTTAACTAGCAGCCCGTCCCGATGTTGTCCGGGAGCAATCAGGCTTCTGGGCCCCCGCCCGCCCTGACGTTGTCTCAGGCTTCAGGGCCCCCGCCCGCCCCGACGTTGTCCGTGGGTCCCCCGGAGCGCACCCGCCACTTTCAAGGCCCCCAATGAGCCGCACACGGGCCGCTTCACCTACCTCATCCGCCGCTCCTCCCCGCCTGTCCCCCGCTCCTCACCGCCTGTCCGCCGCTCCTCACCGCTCCTCCCCGCCTGTCCGCCGCTCCTCCCCGCTCTCATGTCCACCGCTCCTCCTCGCGCTCCTGTACGCCTCTCTTCCCCGCGCTCCTGATGTCAGCACGCACGTCACGGCCGCGCTACTTCCAAGGGACTACTTTTTTTTAAATCGTAAATATTTTAAAGAACGTATATTTTATTTTTTCATATAGCCTATGTCCATCTGCAGACCCTGACAATTACAACGATGTATCGGGTGTTTGGATTGGTGCTGTGGTTCCTGAGTTTTCCCGCCTCAAAGTTCTCTCTTTATAATAGTAGTATAGATATAGATATAGATTATATATATATATATATATATATATATATATATATATATGCTGCAAGAGACGAGGAAGACCCAGGTTCAGTGCAAGTTTAGATATTTATTTTTGTGCTTGCCATCTCGTCACGACTCGTTTCGGCAGATCCCTGCCTTGATCACATGACAACAGTGTCGTGAGATACACCTCATTTTAAAGTGACAGTGCTGTGATAGGCATAAAAGAAATACTGTCAGTATTTTTTCACTTAACATTTTTGTAGAATACATGATTCCAATTTCTATCAGTATTTCTTCACCAAACATTAATGTAAAATACATAATCCAATTTTTTTTTCTGTTCGACAATGATTAAAGTGACATCCGTGCTTAAATGCATTGGCCCGTAACTCATAAGTATCAATTGACATATATTCCATTGTAAATGTCATATTTGTGAGTTGCTTATTTCACTGTATTACATCCAATATTGACACCTACCCTCTTTCGGTATCAAACAGCCCACCTTATTTTGCATTAAATGTTTCAACCATCATTGTGTGTATTTAATCCAATGCCTATAAAATCATATAACGTGTATCCCTAGAACCCACCCCATAACTGAATTATTTCTTAAGATATTTTTTGTATTTTTTGTTAAACAAACAAACGAACAGTGCTCCCTAACAGTGTTAAATTAAATTAAATTGAGTAAGATTTTGTTTCTAACCAATTGCATAAAAAGTCATCAAGGCACTAGTGTGCAGCCATTTTGCTCCAGAGACCACCATAGCTTATACTTACTTAAGTCGTAGGAAAACAGGTTTACCTTATTCTAGAATTTAAGATTCCATATTTATAATCATGAATGATTCCCACAGTTAATCATTTATACCATCAGGTTATCTATTAATTCATCCATAAATAATTAAGAAATCTTAAAATCTAATTGCCATAATATGCCATAGTACCAAAAATATATATATATATTTTTCTATTTACAATAAGAACATTCTAAAAAAAATCCTATATTTCATTTGTTTTATACATAATTTGATAACGATATTGAAGAGCCAGATGGCATGCTCTTCAAAAAAGTTTGTGAGATTGGAACATTGACGGTCACAGTATATAATCTAGTTACTCATTCCAAATATGTGTACAGAACCTCACTCATATACAAACCATTAGGTTGCTTGGTATCTAATAAAAGAATATAGTGATTCTCCAACCTGCGCAGCATCCCCTCTCTGTCCCCTCCTCTCCTCTGTATCGGTACAGTGTCTAACAGAAAATATCTGAGGTCTTTGGGTTTGCCACCGTGCACATCATGAAAATGTCGGGCCACAGGGTAACTCTGGTCATTGTTGTTAATTGCCCTTATATGTTGTAATATTCGTCTGTGGCCTGGCAACTTGGAACTCCCTACATATCTCAAGTTGCAGCTGCACTCCAACACGTAAACCACATACTCGCTCTTACAAGTAAGGTGATGTTTACTGCTTGGTGGTTTCGTACTGAAGGCGGTAATGTAAGAGGTCCTATTCACTCCATATGTGCATGCCTTACATTGAGGGCATTTATAGAATCCCTTACGTGCCATTGACAAACCTGTAGAGTCCTTGTACTCAGGGCTGCTCTTTACCAATATATCAGCCATGGAGGTGGCTTTCCTGTATGTAATAGCATGAAACTCAGGAAGATGACTACCTATTATAGGGTCATCCTTCACAACATGCCAATTGCGCTGTATGATTTTACGTAAATCCTTATGCTGTCTATTGTAAGTCAAAATCAGCCTAGGGGAGTCCTGTATTTCTTGGGCATTATCAATCTGTGGTTGTTTACGATTGCCCATACTTCCTTTAAGCTCCTCCCTTATTTTAACAGTGGATTTGGCAATTGCAGCATCAATCACTTTGGCACCATAGCCCCGTTCTAAGAACCTGGCCTTACTTTCCTGCTGATGCTTTTTGAGTTCATCCTCCTGGCTGCATATTCTGCGCAGCCTTAGCATTTCCCCATACGGGATGCTGTGTATAAGGTGTCTGGGGTGTGCGCTTGTTGCGTGTAACAACGTGTTCCCTGCTGTTTCTTTTCTGAACAACGTTGTACATATCTTATTGTCCACTATATTTACTGATACATCCAAAAATGATACATGACAATTACTTATGTTGTGCGTAAATTGTAAATTGATGTCATTAACATTGATCTGTCCAATAAAATCCATGGCTTCTTCCCGGGAACATTTCCACACAATTATCAAATCATCTATGTATCTAAGCCAAGATACAATCTTGTCTGTATATATGTCGGTATATTGCCTCCTGAGGACCAGTTCTTCCCACCAGCCCATAAAGAGGCAAGCGTAGCTGGGGGAAAAACTGGCCCCCATAGCTACCCCCTGAACTTGGCGATACATTTGTTTGTTAAACAAAAAATAATTGTGTTCCAAACAAAAAGTCAATAGGTCCATAAGCATTCTGTTATGTTCTGCAAACTCCATATTCCTTTGGCCTAGGAAATGTTTCACTGCTCTTAGTCCATCTTGGTTCCTAATGCAAGTGTACAAGGATGACACATCAAGGGTGATTAGATAATATCCATCTTGCCATTTAATCTTGTTAATCTTTGATAGGAAATCTCCTGTATCTTTTGATAAAAGATTCCAGCCCCACCACATGCTCCTGTAAAAAATAGTCGATGTACCTAGAAAGATTTTCTAGTGGGCCATCACATGCTGCAATTATAGAACGGCCAGGAGGTTTTGCATGGTCCTTATATATCTTCGGTATAAAGTATATTACCGGTGTTTTGGGGAATTCTTTTTTTAGGAACTTAAACTCATCATTGTTTAATAATCCCAAGCTCTTCCAAGCCAGTAATTTGGTACATAGGTCATCTTGCATGCGCTTGTAGTTGAGTGGTGTGCTATTGACATAACATTGATTGTCCCCTAGATGTTTGTTTGCTTCAATAAGATATTCAGAGAGGGGCCACAGCACAATATTCCCTCCTTTGTCCGAATTATTATTACGACCTTATTTTCCTTTTTCAATTTGTCAACCAGCAAACCGTACTTAATTTCTTCATTGGAACGATGTCTTTTTGTTGATTGGATTCTCCTATTCAGTTTTTTCACTTGTGCCACTACAATTTCATTAAAGACATCTATCGAATCCTTTATCATGATTGGCACAAACTTAGACTTGATTTTAAAAGGTGTTTCCGGTTTGGTATTGCCCAGGCTTCTTACTTCTTGTGTGGTCAGAACTGGAAAAGGTGTTAAGGAAATCTCACTGTCCTGAGATGCTATATTGTGGGGAGCCATGCTGGGTGTGTTAATGATACTTTGAGCCGCAGCTAGGGTTTCATAGTCACTTGACACCAAATTGATATTCTTGTTTCCTGTGTCAACGCTAGTTGTATTTTTCAATTTGCCCCTCGATTGCAGCTTGTGAAATTTCTGGAGCTTTAGTTTGCGAATGAACAGAAAAATATCAGCTCTAGTTCTTGTATATTGGAAGTTGGATTCTGGGCAGAAAGATAAACCTAGTGACAGTAGTTGCTTCTCCGCCACTGTGAGGGCTACTTCAGACAAATTTATGATGGTATTTGAATTCGTTCCGACTTCCGCCATATTGTCTCTTCCTCTCCTCATTGACTGTGATTTGTGTTTTTCTTTCTCCACGAACCCCGGTTCCAGCTTCCTCGTACTGTCGCGTTTCCTCTGGGCGGCCCTGCTCTCCCGCCTGCTCCTCGTGCGCCGTTTTTTGCCGGGTGCGCTATTGTTGCAGAGCGAAGGGTCTCCCGCCTACTTTGCCGTATATATTCCAGCTCTTCCCCCATCGTTGGTTTAATGGCGTTGCTGCTTTCATCGCCTTCCTCTGAACCACTTTCAGTGTATACACTCGACCCTGAGACTGAAGGGGTCTCGGGTGCAGAGTTCACTGACTGTTGTGCTGCCAAAGTGGGTTGATTAGGCACCTTTCCTGCATTCTTCCTCACGACATCATATTTTCTTGAGAAGGTAAAAATCCTTACGTTTATATATATAAAGTCTAAACAGGAAGCCCCAAATTAAAGCAAAGCCACACGAAGTTCAGATCAGCACGTTTATTTGCATCCATTTCACTGCTCGCTCCTTGACAGCTTTCAGAGCAATCTTTGAACATGTAAAGCCTGACGCGTTTCAGGAAATAATCCTTTCTTCAGAGGCATTGTTCACGAAGGGCTGGAAGAGCAGTTTTTGGCCGTGTCTGCTCATATAATCACTGGCACCTGCCACAGTGGGCGTGGCTAAATCGCAAAGCCTTCTGTGCCTTGTAGTACGCTGGCCCTCTTCCCACAGTGGGGCCACTCAACAGTCCTTGCAATTTGAACCAAGTATTCACCAAGTGGAGTAAAGTAAAGCGCTGTAAGCCCTCAGATTGCGCTTTGCAGCAGTGAATTCGTGCTCAAGGCAGCGCCACCTGCATTGGAGCTGCTCTTGTCTTCGTTCCGTCTTTGCAAGCCCCTTCTCAGAGCCTGCACAAACCCTTCGTAAGGTGGGCCTCGCTTCTCGACTGAAGGTGGGCCTCGCTTCTCGACTGGGCAAACAGCCGATATCCATATAGTCTAAACAGGAAGCCCCAAATTAAAGCAAAGCCACACGAAGTTCAGATCAGCACGTTTATTTGCATCCATTTCACTGCTCGCTCCTTGACAGCTTTCAGAGCAATCTGCGGCCGGCGCTACTTCCAAGGGACTACTTTTTTTTTAATCGTAAATATTTTAAAGAACGCATATTTTATTTTTTTATATAGCCTATGTCCATCTGCAGACCCTGACAATTACAATGATGTATCGGGTGTTTGGATTGGTGCTGTGGTTCCTGAGTTTACCCGCCTCAAAGGTTCAAAGTTCTCTCTTTATAATAGTAGTATAGATATAGGTCACAAAACAAAAGCATTTTTAACCTTGTACCTCATTTTTAATTGTTTTATTAATACAACATTTCTGGAATTAACCTGTAATGGTCTAAATGCAGTGGATTTAATTAATCATGCATAATAAAATTTACTTACTTACTTATAATGGGGAATTTCTACTCAATTCCTGATATATGAACCAATATGATAGTCCAAGACAAATCAGCATAAACTAATACAATAAATGTTCATCAATTTAGATTGCGTTGTTTATATTATACATTCACTGTACGACCTTGAAATACAGATAACAGGGAACTTGACACAGACGTATGTCACCTTAGGTACTTGTCAAGGTCATTCTCTGGATGATTTGAGATCACTGCTTAATTTGAGCCGGTGGTTACCGGATGGGGTCACCAGCACTTATTTTTTGGAACCAACACTTATTTTTCTGCATCAGACATTGGCGGGAGCAAGAGAGGGAAAGCACACTAAGAAGAAAGAACTAGGATGAGAAAGACAGGGAAACGTCACAAAGGGAGAAAACAGGAGTCTATAACGGTGAAATAAAGGGACAGAAGTGTCTGGTAGCGGATTAAAGAGGATTGAGATGGATTAAAGTCCATGTACCCTCGGTATTCGGTGTGCTATTATTTAATTGCACTGTCCGCAGGTTTCAGAGAAGAGCTTTGGGCACCAGCACTCATTCTACTAAACATTAAGTACTATTTGAGATTTCACAGGTTCTTCAAAAGGGAAGATCAGATGGTATCTAGGTCAAAAGTAGACAGACTATCTTAACAATCAGATAGAAAATGGAGTCAGGTATTTGGGTTTTTATGGCATCCATGGCTTTTACGTCTGAATATGATGTAACTGAGGCAAATGCATGTATAACCTTATGTTCAGGGATTCTGTCAGAGATGCATCAAGCTAAACACCGCTCGCAAAGGGGCAGATTCTCAGATTCTCAGCCTTGCAGTATGGTGCAAGGGTGCCTACGTTGGCGCTACACTGCTAAGTGTAGCGCCAGCACAGGGGGAAATGCAAGGCTGCACCATATCCTTGAAAATACGGTGCAGCCTTACGTTTTTGAAGTGGGGCGTTAAGCCATGACGTCTTACGCCTCACTCGGCCTCTTCCTTGTACATATGCCCCACAGGCTCCATTTGCAGGGTGTCCATACTGCAAGAGGACAACAGCCATTTGTCACTAAGTTCAGAAAGTCACTTATTTCACAGAGAGTGCAATAGGGTTTATGAACACTTTTGCTCAGCTGGATAATGTGTACTCCGTGTTGTTGATTTCCTTGTTGGATCTGAAGGAACATAACAATGCAAACAGCCAATAAGTAGAAGGATGGTAGGGAATCCTTCAAAAAAGACTGGAGAACAAAGAATTTATAAAAGGACGGGATTAGTCTGACACACCCTTAAATCCTGTCACCAGACTAGATCTCATGTCCATAAAAAAGTGCACAATGTCAGTGTTCTTAGATGCATTTAAAATGAACATTATGAGCAAAATGAGTTAGGTATATTGTTTGTAACAGCCTCTGAATCTCTGAAGCATTTTTTGCTGTCTAGAAATCATAAATCCTTGCCACAGAATTGAAAGGAACTTCCCTTTTTTTAGTAACACTACGACCAGTTTCCTAAAATGCATTTCTTTCAAATCAAATCTAGGCCAAGGGATGCCCATGGATTACATACTAAGGTGGGGGTAAACGGCTAATCCACAACACTGTATTGTTTTAGAAAGCGTAATCACATAAATTTGACTCGTTCCAATCAGTAGCAACAGATATTGGTTAAATTAAATAAGAATTATTAATTAATAGTTTATGGAGTGTGCAGTTTGACGAAATGGTAATTGCCAACAAGACACAATGTATTTCAAGCATCACAGTGTTACACATTCCATGCAAAGAAATTGAATCGCACAGTGACCTAAAGGATTTGTGTTAGAGTCATTTGGGGCCATATAGCTTAACCTTCAGTAGGGGATTTGGGAGGAAATGTAAGTTCCATCTTGGTTTGTATAATTTATCTCAGAGTTGGAAATGTTCATATGTAGTTCCCAATTGCTGTACAATGTTAAATCAACTTTTAGTACTGAGAGCTGTCCGTGCGCGCTGGAAGACCTCGGGCGTGGTTTACTGTTATCCACAGAGCGGACGCTGGGATCCTGTGTGTGGCATTTACCAGGCAGGGGGACCCCCTAAAAGCGGGAGCCAGCAGGGGCAAGAAAGATTTACCGACCGGTCCTTTGAAGCTTTAGGAGAAATTTCAACACTTTTTACAACATCAATTCTAAAGGAAGAATTTATTAAAGGTGCCACTTACCAGGATTCGGGGGCAGCAGGAGAGAGGGCAGACACGCCGACACCGCCAAGAGTCACCATTAGCAGGACCACTCGCACCGCGGCCCCGGGACTGCATTTCCCGGCGGGCTGAGCGGCGGCGCGTCCCTCCCACACACCAACAGCGCCAGGAGGCGCATTAAAGCAGCGCGACCCCCGCCTTGCGGGATGCGGGCGGGATGCCGGGCTAAGCTCGGGACAAGGGCGGAGCCATCTGCGGCCATCAGAGGCCAGAGGAGGCCGGGACGGGGGCACCCCCCTTGGTACTTAACTAAGAAAGGAAGAAAAAAGACAAAAGGTACAGATACCCATTGACAATCCCCAGTTTTCTTATAGGTCCTTCCCAAGCGTCATCATAGTGGAACTGTTGAACTATTTCCTGGTAGTTGATGCTGATTTCGCTATGACCTGCAAGGGGGGTACCAGAAATATTTCCTCCCAGAGTGACTTGCTTAGGGGAACGATGGACTACTATATAAAGAGGGTAACACTCCCCATTGCCAGTGAACTAGAGAGAATAGAACAATCCCCAGCCATGGATAGCTCTCCCAGTATGTGTTTTTCCTTCACAGAAAGCCGATGGAGCTCCAGATATATCACTACTGGAGGAACTAAACAAAATGTGTAAATCCACGTACGCTCCTGTGGAATCAGGAAATGTGCAAATTAGTGCTCCTATCTGCGCTATAGCAACGACTAGTCCTCGGTCCAGCAGTCAACCTCAACTAACTCAAAGCATACAGGGTACTCCCCTTATAACACGACCATAAGAAAACTCGCAACCTGCAGTGTTCCCTCAGGTCTTTTCTGCTAAAAGGAAAAGAGATGGGGTCAAACAAATGGGGAGTCAGGCCAAGCATCAAAAACTAAACCCAAATCCCCCACTTCCCAACACTCCCAGCACTGCCACCTCGAATGCACCTATCCATGCTTCTTTATTGGCCTCGATCGGAACTATGATGAAGTCAATAATATCCCCGCTGATTGATAAAATGACTAGCTTAGGGGATAGGCGCACGGGTGTCGAGGAAGCAATTAAGGCCAATTTGTTACTTGTAAAAACTATGGCAGGACCCACTCAACCACAGCGTCCAGCCTCCACAGAAATGCCTAAAACCACCACGCTAAGTAAGACCACCCGTAATCAATTAGTAACCCCACATTTGAAAACCTTAAATCCTCCGAAAGCTGCCACAACAGTACGGAGTTCTTACCCTAGAGTAGGGCCGAACAAAGAAACGACATTACATAAGGGAACAGCGGTTAATCGTGACAATATGTCATTTAAAACCAACCATCTACATTTGCCACCAGAGGCCGCTCCTATTGTGTGCGTCCTCTCGGGAGTACTAGAACTTACAAAGGGGAAACATGAAAGACATCAGGACCTAAGAAACAAGGTTGTGTTCTGGCTAACCAAAAATAGACCTCTGCCACCCAACATCGATGGCACCATACTAAGGGGGTCATTATGATGGCGGATTTCCCGCATACTCCGGGCCGGCGGAAGCCACCGCCGGCCCGGAGTATGTGGGAAATCCGCCGAGGAGGCCTGAAAGACCCACCGCCAAATCAGGATGGCTGGTGGGTCTCACAATCTGTCCGCCGCTTTTCCGCCGCGGTCGGAAGGCGACCACGGCGGAAAAGCACTAACATGGCTGGCGGTGTCTATCAGACACCGCCAGCCATATTAGGATGCAGGGAAAGTAATGCTTTTCCGCGGCGGGTTTTCCGCCGTGGAAAAGCATACGGACAATCACTTTGGGGGCCCGTTGCGGGCCCCCTGGGTGAAGGTTGCGCGGTGCCTGCCGCTTTGTGCATGCAAATGCACAGCTTTCGTTTTTTACATTGCGGCGGGTGCTGCTTCAAGCAATGTAATGTAAAACATACAGGATGTGACCGCCAGGGTGGCGGTCACATCCTAATTGCCATGGAGGGACCGCCGCTGCCCCTGCGGACGGTCCCTCCTACTCAGGGGTGGCGGACGGACGCAAGTCCGTCCGCCATCCTAATCGGCCCCTTAGTGTTAGAAGGGTGGGCTGGCTAGGACCTCTTCCAAAGGATATTGCGGGCAATTTGGTACTTGTAAAATTCAGGAATAAATACGTCGTCCTATATGTCCAATCTTGGCAGCCACAAATAGGAGATGGTCCTATATCTATCTGGAGCCTAAGTGAATTCTACCCTAGAACATTATATGTCCAGTCGCAATGTCAAAAAGCACGGAGCAACCACCTGATGGGCAGAAGTGGTCTTGTATCGAGTGGTCGCATCATCTCCATGTTTAATCAATTTGATCTACTATCTCGCTCCTCAATGATTAGCTGATTTATTCTATCAATTTAATTCCATTTTAACAGATGTTATTTTTTATGAAATGAAATGTATTGGTGTATATTTATGTACTGTTGTTGCTTTTATGATTTTTATACTGAAATCGAATAAAGCTAATCTAATCTAATCTACTGAGAGTTTTTTAAGGTTTTCGTGGTTCCAAATCCCAGACAGATAATCCTCTAGATAGTTTTATTGAAGTCAATCATTTCTTTACGTGCAATGCATGCTTGAATGGGGCTTCATTACCTTGAACCTGCCAAAATGTTGTTCCCCAAAAACTATTAATATTCTCTTTCTGGTGCTCATATCCCTGTATGGCCACATTTTGGTTGAATTCTCTGAATAGATCAGTTTCTTAGTAGTAATTAAACATCACAATACTCCCATTGTTTGTTATAGTATATTTCTCTAGAATAGCTACTTTGATGTATGTGATAGTGTGCATAATGATGAAAACAATAGATTTCTATGTAATTCAATACATTCAAATAAGGATCTCATTATTTAAAGTGGTATATGACTGTAAATCTTACATCATACATTTTGCAGTCTCAGTGTTCCAGTCTTCCAAAATAGGACAAGGAATAATCACACCACTCAACACATATGGCAATTGCAATGTCTCAGTGGGTCCCATAACCTGATCGGGAACCCTTTTTCAAACTATGCCCTTGAGCACTGAATCATCTGTAATATTTGCAGTGTAGAGTTCTCATTGAGTTCTGTGGGATGAGAGATGCGGGTGAAGTTCTCGAACCACGGGTTGTGGAACAGTTCTTTCAGTGATGTAATGTTCATTTCATGTGCCCAAATAGACTAAGTTACTTCCGCCTGTTTTGTCCCAATTCGCAAGTTGCGCACGATTTGGCGGTTCTCTAGCAAAGAGGCCAGTATCTAAATTGTGATTGCCCTTATTCTGTCAAAAATTGACTATGGAATTGCCCTTTACCTTGGCCTTCCACAGTATCAGAGACACCGTCTTCAAATGATTCAGAACCAAGGGGCTAGAATTATCTATCTTAAGGATAGACGCTGCCATATCACCCCACTGCTTAAAGATCTCCACTGGCTTCCAGTGGAGCAACGAGCTAAGTTTAAAACTGGCTGCATTCTTTTTAAATCCATTCAAGATACTGGCCCAAGTTTCATCTCTTCGCAAATCAGTAAGCGCGTACCTCCTCGTACCCTGAGATCTATACATCTTCTGATGGTGCCCAGAATTAGATAAAAATGTATTGGAGGGACCCGGTTTTCTTTTTTGGGCCGATGTTCTGGAGTTCACTTCCTATTTCACGCAGGCTTGAGGTTGATTATGTGCGGTGTAGGAGACAACTTAAAACCTGGCTGTTCTCTCTAGCTTACAATTAGATGCATCCTGCTTGCTTTCTCTCTGCTTAGACTCCCTAATGCCAAGAGACCTGTTGGTGGACGTGCGCTTTGACAAATTCTCATATAACATAACATAACATTTAGTAGCAGAGGGATAACAATCAGCAGTGTTTGGACAAAATGTCAAATGTTTTTTATCAGGAGACAGAAATATCGGAAAATAATATTGTGATACAAAAATATGATGCAGAAATATTGTTGTCAAGAATATCTGTTTTTTAGGTGAGTAATACTGTTATAAAGAATATCATTGTTGTTAAAATAGTTTTCAATCATGTAGTTGTAAAAAATATCATTTTTTATTTTTCATGTGCTTTACTTTATATATTATTTGTATGTGTTGTTGTTTTGTATAATTGTTATTCATTTTTTAAATATAATTTTTAAATTTAAGTGATTGCGATTATTTTATTTCTAATAGCAATTTATGGTGTTTTAGCCGGTTGTTGGGTTTGTAGGGGGATAGTGCAGAAAGTTAATTAAGTAATACCTAATTATTTATTAATTAATAATTGTCAAGAAAGTATGTGATTGATATTAATTATGTACATTATGTAATACTGATTTGTTTAATTTTTATTTTAGATATTGGTTGCTAGGTTTGTAGGTTATAGGTTGGGAAGTTATGTAAGTAATTATTATAATTAGTTATGAATTTGTATTATTATTTTAATTGTTTAATACTTATGTATATTGTGTAATGATTATATATTTTAGTTACATTTTAGGCATGTGATACTGGGTTTTTAGGGATATAGGTTGGAAGTAAATTAAGTAATAATTAATTCACAGTTCATTATAATTGTTAATTAATTTTCTAACTGATTATTAATTATGTAAATTGTGTTGTACTTAATTTTTGTAGTTACATGTTAGGTGTGGGCTGCTAGATTTATTAGGTGTATATGGTGGGAAATTAATTCAGTAATAAATATATTAACTATTATTTAACTGATAATTATTACATTTTATTTTAATTATACAAATTGTTTATTTGTTTTTCATTTTTTAATATATCTATGTTTATATAAATTAATATTGTTTATATTAACAGTTTTATATTTTTTATACATTAATAGAGTTATTCAGATAAGTACTGTTTTTGAAGTAAAGTACTTTTCCTACTGTTGCTCAGAATAGATTGGAAATAGTCAATCATACCCCTCCGTAGTCCACCCCTCTGAAGTCCAACGCTTTCCCTACTGTTGCACTGACTGAAGTGGGTATAGTAAATGTAACGCCCCTGAAGTGCAACACTTTCCATACTGCAGCACAGACTGGAGTGGGAATAGTAAATCATACCCCGGCTGAAGTTAAACTGTTACCCTACTGTTGCATAGACTTGAATGGATAAAGTAAATTTAACCAGTCCGAAGTCCAACACTTTCTCTACTGTAAAATGATAAGTAGGAGGGGAATAATAAACCATACCCCTCCAAAGTCCAATGCTTTCCTTACTGTTCTACAAACTGGAGAGGGAAAAGTAAATTTAACCCCTCTGAATTCCAACTCTTTCCTTACTGTTATACAGCCTAGAGTGGGAATAGTAAATCTTCCCCCCTCTGAAGTCCAACACTTTCCCTACTGTTGTACAGACTTGAGTGGGAATAGTCAATGTAACCCCTCTGAAGTCCAATGCTTTCCCTACTGTTTATAGAATTATTAGTAAAGATGCTTTTTGGGTTTTATATTTGTGATATTCAATGTATTGTCTGAATTAATTAATATATTTTTGTCATTGTATTGTTTATATTTGTTTCTGGTATTATTGTTTATGTATCTCATATATATATATATATATATATATATATATATATATATATATATATATATATATATATATATATATATATATATATATATATATATACTAGCAGCCCGTCCCGACGTTGTCCGGGTATGAAATAGAATGTGTGTATTCAGATACGGTCATTCGCGTGTTCCCCCGCTTGAGGCCCAGCTGCAGCCCTGGTTGATGTTAGCAGGTGCGTGTCCCCCCGCTTGAGGCCCAGCTGCAGCCCTGGTTCATGTTAGCAGGCGCATGTAATTAGTGTAGTGATCCGCCGCCTGAGCCCGGCTACAGCCCTGGCTGATGTTAGCAGGCGCGTGTAATTTGGTTTAATGTGATAGTTCAGTAACAGCGCGCATGAGAGGCTGCAGTAATTGTCCCCGCAGACACGCTTAGTCGCGTGTGCCCCCGCTTGAGGGCTAGCGGTGACCGTCTAACAATTAGAATTGTGTGAGTCTTGAATGATTGTTTCCCGCTGTTCTTATTTTTTATGACCCACACCGACGCTCTTCGGCCCGAGTGCTTTTTAGACGCACCCAGGCCAAGCCACACACAGCTTTCGGCCCTTTCAGACGCACCCAGGCCAAGGCACACACTGCATTCGGCACCCCCAGTATGTGTGAGACAATGGGCAATCCCCCAAGGGAGTCTTGGGAATGGTTACTTACCACGCTTTGAGGTGAACGCCTTTGTGACGCCCCCAGCACACGGCCCCAGCAGACGATCTGATTAATGTACGACCCACATGGCATGAAGTGCGGAACGTAGCACATGCCCCCAGTGTTTGTCACGCCACCAGCGTGCCCCTTGATGTGGCGCAATTGCGTAATTGGCGCTTCACATGGCATGAAGGGCGGACACATGCACACAGCGCGGATACACGCTCACAGCGTTTGTCACAGCCCCAGCGTGTCACGCCCCCAGCGTGCCCCTTGATGCGGCGCAATTACGACTCACATGGCATGAAGGGCGGAACGTACCACATGCCCCCAGCGTTTGTCACGCCCCCAGCACATGCCCACAGCAGATTGCAGACACGCCCACAAGGGACTACTTTGCTGGCATGGTTCTTTTACCTATTAAATGTATATGGTGGCCGTCTGCATAGCCTATGTCCTTCTGCTGCAACTGCCCTTTCCAACGCTGCACCACCCCGAAGAAACGGGGGCCACGAGACTCGCTATCCAAGGAGTCTCGTATGTGGAGCTGCGCGATGGATGAGGACAGGAGTGATGTTTGGGGCTCATGGTAGAGCCTTTGGAACGAGCAGTAATTTGAAAGTGCATCCATCCAGGATATATGGACTACATCTCCCACAAGCACAATGTGTGTTTTTATATAGGGAGATGGTAGACGTCGTGCACTCTACTGCTGGCCCCTGATGAGGAAAATAAATTTCCGAAACGCGTCGGGCCTGTTTCAAACAAGCAACTTCCCATACCAACTAACGCTTTGGGGAAGGCGCACGCAGGCTCGGGTGCTACCCGCTACTTGGACAACCCCATGAAGCGTAATTAACCCTGGGCGTAGTACGCGTAGTCGCGCTACGCGAAGCTACGCGAAGACGTTCTCGCACTACGCGAGCTTTGCGTAGCTTCGCAAACGTGCGTAGTAGCTTGCTGGTCCCGTTCGCGAGCCGTTTTTCTTGCTCGGGAGCACGTTGTGCGTGTTCGGGGCACTGTCTGCGTGTTCGGTGGATTGTAGCGTGCGACCTTACCCATGTGGTGGGCTATGGTCGCAGCCATCTTGTTTTTTCAATTGTCCCGCCCGCTCGCGTCCCCTATTTCCTCTTCCGGGTCGCGCGTGTACGTCTTGTTCGGGAACACAACTACTTGTTCACGCTGACAAAGTGCGTGTTCGCGTGAAATCGCGCGCGAACTTACCCAAGTGATCGCGATGGGCGCGGCCATATTGTTTTTCACACTCTATGCTATGGTTCTGGGCCTAGTTTTCTATCCACCTTATATCTGTGCAATCTTTACCTATTTTCACAGTTTTTCTTACTGTTTTTACTAATCATCTATCTCTCTCTGTCTCTAAGTTTATATTTTGCATTTTATTTCTACTTTTCCACCTTTTTTTAAACTTTTCTACTGTTTTATTTTACTTCTTTATTTAAGCTCCTACTTCTTCCCCCAAACTTTTTTTCCTTTTGTTCTAACTTTTCTTTTCCACCTCCACCTCCACCCCAGAACCATGGCAAAGGGGAGCAGCAGAACCGGCTCGAAGGGCAAGGCGCCTGCGCCCAAGAGCCGGCTGCCTTGCATGCCCGGAATCTTTTCGGGGAGGCGGAGAGGCGGAGGTGGCCGCCCTGGTTTTTTTCATCCAGCGCCACCTCCCCTTGACCTTGGCAGCAGGCGGTAGGCCAGGCTCCGGTTACCTCCCAGAGGAGCGTCACCGCCGGTGGGCAAAGGTGCACCGGGCAGTCTACCGTCGCTCGGATATCCGGCGCACCCACCAGCAGCTGGCCCACCGGTGGGCAGACATTCTGGACAGGGAGCAGGACCTGTTGGACCTGCTAGGTGTCGAGGTCGTGGGGCTTGGTGAGTAGCTAGTAATATTTATTATATAATATAGTAGTATAAGTATTGTGTATATTTCATGGTAAACACAATTACTGGTGCGCTTAGTTACATTGCAGATCTAAGCGATCTTTGCTGTTTCAAAATCTTCTGTTATTGTATGACACAGGTGCTGCTCGCCACTTCTCTTACTGGTTTGTAACTTTGCGATAGCTTGGGCTGGTGATTATTCATGTTAGAGATTTTAGAGAACTGAAGTTAGTTAATGCTATTGCTGGAGTCTAGTCCTTCCTTACATTGTCCTTTAGTGAAATAGTGGTGGATGGATAGTATTAGTTCATATTTTTTTAACGGTCTGCATGACGCCTCCTCTGTCACTGAATGCTTAGTTCTTTATTTACCCCACCCCTCTATAGAACCGGTTTGAAGTTTGTTTACTGAGTGGTAGGCTTAGCAGCAATAGCATGGTCAGGTGAGTCAGTAGTTCATATGACGCAAGCAACCAACAATTCCGTGTATGCACAAATTTATGCATGTGTCCTCCATCTCATCATCTATGCATGTTTGCGGGCAAAAATAAAATGGAAATGCCGACTTACTGAACAATTGGCCTGTCTGGATTCTTGAATCGGTGGTGTAGGTCAGGTGGTACTGGCTTCGTTAGTATATTCTGCAATCAGAATGTTTATGGAACATTTGATTAGTGTTCAATAAGTAGACGGTCTGTGAATCCTGCAAGCCAGTAGTCATTTATACTTCGAAGTCAATTTTATTGGAATTGTTGTTTCCTAAAATGTTTGAGAGGATTTTTGAATGAGGTCTTTGTTTCACAGCACTTAATGTTTCTCTTTCTTTATTATTTCTTACATGATCAGCACCACCCAAGGGCAAGAAGACGGGGTCCGAGTTGGCGGGACAACCACAAGAGGAGCGCTCCTCTACCGAGGATCCTGCTGCTGGCCCCAGTAAGTCCTACAGTGCTTATATTATTAACAATTATATTTCCCTAACTTTTTAACGCACCTTATTTTTCCCAACCTATTAAACCTCCTTCCTAATTCAATGTTAGCAAAACCTTCTTTTGTCTTCTTTGGTCTTAAATTTGTTTTCCAAATTTTGGGTATCCAATGCCATCCCTGATTTTCAGTTCCTTCAAACTGCCTCTGCCCTAAGACTCTCTGTGCAACTACTATTAGACCGTGTGTAGCTAAGCTTGCCCTGTTGGCCACTCTTTAGTTAAGGTATTCTTTTGAATAAAGCTGTGATAGAATAGCTGTAGCCACTGGGTCCACTCCTGTCTTTTGCGTTGTCCTCTGTAATCTCCAGTCTTTGTCAATTCCCCCAACAAAATGCACAACCAGATGTTTGCCTACTAATTTTTGTTCAGTTAGTATACTACTACCACTGTTGTGGTTATTATTCTCTGCACATACACATACAGAACTATGCACAAGAAAATAGGATGTTGATGTTGGTGATAGGGAGGTTGGACCTTACACCTTACACCCTAGTCACAGAACTCAGTCAGAAGAACCCACAATCCAATGACCGTCTACCTACCTAAGTGTCTCGGTCATAGTCATTTGTCCCACTCCCGACCCCCACACGAAGATAGTTAGATATATATACCCAATGATTTTATTACACAACCCAGGCCAGAACAGAAGAACACCTTTTCGCTCACTCACTCGTTTCAGTCCACAATACCCCAGACACTCAAAATATACCACAGAGTCTATGTGCAAGTTCAAAAACTTTATTTTTTTAATAACAAGCTTTGTATTGTTGTAACTTGTAAGTATTTCCATGAAAAACATCCTGCTCCACCATGCAAAATGAAGAAGATTAAATACTATACATTTTGTACATCTAGTGCACGATAGAGAAATGTGTGAATTGTAGGAGACCCCTCACCGTTGAACGTATACTGGTTACACATGCATCTTTCGAAAGCTCTGCAAATCCCTTGTTTCGAGGAAGTTAATCTTCTCTTCTCATCTGCATATGAGAAAAATGTTGCACGTTAGACAGTGAATACAACTATGCCAGTTTTTAGCAGTCATGGAAAAAAGTGCAACATTATGGATAAGCAAAAGGGACTAACAATACTGGTTTGTCAACCTCTTTAGTTGTATGCAACACTCATGTGGCCTCAAAGGTGTCTTTCTTACTGTGCAACAAGCTGCGAGGTAACCGGGGAAAAGCAGTAGACCCGGATCTAAAATGGTTATATGGCTCAGGCTAACTTTCCAAAGACTAGAGTAGGAGTAGAGATTAGATGACCCTAGGGACCATCTAATAAATTAAAACTAAACTCTGTCTAATGTGACTGCTGTACAGTAGGACGCAATTTGGACTAGTTACACAACGATTCATGTTGTACGTAACTGTTTTTTCAATCTTCCTTCCTGGTGAAAAAAGTACAACTAGTAAAATAGGGGGAGGTGTGCAGGCATCTAAAAAGGTGTACTTGCTTTTATAGGTGCACAATCACTACCAATCACCAGTGCCGACGGGGCCAGCGGCGATGCGATTGCCATCCAGGAGGGGACAGTGGCTGCGGCACCTGCAGGAGAATCAGTGGGGGAGGAAACTTCAGCGGTGGGCGGTGGTAAGTTATATTCATTACTTATTTGCATTACTAGGTGGAAGGGGGACATTTCCCTCACTGTGCTATGAGACTTATTAAGAAAGTATGAATTTGAAGTTGTACTGGACAATATACAATGGTTGAAGAAGACACCCTTTGTAGCATTACCAGTGTGAGTTGAGTAAACAAGGCCTCTTCCATCTGACTCCAACTCAGCTGTGAAAGTTATGGAGAAGACTAAAAGTCAGATCAGATGACCTTGAGGGATGTGTTGAACAAAAAGGGAAAGAAGTGAACTAGGGTGGAAGGAGGAAGGACTAAAGAGATGTAATAATAAGACTAACTACCATAAAAGGATACTTTGGAAGGTTCGTTCACGTGGCAGATATGAATCCGATGCATGGGTTGTTGAAGGATGGGTAGAACTGGAAGGTCAAAGAAAATGCAGGCCTGGTTGGGCAAAACAATATGGGTGCATGGATATAGTGGATAGCAAGAATCATGAGCGGAGTTTGTGTCAATGAAACCCAAGGCAAGGAAGGAGTGGACGCATGGGTGGTTGCTGGTGAAAGTGAAACCAGCTAAGCCGATAATAAAGAATGATAGACATTTACTTTTAATGGGTGGATGCCCCCTAAATGTATTGTATTCATCATAGGTGAAGACTGTCACTGGAAGCAGAGTCTTACTTTGAAAAAATAAAAGGAGATACAAAAAAGACTGGTGTTCTTCTGTGTACTCAAGGCCACCCAGTACTAGGGCAAGTATAATGCCGTAAAAAACGTCAACTAATGCTACAGGCAGGGGACGCAGGAGGATAGATTAGATAGATACTAAAAGTTGACACTAATTGTATGTACTGCGCTTGGTAGTGCTACTATGCCACAATGTACTGTTGAATTAATTTTTAAGAGATTCAGTTACAATTCTATTTCTTTTTTTATAGATACTCATACTCCTTCCCAAAAACCATCACGGAGGGAGTTGGCAGCCAGGGCCCGGCAAAGGAAACTGCAGGCCATTGTGGAGGAGTACCTCAAGCTGGTGGCTGAGGCCGAGGAGGAGGAGGAAGAGGCGGCGGCAGCAGCTGCTGCCTCTTCCAATGCGTCTGGCCCCAGCAAGGCCCCACCTGCAGGAGTACGGCGCCGCGGCCAGGCAGCCGCTCACCGCCGCCAATTAACATCTGCCACCCCCACACAGCATGGATGCAAATGTAGGTGCCGTGCATTTCGGCAACAACTTCTCCTCCGGGTGGCCAAGCTGGAGGACCAATTAAAGGAGCGAGTCAAGATTTTAGTGGACAAACACCTCAAAGCCCGCCAATTGTAATGGACCCTGTCGATTTGCCCCTTTTTTAATACTTTTGTTGGTGGGTGGGAATTGGGTGTTGGGGTTATTTTTGTGGGACATTCTTTGGACTTGTACATTGGTTGGGGTTAGGGTGGGGGTAGGGGTGGGATAGGAGGACTAGGAGGATATTTTTTTACATGAATAAATGTTATTTATTTTCAACTTACACATATGATGTTGTTTTGTGGGGGGTTACTGTTGTACGTCACAAGGTTTACTCTAGATGCAGGGCAGCGGCCAGTGTTTGATTGAAATACTTTATTAATTGACCACATGTGTAACATGCAAACAGATAGATGCTGTACCCCTCACTCAGTTATATTTGTCCTATTAGTACTACCAGCCTCTCCTCCATTATACCTCCCAGCAAACTTCTCTTCTTACCTGTGATTGATGCTGATTAAGTTTGGTACCGCAAGGGCTGCATGGTTTCCCAAGACAACAGAGAATATGCCGTGGTTGTGTGATGGTAGTAGTAGACTAGACACTGGCACTAGCATTGGCAAACAAAAACAAAGAGACAGTCATTTGCCTGAGAGAGAATGTGGGAGAAGTAGAAAATTACAGTACATAATACTGACAAAAAAATACAAACAATATTGCAACTGCTAAACGAACTCAAAGAAATCAATGGTGTTGGGGACTGTGCCAAGTACAAAAAGATAACTGTAGTTGCGTTGGAGTCATTAAAAGTTTAAACACAATACAAATCGTAAACGTAAATGCTCTAAAATTAAATTCAAACAATGCCAGCAATGATTTACATTTATTCGTTGGGTCACTTTGGGAAATTAATTGCCTTGTACACTAGTACATAAAGTGAGCTTGGGTGGGCAAGCAGAAGAAGATCCTCACCCTGACTCGTTGACATTTGATTTCATTAGTGTTGCTTTCACCACATCTGCCCCAGCAAGCGTGTGATCAATTGTTGGTGTAGATTTAATGTAGTAACATCACACCTCAATATAAAACCACACAGCCCGGGGGAAGAGGATTAGGGTTTGATGAATGGATGGAAACAGGCGTTTGGGGAAAGGTTTGACAAAGAAAAACAGTACGCATGGAGACAACAAAAGCAAAACAATGAAGACGATGATTGCTGATCCACAACTACCCAATAAATGTAAAGTCAAGTAAGAAAAACGAAATGGATGCATGATGAAGGTTTATTATTAACTTCATGGTTAATAATAAGTGGTAATTACTTAACTACAACTACACAATTCAAAGGAAGTATTTCTTATATATGATATGAATATGACTTTTACCTAGGCTGTATGCCCTCTGAGAAACCGTAATACCTGATGTAGCGGGCTGAAAGCTAGCAAAAAAAATTAAGAGATAGTTTAAGTGAACAATCAATTATCAAACACAAGCGTAAAATAAATGAAGAGGAAAAAGGAATCAAAGAAAAATATGAAAATGATAGTAAAGTTAATGTATTATCCAGGGCCAAATGTGTAGTTGTATCTCGTCATTCATCTTTGTCCTCCCTTCCATGGACACTGTGACTGATTATATCATTCTTGGGCGCCTCTGGCTGGATGATGATGAGGAGGATTGGTATGGTAAGTGTGAGTTGTTGCTCCACGTATAATAGCGCTGGGTGAAAGGCCTGCCTGTAAGTGTTGATGAAAGAAGAAATGGGGTATTACAAAATAAGTTAACTGAATGAAAACATAAAAATCAATTACGGTGTAGTGCAAAAAAGGCAAGACCCGTGAGCGAGAAGATTTTCAGACTGAGGCTGCTTGGATACATTGATTAACTGTACTCTTCTAGTTGCACAGCAGTCATCGAAAAGAACAACAAGATAGGGCCAGCACAGAACAGTTACAGGGCCACACCACAACACCGGGCCGTGAGTCTGTGGCCCAAACTCCATTTACCTACATTTTTCACAGTTTCAGACAAAAGGCATATACATCAACCTAGCATTTTCCAAAACAAGTGATTAAATCAATGCGCCAATGTCAGTCAATCATACCACTATTCTATTCCACCACTGCACACACATGTAGCCTAGGTCTGCTGTGGTTCTTGTTGATTTGTTGTGTGTTTACCTTGTATTCCACTTCCTGAACATATTCCATCAATCATCTCTGATCAAACTGACTGACAGCGTGCAAAGATGGTATGGTGGTCATCATCATCATCATCCGGTGTGGCACGTGTACGTGTTCTCCAACAGACCACCAACAGCAACTCAGTCTGTAGTGAGTGACTACGATTAAGTCCAGACTGCACCTGCAGTAGTAGGAGTACAATTGGATACATATTATTAAACAACATGGAAATATTGACCATCACTTGAGACACAAGTACTTTGATATTATATTGAACTACTAGTATATTTCTACTTCATGCACATTTACTCTGAGTCAGCAAGCAGCCAATGCAATGTATGGCATCATTCATTTCATATACCTGTCTTACTCTTCTTTGTGGCTGTCAGATCACAGATGCAGCAGAGTCTTCTGAAAGTGATGACGAGTATGGCAAGATGGAAATGTTTTTAGGGTGAGTCAGGAAGATGGAGCAGGACTATGATGAGTGGAATGCACAGTAAATGCTCAGATGTGCAACTCCAATAGGTAATTAAAAGAGAAAGGAAGATGGTGTTGGTTTTGAAGTTTGAGTCAGAAAGACAGATACACACAAATAAGGAAGGGCGAAATAAAGGAAGGGAGAATGTAACAATTTCAAAGCCTAGTTCTGACAGAAGTAGGTCCTGTAACCCACTAGTTATTTCTTCCGACTCGCTCTCCTGTTCCAGCTCTGATTCACGTACTTTGTAGTCTGGTGGTATGAAGTGCTGATTCATTTTGATCATGGTTAACCTCTCCACGCTTTTTGGGCGAGAGACTGGTCCTTTTCACAGTCACAATGGCACCAGCAGCACTGAAAACACGCTCAGAAGAGACACTCGCAACAGGGCAAGCTAGATACTTTATCGCCAGCCTGCTGAGCAGTGGCCATTGCTTTCTTGTCCTATACCAATACACCAATGGGATTTGCTCCATGAACACCTCTGTTGTGTCATCCAGATAGGCCTGGACCAACCGCTCAATATTCATTAGTGCTCGGGTTTGCTCGTCCTCTTTTTGCTTTGCGACAGCAACGGACTTACCCATCCCTTTCTGTAGAAACCAAGCAGCTATTTTTTTGCTTGTGTCTGATGAATCAGATCCTGTTGGTGCAGTTGTTGTTTTTGTTTGTGTTGGTGACTGCTGGGAAGCAAACGCACTGCTTGCATGCTGTGAAGAAGAACTTGACTCTGTAGGATGCTCAGTAGTACTTGCACTGTCCTGGGCTGGCACTGGCAGGCCTCTAATTGAGAGCCGTTCGTTTTCTAAATCAGTGGCTTCCTTGGCTATTACAGTTTTGTACTTGGAAACATCCCCTTCTGAAAAAGGAATTACTGCATTACTGTTCACAAATAATTTGTACCGTGGATCCAAAATTGTGGCAGTAATGTAATGTTGATGTAACACAATCTTATTTTGAATCCTTGTATTCTCAGATAAGCGGCCGGCTAAGGACTTCGCCAAATTACATGCTTCAAGTTTTCCTTCAACACCTTCGTATGTTTCAGACACCTCCTTCAGCTCTTGCTCTAGCATGTACAACAATGGGATAGCTTGGCCCATAGTACAGTCCTCCCTGCTGACTGCACGTGTGAAGACCTCAAAAGGAAGTAGCATCTCTGTCAGGCATTTAATGAGGTCCCATTGCGACATCTCAACTGTCATGGCTTTAATAACAGTTGGATCCTGCCCTGATCTTCTTGACATTGTCATGACATAAGCATTAAGTGGTATGTACTGCTCAAACAGCCGATCAAGCATGTAATAAGTAGAGTTCCAACGTGTTGGTACCTCCTGGATGAGTGCTTTGACTGGCATTTTATACTCACGTTGAATGACCCGTAGCTGCTTCCGGGCTTTAAAAGAATGATTGAAATGCGTGCAGCTTCTTCTGCAATGGTCAGTAAGTTGCTGACTTTGCTTTCATTTTTCAGAAAGTCTTGAACCACAATGTTAATGCAGTGTGCCAAACACGGGACCCCGAAATAGCGACCATCTTCCATGGCCTTAACTACATAACTGCCATTGTCGGTGGCAACAAAACCAATGTTGAGGCCTCTTGGTCGCAGCCATTCAAAGACCTTGCTGTTGAACTCATCCAAAATGTTTGCAGCAGTATGCGATTTCTCCATAGCAAACATGGCTACAGAAGCATGTCTGCGAGTATCATTAAAAATCTCAGTGGTGTCAATGCCTGTAGATATCTTGTCTCTAACACCTGTAAAAGAGATCCAGTGTGTAGTGATGCACATGTAATCAGTGGCTTGGCAACTGGTCCACATGTCTGTTGTCAGGTGGATACTATGCACAGCACTCTGCTGCAAGGCTTTTCCAAGCAATTCCAGCACGTCGTGGTGTAGTGCTGGAACAGCAACTCTGGCAAAATAGTAGCGGCTGGGAACATTCCATTTTGGGCAGAGGGTTGTCACAAATTCCAGGAAACCCACCCCTTCAACAAAAGAAAAAGGGAGAAGGTCCAGAGCTAACATTTTAGCAAGCTTAGCATTGTACAAACGTGCTATTGGGTGGTTGCGCTCGTACTTTCCCTCCTGCCTAAACATACTAACAATGGTACGCTGCTTGGTATTTCTTTCAGTTGAGCCCGATGCTGTCATTCGCGTTGCAGACTTCGCACCCGTACTCCTTGGTGTCTCCGGGTTATTCTTACTCTGGTGCCACAGAGATGTTGCTGATGCGGAGGATGTGGGATCTACCACTGCAGTGCTGGGGAGTCGGACAGGGGTACTTAGTGTACCACTACCAGATAGAATGTCTCCCTCTTCTTCCTGTTCGACCTGTGGACCTTCTACTGTTTCCCACCAACATTAATGGTTCCTGCTTTTATGATACGTAGGTGGTCCTCCCACTTGATTGCGTGGTGTTTTTTCATATGGGTCATTTGGCCTCCGGTACCATAGTTTGTACCAAGCTTACCACGACTAACAGAGGAATGACAAATGGAGCATATAGCAATGTTCTCCTCATTTGCGCTAACTGTAAAGAAGTCCCACACTGGGGAGCTTAACTTTTGTCTCCTGCTAGAGGTGACACTTCCAATGCCGGATGAACTGGAGGTTGTGTGGTGAATTTCACTATGTGGCTGCGCAGTAGTACCAATACCTACTTCTGCGGAGGTGGAACTTGTGCTGGATGTAGGACGCTGCCGGCTGTGTGCAAATGTAAAAATGGAAGCTGGAGGTAGTTTTGATGTGGCCTGTGTTGGTGGTATGCGTGCTACATCCCTAGTCGCAGCCATTCTTGCTAGGGTTAAAATGTTGGTCTCCATGTCCTCAAGGCCAGGAGTAATGCTTGTGATGACTGGGTCTGACTCATCATCACCATCATTATCCGGCTGCCCAACATCGCACTCCATAAGTGGTAGGCTTCCTGGAACCTTCCTTTTCCCTAGCCTGGTCTTCTTGGGATGTCTCTCCCTCTCATGCTCAGATTGTTGTGGCTCCCAATTGGGATCAAGATCATCAGAAGGGATGCTTGGCGAAGAACTCGATGGACTAACCCTCCTTTTCCTTGGTGGGGATTTGGAAAACAATAGATCTCCTGCATGAGGTGCTGCCTCTTCTTGCTCTGCATCAGGCTCAATTTCCTGAACTGCCCGACTTTGGGAGGAACAACAACTACTATTGCCGGTGGTGGTTCTTGAACAACAACTATTGCAGGCGGTGGTTGTGGTTGTTGTTTTCGTTGAACATCTACTATTGCGGGTGGTGGTTGTGGAACACCTACTATTGCAGGCGGTGGTTGTGGTTGTTCTTTTCGTTGAGCATCTACTATTGTGGGCGGTGGTTGTTGAACATCTACTATTGCGGGCGCTGGTTGTTGTTCACCACTTTTCTGCTGTGTTCCCTCTTGCGTGGAATGTGTACTACTTTGAGATAGCGATAAGTTCAGGTCAGGCTCAGTATCACTGCTTTCCACCATTAGGCTGGCTACCTCTTCCCCACTCATCTGCTTGGGCCTGGGTTCGTGGCTTGGGCCCACTGATGCGGAGGTGCTGGCCCCAGCTTGGACCCCGGTCACTGCTGCTGCAGGCGTACTTTTTTTTGCCCAAAAAAGGTTTTCGGGTCAACACCAGACTTAAGTGTCACTTCCTTCTTCTGTTCTTCCTTCTTCTCAGCAACTTTCTTGGTCTTGGAGGACCTGGTACCTGCTATATTTGGGCCCATCTTCTTCAGATGTCAGCAGCAGCACTCAGTTGCACAATTGCTGAGAATGATGTCTGGTCAGGTTAGTCACACCACACGTGACGTAGTACAGAAGGACGTCCGTCTGGCAGTAGAACAGGGGATGAATGATGACAGACACCTCCTCTTCAGTCTTTTGTGCACCTACAAGCAAAGAAGGCAGAACAACATCAGTCGAATGTGGATTTTTTTCAGCTTTAATTTTAATTACTACTAGAAGTATTAGTACAACCAGTAAGAGTAAGAATAGCAAAGAACTAAAATGCAAATGTAGTGGAAGTGGAACTTGTTTATCCTTAATTTGTGCATCATTTCGGATGGATGCAGCATCAGTGACCTGCAGCAGATAGCAATGGGGATGTGAACAGTAGTAAGCCAACAGGAACAATGGCAAGACACAGGCCAATTTGTCAAAAAACAAAACAGCACACTACTACTACCACCACAGCTCCACATAGGCACTCTCATCACAGGTACATGGGTAAAGGCCAGAAAACAATAAACTCAAGCAGACCTATATCCCTCCCTATATGGCCAGAAAAAGGAGGATGCCTGCATCACAGCTTAATGCAAAAAAGAAAATCCCCATGGCTACAAGGTTTGAAAGTTACACAACAACACAAACAACAAAGGCATTTAGAGTTTTCACCCAAACAGTTAACTACACCCCAAACACCACATTTGAAAATTCAATGCATTGCCACCCATGCCCTAAATGATGTTAAATTCAACAGACAAAATGGAAAACGCTACATCAAGCATCCCCGCTGACTATCTCTGGGACTCTAGGCCTACTGGCAGAAAAAATCACACAGGTTTGTAGGCCTGCTGCAAAAAATCTAAACCACGATGGAAGGTCACACAAAATGGCCGCCCCCACATGGCCTGGCCACCCCCAAAAACATGAAAAGAAAGAAAAGACAGACAATACATTCCTATGGCAAAAGGACATTGCTTGGCTTGACAAAATGGCCGCCAAGCCGCCCACATGGCCAGGCACCCTCAAACAACAAAGTACATAGAGGACAGAAACAGTAAGTGGTCCATGCTCCAAAAACTACAAGCAAATGACAACCTGAGGAGTTTCTTTTAGCAAAATGAACAGCATCTACATTTTCGGGAACGTTTTAGGCAACTCGAGAGATATTGCTCGCGAGATTGCAAATTCGGCGTGTTCGGCAGCGCAAACTGTACAAAACGTCGTTATCGCGTGCCCGAGCACGCACATTGAGCGCGCGAAGAAGACAAAAATTGTAAGGTCGCGTTGTAGCACTGTGCAAGGTTACCAAAACTACGAGAGCTGAGTTCTAGGGTTACCTAGTACGCAGAAAAATCCATATTATTCAACACACACCCAAAACCTGCAATTCAACACCAAAAACACATTTTGCTAATTAATCCAAAGCCATCCATGACCTGCATGATGTTACACTTACAACTTAAACACCCCTATAACAGTTGAACAACTTTCATGCACCCATGATGAGGACTCTAGTAGTACCCTTGGGCCTACTGGCAGAGTAGGCCACAAGCTTGGAGGCCTATAGCAAAAACACAGAGGCTACTACTAGTACCAGGAAATGGCCGCCACGAAATGGACAGGCGGTCACAATAAAAAAAAGAAAAGGAATAAAAAAATAAGAAAGGAATAAAAATAAAAAACAGACAAAGCAGGCCTATGGCAAAAGCAAAATGCTTGGCTTCACCAAATGGGAATGGGCACCAGCCCCATGGTCAGCCCACCAACAAGAAAGTACATACAATTTAAATAAACTCAAGCAGGTCTATCAATAACCCTATATAGCCAGAAAAAGGAGGATGCCTGTTACACATCACAGCTTAATGCAAAAAAGAAAATCCCCATGGCTACAAGGTTTGAAAGTTACACAACAACACAAACAACAAAGGCATTTAGAGTTCTCACCCAAACAGTTAACTACACCCCAAACACCAGATTTGAAAATTCAATGCATTGCCACCCATGCCCTAAATGATGTTAAATTCAGCAGACAAAATGGAAAACGCTACTTCAAGCATCCCCGCTGACTATCTCTGGGACTCTAGGCCTACTGGCAGAAAAAATCACACAAGTTTGTAGGCCTGCGGCAAAAAAACTAAACCACGATGGAAGGTCACACAAAATGGCCGCCCCTCACATGGCCTGGCCACCCCCAAAAACATGAAAAGAATGAGAAGACAGACAATACATTCCTATGGCAAAAGGACAATGCTTGGCTTGAAAAAATGGCCGCCAAGCCGCCCACATGGTCAGGCCACCCTCAAACGACAAAGTATATAGAGGACAGAAACAGTAAGTGGTCCATGCTCCAAAAACTACAAGCAAATGACAACCTGAGGAGTTTCTTTTAGCAAAATGAACAGCATCTACATTTTCGGGAACGTTTTAGGCAACTCGAGAGATATTGCTCGCGAGAATGCAAATTCGGCGTGTTCGGCAGCGCGAACTGTACAAAACGTCGTTATCGCGTGCCGGAGCACGCACATTGAGCGCGCGAAGAAGACAAAAACTGTAAGGTCGCGTTGTAGCACTGTGCAAAGTTACCAAAACTACGCGAGCTGAATTCTAGGGTTACCTAGTGCGCAGAAAAAGCCATAATATTCAACACACACCCAAAACCTGCTATTAAACACCAAAAACACATTTTGCTAATCAATCCAAAGCCATCCATGACCTATGATGTTACACTTACAACTTAAACACCCCAAAATCAGTTGAACAACTTTCATGCACCCAAGATTAGGACTCTAGTAGTACCCTTGGGCCTACTGGCAGAGTAGGCCACAAGCTTGGAGGCCTATGGCAAAAACACAGTGGCTACAAACACAAAATGGCCACCACCACCTGGCCGAGCCACCCACAGAAAGTAAATGAACTCAAGCAGGCCTACACTAACTACATGAACTACTAGGGTTACCTAATTTTACTAAAAAAAAAATAAATTCCACTACAACAGAGTATGCAATTAAATCCAATGCCATCCATGATGTTTTACAGACACAACAGAAACATGGGTGGACCCTTGGGTACCTCTAGGCCTACTGGATGAAATTTCAAACACATACAACTTGGCCCCTCATGAAAGTACAGGCCTCCCTCAATAATAATTTTTAAGAAAGATTGAGAAGCACAGAAAACTGTAGTTAAAAAAAAAACCAAACCATACAAACATTTACAGTACACCAATTCTCAATTCTCAATCTTACTTGTAAAAGAAAAGTTCAAATCCAAAATTCCTCAATAAAGCCAATTAAATGCTATGATGCAGCAGACATACACAAAGAGTGATCCTTCCAGCTCCAATTCCAAATGAAAGTGAACACCACATGGACAAAGCCCTGGGAGGAGCCTGGTGGACAGGAACAGGAAGTTGGAGACTCAGGGGCACTTCCTTTCTCTTGAAAAAAAGAGTAGAAACAAAAAGAGGACTCCTAGCCCAAAAAAATACAGCCACATCACAATCTGAGGGGTTAAATGAACATTTTTTAGAAGATTTTAACATGCTCGAGAGATATTCTGTGCCAGATTGCAGTTTGTGCGTGTTCGAAAACGCGATCTTACCAACATGGCGCTGCAAGGAGGATCGCACGTCCCAATTACATGTTCGCGCGTCCGAATGACGTAATCGCGTTCTCAAAGTCGCATGGGATTGTGCGGCCGGATTCCAAACATCGTAGCGAACGCGACCGGGAGAGAAAAGCGAGAAAGCGAACGCAGAACCACTGTAAGTCATTAGCGCGCACGCGAGAATGCTATTGAGCGCGCGAGGAAGAAAAACTACTACCCTACGCTGTAGATTGCGAAGTAGTCGACAGCTTCGTGCTCGCCGCGAAGTTGCCGCAAATTCGCAAACTCCGCGAACGGAGCGTAGTTCTCCGCCCAGGGTTAAGCGTAATACATTAGCGGCGGTCCTGCCGCTGGGTTGCAACACCCCGAAGAAACGGGGGCCACGAGACTCGCTATCCAAGGAGTCTCGTATGTGGAGCTGCGCGATGGATGAGGACAGGAGTGATGTTTGGGGCTCATGGTAGAGCCTTTGGAACGAGCAGTAATTTGAAAGTGCATCCATCCAGGATATATGGACTACATCTCCCACAAGCACAATGTGTGTTTTATATAGGGAGATGGTAGACGTCATGCACTTTACTGCTGGCCCCTGATGAGGAAAATAAATTTCCGAAACGCGTCAGGCCTATTTCAAACACGCAACTGCCCATACCAACTAACGCTTTTGGGAAGGCGCACGCAGGCTCGGGTGCTACCCGCTACTTGGACAACCCCACAGAGCGTAATACATTAGCGGCAGTCCTGCCGCTGGGTTGCACCATCCGAAGAAACGGGGGCCACGAGACTCGCTATCCAAGGAGGCTCGTATGTGGAGCTGCGCGATGGATGAGGACAGGAGTGATGTTTGGGACTCATGGTAGAGCCTTTTGAACAAGCAGTAATTTGAACGTGCATCCATCCAGGATATATGGACTACATCTCCCACAAGCACAATGTGTGTTTTTATATAGCGAGTTGGTAGACGTCGTGCACTTTACTGCTGGCCCCTGATGAGGTAAATACATTTCCGAAACGCGTCGGGCCTATTTCAAACACACAACTGCCCATACCAACTAACGCTTTGGGGAAGGCGCACGCAGGCTCGGGTGCTACCCGCTACTTGGACAACCCCATGGAGCGTAATACATTAGCGGCGGTCCTGCCGCTGGTTTGCACCACCCCGAAGAATTGGGGGCCACGAGATTCGCTATCCAAGCAGTCTCGTATGTGGAGCTGCGCGATGGATGAGGACAGAAGTGATGTTTGGGGCTCATGGTAGAGCCTTTGGAACGAGCAGTAATTTGAAAGTGCATCCATCCAGGATATATGGACTACATCTCCCACAAGCACAATGTGTGTTTTTATATAGGGAGATGGTAGATGTCGTGCAGTTTACTGCTGGCCCCTGATGAGGAAAATACATTTCCGAAACGCGTCGGGCCTATTTCAAACACGCAACTGCCCATACCAACTAACGCTTTGGGGAAGGCGCACGCAGGCTCGGGTGCTACCCGCTACTTGGACAACCCCATAGAGCGTAATACATTAGCGGCGGTCCTGCCGCTGGGTTGCACCACCCGAAGAAACGGGGGCCACGAGACTCGCTATCCAAGCAGTCTCGTATGTGGAGCTGCGCGATGGATGAGGACAGGAGTGATGTTTGGGGCTCATGGTAGAGCCTTTGGAACGAGCAGTAATTTGAAAGTGCATCCATCCAGGATATATGGACTACATCTCCCACAAGCACAATGTGTGTTTTTATATAGGGAGATGGTAGATGTCGTGCAGTTTACTGCTGGCCCCTGATGAGGAAAATACATTTCCGAAACGCGTCGGGCCTATTTCAAACACGCAACTGCCCATACCAACTAACGCTTTGGGGAAGGCGCACGCAGGCTCGGGTGCTACCCGCTACTTGGACAACCCCATGGAGCATAATACATTAGCGGCGGTCCTGCCGCTGGGTTGCACCACCCGAAGAAACGGGGGCCACGAGACCCACTATCCAAGGAGTCTCGTATGTGGAGCTGCGCGATGGATGAGGACAGGAGTGATGTTTGGGGCTCACGGTAGAGCCTTTGGAACGAGCAGTAATTTGAAAGTGCATCCATCCAGGATATATGGACTACATCTCCCACAAGCACAATGTGTGTTTTTATATAGGGAGATGGTAGACGTTGTGCACTTTACTGCTGGCCCCTGATGAGGAAAATAAATTTCCGAAATGCGTCGTGCCTATTTCAAACACGCAACTGGAAAGGGGCGACCGCTAGGTCCCCCCGAACGTATGGATGGGGGCCGGAACCTCCCGGGAAGCCATTTTGGGCGGGGGTGGGCGTGGCCCGGCTGGTATGCCCAAAGCGGCGTAGTCGGAGCGCGCCTTCCCCCCGCCCGAGAGGGGTTGTCCTAGACACCTTGAAGGAAGACCCCGCCCAGTAGGCGTATCGGGGACGGGTACACGCCCTCCCGCAGAAGGATAAAAGAGCGGGAACCCTGAAGATCGTCCTCTTGTTCCTCGGATCGGAAGGCTGCACCCACTCGATGCTCGTGAGCCCTCGACGGAACAAGCAGCAATTTTGAACGTGGTAATCCTGTTTTTCTCTTTCAGTTTCGCCACGGATTTCAGGACCTCGTGGATCGACCAAAGGCGGAGGACTCGAAACCATGCCTAGCAAGCAAGCAGGAAAGGGTTCCGAGACGGAGAAGATGTTACGCCTATTGTCGAACCGGATGGCTTGTATAGACCGAAAGCTCGGTCAAGTCCAATCGCTCGGTAGAGGTTTGGCGGAGGTAAAGAAGCAGTTGGCTGCAATGAATGACCCAGGTCAGCCGAAAAAGGTAATAGGCCCGGCCTTGCCGGGCGTGGTTCCCGGGTTGAGAGGGAAACGGGTCAAAGAAAGGGCAGTCTCGGGGGGTGTCCCGGCACCGGAGGTGCCGCCCATCGTCCCCCTAGTACCGGCTGGTAACCCGTTCAGGAACCAGTTTTAGGCCTGCCTATCCCAGTGGTGATCACCTCGACCGAGGATGATGAAATGCCCCCAGAATTGGCCGCACAGTTGACCGCATGGCTGAAAACAAAGGTGGGGGGCACAGCGACCCCGGGAGATCCGGCCGAAGAGGCCAGAGTGTTAATGAAGCATTTGCGGCAATCGAGAGATGTCGCAAGGGCGAGTGTTCCTCTTGTTCCCCCACAGGTGGCGCCAGGAGTATCGGCAGGTGGTCAAGAGAAGGCGACGGCAGCAATAGCCGATCCGGGTAAGCTCGCATTGCCAATGGTGGGGGAGGGCTCGATACCCTCAAGGCGGGAAAAAGTTGCACAGCACGTTCCCTTGGCCACGAAAGAGTTAATATGGGGAGACAAGTATGTCAACATGTTTTCATTGTTAACGGACCATCGTGAGATGGAGTATGCTAAAACGCAGAAAGATTTGTGGCACCCTAGTGTATGGCGCGCCAAGATGGCCGAGTTCAGGGTGGAAGAGACAGTGACGAATTGGGTTAAGGCCTTCTCTATATTTACCGCAGTTATGGGGGAACGTAAACCTGATGTTATGACTGAGTTGGTTTGCTATCAGAATCGCATTATGGATTTTTATTCAATGTACGAGGGGGAAGAATGGAAAGGCTATGACATGAAGTTCCGTAAAGCAAAAGAATTTGATGCTTCTCTGTCTTGGGATTGTTTGGACTCGGTGTCATGGCACAAGCAACTCCTGCCAGGGGCGACAGGTACGTCCTCGCCAGGCGGGAGCGGGTCCGGAGTTGTCCGCCAAAAGCCCGGGGTGCCCTTTCGAGCAGGCACAGGTGGGGGCTATCAGCCTAGAGTTGGCGGGAAGGGCGGACAAGGGGGGGTCTGTTGGGGCTTCAATCGAGGCAATTGTAACAGACCACAGGGGACATGCAAGTTTAAGCATGTGTGTGCCGGCTGTGGGAATTCCTCACACCTGGAAAGTGCTTGTAGATCAAAGAATGTCGGGGAGGGTGGAAAAGGAGGACCTAAGCAGGAGTGAGGTGGACCTTTGTGACCGATTGCCTACACCCGTTGATCTAATGGTTATGATTCCGTGGTTAAACAAGTACCCTGATCATGTGTCCGCTGGGGTGTTGAGGAAGGGTTTTTTACATGGCTTCCACATCCCGGTGGGGGAAGTTCGGGGGAACTCCTTTTGTAGAAATCAGTTATCGGTACGGCACAACCCAGGCGTGGCAGAAAGGAAAATAGCTAAAGAAGTCAGTTTAGGACGAGTGGCTGGCCCCTTTTCCTGCCCGCCGGTGGCCGATTTCATATGTTCCCCGTTAGGGGTGGTCCCGAAGAAAGACCCGGGGGAGTTTAGACTCATACATAACCTTTCTGCTCCCAGGGGTTCCTCGGTGAATGATGCCATAGACCCAGAAGTTTGTTCGGTACGATACGCATCGTTCGACGATGCCGTGGCCATTTTGAACCACCTAGGCCCCGGGGCGCTGATGGCGAAATGTGATATCGAATCAGCATTCCGGTTGCTTCCAGTGCACCCGCAGGATCAGCGCCTGCTAGGTTTTGCATTTCAGGGAAAGTATTACATGGATAAATGCATGCCCATGGGTTGTTCCATTTCATGTGCATATTTTGAGATGTTTAGCTGTTTTTTGGAATGGGCATTTACAGAGGCCACAGGGCATAGACATGTTATGCATTATCTCGATAATTTTCTGTTTTTGGGGGCAGCCGATGATATGAATTGCGCACAGGCGCTGTATGATTTCTGCATCCTCATGAATGAATTCGGTGTCCCATTGGCACCAGGTAAGACGATCGGACCATCTACTTCACTGGAGTTTCTCGGTATTGAGCTCGATTCTGTGGAGGGGTGTTTCCGATTACCAGTAGACAAAGTGACCCAGTTCCGGGCTTCATTGATGCAATGCCTGAGTGGGGAGAAAGTGACCCTGCACCAGTTACAACGCACAGTGGGTCAGCTTAATTTTGCCCTGAGGGTGATTCCTATGGCCCGCCCGTTTTCGCGCTCTATCGCGCAGGCTATGGGTGGTCTCAAAGAGGCTCACCACCGTACGAGACTGTCTGGAGAGGTTCGCCAGGATATGCGGATTTGGTTGGCATTTCTGGCGGACTTCAACGGTCGAGTCGTCTGGAGTTCCCCACCAGAGTCTTCGGTGGAATTAGGTCTATGGACCGACTCGGCTGGGAGTGTGGGTTTTGGCGCCATCTTAGGTGATCGATGGTCGGCACAAACATGGCCAACATGGTGGCACTCCGACGGCCTCACAGGTAACATTGGGTTCCTGGAGTTATTTCCCATTTGGGTGGCTCTGATGACATGGGCTGATGATTTCAGGGGCCGCTCAGTGGTGTTTTGGTCCGACAATATGACTGTCGTAGATTGCATTAACCAACAGGCAGCACGCTGCAAAATGATTTTGAGATTGTTGAAAGAGATTGTGCTGCTGTGCATGAGATTGAATGTACTGTTCAGGGCAAAACATGTGCCAGGTGTACTGAATCTTGCAGCTGATGCACTCTCTCGTTCACGTATGCAGGCATTCAGGGGTTATCTGCCCACAGCAGACTTAGAGGCAGCACCATTCCCAGAAGCAATGTGGCTTATCGGTGCCTCGGATTACAAGACCTCGTGGCAGTGAGTCTAGCCCCCAGGACAAGGAAAGCATACGAAGGAGCGTTTCGTTCTTATTGCACATATTTGGGTCCTGTAGGGAGTCTGCATTGGGGTCAGGAGGAGTCCTTCCTGGGGTACCTGGTTGCACTACACAGGGAGGGCCTATCAGTGGCTACGGCCGGTAGGCATAGGGCGGCCATTTCCTTCATGGCCCAGGTACACGGCATAAAAGATCCTACAGGTTCTTTTTTGGTGAAGAAAGCCCTTCGCGGCTGGCAGCGCCTTGGGGTTGCAAGAGAGATACGAGGCACCCGATTGGCTTAGACAGACTGTCTCTGCTTTTAGCAAAGCTGGATGAGACGTGTTCCTCCCATTACGAAGCAGTTCTGTTCCGGGCAGCGTTCACATTGGCATTCCATGGGGCCATGAGGGTGAGCGAACTTGTCGCAAGGAACAAGAGAGATATGGAGGGAGGTTTGTGCAGGGATCACATCCAGATAAGGGGTGATTCGATGGTGATCATGATAGCCAGGTCCAAGACTGACCAGGGGGCTATGGGAGATAGTGTGGTCGTGCAGCGCAAGCGTGGGTCCCCCGTCTGCCCGTTGAAGTGTGTGGAAGACTATTTGGCGCTAAGAGCGGCCACTTGGGGGGGGAGCTTGCTCCGACACAAGGATGGCACCCCACTGACGGGATTTCAGTTTCAGAGGGTGCTGGCACTGGCAATCGCTGACGCGGGCATGGACCCGTGCGATTTTGGGACCCACTCCTTTAGGATAGGGGCTGCTACTGAGGCTACAGCCAGGGGTCAGAGTGCCGAGGAAGTGAAACAGTTGGGCCGTTGGTCCTCGAATTGCTTTAAGAGGTATGTGCGATTGCACATGTTGTAAGTGATCAATTGACATGCACTCACGTTTTCTGTCTTTTGTTTACTTTGCAGTTTCGCGGGCCTGCCATGCAGGGCGGAATTGGAGGTCGACCCTACATCAAGTGACCAGCGGTCAGAGATCACCGACTGGGGAGAGGATGGTATGGGTCGTGGGCCACTCATACGTGAGGCGCGCCGGTGACGTATTCAAAGAAGGTGACGCGATTCACGCACCTGGGGAATACAGGTTCAGAGTGGCTTTCCATGGGAAAGGTGGGCTCGTTTTTGACAAATTTGAGTCATTTTTCGAGGGATTTTTACGGCGGCATAGGTCACCGCCATCTATAGTCTTAGTACACCTGGGTGGCAATGATTTGGTGACTCTGGGTAGACGAGTGTTACTTGAACGTATCTTGTCAACTGTTAGCTGGTTGGCTAAAAGAGTCCCGGGGTGCACAATTGCCTGGTCCCACATGATTCCTAGAAGGAGGTGGCAGGGGGGCCTTTCGGTGTCAGCTCTGAACCATTCAGTTAAACGGGTCAATAATAAGATTGGTAGATTGTTCCGTTCTGCACAGTTGCATGTTATTCCGCATGGGTGTATCCGGGTGACCAGATGTATCTGAACGATGGGGTTCACCTGTCCAGGGAGGGGAATGATTTACTCATAGGAGACTTGGTTGCATGGCTGAGAAGTTTGAAGAAGCATGACCTATAGGAGGAGTTGGGGGGGACCGGATGGTCGGTCAACCATCCGGTCTGTGGCGGTAAGGTCATGATCGGTGAGCAGGAATTTAAAGGTCCCTAGAGTGGGGCGCCACCCACAATGGATGGGAGCGCCCGGGGGAAGACGGCCATTGGCCCCTTCCACGGGGAGGCAGCACCCACTAAGGATGGGGCGCATAGGGGGAGATGGCCATGGGCCCCTCCCAGGGGGGGAGGCAGTTAAATGCCCCTCCTGACTAATTTCCTGGGGGCCGGATATCCACGACGGCGGATAGAGAGTATGGGGTGGGGGGGAGAGTCCACGCTGTCCTTCCTACAGAGACCTCATACGGGAACTTGGACGACCCTTAAGATGGCGTCGAGTAGAAAGGGGGCCCCCACCACGACAAGGGAAGTTACAGTTGGCAATGAGGGTAGAGCCCTCTGCGCATGCGCCGCTCGCACGGTGAGGGCGGGAGTTTGGTAGTAGGGATCTGACACCGGTTAAGACCTTGCCGTTGGCCCTTAATGCTAGGATGTACAATTTGAATTAGAGTGTATGCATTTTCAGGATGTTAGCCAAAAGTACATGACTGCATCGAAATGTAATAAATGTCAAATTGTACATAATGCAGAATGATGAAACTTTTAATTTAATGTTTTAAATTTTGTTTCATATTTTAATAAATACAGCCGGGAGGGTGACTCCCTCCCGTCTTCCAAAAAAGTCAACTATTGTCCGACTTCCCATCCTTGGGGATGTGTGTTGGGAGGGGGTGGTGGGCATCCCGGCCATATGGAAAGGGGCGACCGCTAGGTCCCCCCGAACGTATGGATGGGGGCCCGAACCTCCCGGGAAGCCATTTTGGGCGGGGGTGGGCGTGGCCCCGCTAGTATGCCCAAAGCGGCGTAGTCGGAGCGCGCCTTCCCCCCGCCCGAGAGGGGTTGTCCTAGACACCTTGAAGGAAGACCACGCCCAGTAGGCGTATCGGGGACGGGTACACGCCCTCCCACAGAAGGATAAAAGAGCGGGAACCCTGAAGATCGTCCTCTTGTTCCTCGGATCGGAAGGCTGCACCCACTCGATGCTCGTGAGCCCTCAACGGAACAAGCAGCAATTTTGACCCACCCACCAGCCCCTGATAGCAAATGTTTGGAGGAAATAAAGTTTCCTGAGTGATGAAAGTATAGGCCTTTTCCTTTTCCTTGGTAGTGTGAATAAAGGAATGTTGAGAATGTATATGATTTGCATTGGAGAATTTCTTCTTGCAGGAATGATGAGTAATAGTAGTAAGATGATGTGTAATTGTTCCTTTTAGTAGATAAACAACTGTCGTATTTATTTGTCGGGCGGTAAGGTCATGATCGGTGAGCAGGAATTTAAAGGTCCCTAGAGTGGGGCGCCACCCACAATGGATGGGAGCGCCCGGGGGAAGACGGCCATTGGCCCCTTCCACGGGGAGGCAGCACCCACTAAGGATGGGGCGCCTAGGGGGAGATGGCCATGGGCCCCTCCCAGGGGGGGAGGCGGTTAAATGCCCCTCCTGACTAATTTCCCGGGGGCCGGATATCCGCGACGGCGGATAGAGAGTATGGGGTGGGGGGGAGAGTCCACGCTGTCCTTCCTACAGAGACCTCATACGGGAACTCGGACGACCCTTAAGATGGCGTTGAGTAGAAAGGGGGCCCCCACCACGACAAGGGAAGTTACAGTTGGCAATGAGGGTAGAGCCCTCTGCGCATGCGCCGCTCACACGGTGAGGGCGGGAGTTTGGTAGTAGGGATCTGACACCGGTTAAGACCTTGCCGTTGGCCCTTAATGCTAGGATGTACAATTTGAATTAGAGTGTATGCATTTTCAGGATGTTAGCCAAAAGTACATGACTGCATCAAAATGTAATAAATGTCAAATTGTACATAATGCATAATGATGAAACTTTTAATTTAATGTTTTAAATTTTGTTTCATATTTTAATAAATACGGCCGGGAGGGTGACTCCCTCCCGTCTTCCAAAAAAGTCAACTATTGTCCGACTTCCCATCCTTGGGGATGTGTGTTGGGAGGGGGTGGCGGGCATCCCGGCCATATGCCCATATCCAACTAACGGTTTGGGGAAGTTGATGCAGGCTCACGTGCTACCCGCTACTTGGACAACCCCATGGAGTGTAATACATTAGCGGCGGTCCTGCCGCTGGGTTGCACCACCCCGAAGAAACGGGGGCCACGAGACTCGCTGTCCAAGGAGTCTCGTATGTGGAGCTGCGCGATGGATGAGGACTGGAGTGATGTTTGGGGCTCATGGTAGAGCCTTTGGAACGAGCAGTAATTTGAAAGTGCATCCATCCAGGATATATGGACTACATCTCCCACAAGCACAATGAGTGTTTTTATATAGGGAGATGGTAGACTTCGTGCACTTTACTGCTGGCCCCTGATGAGGAAAATACATTTCCGAAATGCGTCGGGCCTATTTCAAACACGCAACTGCCCACACCAACTAACGCTTTGGGGAAGGCGCACGCAGGCTCGGGTGCTACCCGCTACTTGGACAACCCCATGGAGCGTAATACATATATATACACTAGTACTCATTGCAACGGAATGTTATGTTTTTAACATTGAGCATAATATTTATTGTTTTAGAAATTAATTTTTGGATTATTTTCTTAAAATCCAAAATATATTGCAATGTTTATTATCTACAGTATACAGAATTCGGGTTTGTAGAGTGAATGCATTTAAGCAGATATTATCTACCATGTTGTTAGTATTTACCAAGGTGAAATCAACCATGAGTAAGTCTGTCCTTCATATCCATTGCTATGCATGATGGCCATGTGATCTATTACGAAAAGTGCGGGGATTGGTAATGGTTTATTTAAAATGTAAGCACTGATAAACGCTTTTATCTGGTGAGCAAGGCGACAGGATCGCCGAAACGCGTCGGATCGCGGCACCTTTGACACTGCAATGATTTAAAAATAAAAAGAAACTTTGCTGCACAGTTTACCGGATTGGTGTCCGTTTCTCTTCCTGGGAGTGCTGTTTGCGCGGTGCATCTGGGGAGCGTCAAGCGTACATTTTGGAGAAGCAGGACTTGGCTTCTCTTACAAACGGGCCCCTTTTCGAATGAGGCTGACAGTATCAACAAGTCAAGTGGAGGCAGGCTCAAGGAGAGTCAGTTCAGGTCAGCCCCCTGCTACACCATTGAAGGAGGAACTCGCAGAAGCTGGCGTGTAACAAACCGGTGCGTCGGCTGACTCGTGCCGGTTGGCGTGCTACGTTTGCAGAGCGGGACTCGGAGAATCTTGGTAAAAATACCAGGTGAAATGGTGGTAAACGGCAGCAGTTTTGTTCACGAACCACTTTGAAATAGCGGTTCGTGTATACATTCATAAGTCAGGTCAAGGGTGCCGCGAAATGGAGGAAGCGTTTGCTTTAAGAGAGAGAACAGCTGAAAATATGTTTGCTAATTTACCGGCAGTTGATAATCCTCCTTCAAGGACTGAAGCAGTAACATCTATGCCAGGGGATGTTAAAAGCTTGGCGAAAACCTTGGAGAAACATCACCGAAGTGAATTGATTAAGTGGTGGGAGATTAAATCTCTAGAAAAATACCACGAAGCAGGGCGGGTGCCGCGAGGATTGCGCATTATGTTGGCGCCCAGCTTCGACAATCCCAAACCACTGTTATTGAAAGAATGGGCGGAAAATAATTTAGACGCTTCTATGCGCCTGGTCTGTTTATTATTCAGACATGCCAAAGTGGATCGTGAAGAGGATTTAACAGAAATTTCCAAGCTATCAGAGGAACTTGAGTCAATAACCACTCCGGAAAATAAAAATACAGTGGAAAAACTGTTGAAAGAAATTATGGACAGAAAAAATAAACTGGAGGATACCATCAAAACCAGAAAAATATGGAAATTTGCCCGTGACAAGAACGACTATGAGAGAGGGCAAGTGCTTACATTTGCACGCAAGTATGACTCTGTAAAAAAACACAGGGCTCTCATGCAACCTAATCCACTATCATCATGCACCAATGAGGTGGACCAACCCCTAACCACAAGCAGGCAAGAACTAAGTTCGAATACTAGCCTAACAACAAGTGGTCAAGATTCAGATTCGGGAAGTATGTCCGGTATGTCCAGCTCTTCGATGACATCATTTGGGCCTGTGTCCTATGCGGATCAACTGGATTTTATAAGGGAACAAAGACTACAGTCCCTTCGTTCGAGGGGCACGCAACAACAAAAAGGCAAACCAGGAACAAACGGCGGAAACAACGGCGCAAATGCTCAAAGTACAACCTGCAGAGGACGCCAGAAAAAGAATTGGCGGAGATGAATTCAGGTAACGTTAACAAAACAATTGTAAATCTCACTGATATCGCCTTAAACACTGCCGAGCAACAATTGTTAACATTGGGCCTCAGTTTCTGCCCAGAGAGTAATTTTGGTTTTGTACGGACAAGGGTGGATGTCTATAAATTTATTCGCAAATTGAAACTGCGAAAGTTCTTCATGTTAAAAAATCAGGGTGGTAATTCGAACAAAGACAACACCCTGAAACCTGGAGTATCGACAGGTCTTACAGCAGGCACTATTCCTACTCTAGCAACATTACACACTTTAATGGATGATAGTATTGGATTTCTGGGATCACAACAGGTCGCTCAGATGGAGGGGATAGATATTTCCCTACCAGGAAAAAGCCCGTTCAAACCACCATCCACTTTTGTGCCCATTATGCCAAGAGATGCTTCAGACATATTTCATGAAAGGATCACTGATGAATTGAAATCTTTATACCGGAATGTCTGTAGATCAAAACCTAAATACACTGGTCAATCTAAGGAGTATTTCCAACTTATGAAAAAATTGAAGGACAATAATAAGGTGGTTATTAACAATGCAGACAAAGGAGGCAATATTGTCCTGTGGGACAAAGAGTTATACAGGGCTGAAGCTTTCAGACAACTGGAAGATACAGAGTGTTATGAACGCAGTGATGGAATTTCAGTATGTAAGATCAATACTGATTACAAGAATTATCTATCCAAATGGTTAAGGTAAGGTTTAATTACTAAGGAGGAACACAAGTTTTTGTATACAATGAGCACCCAGTGTTACCCTTATTCTACCTAATCCCTAAGGTTCACAAAGGATTGACCCCACTGCAAGGGAGACCCATTATCTCTGCTATCAATAGCTGTTTTGAAAATACTTCCAAATATGTTGACTATTATCTGCAGGACTTTGTCATAGCTTTACCTACATATCTAAAAGACTCCAGGGACTTTCTAAATAAACTGAATACTGTGAAGTGGACTGATGACATGATGTTTGTGACGTTGGATATAACAGCATTGTATACATGTATCAGGCATGAAGACGGATTGAGAGCAGTCAAATACTATCTCGATCAGAGGGATATAGGAATGTATCGACATAACAAAATGATTGTGGAAATGATTCGCACATGCTTGATGAACAATGTGTTTTTGTTTGATGCAAAAGTGTATAGACAGAAGAGAGGAATGGCTATGGGGGCATGCTTCTCCCCAGCTATGCCTGTTTACATGTAGGCTGGTGGGAGGAGCATGTCCTCAGAAGACACCATAAGGCAATATTTGATACCCATATTGCTCATATGTGGAGGTATATAGACGATGTTTTTATTGTGTGGAAAGGCGATTCTGATCAGGCGAAGGAATTTGTAGAAAGTATCAACAATAATGATCTTAATTTAGCCTTTACCAGTCACATAAACAGCACTCTTGCAAACTTTTTAGACATTAAGGTTGCAATTCAGAACAATGTCATTACAACTAGTCTGTACCAAAAACCCACAGCTGGCAACACTCTATTGCATGCATCTAGTTTTCACCCACGTCACACCATAGAAAGTCTCCCGTATGGAGAACTTCTCAGAATCAGGAGGGCTTGTAGTACTGATGAAGCATGGAAAAATTCACAGGAGATTGCTATAGCCAGACTATCAGCACGTGGTTATGGAATTGGTAAAATCAAAGTGGCGTTAAGAAAAGTTAATCAACAAGATAGACGCCACTTATTACAACCATTGATCACTGCACAAAATAGTGAAACTGAGTTAATCACAGTTGCATGTACAGATAGGGCTAGCATAATTGATAACTCTGAATGTAGGTTTATCACCACATACAGCAAGCAATCACAAGCCATAAGGAAAATCATAAACACCCAGTGGCCTATCGTCCTAACCGATGGGGTCCTAAAGGGAGTCTTGCCTGTAAAGCCTAGTATCACCTATCGCAAAGCATATTCTATGAGATCAGACTTGGTTAAAAATAGTCCAGAATTGCTCAATAAAGACAAATGGTTCTCCACTAAGAAGGGTTTCTATAAATGTAGCAGTTGCAGAGCTTGTAAATTCGGTTCTAACACAAAAACATATAAAACTGCCTTTTCTGATGAGTTGTTTGAGATTAAAGGAAATTTCAACTGTAAAACGGAATAGGCAGTATATGTTTTAAATTGTGTATGTGGTCTCCGCTATGTGGGAAGCACAAAACTTCCAGTGCAAGCACGTATTTTACAACATCTGCGAGCCACAGTGAATTCAGATCAAACATATCCTGTTGCTAGACACGTCAAATCCGAACATGGAAATAATTTAAATGTACTTTCTTATTTTGTGATTGACAGTGTCCCCATCAATAAAAGAGGTGGCAACAGAGATAAAGCTCTGCGTCAACTGGAAACACGCTATATTATAGAACTCGATACAAAGAGCCCTCAAGGTCTGAATATGTGCGAGGACATGTATCATTATCTTTGAGCGAACATGGACCAAGCGAGTATTTGGGGGAACCATATGAGAACATTTCGGTATAATGATGTATAATATTCAGTTGAATGTTTAAGGGAACTAAAGTAGCTGTTTTTATGTCTTTAATGCAATCAGTCGATAGTTATATGTACCATCATGGAATGTATGGTTTTTTTACTATTTATTGACGTTTGTTTTTGCATAGATATAATTTGCACTGATAAGAATTTCCCTTAATCAGCTATTCTACACTAAGTATGTCATTAATTTCTTCAAATTGACTGGTTATCTTTGCATTATTGTAAGAATAATATATTCAGCAAATGCTGATTCTCTCTCGAATGAAAGATATCAGATGTTCCCGGCTGGGAACATTTTAGAATTTATTATAAATGCACTTTATTCACGTTTTGCACTTTTTAGCACATAAGCACTTTTGAAATATTATGGTTATAATATATAAGTATCGCACATGTGGCCAAATAGCTGGACTACAAAAATTGTTTACATTGGATAAATCTGTTATGATATAAATATTAATGCATTTAAGCAGGTATTATACACTAGTATTCATTGCAACGGAATGTTATGTTTTTAACATTGAGCATAATATTTATTGTTTTAGAAATTAATTTTTGGATTATTTTCTTAAAATCCAAAATATATTGCAATGTTTATTATCTACAGTATACAGAATTCGGGTTTGTAGAGTGAATGCATTTAAGCAGATATTATCTACCATGTTGTTAGTATTTACCAAGGTGAAATCAACCATGAGTAAGTCTGTCCTTCATATCCATTGCTATGCATGATGGCCATGTGATCTATTACGAAAAGTGCGGGGATTGGTAATGGTTTATTTAAAATGTAAGCACTGATAAATGCTTTTATCTGGTGAGCAAGGCGACAGGATCGCCGAAACGCGTCGGATCGCGGCACCTTTGACACTGCAATGATTTAAAAATGAAAAGAAACTTTGCTGCACAGTTTACCGGATTGGTGTCCGTTTCTCTTCCTGGGAGTGCTGTTTGCGTGGTGCATCTGTGGAGCGTCAAGCATATATATATATATATATATATATATATAAATCCAAGAAAGAAAGTATATATATATATATATATATATATATATTAGTCACCAAGAAAGAACTTAATGTCCGCACACGCTCAATGTATAATTAAGGGTTTATTAGCGCAGAGACTTCATGTAGCCCCCTTCACCTACGCGTTTCGACCGCAGGTCTTGATCACAGTGTTGCCACTAGTCCATCGACTATTTTCAGTTTATATACCTTCCCACCCACCAGAATTAATGATGCATTATGGGGGAGGTAGTTTCAAATACCATTTGGAAACAAAATCGTTTGTATAATTTTAACCAAAATGCAATAAACATACATTCTATTAAATAAAATAATTTATGCTATTAGTGTTGCAATATGCAGTATAGGCTAAGTGCCATAATGACTTCTCAAGAATGATCTGACCAATTTGTCATTGTCTGTTCGTAAGGCACTTAGCCCATTACGAACAGACAATGACAAATTGGTCAGATGTTTATTGCATTTTGGTTAATGCCCTACATGGGCGACATAGGAATTTTCTTATGATTTAACCGTACTACAAAGACTTCAAAATATGAAATGCCAACATGAATCTTACTAGAGTGACTAACATAAGCCTTAAACGTTACAAAGCTAAAATTATACAAACGATTTTGTTTCCACATGGTATTTGAAAAACCCTTAATTATACATTGAGCGTGTGCGGACATTAAGTTCTTTCTTGGTGACTAATTTAAATACAGAGAGACGTTCGTCCCTGTTGTCCTGCACCTACCGTGCAAAGCGTGCACTTCTTGAGAACGATTTGGTGAATTATATATATATATATATATATATATATATATATATATATATATATATATATATTCACTGAAAAAACCATAGGTTATAGACCATATATAGTTAGGAATTAGCATTTACAAAACCTTATTTTACTCACACAAAACCATTGAAATTCCATATATATAGTTAGTTCACTAACTATATATCGCGCACCCGCAATCCACTGCTGATGATGTCACATATTACATCATTCATGACATGGTCAGTGACATCACTGATGACATCACTGATGACATCTCAAATGACATCACTGATGACATCACTGATGACAACATCCAGTGACTGTATGTTTCTGTAAAGTTAAAATATGTCTTACATATTGAAGAATGAGTGGATGTATAAGTGTCTGGATGAAGGATTTAGTAGGTGCATGACTGACTGTATAAGTGAGTGATTAAATGTGTCTCACTGAGTGCATGGGTTAGTGACTAAACTGTTTTAAATTGTGCATTATTGTGTCTGTTGTTCTGTAATCTGATGCATGTGTTGATCAGTAGCTATATGAGTAACTATATGGGTTATTGATTGGTTGCCCAAGTATTTGTATGGGAGACTGAGTGTGTGTGTGGGTGGCTGGGAGGTGTATGACTCTGTGCATAGATGTGTGAGCAGTTGATTCACTAGATGTATGGGTTCAAAAGTGCATGTGGAAACAGCTGTATGGGCGGTTGACTGTGTGCATGAGTGTATTGGTGAGTGAATGGATATCTCAGTGCTACATGTCAAAGTAAGTACATATGTAAAACACAGTACATGTGATAGTTGACATATATAAATAACTGTGCATAAGAGCCAGTGAATGTGTGAGTGGCTGTATGGATTATTGTGAACTTGTATCAGGGATTGTATAACAGAGTAAATGTGTTATTATATGTTTCAATAAGTAAGGTGTGTATAACTATATAGTTGAGGAAATGGAGGTGTGATTGATTCTTTGCAAGACTGACTAGGTGTGTGAGTAACTCCATGGATGAGTGACAGTCTGTGAGTGTCTGTTTACACTGAGTGTATCTAAGGTTATATTAGAGTCTGAAGAGGTTCATCGTATCATCACATGAATGATGTCATCAGTGATGTGATCAGTGATGTCATTTGAGATGTCATCAGTGATGTCATCAGTGATGTCATTTGAGATGTCATCAGTGATGTCATCAGTGATGTCACTGACCATGTCATGAATGATGTAATATGTGACATCATCAGCAGTGGATTGCGGGTGCGCGATATATAGTTAGTGCAACTAACTATATATGGAATTTCAATGGTTTTGTGTGAGTAAAATAAGGTTTTGTAAATGCTAATTCCTAACTATATATGGTCTATAACCTATGGTTTTTTCAGTGAATTTTCAAGGTTTTGTAAATGCTAATTCCTAACTATATATGGTCTATAACCTATGGTTTTTTCAGTGAATTTCATAGGTTTTTTAATAGCAAATCTTTATAAAAATAATACATTTTAAATCGAATTTTATATTTTATAATTCTGTTATTTTTTTTTTAAATTCTTTTTGGTGCGCTCCCGGGGCGCGGACAGGTGAACGCACGGGTAAGCGCAATCTTGCGGCGCGCCCCGGGGCGCGTACTGATGAGCGTCCCGATAGCGCTATTGCCGCGAACGAAAACAACATCGTGACGTATTGCGTAGCCGCCACGCCTTGCGTCATAAGACACGTATCGCGTAGCCGCGAGATGCGTCTTACGACGCACCGCGTAAGCGCACCCGGAAGCGCATACGATCGCGCAACGTAAATGCCCTGATGCGCTTACGAAACACGCCTCGGGACGCGCCCGGGGCGCGTAGCGGAAGCGCGTCAAACCATGTGACTTTAAAATAACACTTTTCATTGGTTCAGAACTTTTTTTTTCCAAATTGTGTGAAACCCACCCATTTCTCTCACTATTGCTTTGTACTTGGATAGAGCAAGAGCTGTTCTGTGTACTGTGTTTATCTCCTACTTTTCTGATCTACAGCAATGGCTGCAAGAGAGTCATCCAGCAGTGATTCAGACGGATTTTTAGATGAGGACCCTCCTCAGCAGAAGAAAAAAAACCATTTCATCTGGAAATTTTATGACATCCCTGAAGGACAAAAAAAAGTCAACGCTCCAAAAGTAACCTGCAAAATATGTGGTAGTAGTTTATCCAGAGGCAATCCTCTGAAAAAATATAGTTTTGGAAATGCTAATTTAATCAGGCATGTGAAAAGAAGACACCCTAACAACTTTGCCAGGGAGAGTGTCAGAGAGCTGGCACGGAATTTACCCACAGATGGCGGCAGCACCTCCACTGGTGGAGCAACACCTTTGGGACCACCCCGTGGAAGAATGGTCCCTAACATTCAGCCGGTGTTTGCAGGCATCAAATTTCTGTGCACGGAGTGTGACGAACTGCTCTGCTATGGGGAGCAGAGTGTTGAACTCATTGCCCTAAAGAAACAGCAACACCGCTGCTCTGCCAGTCCCTAAATTTTCAAATTTTTTTGCTCCTGTGGAGCAGTTTTGGAATCCTTGTTTTTGTTTTTCCCTTGACAAAAATCCCAAAAAAATATAAAATTGTTTTAAAAAGTCTAATAAAAATATAAAACAACAAAAACAACAAAAAAAAATATAAAACAACAAAATCAAAAAAAAGTTCTTTTCAGAACTACCTCCAATTTATAAAAAGAAGCTTTTTTTTTTTTTTAAAAAGTCTGTCATTTTTTATCTCCTGGTACGCTCCCCCGTAAGCTCCCCGGTGCGCGTACCGGGCGCTCCCCCCCGCGAAAATCGAAATTTTTTTTATTTTCTTTTTTACCCGCGGGAGCCTTTTATGGCCCCCACATCAAAACTAGGGGGTCAGGGGGGTGTACCCTGCCCCCTTTTGCTCATTTCCCCCCTTTGATTTTTGCCACCTCTTGTGTCTCAATCCTACCGAGACACAAGATGGCGGCCGCTGCGGACTGTTTCGAATGTTTACAGACACCCGAGAACCAATCAGCTTGCCTTGCGCAAGTCGCGTGGCGCGCCCGAAGCGCTCCCCGGTACGCGTACCGGGCGCGGCTCTAGATATATATCTTTTTTTAAACCTAATTTACTCAAAATTCACAGGACCACATATCTTGAGACCTAGCAAAGGCACATCGGGCAAACAATATCTACAATTTTGCCAAGTTTCGTGGAAATCCATTCAGCTGTTCGAGCTAAAAGTGAGGCCAACCGCCCTATGGAAAATTGCATGGCAAAAACACGTTTTGGGAACCCCCTTTTTTCTCGGCCCCCCCTTGACGACCCCCCCCAAAATTTTCAGGGGCTGCTCAGAAACAAAATGTTCCATTTTCCTGAAAATTTCAGCCAATTCCGCCAAAGTTATTAGACATAGAATTTTCAAAAATCCCATAGAGAAAAAATCCTAACTATATATACACCTACTGGCGACCGCCAGTAGGTAAATGTAAATGTAAGTGTAGTATACTTGTAAAGCGCACAGCTGCCCCAGCAACGGGGCGTCCCGGCGCTGTATAACTCTGGGGAACCCGTCCTGGCTTTCCCTGTGGGATGGTCCCTGCTGGGAGTCCCCAAGGTGGAGCCAGGCATCCCCGGAATTGGTGGGGCCGTTGTGGAGATTAGGCAAGCTAATGCCCAGAGTTTCCATTCCAGTGAAACTCTTGTACTTTTGAACTGCTGGACTGTATCATATGTATATATATAAGCACTGCAATAGTCGTTACCAGGATACATAAGGCACTAAAACCTATGAATTGTATAATGATCAATATACTTTCTGTATCCAGTAACCTAGGACCTTTGAATTAATCGGTTCTAGGTGAGCAAAACTATGTGACATTTACTTTACAACTATACCACTACAAAATGGCACCCATATTTACGTTTTACTACTGGTCAAGCTACTGGTCACCTCCTCTATGTTTACTCTTAACTCTGCTTTTATATGCCATTGCTTACCTGGGAACTCACGTGTGACCAAGACACTCATTGTGTCGAAACGCGTAGCGTGTAAACTGTAATCAATAAACCACTTTGTATGCGGATTCCTGAGAGCGCAATTTATTGCTTTGAAGCAATCTTGCTTTTTATATATATATATATATATATATATATATATATATATAATATGTATAGCAAACACCAAAATCCTGTCGAAATCCAAATGCTACAACACAGTACCAGCGACGTTTCAAACAGGAACGGATCACAACTCAGGTTCTGTTAAATATAATGTGCAGTTTTATTCCTCCAATTCTCCCAACATGACGCGTTTCGACCGGGTCACCCCGGTCTTGATCACATGACATGCAAGGAATCCCGCGTTACTTAAATACTCCATTTCACCAATATAGTCCCTCCCAAAAACTACATAGAATTAGAAGACAGACTATGAGGGTATATACATTCGCCACTCTAATTTTAAAAATTAGTGTTTTGTTTTTAAAAAAAGCGCAAATTATACAAACAAATGTACAATAAAGGGCAAGTGCCCAAATTCAAACCCACAAAATCAGTCATAAAATCATCTATTTCTATGAGGGCAATGGAGACTAGAGTATTTCACCAAATTGCAAAATGTGTATCGTGCTGCTAGGCGAACCCAGCAAATACAAAAAGATTAAAAGATTGATTTTCAGGATTTGACGGATGCAGAACAATCTTCATATTGCAGAAAGATGCTAAAAAAGTTTGTATATATATATAGATTGGTACATTTAAGTATATTCAAAAATATACAGATGCTGAAAGCAAATCGATGTAAATAATGTGGAAGTTAATAAATTCACATATTCATAGATAGTGTGCAAACACATAAGTCATTTCATGATTCTAATACTACACCAATACCAGACAGAAACCAGTAAAAACATGAACCTAGTTTAACCAATAAAAATCACAATAAAAGTGAAGCTAAAAATCCAATAAATATCTCGTCTGCTCACACTAAAAATGTCTTTATATAAATATATGTACACCAGATTTAAATAAAATTTCATTTTTATATAGGAAAAAGTATTCAAAAAGACCCAGCATTATATAAATACATCATCAAATTAAATTCATATTCCTAAAGGTAGCAGCAAGAACTAGAAAGTGCATAAAGTGCTTAGGACTACAGAAATGAACAGATAAACCCCATATTGATATCGTCACATTTAGAATCCCGGCTTCACCGTCCTCAAGCGCGGCTTCAAGCTTCCTGATTACTGCGATGCGGGGGGCTGGGATAACAAAACTCCTTCCGGCTCAAGTACAAAATCGCAGAACGCGATGGCAGCTGCCAAATCCCAGCCCAGAAGAGTGAAGAGGGTCCGTTTAAGTGGCGACAGCAAGACCGCTCGAATTAAACGAAACACCAAAATCCTGTCGAAATCCAAATGCTGCAACACAGTACCAGCGACATTTCAAACAGGAACTGACCACAACTCAGGTTCAGTTAAATATAATGCGCAGTTTTATTCCTCCATTTCTCCCAACATGACGCGTTTCGACCGGGTCACCCTGGTCTTGATCATATGACATGCAAGGAATCCCGCGTTACTTAAATACTCAATTTCACCAAATATATATATATACAACAAAAGTTCCAGTATCATGCGCTCTCAATAACACAGATTCCACGAGGTTTCCAAAGTTCAAGGGCGTTTATTCACAACATGTTTCGGCTTACAGAGAAGCCTTAATCACGTGAATGTATGTGCACAAAGCGGAACTGATAAAGCATTCAGCAATGTAATGAACATAAACAAAGGACTGAAAATAGGTGCTTGTAGTCACAACGTATGGCAGACATCTTGTAATGTGAGACAAAGCTATTAATGGTTGCATAATTGCTAGATAACCCAGAGAACATCATCCAAGTACATGTGCGGTCTCAGTGTAAAATACAAAGCACATTCCCCCAAAAGAAAATGCATGTCATATGTGGTTGGGGTTTGATGAACACGCCCCCGCGAATGGTTGAGGACTGTAGCGCCCACCCAAGTCTATGGCTAAATACTCACATGAATGCAATGAAGTGATAAAGTATGGCAGGTACAAGTTACCACGTTAAATACGTTGTAAACAGTGAATGTGAGACATCCATCTGATGGTGCCTGCGGATTGAGATCGTGGGTGAATATGTATTCCAACATGATATCAGGGCAAACGGGACCCGTGCTTGATCTAGTGTTGATACTGATCGTGCAAATGTCCAGAAATAACGGGCAAGTGCCCCCGATGTGCCTGTTGATTGAATTGTATGGGCATGTTCCCTGGACTTTAATAATGGGTGAGAGTGGCTTATACTCACAAAAGGTGCTCAGTTCGTACTTAAAATGTCAAGTAGTACTTGCCAATGGTGCCCATCAGTCGGAAGGTGCTCAGTGATAAGATGTTGAAAAGGGTAGGTTGCCCGTGAAAAGTGAGTGCTGGGACTGGGCCCCTTCCTTTTCTCCTGTGGGAAGAAACAAAATAAAACAACATCAGATATGTCATGAATAAAAAACAGTACAATAAAATAAACTTCCTCTCATGCACTTGACTAGATGGCTGGAGTTACAGAGCAGAAAGAGAGCACTTGGCAAGGTATCTCAAAGCATGGAACCTAAGGGACTATGTAAAGAGAGTATTTTATCATTAATCCTCCCTCAGATGTATTGCTAGTATTGCTAGTTCCTCGTCTTGGTTCAGCCCCCCCCGAGTCTTTGTCTGGAAGACTACAATGAACTTGGACTCCCTTTGTCTGAGTTTTAGCACCCTGCTCCCCCACTAGGTTTCCTGGTGATTGGCTCTAAAATGAAAAATCTCAACAAAGCTGGATTAGAAAAATGTTTGTCTCTGAAGTGGCGAGCCACCGGGTATTTCTCGTCATTGTGTGTGATGGCCCGACAGTGTTCAAGCACACGTTTCTTGGCTAATAGGGTGGTACTCCCTATATACCAAAGTTTGCAGGGACACTCAATCACTTAAATGACGAAGGTGGAACTACATGTCAAGAATTGCTTGATTTCTTTACTGATGCCATTGTAGGTGATCTTGTTTGTGAAAGTACTATTTTTGCACGCCTTGCAATGGCCACAGGGAAAGAATCCCTTGAGTCCATGCTCGTAACCAGTGGAATATGTGGTAACATCACTTCATACTAGCATTTTCCTGATGTTTCTGCCCTTCCTGTATGTAATGCTGAGTCTGTTAGAAATGGATTCCCCAATAATGTTATCACATTTGAGGATATCCCAGTTTTTTGTTAATATCCTGTGGATGTTGTTATATTCTGCATTAAAGGTCATAATCAAGCGAGTGTTGCATTCAGTGTCATCTAAGGGTCTCTGGGTCTTATCAGAGAGACTAAGGGATCTGGGAACATCATCAGCCCTGTCTTTGGCTTTGCGGAGCACCCAATTAGGGTAGCCTCTGATCCTGAAGGGGGCTAGCATTTCCTCACACTCTTGTTGGTACACTGTTTCAGTGTTACAGTTTCTCTTGGCCCTCAGCAGTTCACCTTATGGGATAGTCAATTTAAGGGTCTCTGGATGACTGCTGAGGGCATGCAGGATGCTGTTGCCGGCAGTGGTCTTCCTGAATAATGTGGTGTGCAATTGATTGTCCTTGATGTCGAGTCTGACATCCAAATATTCAGCAAATGTTCTACTAATGTGGCTGGTAAGGACAATGTTGTTATTATTGGTATTCAGTTCATCAATGAACTGAATCGCCTCAAGTTCACTGCCATTCCAAATGACGAACAAGCCGTCAATGTAACGCAGCCATTTGGTCACATGTTCAAGGTGCCCTGCATAGACCGGGTTGGTGAATATCTCTTCCTCCCAGCGTCCCATAAAGAGGTTCAAAAAGTGAAGGGAGTGAAGCAAGAACCCATCGTGGTACCAACCACCTGTCTATACAGGACACCATGGAATAGAAAGATACTGTTGGCAAGATAATATTCCATCATGTTGAGTAATATCTTGCTGTGTTCCCTGAAACATAAAGGCTAAGATTTGAGAAAATGGCCACATGATTCTAAGCCCTGGTGATGGTTGATGATGGTGTATAGTGACTGGACATCCAGTGTGATGAGGAGGGAATCCTCATCCCACTGTAGTTCCTGGATTTTGGGGAGGAAGTCTTTGGTGTCTCTGATGTAGCTGGGTAGGCCACTGACCCATTCTCGAAGGTAGAGGTCTACATATTTGGAAACGTGTTCGGATACGCTCCCCCTGGAAGACCAATGGGCCTTCCTGGTGTGTTGACCTGATCTTTGTGGAGTTTGGGCAATAGGTAAAGGACAGGAAGGACTGGATTGTTGTTTTTGAGGTACCTATATTCCTCCCACTCTAAGACCCCTTTGTCCTTCCACATTGTTAATTTATCCCAGATGTCAGTGATGCTGTTGTTGTAGTTCTCTGAAGTAATGGGCACGTAAAACCTGGGATCCATGAGTTGCCTATGTGCCTCTGCAATGTATTTGTCTTTATCCATGATAACAACATTTCCACCCCAGTCCGCTGGACAGATGACAATGTTGGTATCTTCCATATGTAATTTGAGTTCCTGTCTCTGGGTGGAGGAAAGGTTATTGCTAATGGAGCTATAGTTTTTCTTTTTGTGTCTGTAAGTGCAAAATGCTTTACTGACACTGTCATGAAATGTGTTAATCGAATCGTGTGGAGGTGTGGGAAGGAATGTAGATTTGGGTTTGAAACCTGAGGCGGCACTGCAGTCAGTAGTGAGGTCTGCACTATGTAAAATCTGCGTGGTGCTAATAGACCCACTATCACCCTCGGCGGGTTCTGCCTGGTAATCACTGCTGATGTATGTGTTTCTAGCACCCTCTTGTTCTAGTTGTAAGATATCAGTGAGGGTGTCAATATCTTCAATATTGATATTATCTAGATTATTGGAAATGAGGGGTTTGGTTGTCCTGGACCCCCCAACCTTTTCAATTTGTGACACTTTTTTAACTTCAATTTTCGAATAAATTTAAATAAATCTATCCTGGACTTTGTTTACCATTTCTGGATCCATTAGTGTCCTCTTCTGGAGCGTGTCTTGCTGTTTCCCACACCGCCCCTTGCTCTGCCTCTTTTGCCATCTCTGTTGTAATCTTTTTCCTCTGTTTCTACTCTTCCCCGTCCTCTGCCACGTCCTTGGCCTCTCTGTCCCCTTGTCTTTGTTGCCGGAGTTTCGTTCATCGTCCGTCGGCTCTAGCGCAGATGACGATACTCCTCTAAAAAATTAACCATTCGGGATGTGTGTTCCATGTTGGCGGCCCCCTCAATAGAAATGTCTGATTCAGTTTCACTTGTTGTAGACAAAGAAGCTTGCTGGTTGTCTTTGTTTCCTCCAGGAATTGGGGATGTTGTTTCTTTTGAATTGTACAGATGGTCATATTTACGACTAAACGTGAGGATTCTACCACTCTCGTAGTCGTTGTAATCATTGTCTAGTTTTCTTTCCTTACGTGCCTTAATGTCGCCTTCATACTCTTTGAGGAGATATTTCATGGCATTGACAAGTTTTTCTACTGCAACGACCTCTGTATGTTTTTTAAGATCTTCCATTGTTTCCTGTATCTGTTTCAGAATGAGATCTCTATCGATCCATGCGTATTTGACTTAAATTTGCAGCATCCTCCTGGAACTGAGAGCGGAGTTTTCTGACCATTCTGTAAGCATTGCAGGGTTGAGTGTCTCATAAGTGGGTGTAGTAAAAATACTCACGCCCCTGGGTACCATTTCCTGATCCATGTAGTTTTGTAAAGAGATGGCTTCCCACCATTTCGAGATCTCACTTCTCTTCAATTTCTATAGTTTGTTGATTTTGTCACTCAAAGATTGAGAGTAATCAGTCCTTGCCTCTTGGGTTTTTGACCCCTCGTGACCAGAATCTGAGCCGCCACTCATCTTTCCTCCTCCTCCTCCTCCATTGTGCACTTTGCCCGTGTCAAGAATATAGATCCTTGTGGATACTGTGCCGCCCCTGCATAATTGCAGGTTCCTCCTGCCATGTGCCGAAATTGCCCGGTAAAAATGCGGGTCAGGAATTCAAGCTCATGGAGCGTAACTGGGAGAGTATATATTCCCGGGAACACAAGGAAAGTCAAATAAATGTGGCCGCTCCGTCAAGACAATAGATGCAGGCACACCACTGCCGAATGCGCACAGAGGGAGTCAAAGATAAACAGAGAGTTCACAGATCTCCGTGCCGTTTCCCTGGGAAGCAGGCGAGTAACCCAGCCATCGGCGGGGCACCCGCCCTCTCAACCTGAAAGGACAGACACTCAAGACCCGAACTCTCTGATCTGACCTCAAACGCACGTAGTCCAACTTCCGTCTGTTCTTGAGTCTTTTAAGCACTCGGCCGGTCCGGTTGCAGTCTCGAATCAAAAGTTTCCTCGAAGTTGCTCCTTCCGACTGCTGTGGCCCCGAGGGAGGGGGCGCACACGCCGGCGGAGCACGCCGGTAATTAATCCACAACAAAAGTTCCAATATCGTGTGCTCTTAGTAACACAGATTCCACTAGGTTTCCAAAGTTCAAGGGTGTTTATTCACAACATGTTTCGGTTTACAGAGAAGCCTTGATCACGTGAATGTATGTGCACAAAGCGGAACAGATAAAGCATTCAGCAATGCATGCGCCACCTCCCTCGGGCCCCAGCAGTCGGAAGGAGCAACTTCGAGAAAACATATATATATATAATTACACTAACGGTTTTAGGGTTTTCCGTTCGCTCTGTACGCACCACGCATCTGAACATTTCTCCTTACAGGTTGTAACGTTTACCCTAGGTAGAGCACCGTTGTCTGAAAATTCTCTCAACCCTTTTTAGCTGTTTTCCTATATAATTACACTAGCACCCCTGTTGGAAGATTATCCAGCAATAACTTTTCGAAGAGCTCCTTCGAGGAGGGATGTGTTGGTTAAATCTAGCCCTGAAGTTACTATTAAATCTAATTGGCTATCCAATAGAACTGTTTTTTTTAAATGCAGCTCTTGCAGGGCATGCAAATTCGGAGTTAACACCAAAGAGTACCAAGAAGCTTTCTCTGAGACTATTAGCAAGATTAACAATCACTACACTTGCAAAACTGACCATGCAGTTTACGTCTTACAATGTACTTGCAATTTACAGTACGTTGGAAGTACGAAATTGCAAGTGTATAATCGAATTTTACAGCACTTACGGGCAATAGTCAACTCCGATGCCAGTTATCCGGTAGCGCGTCATTTCAAATTAGTTCATAAAAACTACTTGAACGATTTGAAATATTTTATTATTGACGCCGTCCCCATCTCTAAGAGGGGAGGGGATAGAGAAAAAAGACTGAGACAACTGGAGAGCCATTATATAGTACTGCTTAATAGTAAAATCCCGAATGGCCTCAACATGGGTGAGGACCTTCATAATTTTTTGTAATCATATTTGAATATTAACGTTGGAAACTCCTTTTTTTATAATCCTTTTTAGTTTTGGATTAATTGTGAAGGTCTAGAATGATGAACCTCCTCATAGTTGCAACCGATATTAATTAGCTTTTAGATTCTGGCTTTTAACATCATGTTGTTTTTAGCGCAAATTTTTAATTTGGTTTTACCGATTTTATGGTTTTACCGAGTTTTTGTGCGTTGAGGATAATATTGACTTTCGCAAGGGGTTATTATTGATCCAATATAAAATGGTTAAATGGTGTTTTCCAGAAATAAGCTATTAAGTATATGTGATCAATGGAAATATTTAATATCTCTGTGGAAGTATATTTTATGTAATTGATCTGCCTGCTAGGTTCTGTTATTGAGTATCTCTGTTTGCACTTTATCTGATAAACTGTTTTGCTGCCATTTGTATAATATATGAATTAGCCGGTTTTAAATCACTTTGCACTTTATAGCACTTGCCACTTTGCACATTATACACTTGCTGCTATTACCGATTACATTCTTGGCAAATCTGCTCTCTAAACACTTTATGAGTATGCACAAATCTTTTAGCACTCTTACACATCGTGTGGGTCTTTTTTAAAATATTGTATATAACATCTGACTATCGCCTTCTTTTTTAAAGCCTCTTTGATTACATATTATACCACATGGTTTTCGTAGGGCACTTGCCCTCTATCTTTGTAACTGTTATAAATGTTGAAGTGTTTCTGAAATAGTAGTAAGATTCATTGCCATAATTACAATCTTTTATCATTTTAAGAGAGTATTTTTTGGTTAGGCATTTATGTTAGACAACAGACTGTGGTTAAAGAAATAAGTATGTTCTCATTTTCTATGAGGGTTAGTAGGAGGAGCTACGATAGATGTCCACAGTATTTAAATCACCCATGTCTCTGGGTATGTCATGTGATCAAGTCCAGGTTCCCCGGACGAAACGCGTCATGCTACTGCCCATTTTGGGATAAAGCACTTTTTTCATCCCTCCATTGCTGTGGTCTGTACCTGTTTGTGCTGGTATTCGTTTGGATCCGTGTACTGCAGGACTGTGGATTCCGATATATATATATATATATATATATACTGCATACAACTTGTCCTGTCGCTGCGGGAGCACTCTTCAGTCGGTGCCAGCGAAGGGACCAGGGCAGTGTCCCGTTTTGATAAAATACCAATAATTCGCCGCACACGCCTTGATGTAAGTTGCAGTTTCTTTTATTTCAAAACGTGACAAACACCTACGCGTTTCGAACCGTAGTTCGTGTTCACGGTAGCTATACTGTGTGGTCCCTTCATTATTTCAATGCACATTGGCCTTAGGCACGCCCCCATTTATTTGAGGCATGCTGGGACATGTAGTGTTAACAAAAATATATGTGCCCATGCAATATTTGTTGAAGTCCTGGGTTTATGCAGTATTGGGGCGACATTCGGCGTCACTGCATTTAAAGCGTGTCCCCAGTTAACTAGGACAATGGCGCTTTGTATCACACGTGATGACACGTGCGTATATAATCAGCTCTCTATTTACCCGAGAGTTGATTAAAATGCGTGACTATATGGATGCAATTCCATTGTTACAATTAAGGGCTGAGTGCATTGAAATAATGAAGGGACCACACAGTATAGCTACCGTGAACACGAACTACGGTTCGAAACGCGTAGGTGTTTGTCACGTTTTGAAATAAAAGAAACTGCAACTTACATCAAGGCGTGTGCGGCGAATTATTGGTATTATATATATATATATATATACTGCTCCAAAAGAAAACACCAGCATTCGCGCGGGGGGGGGGGGTAAATCCTCGTTTGGATTTATTGGGCACAAAAATAATAACACTGATGAAGGCGAACTGCTGAAATGCGTTTGTTTTGTTATTTTTGAGCCCAATAAATCCAAACGAGGATTTAACCCCCCCGCGAGTGCTGATGTTTTCTTTTGGAGCAGTACGTTATACGCGCGCCTGCCTGCCGCGTTCCCCAGCACCCGCTACTGAGTACGCTGACATATCGGCAGGAACTTGGATTGTTGCAATATATATATAGAGAGATATGAGGGCTCTTTTGTTACCAACTGTGCTTTTATTTAGGGACTTGGTTCGTAACTGTGTATAAATATAATCAACAGGATTAACTATAAAATTTGTATATTGTCTAGATATTTCGCCTTCGGTCATACTTAGGATTTTAATGGTTGATGTTTTTTGATTATGCATTTTAGTTGTTACATATTTGCACTTGCACTTAGGCACTTTTTTGATTTATATTTCACATATTGATCCTTTAGGTCCAGTTACATGGGAATGGCTTTTCGACAGAGTTGAGAGACAATGTGATTTTATCTAAGCCCACTGGGGCATTATTATCAAGCATGGCAATGTATTCTGAAATATCCACACAAGTAGCCATATGCGAACAGTATTGCTGAATGTTGCAGTTATTTTGTACTGTCCAGGGCTGCACTGCTTTAAATACTCTTCAAAACAGATTTGTTATCAATTCTGTTTTTTTAAGAATCAAAAATGTGATTTTTATGAAATATTGATTTAAGCATGAATTTTAAATAGTATATTTATATTTATTTAATATTTATGCACAAGCCCGGTGTATCTGAAAAAGATGAGGTCAACATTTGCTACAGGATAGTACGTTTTCTATGTTTTTGCCTGCTAAGCTCTGATTGACTTGCACTTGCACTTTAAATACTGGTCCTTTCCTAACGCAACATGTCATGTGATCAAGCTTCAGGGGAAGCGAAACGCGTTATGGCGGACAGGCTGGGCGTAAATAAAGCACTCTAATTCTGCACTGATTCATGGGTCTGCTCTTCGTCATTGTTCGAGTTAGGAGCATTTGTTGGTGACGATTTACTTCATATATATATATATATATATATATATATATATATATATATATATATATATATATATATGTGTGTGTGTGTGTGTGTGTGTGTATATATATATATATATATATTTATGTTTTCCTTTCATAGTAAGACGTTTCAAGTATTAAAAATATAATGTAAAATAAATATTTGGTTTAAATATTTTACCCTATTTACCCTATATATGTGTATATATATATATATATATATATATATATATATATTTATATATATATATATATATATATATTTTTTATATAATATAATTTTATATAAACACAAACGCACATATATGTATGTGTGTGTGTGTTTTGTATTTATATCATTATATATTTATATATATTATTTATATTTGTATATTTATATATTCTCAACATCTGGATACCCTCACGGTTGATGAGCCATGCTCTACAAATTTACATAACATAATATAACATATTTATATAAAGTGTTAAATGTTAGTAAAATGTATTTGATTTACATTACATTAACTGTATGTATTAACATATTTAACATTTACTACTTTAAGCTCTATTTAAATTAAAACATCAATATGTTTGGACTATATTAGTGTCAACAATATTTTTTTCTGATATTTTTGTAATTACCATTATAGGTATAGGGACACGATATCTTGGTACACAATATTTTTGACACAATATTTCTGTCAATGGATATTGTTTACTTCAACATTGTTTCAGTGATCCACAGTCAGTATTATCAGCCACATGTTACGATCCAAAAATAGGACCACATCGGTATCAGGTACCTGTCATGAAACCAATGACAAGCTAGAAGAAATCAATGGTGTATAGTGACTGGTAAATGTGATGAAAAGTCCACTGTGTAGAATTCAGATTCCTTTTCCTAAAGTTTGGTTATGAAAAAGTCACCATCTCAGTTGCTGTTGACTCCTGCAGGGGTTCATAATTAACCATAGCGCTACATGGAACATCTGCAACAGCAGTAATGGCAGCATCAGATTTGTCCCTGGAACCCATATTTGATGTAAACCTAGAGACACCGTAGGCTCAAATATCACTAACTGGATACTCAAGCTAGTGATGTCTCTGCATTCTTCTTGGGTTATTTTATTCAGAGTAAGGAGAGGCTGAAAGGTTCTGCTATGAATCCTTCTAGATGTCCAGGAGAGTCTGCTGTACAGAATTGACCCCATAGTGCTACTTAATGTAGTCTATCAAGACCTCTTGTTTTTTCTTTGAACCAGACAAAGGAGACAGAGTTACAATTCAACTGCCTTTTACCCCAAAAACTGGAACGGGTGGTCTGTAGGCACTCTCAAAAGCTTGTTTATCATCAGCCTTTTCTCGAATTAGATCTCCTACTCATGGGATCCTCCTGTCAGCAGTTGTTGGAATCTTCTCTTCGATGGTGGCGGCTTCTGAATGCTTCACATTAGACAACTTGTCTCCGATCACTTGGATGCTCTGTAAGACATTAAAATATTGGTCAAGGTCAAGTCATTTTCTTCCTCCACATTCCCAGAATTATGTAGGCCAGGTACATACATAGTTACTCCAAAGAGCAATTTATATGGAGTGTGACCTCCCAATACTTGTCTAGGCAAATTATCTAATGCTCTCAGAACTCCATACAAGTGATGGAAACAACTAAGATCTGAAGTAAGTACCCTAGCGGTGAGGGTTTATTTATGTATGCCATTAGTGCACTGGATTATTCTGTTATTCTCTGCTAGATACGGATTGATGAATTGTAGACATACTGCTATAGCAGCAGAGGGGCATTTACAGCCATGAATGTAGGTTTCAACTGTATATGGCTTGGTGAATCGGTAAGCTGTTCTTGATCATCTAATGGCTAGATATAAAATGGGGTAATAACATAGAGGCTTACTTCTCTAATGCACACAAATATCCTTGGCATAGGCTTTAGAGAACAATTCAAATGAATAATATTTGGAACAAATAGTAGTGGTTTGCTGTGGAATGGGAATATCGGTTTTAATCCTATGTTAGCTCTCACCTCCATTATCGCAAGTGAAACAGGTGTTGAGACTGCCTGCTATAGCAGACGTGCAATACAATCCCCAGGCAGCACAGAAATGAAAATAAATATATTCACATGCACTGGCTGCTTTCCCCAAGCACTGTGTGCCAAGTCTTTCAACAACCTCAGCAAGCTGCAAAGTGTTTGTGCTGTACACACGCAGCAGCTACTGCATGTTCATATGTTTACTCAGTGTCTCAAAACAATGCAGCTCAATTAAATGAAGATTAACCACACATGTACCAGAGGAATGGACACTTAATTGACTTTTTAGAGCCTGGTGCCAAGAAAAAATGTTATTCATGTTCAGCTGCTGGTGTGCGTTTTTTCCGTCCTCTTCTTTAATTAGCGTTTTATTGGTTTTAGATGAATACATAACTGCATACATTACTAGGAAGTGAGGTGATTTTGCCATGAGCAAAAATAAAGCGTTTGTTGTTTTTTTCTCCAGGGCAAATGTTCTGTACACATGAAATATTTTTTGTGCTTGCAATACATCCACGCAACAGTATGGAACACGGACTCATGCACTACATTATTAATGGTATGCTAAGGATTTGTTCAAAACAAACATCTTTCTCCACTTTGAATTGTTAATACATAAGGTCCTGGTTTAAACTTATATTTTACCAATTGATATGTATTCGGATTTCCTTAATCCATACAATCCGCTTAGACCGGCAGGGATAAAGCAATACTAAACTTTTGCCACTAAGCTATATGTAAAAAAATATTTAAAAAAAATGTAATTTAAACTAATTGATGACTGAGGTCATAATCCACCTATTTCTTTTATCGTTATCCAAGGCCTGGTATGATTAATATATATATATATATATATATATATATATATATATATATATATATATATATATATATATATATATATATATATATATATATATATATATATATATATATATATCACAGAAAAAACCATAGGTTTGAGACCATATATAGTTAGGTATTTGCATTTTCAAAACCTTGAAAATTCAATGACATCACTGATGACATCACTGATGACATCTCAAATGACATCACTGATGACATCACTGATGACATCATCCAGTGACTGTGTGGTTCTGTAAAGTTTAAATATGTTTGACATATTGAAGAATGAGTGGATGTATAAGTGTCTGGATGAAGGATTTAGTAGGTGCGTGACTGACTGTATGAGTGAGTGAATAAATGTGTCGTACTAAATGCATGGGTTCGTGACTAAACTGTCTGAATGTGTGCATCAGTATGTCTGTTGTGATGTAAACTGCTGCATGTGTTGATCATTAGCTATACGAGAGGCTATATGTGTTATTGATTGGTTGCCCAAGTATTTGTATGGGAGATTGAGTTTGTGTGGGGGTGGCTGGGAGGTGTGTGACTCTGTGCATAGATGTGTGAGCAGTTGATTCACTAGGTGTATGAGTTCAAGAGTGCATGTGGAAACAGCTACATGGGCGGTTGACTGTGTGCATGAGTGTATTGATGAGTGAATGGATATCTCAATGCTACATGTCATAGTAAGTACATATGTAAAACACAGTACATGTGAGAGTTGGCATATATAAATAACTGTGCATGAGAGCCAGTGAATGTGTGAGTGGCTGTATGGATCATTGTGAACTTGTATCAGGGATTGCATAAGAGAGTAAATATGTGTTAGTATATGTTTGAATAAGTAAGGTGTGTATAACTGTATAGTTGAGGAAATGGAGGTGAGATTGATTCTTTGCATGACTGACTAGGTGTGTGAGTAACTCCATGGATGAGTGACAGTGTGTGAGTGTCTGTATACACTGAGTGTATCTAAGGTTATATTAGAGTCTGAAGAGGTTCATCGTATTAGCACATGAATGATGTCATCAGTGATGTGATCAATGATGTCAAATGAGATGTGATCAGTGATGTCATCAGTGATGTCATTTGAGATGTCATCAGTGATGTCATCAGTGATGTCATCAGTGATGTCATCGGTGATGCCATTTGAGATGTCATCAGTGATGTCATTTGAGATGTCATCAGTGATGTCATCAGTGATGTCATTTGAGATGTCATCAGTGATGTCATCAGTGATGTCACTGACCATGTCATGAATGATGTAATATGTGACATCATCAGCAGTGGATTGCGGGTGCGCGAAATATATAGTTAGTGCAACTAACTATATATGGAATTTCATTGGTTTTGTATGATTAAAATATTCACCTAACTATATATGGTCTCAAACCTATGGTTTTTTCATTGAATTTTCAAGGTTTTGTAAATGCAAATACCTAACTATATATGGTCTCAAACCTATGGTTTTTTCTGTGAATTTCAAAGGTTTTTTGAATGCTAATTCCTAACTATATAAGGCCCGAAACCTATGTTTTTTTCAGTGAATTTGCAAGGTTTTTTAAATGCTAATTCTATTAGCGGATAACGTTTTTATATATTCAAACTTTTTTTAATGCCAATTCCTAACTATATAAGGCCTGAAACCTATGGTTTTTTCAGTGAATTTCAAAGGTTTTTTAAATGCTAATTCCTAACTATATAAGGCCTGAAACCTATGGTTTTTTTAGTGAATTCGCAAGGATTTTTAAATACTAATTCTTAACTATATAAGGCCTGAAACCTATGTTTTTTTCAGTAAATTTCAAAGGTTTTTTTAAATGCTAATTCCTAACAATATAAGGCCTGAAACCTATGTTTTTTTCTTTGAATTTCAAAGGTTTGTTAAATGCTAATTCCATTAGCGGATAACGTTTAAATGTATTAATATCCGAGTGGGACCACCTGAGCAGCCCTAAGGGGTCAGGGTGTTTCTACCCTGCCCGCTTTTTGTGTTCTACACGTTTTTTTTCTGCTTTCTTGTGCCTCAGTCTACTAAGACCCAAGATGGATGCCAACACCTCCTGGTTAGAAGTGTTGACAGCCAATGAGCATGCAGCTTTCTCGGGAAGGCATGCTGATTGGCTGTCACTGTCTGTCAACACTAGCACAAGATAGATGCCAACACCTCCTGGTTAGAAGTGTGCACAGCCAATGACCATGCAGCTTTCTCGGGAAGGCATGCTGATTGGCTGCCACTGTCTGTCAACACTCAAAACCAGGAAGTGTTGGCAGCCATCTTGTGCCTTGTTAGAACCAAGGCACAAGAAAGCAGTGAAACAAAGGTGTGAAACTCGCAAAGGGGCCAGAGTAGAATCACCCTGACCCCCTAGGCCTGCTCAGGGGGTCCCACAAAGATGTAAAAATCGGGGTACGCGTACCGTGCGCCTACGGTACGTGTACCCCGTGACTTTTAAAAAAAAATATATATATTTTTGCCTTCGGGGTCCCTGTGGGACCCCCTGAGCAGGTCTAGGGGTCAGGGTGCTTCTACCCTGCCCCCTTTTTGAGTTCTACACGTTTGTTTTTCTGCTTTCCTGTGCCTCAGTCTACCGAGGCACAAGATGGCTGTCAACAGTTTCTGTTTTGGAGTGTTGACAGACATTGGCAGCCAATCAGCATGCAGCTCGTGCGCTTGTGGTACGCTTTCCGTACGCGTACGTGCGCGTACCGTAAGCGCACCGGTAAGCTCACGGGTAAGCTGCTATAGATATATATATTTTTTTGAACCTTAATTTCTCAAAATCCACTGGACCGCATACCTTGAGACCTAGCAAAGGCACATCGGGCTAACAGTCCCTACAATTTTGCCAAGTTTGGTGGAAATCCATTCAGCCGTTCGGACTAAAAGTCCAACCGCCCTATGGAAAATTGCATGGGGAAAACACGTTTTGGGACCCCCCTTTTTTCTCAGCCCCCGCTTGACGAATCCCCCCAAACTTTCAGGAAAGGACCGGAGAGTAAATGTGCCATTTTCAGGAAAATTTCAGCCAATTCCGTCCATCAACGCCAAAGTTATTCAACATAGAATTTTGAAAAATCCCATAGGAAAAAAATCCTAACTATATATACCTACTGGCGACCGCCAGTAGGTAATATATATATATATATATATATATATATATATATATATATATATATGTATATATATATATATAAAATTTCTATGGCAAAATGAAACCCCTCATTTTGTTCCTTTTCAAATTAAATGTATTAAGTGTTACCACTTTATTCCAATCAAGATGACTTCAGGTGTGCCATACTTTTGTCATAAGTAAGACTGTTAGCGTTCTAGTTGTTCTTTAGAACACTCTGGGACATTCTGTCATTGGGCTATAGTTGGGCTACATCTGGCTGATATTTGGGCTACATTTGGGCTCTTTTGTCTCTGGTGGCCATCTTGGGAGACTGCATATCAGAATTTTTTTAATGAAATATAAGAGGATTTGAGAAGTCACTCAAAATATGCCCTAATTTTTCTTTCTTCAGCACTAATCATAATTTCTATGGCAAAATGAACCCCCTCATTTTGTTCCTTTGCAAATTAAATGTTTTAAGTGTTAACACTTTATTCCAATCAAGATGACTTCAGGTGTGCCATACTTTTGTCATAAGTAAGACTGTTAGCACTCTAGTTGTTCTTTAGAACACTCTGGGACATTCTGTCACTGGGCTATAGTTGGGCTACATCTGGCTTATATTTGGGCTACATTTGATTTTTTTTGTCTCTGGTGGCCATCTTTGGGCTACATTGGGCTACATTGGGCTACATTGGGCTACATTTGGGCTCTAACATATATATAGCCCAATGTAGCCCAATATATATTTTTTCAAAGTTAATTTTCGTAAAAACCACTGGAGCATACATCTTGAGACATAGCAAAGGCACATTGGGCTAACAGTCCCTACAATTTTGCCAAGTTTGGTGGAAATCCATTCAGCCGTTCGGGCTAAAAGTGAGTCCAACCGCCCTATGGAAAATTGCAAGGGGAAAACACGTTTTGGGACCCCCCTTTTTTCTCGGCCCCCGCTTGACGAATCCCCCCCAAACTTTCAGGGAAGGACCGGAGAGTAAATGTGCCATTTTCAGGAAAATTTCAGCCAATTCCGTCCATCAACGCCAAAGTTATTCAACATAGAATTTTGAAAAATCCCATAGGAAAAAAATCCTAACTATATATACCTACTGGAGACCGCCAGTAGGTAATATATATATATATATATATATATATTTATTTTTTTCAAAGAAAAAAACATAGGTTTTAGGGACGTTATAGTTAGTTGGACATTTCTCTCATACAAAACCATAGAAATTCCCCTGTTATAGTTAGTTCACCTAACTATAACTCGCGCCCCCGCAATGGTCAGTGACATCACTGATGACATCACTGATGACATCTCAAATGACATCACTGATGACATCATCCAGTGACTGTGTTTTTCTTTAAAGTTTAAATATGTATTATATATGCCATGGTGTATTGAAGAATGAGTGGGTGTATAAGTGACTCAATGGAGGATTTAGTAGGTGTGTGACTGACTGTTTAAGTGGGTGATCAAACGTGTCTTACTGAATGCATGGGTTAGTGACTAAACTGTGTGAATGTCTGTATCAGTCTGTCTGTTGTTGTATAGGCTGCTGCATGTGTTGGTCAGTAGCTACATGAGTGTCTATATGGGTTATCAAGTGGTTGCCTGAGTATTTGTATGGGTGCTTGGGTGTGTATGTGGGTGGGTGGTAGGTATGTGCCTCTGTGCATAGATGTTTGAGTGTTTGATTCACTGTGTGCATGGGTTCAAGAGTATATGTGAAAACAGCTGTATGGGTGGGTGAGTGTGTGTATGGGTGTATTGGTGAGTGAATGGATGTCTCAATGGCACATGTCCAAGTAGCTACATATGTAAAAGGCAGTGTATGTCAGAGTTGAAGTATATAAATGACTATACGTGAGAGACAGTGATTGTGAGAGTGGCTGTATGGATGAGTGAGTACTTGTATCAGTGACTGTATAAGAGAGTAAGTATACATTTGTTTCTGTTTGAATAAGTGATGTGGTGTGTGTGTTTAACTGTATAGGTCAGTAAATGGAAGTGTGATAAATTCTTTGCATTACTGATTAGTTGTTTGAGTAACTCCGGATAAGTGGTGGTGTAGGAGTGCGTGTATAGCTGTGTGAGTGCTTATGGTGGTGTTGTATTGATGAGTGACTGCATGTATGTGTGACTGTATGGGTGAATGAGTCGATGTGTGTATAGACCTAGGAATCAGTAAGTACGTATTTAGTATCTGGTATTGCTGTGTCAATGGTTTCGAAAATAGTAGTCTGTATTTTACAGTGGGTGTATGAAAGCGCCTTGAGACCCTTCCGGGTGAGTAGTGCGCTATACAAGTGTTATGATTGATTGATTGATTGATTGAAAGGTTATAGTAGAGTGTGAGGAGATGCATCAGATTTTCATGTGGATGATGTCATCAGTGATGTCATTTGAGATGTCATCAGTGATGTCATCAGTGATATCACTGACCATGTTATGAATGATGTAATATGTGACATCATCAGCCGTGCATTGCGGTTGCGTGAGTTATGTTTAGCTGAACTAACTATAACGGGGGAATTTCTATGATTTTGTACGAGAAGAATGTCTAACTAACCATAACGTTCTTCAAACCTATGATTTTCCCAGTAAATTTCTAAGGATTTTTAAATGCTAATTTCTAACTATAATGTACCTGAAACCTATGGTTCTTTCAGTGAATTTCAAAGGTTTTTTAAATGCCAATTTCTAATTATGATGTTCATTAAACCTATGTTTTTTTCTGTGATTTTAAATTATCATCCCTTTCTCAACTTGGTGAAAACTGCAGATATTGCCAGTTTTCCATCGATAGCTTCCGCAACAAAAATCGACACAAATGAGAGCGACAAATAACGCTAATGATATGCAGAATAGGCGTTCCTGTGCATAAATAACATGAAAACACCACCTACTGATATTTTCAACGACCAGTCAAATCTGCGATGCGATCCAAAACCAGGCGGAAACCCGCGATAGCAGTAAAAAATTAACATCTGCCTTTTACTGATGTAAAGCAGGACGACTACCTACAGTATGAAAGTGAGCCCAGCCCAGAGCCACATCTGAAGACAAACAAATGTCATAGAGCTACTGAATATGCAGCTTCGACACCCAAAAAGGATGCAACAACCACCACCACCACCCCAGGACCTCCCTCCAGGACCACACCCCCCCTACTACCACCGAGGCAGCGCAGAACAGTACATCAGACCTTCCCAAAATTACATGCCCCTCAGCCGCACAATAGCTGAATGTTGGGAGATGTGGGAACCAAGTATGTGTGAAGGAGGCACTTCACCCATCAATAACAATGCACACAATGCCAGGTATAGCGGTGATGTGCTGGACAGACCTCACTATGCAGAGCACAGACCTCTCCATGTGGACATATACTGCTGTTGCTTGTAGTGTTGTGGACAGTGGATGCAGCCATGTTACCTCAGGCAGTGGGGAAGATCTAGATCGTGTAGGTGTGTAATCGCCCCTGTAAGCGGAAGCGGAAGTCGAGTGGGCTGGTCCAAAGTACGACACTCCAGTGTAGGAGTGCGAATAAATAAGCCAGGGTTCTGGGTGTGGTTCACTTCTGGGAAGGCCAACGTGTCTGCCAGAGCGGTAGCCCTCACCCTGCCACAAGGCTGCAGCCATGACCGCCGGCCTCCTTGACACAGGCCCCCTGCGAACCCAGCGGCACAGCACCGCAGAGTTATGTCTGTACAGACTACTGCCTTCGATGTACACTGCGGACAGCAGGGCTCACAAGTCAGATCGAGTCGCGATTGCAGATGATGCAGTCCAGTAGGCAAGAGACATTGCTCCTACTGCAAACTGCTCGGACCACGTATCTTCGCTGGCTGCGCACACCCTGAGTGCTTCAGGTGCCACTAACTGTGCAGCTCAAGTGAACGCCACGTGACTCTTGGCCCTTGCTGACCGCTGGCTCCAGCCTACACTGCGGTCAGTAGGGCTGACAGTTCAGATAGAGTCGCGATTTCAGATGACTCAGTCCAGTCGGCAAGAGACATTGCTCCCAATGCAGCCCGCCCGGACCATGCATCATTGTTGGCTGCGCGCTTCAGGTGCCACTAACTCTGTGCAGTTCAAGTCAACGCCACGTGGCAGTGGGCCTTAGCTGACCGCTGCCTCTGGCCTACACTGGGGTCAGCAAGGCTCACAATTCAAATTCAGTCTCAATTCATGAATTTCAGAGTCCAGTAGGCAACTAACTATAACATCCCTGAAACCTACATATTTTGACAATGTATTCCATACATATTTCATCTTTTCTACCATTAGCCTACACTGCACTGCGGTCGGCAGGGCACACAATTCGAATTCAGTCTTGATTTATTAATTGCAGAGAGAATTGTACTCTATGTCCTCGGATTTTGTCAAGAGGAAATGACAAAAAACATTCCACGATGTCTGTGCTGACTACTGCCTTCGATCTACATTGCGGACAGCAGGGTTCACAATTCAGATCGAGTTGCGATTGTAGATGACGCAGTCCAGTAGGCAACAGACATTGCTACCAGTGCGGCCCTCCCGGACCACGCATCATCGCTGGCTGTGCTGAATGCTTCTACCTCAGTGCACCACAACTCATGGACACTTTATTATGATGGAATATTTTGTGTATGATTTCAGATCTGCTACCCCTACCTCAGTGCACAACAAGTCATAGACCCTTTTCGATAGAATCTTTTGTGTATTATTTCACATCCGCTGCCCATTTCTTACTGCAGCATAAGTCATAGACCCTTTAGGATTGAATCTCTGTGTGTGATCCGATAATTACTGTTGTACTTGTTGCCAGCACCAACCATTCCCTGAAGGATGGCTTACACTCACCCCACACGCATCCAGCACAGACGTGTCTGGACATGTGACCCTGGTAATAAAAAGGGGGCGAGCGCACGTGCCCGTACCCAGGTCCTCTATCTATCTAACTGTGTCTGTGTGTTCATTATGTATGCATGAGGCTGCCCCTGGGCCCTACCACATTACATTGTGATGTGGATAGCGCACGCAACCATGTTACCTCTGGCAATGGGGAAAACTTAGGGTATGTAACTTTGTCTCGGTCATTGTATAAGTACACAGGTAGAGACTGGATAATTAGAGTACTACACGGATAGTGTATAGTGAATTTATAAGTGTTTGGGGATAGGCGGAGTGATTGGATAAGTGCATATGTTGGCAGAGCCTAACCCCCGAGCACAAGCTTGGCTCTAATTGGCTGCCCTCCATGTGCCAAAAACTGAAATTTGGGCTTTGCATTGCCCTGTATTGCTACAGCTGCAACACTCCACTGAATGTGCAATAAACATTCATATCCACACAGATATGTCATGTCCACGATCTTTTATGTGTGGAAGTATGGATGAATGTAGGGTCAGTGATTCCCCCTACAATCCATTTTGGCCATGTTGTGGGACTTGGGTCACAGGGTGACAAATTGACACTTGCGGCCCGCATGGCAGCAACCCTACAACAGAGGCACCCGCATTAGTTGATTCCTTATGCATCCCAGGACGGAACCACGCCCACAGCTCCGGAGTCAATGTTCACAGCCTCACACAGGACTGGCATACGCCAGGCAAGCCCACTCTGCTTACGCTTACAGGGAGGACCGACAATGCTACATGTCCCAGGTCTTCCCTCTAGTGATCTGCTGATCACAGGTCTAGTTGTCAGCATGCCACAGCCACTCCCTCACGGCTGGTTTACACCCACACCACACCCATGCAGCACAGGCGTCACAGAACATGTGACCCTGCTAATAAAAAGGGCCTCCCGCCATGTGGCGATGACTTGAGTTCCACTGAGTTAGTGCCACCAGAGCAGAGCGGGTGTACAGCCTGCGATGATGGTTGGCCTTGATACACCATCCTGGCAATCAAGGCCCGATTTGAATTGTGAGCTTGGCTGGACCGTGTGTACCCCATGGCTGAGGAGGTTGCTTCAGCACGTGGTGGGCCCTCTTGGACACACGCCGGTGGCGGAAGGTGAGCAGAGAGGCTTGTTTGTGCAGCGGCGGGCAGTCACCTCTGGGCAGTGGGAGTGGATGCTGTGCAGCAGCCTGGGTGTGCAGGGGCGGGCAGACACCTCTGGGTGGTGGGAGTGGACGAGGTGCAGCAGCCTGGGTGCGCAGGGGCAGGCAGACACCTCTAGGCGGCGGGGGAGGAGGGGGTGCAGCAGCCTGGGTGCTCAGGGGCGTGACAGGGATTTAGGCGTGTGTAGTTGTATGTACTCTGCCATTACTGATTATATCCTATGTTTCAGATGAGTGAGCTTGAGGGCTGCAGTATGTCCCGGCACGTGGTTGGAGACACACCGGTGGCGGAAAGGTGAGCTGTGAGGGTTTTGTCAACAGTGTCGACACTCACTCTCCCTCTCCATCTCTTTTTCTTCCTCTCTCTCCCTCTTTCTCTCTCACTCTTTTTCTCTTTCTCTCTGTCTTCCTCTCTCACTCTTTCTTTCTCTCTCTCTCTCTCTCTCTCTCTCCTTTGATGGGTGTATGACGCACCATCCTATCTTGCTTTTTGTCTTGCAGGCTGTGATTCACAGATTGTTGACCCCCACACATGAGCCTCCCGCCATGTGGCGATGACTTTATTTCCACTGAGTTTGTGCCAACAGGGCTGAGCGGGTGTGCAGCTTGCGATCATGCGTGGCCTCCATACACCATCCTGGGAATCAAAGACCGGATTTGAATTGTGACCTCAGCTCGACCATGTGTACGCCACAGCTGAGGATGTTGCTTTGGCACGTGGTGGGCCCTCTTGGACACATGCCGGTGGTGGGAGGTGAGCAGAGAGGCTTGTTTACGCAGCGGCGGGCAGTCAGCTCTGGATAGTGGGAGTGGATGGTGTGCAGCAGGCTGGGTGTGCAGGGGCGGGCAGACACCTCTGGGTGGTGGGAGTGGATGGGGTGCAGAAGCCTGGGTGTGCAGGGGCGGCAGACACCTCTGGTCAGCGGGAGTGGATGGAGTGCAGCAGCCTGGGTGCACAGTGGCGGGCAGACTCCTCTGGGTGGCAGGAGTGGATGGGGTGCAGCAGCCTGGGTGCGCAGGGGCGGGACAGCAATTTAGGCGTGTGCAGTTGTATGTATTCTGCCATTACTAATTCTAAGCTATGTTTCAGATGAGTGAGCTTGAGGGCTGCACTATGTCCCGGCACATGGTTGGAGACACACCGGTGGCAAAAAGGTGAGCTGTGAGAGTGCCCCCTCTCGCTCTCCATCTCTTCCTTTCTCTCTCTTTCTCTCTCTCTCTTACTCTCTCTCTCACTCTTTCTCTTTCTTCCTCTCCCTCACACTGTTTCTCTCTTTCTCTCTCTCTTCCTCTCTCTCTATCTCTCTCTCTCTCTTCCTCACTCTCTCACTATTTCTCTCTGTCTTCCTCTCTTTCTCACTCTTTCTTTCTCTCTCTCTTCCTCTCTCTCTCACTCTTTCTCTCTCTCTCCTTTGATGGGCACATGACGCACAATCTTATTTTGCTTTTTGTCTTGCAGGTTGTGATTCACAAATTGTTGAGGGATTACATGCCATGGCTGTACCTACTTTTATTTGTTGTTGTTTTGTTTAAATAAAATATTTTATATGTAAATCCATAGATGACTGTGATTCTCATTTGTCCAACCTCTCATGCATTTTTTTACTATAATTATGCAACATCTGACGATTTGGTACGTTCCAGATTTCGGAAGGTTGCTGTCACATTTGTTTGTCAGGGGAGTCGGGGGATGGCGGACATGGGGCTGGTGACGGAGGGTGTCAGGGCACTGTTGGGTGTCCGAGCTGCATGATCGTCGGCTCCATGGCATCTGTTGTTGTTCAGGTGTGGCTGTGAGCTGGGCTCCCTTTCATATTGCAATTTGTACTATGACTTTACACCAGGTCAGAGCAGGTGGAAACTTCCTGCTGCTAACGCACCTTATCACCGATCTTGCTGGTGGTTGAAAAAGTTGCAAAGGGGTGTGTTCACTGCTTTTTGCATGGGGACGCCTATTCTGCATCTCATTAGTGATATTTGCCGGGGTCATCCGTGATGATGCTTTTTGAGGCTGCTATCACTGGTAAACTGGTGATATGGGCTGTTTTCACCAGCTTGTGAATGGTGCGTTAAATTTATCACCATTTTGGCTGCGATAAAGTGCTGTTAACTCAGCGATGTGTCCTTGAGAATATGCCCCTCTGTGTTTTAAAGACCTGAGAAGTACCCGAGTGCCGCACTGAGAGCCGCGCACCCAGTGTGTTCCCACTAGGGGGCCGCGCTGAGAGCCGCGCACCCTTCGTATTCACACCAGGGGGCCACTCTAGGGTTGCGACTCCAAACTTTTTTGAAAAATAAAAAGCTTTCACTTTCATTAATTTACATTCGCCTCGGGGACCCCATCCCCGAGGCATGCCTACATCTACATATCTTTTTTTTTTTTTTTTTTTAAGAGGCCCTTTCTGGCCCCGGGACCCCACCCCCGGGCCTGGCCTCTCTGTTGTGGACCGTGGAGGAGCCCCAATGCCCCCAAGGTCCCGCCGGCTCCTCGCCTCCTGCGGGAGCCGGCATTCCTTTTGGGCAACTTGAGCTGCTAACATGCAGCTTCCCTTGCTCAAAAGCAATTCTCGTTTCCTTTATTGAAGCAAGAGGAGGTTTTCCTCCTCTCGCTTCGACAAGCAAACCAGGGATTGATATCACAATGTGGAAGCAATGCTCCCGCCCTGTCATAGCAAATGGCAATGTCCCGGGGGTGGACACCCGGGACATTGCAGGACCCGGCCCTGGACCGTGACGGGCCCCAGGGTGATCTAGCGCTCCAAGAGTCCCCCGTGCGGCCCCCCTTCCTCTATTGTCAAAACCCCGGGGTGGTGGTGGTCCCCGGGTTCTTGCCCTCCCACACCTAATTTTACATAGCCCAGAGGAGGAGTGCGCATTCAGACGTTTAAAAAAATAAATAAATTGGGGAGGGTCCTTGTGGGACCCCCTGAGCAGGCTTTTCTTCATATTTCACTTTCTTTTACTGTTTTCTTGTGACTCAGTTCTACCAAGTCAGAAGATGGCTGTCAACACTTCCTGGTTTGGAGTGTTCGCAGCCAATTAGAATGAAGAACGTGGTCGGGAGGGATTGCCAACCCACTGCGCCCATAGAAATCGATATTTTTTATTTTTGTTGAGTTTCTCTACAACTACTGAACGGATTTGCACCATTTTATAAAGAGTTGCTTTCTGAACCAAGGGCTACCTTTTTGCTAAATTTGGTGTAAGTCCATTCAGCAGTTTGGGCTATAGCCTTGGCTAAAGTTTCCTATGGAAATTAACACGGAGAAAACACTTTTTGGGACCCCCTTTTTTCTCAGCCCCCACTTGACGAATCACCCCAAACTTTCAGGATAGGAGCTGACCTGAATAGACTTTGTTTGGGAGAATTTTGAGAAGATTTGTTAAATGACGCCAAAGTTATTAGCAAATCAAAAAATGCTTTTCCTATGGGGACTAGGTTCTAACTGTAACTACCTACTGGCGACTGCTAGTAGGTGTTATAAATTTATATATATTTATATATATATATCTATATCTATATATATATATCCACCCTCGTTCGGTTCAGTATTCTTGGATTGTATGGTGCTCACTTAGGTGCGGGACCTCCCGCTAGAACCACCATCGTTTCTATTTTTTCACCGTCCTTTTTGCTAAAAGAACAAACGAGATCGCGCTCTTGCAGGTTAGTTCCTTCACACTGTTAATTTATTCTTAAATTCATTTAACAAGGAACAGGTGAATAACCTACGCATTTTGGTATAACCTTATACCTTGATCACGGTCGATTTTCACAAGAAGTAAAGTATTTTTTGTAATTCATTAATCATTACATCATTTCTTGTTCAGTTTGAAAATTCTGTGCACATTGAATTATGGGACCTGTGGTCCCTAATAGAAATCAACCTAAAGAACGCAAGTTTCCAAACAAATAAATCATTTCACGTTTCAGCACACAGATTTATACAAAATTATAACTTAAGTCTTTTCATAAGTCTTTTTTACAGTTAGGCCAGCCTTTGAGTATGCAGTTTTTTCTATTGTTGTTAAACCCATTTTATTGTTATTTTCATCTTTACATACAACTTTATTGTTCCATTTTTTTCTCTCACTCTTTGGCCCTCTAGTGGGTGACGTCCAAACTTTTTTAGGACAATCCAAATATTTAATTCTGTTATTTATCCCTCCAGTGGGTCATTAATTTTCCGATGGGTTTATTTCCATTGATAACCATATGCATATCAAATTTGGGCCCTTTTGCTGTTACAAGAATCTGACTTGCATGTATTTGGTTGTCATCATGTTATTATTTCAAATCATGAACAGTTTTCAATGTCGGGAGGCTCACAAATGTATATACAACTCTTTCTCTGTTTCCTCCTCGATCGCTTATGGGAACAGTCTCAATCCCACAAAACTTTAAAGTTTTCCAGTCACCTTTGTGTTGTGACTCCATGTGCTTAGCCACCGCATTGTTTTTATCCTTGTTCACTGTGGCTCATACATGTTCCAGCACACGTTTTTTTAAGTTCACAAATCGTGCTGCCCACGTATTTTAATTTGCACAGACATTCGACGATATACACTGTGTATTGGCTTTTGCAAGTTATGAGGTCACTAATCCACCATAATTTTCCATCCGCCATTCCAATCTTTGTCATGGGATTGGCTATTTGGCATACTTTATAACAATGGCATTTCACAACGCCCTTTGTTTTCAACCAAAAGTCTTTTTTTGTTTGCTTTTTAAATGACTGTGAACAAGTCGGTCCTTAAGGGTTTTGGCTCTGGGATATGTAATGGTAGGATGATTTCCCATTGTTCCATCAAGTTTTTAAATTTTCCAATTTTTTCTTAAGATGTTAACGATCTTCTTAGATTCTTGTGTGTAATTCAGGATAAGGCGGATTTGTTATTCCTTTGTGATCTCACTTGATTTCTTTGGAATTAGGCATTCTTGTCTTGACTTCTCATTTGCCTTTGACCCTTGCCGGCAATTCTAAATAGCTGCAGTTTTGGCCAATTAAACACAAACCCCAATTGTAGGAACAAAAAAGCACTAACCCGGGTTTCAAACAATAAAACCTACCTGAAAGAGGCATTATAAAAGGGAAAATAAGGCTATACAGGAGAAAATGGACAAGCGGGAAGCAAAAAGGAAAGAATATCTAACAACAATGTTTAAAAAAGGCAATCCGCCAAGGGAACAAGAAAAACTAAATACAACAACCAAGACTGATATTAAAAGTAACTTGAGACTGTGGGAGAAATTAAGTAGGAAAGAGATAAACAAATCATGGGAACTGATTACTCTAAACAAATATTTGAAAGTGCAGTGTGTCCCCAGGGTATTGAGATGTATGTTGATGCCAAGTCAACAAGATGCTACAAATGAATTATTACAGGAATGGGGTGAATATACCCTCAATTCATCCCTGGGACTTATCAAAGTACTAGTAAAGCACATAGAAATAGCACTCCAAAAAATAAAAGAGGAACTGCAGGAAGTAGAAAAAGATCTAACAACACAAAAACTGAATGTGGAAATGACTAGATTCAGAGATGATTTGGAATCTCAAATAGAAAAACATGAAAATGTGGTGAGGCAACGCAAACACAATCTGTTGTGATTTTTGCTGCAAACATTTTTTATAGCAGTACCTACTATAGGTGATACACTGTCCTGAACTGAACTACTTAATCCCTCACGCACTACGAGCACTAAGCAAGGCACACTGAGGGCTTGGCATGAATCCAGCTGAAGTGAATCAACCAGAACTGACTGCACAAGTCATTTTAAAAGCGACCTCTGCTGAAAGGCATGAGCCTTGAAACGCGTCAGGTCTACAAGATATAATATAATGGAAGCAGTTCCAGCTCCTGCCTTGAGTGAATAAACCAGATGGTTCAGTTTGCTGAGTGTGCGCTTCCAACAGCTTTTGGGCAGAATTGGCGTAAAATTGCTAACGCGGCAGCCCTGTCGCGAGAAGCAGCCCCGTCCTTGAAATTAATGAGGGGGCCGCGTACGGTACTGGGTCCGGACTTGAATAGGGTTCAGTAAATTGCGGTAAAAACAGCTCGCACTGCTTTTTTTTAAAAACTGTGACATCGTAGCTGTACCTACTATAGGTGATACACCGTCCTGGACTGAACTACTTAATCCATCATGCACTACGAGCACTAAGCAAAGCCCACTGAGGGCGTAGCATGAATCCAGCTGAAGTGAATCAACCAAAACTGACTGCTCAAGTCATTTTAAAAGCGACCTCTGATGAAAGGCATGAGCCTTGAAATGCGTCGGTCTACAAGATATAATCTAATGGAAGCAGTTCCAGCTCCTGCCTTGAGTGATTAACGGGATGGTTCCGTTTGCTGGGGGTGCGCTTTCAACAGCTTATGGGCAGAATTGGTGTAAAAAAAAAAATAAAACAAAAAAAAAAATATATATATATATATATACATATATATATATATATGGATTCTTTGGTTGGATTTGCTTTCTCCACGGGATATATATATATATATATATATATATATATATATATATATATATATATATATATATATATATATATATATATATATATATCCTGATTCCACCCTCAACGCCGGCTTCCCAATGGCGTTCACAAAAGACGAGAGAGACAGACTCTTTTCCAATTCAGCAGCCGCTGAGAATCTTTATTTATTTCAGTTAATTATAGTGCATTGCCGTGCCAAACCAAACGCGTTTCGGCGTTCCTGACGCCTTGCTCGCTGGTAGTGATTGTGAGGTTGCCTCCATTTTTTATTTTCTAAAGTGCTACGTGATTCGTCAGTATCATTCCATGGAAACCGAAGACATACTACACCATACATTTCTGGGCATTCATTTAGTCACCATGATGTTAATATTCATTAAATATCAACAATTAAAACTGTTGCATATACCTTATACGTTTACAAATCACTTGAATGTCATCATTTTCTTAAAACAAGAGAATATGTATTCTTAACCATAATTGCTCACATCATACCTCTAATCAAAGAGAGTGCCTCAAAAAATATTACTGTACATAGATATGTGCTATACATTCACTGGTCTAATTATTAAATCAGTTCGGTTTTCATAAATATATTTCTAACCAATTGCTCCACCCATTATGTGCACATGTGTTCATAAAGTGCAAAAATATTATAAAAATTGGTAGCTATGCAGTACTTCCAGCCGGAAGTATCCGATTGTTATTACCACTTTGTTAAAAACAATTTTTTATCTATAAAAAAAGAGGGATTTGTGAGGGGCAGAGGGACGGTTCTATAATCTGTTTTCGTATCTGTACAAATACAAGATTGCAATCATATACTATATCCTAATGTTTCATTTCATTAAGGGTGGGTCATTTTCTAAGTTCAATCTACATTTGTTACCATTCTGAGTTGTTTTTATACCATTTCCATTTTTACCCTGAGTTTTTATTCCATTTCTAATTCAACGATGAACTCTGCAATCCCATTGATAGTGTTATTGATTACATATGAACCACTAAGATTCCTAATCCTAGGAATACCTATTGAGAAATATGAATATGTAATTGATTAAAACCTAATTTATCAAATTTAAAAAAAGGCCTTCTTATCTATTTCACTACATCAGGAGCTAAAGTGCTTCATGCTTCACTATTGACTTCTAGGGAAATAATAAATGTTATATTCCTCAACATTAATTATCAGAGTTTCTGAGCATTTCGGGGATTCAAAGAAAATGGTATAAATCATCACACGTATTCAGACCTTTTGGGCTTTTGCTGTCCAGCTCTATGATGTAACTGGTTTCCAGTCTACGGAGTTTTTTCTCCCTGTCACCCCCTCTTTTACTACTGGGTACATGGTCAATGACAAAATATGTCAGAACATTGAGATTGTTACCGTGTTCAATTTTAATGTGTCTCGCTACGGGGTAGTTGGGGTCCGAGTTTACTACAGCCCGCAAGTGTTGCAGAATTCTGGCCTGAGCTGGAAGCTTAGTGCTTCCAACGTATCTTAAACCACATACACATGTTAAAATGTAAACTGCATATTCAGTCTTGCATGTGAAATGCCCTTTGATTTTAATTGGTCGATCTGAAAATGCTGTTGTGTATGTGGTCGTGTTAGCACCAAATTTGCAGGCTCTGCAAGATGCACATTTAAAAAAACCATTGCGGCAGGTTAGCCATTTGTCTTTGTTGATGGTCTCAGAACTGGTTCTTAAAAGATCTGATTTCATGGAATGGGCCTTTCTGAAAGTGAATGTAGGTTTATGAACATAGATCTCATTTAGAACCCCATCTGTTAATACAATTGGCCATTCTTTATTGACAATTTGCTTGATTATTTTAGACTGTCTACTATAGGTAGATATAAATCTGCAGACTTTTTTGGTTTCATCTGATTCTTCAATGGTTTTACTGTTAGGTGTCGAGTTGGATTCTATGTCAACAGTTTTTGATTGTAACAGTGTTTCCCTATTAATGAGAGACACTTTCCGAAGTGCAGTTTTTAGATTGTTTTCTCTATATCCTCTTTCTAGTAGTTTTTTCTTTGTGAGAGCCAGACTTCTTCACAAGCTTGTGGTGAACTACAGGTTCTTTTGACAGTGAGGAATTCTCCATAGGGGAGACTGGCTATTGTGTGGCTGGGATGGAAACTGCTAGCGTGCAGCAGGGTGTTCCCTGCTGTTGGTTTGACAAACAAGCTAGTTTCAATTTGTCCCGAATTTATATTGACCTGTATGTCTAGGAAGCTGATCTTATTCTTTTCTATTTGATGTGTGAATTCCAGATTAAGTGAATTATTGTTCATGATATTAATGAATTCACTAGCTTCCTCCATTGTACCCTTCCAGATCATAAACATGTCGTCTATATATCGCCATAGACGTACAATATGACAGTCATACAGGGCCTGATTTTCCTGCCTGAGGACATGTTCCTCCCACCAGCCCACATGGAGACATGCGTAGCTGGGGGAGAAACATGCCCCCATAGCCACTCCCTGTTTTTGTCGGTACACTTTACCATCGTACAAAAATCTGTTATTAAACAAACACCAGTGTATCATACTGAGCAGCATTTTATTGTGTTCATAATATTGAACACTTCTTAAACTTAAGAAATATTCAATTGCTGCCAGTCCATCCTCGTGTTTGATACACGTGTACAAAGATTTGAAGTCTAATGTTATCAATAGATAATCATCTTTCCACTCTACGTTGTTCAGTTTTGCCAAGAAGTCTCTAGAGTCTTGGATGAACGAAGGCAACGATTTAACAATGTCTTGCAGGAAAAAGTCCACGTATTTGGACGTATTTTCAAAAATACTATTTTGTGCTGAGATAATAGGCCTTCCTTGGAGTGGATTGATCCCTTTGTGGATAATAGGGATCAAATAAAATGTTGGTAACTTTGGGAAGTTGTTTGTTAAAAATGTATTCTCTTCTTTGGTTAACAATTTCCCGCGTGTCCATTTATTTAATTCTTTTATGTATTGTTCATTCGTTTTGTGGACTGCTGCTCCATTGGAAAGCTCATAACAATTCGTATCATCAAGATGTCTACTAGCTTCTTCTCTATATAAATTCTTGTCCCATAAGACAATGTTGCCTCCTTTGTCTGCCCGGTTTATTACCACTGTGTCATTGTTCTTTAGTTTAGCCATTAGTTGGAAGTATTGCTTATTTTTACTTGAGTTTTTTGTCTTAGACATGCATGTCTTTTTGTGGAGTATTCTAAGTTCTTCCACCACTCTGTCATGGAAGACGTCCACCGCATCTCTTGGCATGATTGGGACGAATGTAGATGGGGCTTTGAATGGACTGGCGCCTCCTTTGTTTTCATCAATGTTTTCCTCATGTAATAGTTCTTGAGTATTAGGAGTGGTGTCATTGGATATATTACTTCCCAGGGTGTGTAATGTTCTTAACAAAGGAATTTCTTTTACTGTCATACCCACTGTTTCATTGGTTTGTGTTGGTGTTTTTCGTGGGTTTTTAACTTCCGGGTTTTTTATAGCAAAGTATTTAGTTAGTTTCAACTTCCTTATAAACTTGTAAATATCCACTCTTGTTGTCACAAAATCAAAGTTGCTTTTCGGGCAATAGCCGAGGCCTAATTTCTGCCTTGGAGGATGAGTTGCAATCTGGTGCCACGCCTGAGAAACTTCATGCCCTGGGTCTAAAACAGTTTGCATATAAATCCCTAGTCACTGACGCTGCAAAAGTGATGTTTCGTGAGCAACAAGGCAGATTGTATGATGTTGGTGATAAGGCGGGTAAACTCCTAGCGTGGTTGGACAAGAAAGAAAGAGCTAATCGTGTGGTGCCTGTGATTCAGTCTGCGACTGGTGAGAATGTGATTGATCCGATCGCCATTGTAGATCGTTTTGCGGAATATTTCCGTGTTGTGTATGCCCCTGTATCTGTGAGGGATGTGGCTGACTCTCGCCTTCTTTTGCGCGATATTGCTTTGCCCTGTGTCTCTGATTTGGACCGTATCGCGTTAGACTCCCCCTTCACGGTTGATGAAATAGCTACTGCCGTTCGTTCGCTCCGTTCGGGCAAGGCGTTGGGCCCAAATGGTTTGCCTATTGAGTTGTACAAGTTGCGACCCGATAAAATGGCGCCGTATCTCCGCGATATGTTTTTGGAATCACGCGAGCGGAACCTCCTTCCCTATGATCAGCGTCTGGCGACAATAGTCGTCATCCCTAAAGATGGTAAACCTCGGGACCTTTGTTCCTCATATAGACCCATTTCCTTGTTAAATGTTGAACCCAAGGTTCTGGCGAAACTTTTGGCGACCCGACTCCTATCGGTTCTTGGGGACTTAGTCCATCCGGATCAATCCGGTTTTATCCCGCATCGCAACACTGCTTTGAATTTACGTCGTCTTCACGGCGTGATCGCGAGGGCGGGGCTACTGACTGAACCGGCCATTTTGGCGTCCTTGGATGCCTCTATGGCCTTTGATACTGTGGAGTGGCCTTATTTATGGGCGACTCTTGAGAAATTCGGATTCGGGTGTGAATTTATTAGCTGGATTAAGTTATTGTATGCGGAACCTTTGGCGCAGGTTGTTGTGAATGGTAGGGTGTCGGCTCCCTTCCCCCTGGGCAGGGGCACCCGCCAGGGTTGCCCCTTGTCCCCGCTGCTGTTTGCGCTCGCCCTTGAACCGTTGGCGGCCTGGCTCCGCTGGGAACCGTCCCTTAAAGGGATTCGTTGGGCCCCGGACTTCGAGGACCGAGTCTCGCTTTATGCGGACGATATCCTCTTGTACCTTACCTCCCCCCGTAAGTCTTTATCTGTCTTATTTGACGTTCTTGTGTCCTTTGGTGCTAACTCGGGCCTCGTAATCAATTGGACCAAGTCCTGTGTGTATGTTTTGTCTGGTGACTTGCCTCCATTGCCGAGCAGGCTCCCTCTTCAAGTGGCCCGGGATGGTTTCAAATATTTGGGAGTTTTCGTTACTCTGGACCCGTCTTTTCGCTTTGATCGTAATCTCCTTCCCCCGTTGCTTCGGCTGCGTTTGGACGTTGCCCGCTGGCGCAGACTTCCTTTATCTCCCCTTGGTCGGGCGGCCCTGTTTAAGATGATGTCGTTGCCGCGGTTTCTCTACGCTCTCCAGAATTATTATGATCCTGTTCCTCAGTCCTATTTTCGGGAGATTGAGACCCTTCAGAGACAGCTTGTTTGGGATGGACGTCCGCGTATTGCTCTTGCTAAGCTTTCCATCCCATGGTATGACGGGGGCATTGCACTCCCCGATATTAAGAGGTATTACTGGGCCTCCCACTTGTCCGCTATCAACCACATCATGTTTTCGCCGGGTTGTAATCCGGCATTTGAGATGGATAAACTTCAGCTTCCAGGAGGTGACTTTAACAGAGTGCTTTACTCTCGCCCTGCTGGGCGCCATCTTGTGGGTCCTACGTCGATTGCTTTGGCGGTGTGGCGGGCCGCGAATGTGAGCTTGGGCTGGGAAGATCGCTTGACGTTAGCCACGCCGCTTTATGCTTCCGAACGTCTGGGCGGTCTTTGGTCTACCAAGGGTTTCGATCGTTGGGACATGATTGGAATTTCTAAGGTAGGAGATGTGTATTCTAAGGGCTCGGTGCGAACATTTCAGGCCCTCCAGGCGGAATATGGCTTGAGTAGTCGGGAATTCTTTCGTTACCTGCAAGTCAGGCACGCCTTGACCGCGGTATTTTCTCCTGGTGAGATTCCGCCTGATTTTTCCCCCCTTGAGGATCGTGTCCTTGACGGACATCTTCCTGACAGCACTATCTCCCTGATTTATAAAAAATTGATTAATAATCGGACTGACCTGTTGGTCCGACTTCGGGAGGCGTGGGTTCGTGATGGTTTGGAACTTGATGATGAGGATTGGCAGTCGGCCATCTCTTCTCCTAAAGAGGTGGCTATCCCGGCTCGTCTCCGTTTGGTCCAATTGAAGATCCTTCACCGGGTGTATGTTACGGGACCTCGTTTGCTTCTGATGGGTTTTTCTCCCGATGGGTTGTGTAAACGTGGATGTGGTTTAAGTGCGACTTTCCTACATATCCTTTGGGAGTGCCCGATGGTGGCCGCTTACTGGACGGCTGTGCTTGAGGTTATGGCTGCGGTGACGGGGGTATTCTTGCGTCCGGAACCTCGTCGTTGTCTTTTGAATGTTTGGGAACCCACTGACTGCTCGGTGGCTCAGATTAGATGGGCCACCCTGGGCTATATGGTTGCGAAGCGAGATATTGCTCAACTTTGGGGGGCCTCCAGGCCCCCTGAACTCTCGACATGGGAAGATAACATGGATTGGTCCATGTTCCGTGAGAGGACAGTCTACGTGGCTAGGGGCAGACCCAGGGCATGGACTAGGGTGTGGGGTCAGTGGAACGAATATCGTGGTGCCATCTGTACTCCTCCCCTTGTACACGACATTGAGATTACCCTGTCTCCTTAGGCGAGCGTTCTTGGAACTTTGCAGATAGGGGTTGTGCTGGTTATTCCGGCTCTCCCCCCCCCTTTTTCTTTTTGTCCTTTGTCCCCCGTCCCCCCCCCCCCCCATCCGGGCTCTTTGGAGCTTATAGCTTTGCTTCTATACTTCTGTTGCTGTCCCCTTCCGTCCTTTGGGCTGACCTTCAGTAATACATTTTCGCCTTTTTTGTGTGTCTGTTCTTTTATATAAAACAAAATCTGTTTTTGTCCTGTATACTATGTGGGGTATTGCATTGACGATTGATTGTTACCGCTACGGACGTGTATATTGTGTATCTTCTCCTCTTTAGCGGCTGGCCCGTGTGGTTGTAGGCCCATCCTTGTATTTTATTGCTTACTCAAATAAAGATTTAAAAAAAAAAAAAAAAAAAAAAAAAAAAAATAGCCGAGGCCTAAGGTGATTAGTTGTTTTTCTGCCTCCTTCAGATCTATTTTTGTTAGGTTGACAATGGTGCGATCTGTATTTTCAGTAGTTTTTATTAGTTCCAATTCTTCTTTTTCTGTTGCCATTTTCCGCGACCTTTTGTTGGCTTTCCTTCGTTGGCGGCGGCTCCTGTTCCTTTCTGTGTTGGTACGTTTTGCTTCTGTTGTTGACGCGGCCTGAGGGACTGAACTCTTTGTTCTCGAATATATTCTAGTTCCTCCGCGTAGGATAAAGGGCCCAACTGTTCAGAGGCCTTCCCCATGCTTCTGTCGGAGTCCTCATCACTGGATAAAATACTTCCTTCAGAGCTGGAGCTTTCAGGTTGTGCTGTGGAACTTGATGCTGTTGCCTGATTGCTGTTGTCTTTGTTTTCTTGAAGCATTGGAGTCATTTTATTTAATCTTTGTCTTTTCACCTGGTCATACTTTCTAGCGAAAGTGAATACCTGTCCCCTAATCATTTTTATCCCGGCTAAATTTCCATACTTTTCTTTTTTGATAGTATCTTCCAACTTTGTTTTGCGTCCGTGCATGTCTTTTAGAAATTTTTCTATAAATTCTTTGTTGCTTGGATCAGTGAGAGCCTCAATTGTTTCCTTTAATTTTTTTTATTTCCTTAAAATCCGTTTCCCTGTCGATTTTTGCATATTTTATTAACAAGCAGACTATGCGCATTGATGCATCAAGGTTTAGTTCAGCCCACTCTTTAAGTAACATGGGATTTGGTTTTTCAAAGCTCGGAGCGAGCATAATGCGAAGTCCCCGGGGTATTCTGCCTGCCTCGCGATATTTTTCTAGAGACTTTGCTTCCCAGTACTTTGTCACTTCGCTCCTATGGTGTTTTTCCAATTGTTTTAATAAAGTTCTCACATTTGAATGCTGCTCCGTTTTTTCAACTGGGGCTCTTTGATTATTGTCCACACTTGGTAGATTGCCAAATAGATCATCCGCCTCTCTGTCCCTCTCTCCATCTGAGATTTCCATTCTCGGTCGGCAATTTATTAAGCACTGTTAAATATATATATATATATATATATATAGCCTTTTCACTTTCCCTGGTTTAGCCGGGACACTTCCGCGTCGGTGCACTTCAGGGTCCAAGGTTACCCTGCATCAGATTCCTTTCTCACCGTACTCACAAGTACGCGATGCACTCTGCACAATAAGTCCGCCAGTCAAAGATGCTTGGAAGATTTTATTCACAGTAAATAGGGAATAGGGTACTTATTCAAAGTAAAATAGAGTGTTTCCCTTGGCACCATTCATTCGTTAAGCCCACATATTAATTTTGAACACTTTGACATTTGAACAAGATAAAACAAACCAATACGTGTGTAAGCAACTTATAGCAAATTTATTATTATTGTTAAAAACAAAGAGCTATAGCACACCGAGTATATTAGTCTCGAACTGGCAATCTTGGGCACATATACTTATTGCACTTTACAAAATTGACACGGTTACTCGGTTATGCAGTTTGTTTTGCGTCGACGCGTTTCGATGGCTTATTTCATTTTCTTGCCATCTTTTTCAAGACTGTTATGTTTAGTCTCTCTTTATCTCTTTATCTGCGGCACTGGATGGTTGCCTTATAATTTGGAAGGTCCTATGAACAAACATATTGCTGTCAGTATCTGTTTTACATATTGCTGATTTTACTATTCATTAGAAAAACCAAACCCTAGTACAACTGATATCTATGCATCTAGGGCAATATACATCTTATTTCAACACATCAATTTGAATTCTATTGTACTGTGTCAACAATCAATATTCTTAGCTACCATCTGCGACTTAATAAGGTTAAGCATAGGTCTCATCAATTTTAATCATCGTGGCACCTACAATTGTCCAATATTACCATGTGTGCTTATACGTTCAATATCACCCTCCCGCTATAGCTCTAATGACAAAACTGTATTGTCTTAATGTGTCTCTCTCTGATGTGTTGTAGTATAATTTGACCAATCCACTTTGTATTGTCAGTTGGATTTTTAATTGTTCAATTCTTTCGTCATATTGTGTTGGGTTTGATTTTAGATTGTCAGAGGAAAAGGTTTTCCCCTTTCTTTTCCCCTTTGTCTTTATATTACTTGTAATATGGTACCACCATATTTTTTAACATGTGATTCTCTTTGTTTTTAACAATAATAATAAATTTGCTATAAGTTGCTTACACACGTATTGGTTTGTTTTATCTTGTTCAAATGTCAAAGTGTTCAAAATTAATATGTGGGCTTAACGAATGAATGGTGCCAAGGGAAACACTCTATTTTACTTTGAATAAGTACCCTATTCCCCTGGTTTAAAGGGGTCTCTCTCATTTAAATTAAGATTTTATTCACATCCAGCCAAAAAAGAAAAACCCAACGCGTTTCAGCGACACAATCGCCTTGATCACGGGTGAAGGATTCTTGTCAAACCGACTTTTAAATAAAGATAACTTTACATGCTTAGAAAAAACAGTGTACGTGATAGCGGAAAACAAAAGAGGATTGTGACATTGGCATCCATCTTTGAATGGTGAAACATGTTTAAATGTTGAAATTAGTATCCAAATGAATTCTTCTTATTCCTTAATCACATTTTCAACATGCCGTGACACATATTCTATCAGCATTGCTCCGATGCTCCATTATTAGCAAGCCTTCATATATATAATTATAACATTTCCCCAAATGAATTCTGCATCAACCTTATTCATATAGTCACGAGTCCATCACTTTACTAAAGGTCTTCGATCTCATTTTCTTAAAGCAAAATCAGGAAAAATTAATAATAAAAATCCCAAGTGGGTAATTTATCTATGCGGAAACAATATTGTAACCACCACATATCGATAGCTCTAAATCATCATTCTATCATACATTCAATATGTTACATAGTATTTCCAATTAATGTCCATGGTCTTTAGTATACCATCCCAAGTGGGTATTTTAGAGTCTTGGACTGAATTATTGCGTCAGAGCTATACAAGGTTTCCATTTTTGCATTTATCATTCATATAACTGTTGTTCGTAAATCCCAAGTAGGTGTATTCCAAAGACTCGTGATTCCAATTTACGGCAAAGTCATTTCTTTTGGGGATCCCATCTACAACAAAATCAAACGTGAAATGAAGCTTGTCATAAGATGTCCAATTCAGTTTCCACATAAAAAAAGTAAATTTGTCAGAAAAGTGATTTTAATAGGACTTTCTATAAAAACAGAAGCTAGAGAAAATTAGCAGAGACTACAAATATACATACTGTATCAGTTCCTTACAAAGATTAATTAAATTACAACAGAGCAAAATTCATTCCCCTAAAAACCAGTTCATTTCTTCTTCGGAGTTCAAACCTCCCGGAATTTTAGTGTCCAATTCTAGAATATATCTTGATTCCATTTGACGCAGCTTGCGGATCCTGTCTCCACCTCGACTAGACTGGGGCACTCTATCTATCACAAAGAAGCGCGGTTACTATTGTGTTGTTCTTCAAAGTGACGTGCTATAGGGGATAGCTTGTCTTTGTTAGCAATCGCCCTCATGTGCTCAAGAATTCTTTTCTTAGCGGGAAACATTGTGCTTCCCACATATTTTTTTGCACAGGGGCAAATCAAGACATATACACAGTAATCTGACAAACAGGTCAAATGTTTCTCAATAATTCCTTCAGAATTGGTCAAAGGATAGTGTACATTTTTGACATTCGAACTAAATTTGCAAGCTTTGCACGCCATGCGAACATAGAATCCCTGGATATCTCTAATGGTAGATTTCTGTTTTACAATTTCATTCTTACATAGCCTATCTTTCAAGCAATCACCCTTTCTGTATGTTACACGTGGGGAGTCATTTATTACCCCTGCTATTGTAGGTTCTGTATGTAAGATCTTCCAATGTTTTTTTAAGCATTTCCGTATATCCACTGATTTTGCGTTAAAGGTGGTAATATATCTGATGATATTATCATCATCCCCACGCTCTCTAACCTTTGGAATTAGAAGATCATTCTGGGTATAACTAGATGCTTTGGTATGAGCAACATTGATAGATTTCAAATCATAACCCCTTTCAACAAACCGTTGTTTCATCAGCTGGCATTCTTTATCAAACTCCAAATCACTACTACAACTTCTTCGAGCACGAATAAATTCTCCGTAGGGAATACTTCTAATCAAAGACATTGGATGACTGCTCTCTGCGTGTAGTAGAGTATTGCCAGCTGTCTGTTTGCGAAACAGGCATGATGTTAGTTTCCAGGAATTCTGCTTTAACTTTGCTGATAGTGCCCTCAAATTGCAAATTAACGTCATTGTCATTCAGAATGTCAATGAATGCCACTGCTTGTTCATGACTCCCTCTCCAAATAATGAATAAATCATCTATATACCTCAGACATGAAACCACATGGCTGTGGTATAGGACATAGCGATTGGGCACCTGCCGCTCCCACCAACCCATGAAAAGGTTGGCATAACTGGGAGCAAAGCAGGTGCCCATCGCCGTCCCCTGTTTCTGCCTAAAGAATGTATCATCGAAAATAAAATAATTATTTTCAAGGCAAAATTGAATCATGGACAAAAGCATAGTATTGTGTTCCAAAAAAGAAATAGAGCGAAATTTCAGATAGTATCCACAAGCCTGTAGACCATCTGAATGCCTAATCGAAGTGTAAAGACTACACACATCTAACGTTATCAAATGAAAGTCTTCCTCCCAAGTGACATCCTTAATTTTAGTAAGGAAGTCACGGCTGTCTTTTAAATAGGAAGGTAGACTTTCTACAAAAGGGCGTAGGAAAAAGTCGATGTATTGTGACGTTTTTTCTAAAAGGGAGCCCATAGAAGAAACAATGGGCCTCTCAGGGGGGTGTTCAGAGCTTTTGTGTAGCTTGGGTAATAGATATAAAATTGGCACCTTGGGTGTGCGATTCAACACGAATGAATATTCATCCCATTCAAGAATTTTACCAGAATGCCACTCTTTAAGCATTTGATTATACTGAACAGTTGATTCTTCCATCAGATTTTTTGACGACCTTTCATAACAATCAACATTCTCTAGTTGTCGCATGCCTTCTTTGATATAATCATTCACATTTAAAATCACCAAGTTCCCCCCTTTGTCTGATTAACGTACTACAATACACTTGTCCATTTGTAAAGTTTTCACTGCCAATCTCTCTTGTTTAGTTAAATCGTCCTAACTCCATTTTTTCTTTTTAACCAAACTTTTTAGATCTTCAATCATTAGAGTCTCAAAAATATCAATGCCACATGGTAGTAATGTGGGATTGAAAAAAGATTTGGGTTTAAAAGTATTGGGACAATTCAGGTTGACAGTAAAAGCCAATGAGCATGCATCTATTGGTATCGCTTCCAAATCATCTCGTTCTAGTTCTTTCCACATAATTAAAGCTTCAACTTCATTTACTGATTTGGCATTGGGAACAATATTTTTTACCATTTGTGTTCCACTTTTCACTTTAAGTTCATGCCATTTACGAAGCCTTAATTTCCTTGTAAAATTGTAAAGATCTATTCTTTCTTGGGAATATGACAAAGCAGTAGTCGGACAAAAGGAAAGACCGAAACGTAAAACGTCACACTCAACATCAGTTAATAATCTATCAAAAAGATTTACCACATTCTTGCTGTTCTTCATTTGCCTCGCTGTTTCTTTTGGCCTCTTGTTTCCACTCCCATCGCTGTTGTTGTGGGTTTTCCACCAGCCAACCCTCCTGACTTGTTTGAGGCTGATAGTGCTTCTCCTGTTGATTTTCCTCTTCCTTTGCCTCGTGCGTTGAATCCCCTTCTTTGCCCTCGTCCTCGATCTATCTGCCAATTTTGAAAATTCTGGCTCAGGTTCATCAGGCGAAATTCCTTCCAAAAATTTGGCAGAGTGCTAGTTAATTTTTCTGATGTCAAAGTTCCATCATCAGATACATCACTTTCACTTACTTCACTGTCAGCCCCACATGTTGTCGTGTTCTCTGTATTTCCCTTTTTATTGGCGTTATCATATTTTCTACTGAATGTAAATATCCTACCAGACTGGTAGTCTATCTTGTCTCTGAGGAATTTGCGTTCCTTCTTTGCAATAGTCTCCTCTTCATGTTTATTAATTCTTTTGCTGATCTCCTCCATTTTCCCACTGAAATTCTCCACAGCTTGCTCTTTTTCAATGTCTTCTCTTAGATCAGCTGTTGATTTCAAAAGCAACGCACGTTCCTTACATGCATACTTGATAAGTATGGTAAGCATTCGATTTGAGCAATCCATAAGATTCTCCGCCCATTCATCCGCCAGCTCTGGGTCCGGATCTTCATATGAAGGAGCAATCAGGATTCTCAGGCCCCTAGGGACCCTCCTCTCTTCTTGATATTTCTCCAGAGTCACAGCCTCCCACCATTTAGAAATCTCTTTCCGCATTATTTTCTCCAATTTTACATATTTCTAATATAATGAGGTGGGTGCACTGGCTTTCTCACGTGCATTGATTTGTTCCGTTGTTTTAACAAACATTGTTTTAGCTCGCAACCTTCTCCGTGCTTCCGTATCCTGTTCCATAGTTGGCTGCAATAATGGATTTAAGTATTGTTTTCAATGGTCAATTCTTACTTCCTTAGCTTTCTTCACGTTTCCCCCTCATGGAGAGCACATAGGCGGTATCGTGCACCCCAGCGACTTCCAATCTGTCAATTTTCAGTCATTGTTTGGAACGCTGTTACGTGAGAAAATATATCACTGTCCCCAGCTGGGATTTACGAACAACAGATATATGAATGATAAATGCAAAAATGGAAACCTTGTATAGCTCTGACGCAATAATTCAGTCCAAGACTCTAGCTGAGCTAACTATAACTTGCACCCCCACAATGCACTGCTTATCACCTCACATATTACATCACTCATGACATGGTCAGTGACATCACTCATGACATCACTGATGACATCTCACATTACATCACTCATGACATCATCCAGTGACTGTGAGTGTTTTTAAAATGTTAATGAGTGTTATATATGTATACAAAGGTGTATTGATGAATCAGTGGGTGTATGAGTACCTGGACCGATAATTCAGTAGGTGCGTGAATGACTGTATAAGTGAGTGATTAGGTGTATCAATGAATGCATGGGTCAGTGGCTAGGTTGTCTGAATGTCTGTATCAGTCTGTTAGATGGTGTCTAAGTGGCTGTATGGGTTAGTGAGTGGGTACATGAGTGGGTGTATGGGTGGTTGACTGGTTGTCTGAGTACCACTATGGGTGTATGAGTGTCTGTGTGGGTGGATGAGAGGGTGTGTGATTGCCTGTATGGATACGTGCGTGGGTGTATGGGTGTGTGAATGTGTAAGAGAAGGGCTGTATGAGTGAATGAGTCTGTGTATGGCTGTGTTAGTGAGTGAATGGGGTGTCAGTGGTATATGGGTGAGAATTGGATATGTTTAAGGCAGTAAAGGTGAGAGTTTGAGTATATGAGTGACTGTATGTGTGAGTGAGGGATTCTGATAGTGGCTGTATGGGTTTGTGATTGTGTGTGTGAGTAGCTTCTTTGGCAGTATGAGTTGATATATCAGTGGCAGTATTAGGGAGTGAGTTGGTGTATGAGTGGCTGTATGGGTAACTGTGTGGATGTATGTGTAAACCTATGAATCAGTGAGTGGGTGTGTAAGTACTGGTATGGGTGTGTCAATGGTTTTGAACATGGTAGTTTGGAAGTTGGAGTGGATGTATGAAAGATTATATTGGGGTGTGAGTGGGTGCAGCAAAGATTCTGTGGATGATGTAATCACTGATGTCATTTAAGATGTCATCAGTGATGTCAAGAATGATGTCACTGACCATGTCATGAGTGATGTAATATGTGATGTGATAAGCAGTACATTGTGGGAGCGTGAGTTATAGTTATTAACAAAAACATTCATTCTTACATAAATTTAGTCTATTTACTTCCTATCCTATAACACCACACAACTCACAACCCACATCGAAAAAAAAGAAAATTGCATACGTAAGATAATGAATTATCAATTAAACAAATATTATTAATTTTAAAAAAAAACCTTTACAATGTAATTAACCTACCACCCTTTACACCTATAATCCCCACATCCCTCACTTAAAATTAAACTGTAAATAAATTAAGTACACAACCAATAAAAAAATCTATTAAATAACTAATAGTATTTAACAACTAATTATAATGTAAGTATAATTAATTTACTCCCCACCCTTCACCCCTATAAATCTAAAACCCAAACATAAAAAATAATTAAACTACTACCCCAATTAATTAATAGTAATTATGAACTAATTATTAATTAATTAAAAATAAATTACTTTCCACCCTGTAACCCTACAAACCCCACCACTACAATTAATTACACAATGTTCAAATGTAATTGTCAATTAATTAATTAATAATTATTTACAAAAAAAACTAAAAATTAATTACAAATAAATGACTTCCCACCCTTTACCCCTATAAACCCCACAACCCGTAACCTAAAATGTACTAAAAACAATTAAAAACACAATTAACGTTGTAAAATCACAATTAAATAAATATTAGTAAATAAAAAATAGTCATTAATTTATTATAATTACATTACTTCCCACCCTTTTTCACTAGAAACTCACAGCCCGCTACAGAACTGAAAAATGCCAAATGTAATTAAAATATTATTAATAACTCCTAATATTTAACACATATATTAAAAAACATAAACAATACTTATACAAAAAAATAAGAACGTACATTTAAAATATATACTAAAATATATACCACTAATTAAAATATCTATGTTTTGAACAACCATATTTTTGTAAATGATATTAATGACTTCTATATTCTTAAAATAGATATTTCATATCTTAATGTCAATATTCTTGACCACAATATTCTTGCTATCGATCTTTCTGTGTCACGATATCTAAAACTTGATATTAGTGTAAGTCGACCTTTCCAACTCGATATTTTGACTGACTACCATAGGACCATGCATAATGTGCATAGATGTGTCTGTATGTATCTAATGTATATATATATATATATGTGTACATAAGCAAGTATGTATTTTTCTTTTTAAACTTCCATATCTCGCTTTCCCACTACTCTCTGACTCATCGCAAACCTTTACGACTAGAAAAGAGTCCTAAACATTCTAAACATCTTGCTACCTACTAATCCAGTTAACAGGCACACATGTCAACCACTCCCAAGAAAATATCTCCTCTTCCATTTATCCATTTCAATTAACCTATCCCTATTCAAAACTCCTGTTCAAATGCACTAGATCTCAAGAGCACAAACTTTACACAACTCACCCTACAAGGTAAAGAAATGAAATGACATATTACTAACCTACTGCCTAATTACCTAAGCCTTCTGTTCCAGAGTAGGATGCTACTCACCGCAAACACCTTCAATAGCTTGTCAGGGGAAGAAAGTGATATATAAATAGAATTCTCAATTAAAATTACAATTTTCAAAACCAGCTGCATTTTCTAAAAACTCTCAGGATCCACTCCCAGACCTACTGATGTGAAAAAAGCAAAAAACACAAAGCAAAGACCTTCTCCATCTAAGGAACCAGGATCTGGAACAACATCCCTTGCACTATCAGGACCGCTATAACCTGCTACAATATTAAGAAAGAGCTGAAGACTTATCTCATTAAAAACACAACACCCCTACCCACTAGCACTTCACTACCTTCACTAGCTACCATTCCATTCATTCACTGGCATATTGTGTCCGCCTTTGACTCCCTGCAGTGCTCTGCAATCTTTAAGCTATGTGTGCGCTGTACAAATACTACAAACAGCTCTTGAGAATCTCTATTTTTAAGCATCTTCTATTTGCAGTGGAACTCTATGATGAATTTATTTTTAAAGATTGGTATCATGCAGGGCACAAGTTGTGGGTACACAAGAGTAGATGGCGTCCAACCACTATTTTCACAGGGTAACCGCCTTCCACCCTGCCAAGAAGTTGGGCCCCAATAAACTATGCTACACTTGTCCCGGTGTAATTTGCAGACACTGGTACACATTCAGCTGTGCCTGCACGTTGTCTGATTTCCATTGCCAGCTGCAACAAGCAGGCAGGGAAGGGGCCTTTTCATTTTCACCTCCAGCTGTTCCATAGATAAAGGCCGCAGTTAAGGGGCCATCAGGCCTCCTTTTTTTCAATATGATCCTAGCTGGTCACAGTTTGGTTCCTCACAGTTAGATGCAAATGCAACCAGGAAAAACAAAAGCACATAGCTTATCACTTCACATGTAACTATAAAAGGCCTGCTTTTGATTTTGTTCCGTCCCTGTATTTAAGAGATATGCATGCACTGTAAGAATGTCAGATGTGCTGGTCCGTCCCAGAAATTTACACAAACAACAATTTAAATACCACTCATTTATTTCTTCTATAGCGCCACTCATCCCAATGCAGGGTGTCAAAGCATTTTATGTAACGTACACATTATACATTATCAATAAATCAGGTAAGTGTGTAAATCAATGTACAGGATGTGCTACAGAAGACAGTGAGGGTTACAAGGTGTAGGAACCACCTGTCCTTCATAGCTCACTGTATAGAAGGATTATAATTTATGAACAGCAAGTAACCAAAGGATCTCTGTCTTCAAAGCAGTAACCCAGTTACCTATCTAGCTAAAATAAAAATCTGTCATCTGCATGCTACATGATGTGCTTTGCCGGAGACACATTTTAACCTTCTATAATAATTTTATTCAAATCTGGGACTAAACAAATGACAGGTCTCTTCAGCAAAAGCGTTAACCTCCCAAGTTACCTTTTCATTATTTTTATTTCCTGAGATTTACTGGACACACAAAGTTCTCTGCAGCAGGTACCTTAGCCCCATAAGATAATGTGACAGCAATGAAGTTGCCAAGTGTGTCAATACCACAAAGATTCAGTGGCGAAATTCTAATTCATCTCACTGTTCTCCTTAATGCTGTCTAACTGTTTGACCCGCACGAACCCCCACATGTTTTTCTGGTAAACTTAATCCCATAACATGTAAAGCACTCTGATACCTTCAGGTATAGCTAGCGCTATATAAAACTCAAATAAATACCATTTTAAAATGCAGACTTTATGACCAACCAGTTAAGCAGAACAGATCAACTGCCAGGTTTCTCCTTGTTGTCAATTACTTTCTGACAGAGTACAGAGTTTAAAAAAAATAAATGTATTAGTTTAGTCCCAGATTTTGCACCACTTTTTTGGCATAACCTAGACGCAAAATCTCATTTGTTAAATCTCGTAATGCACTTCAATGTACTCAAGATAGACCTGCTAAAGATATGTGTGAGATCTTGATATCTGATGTCACCTCTTGTAATGTCACGTACTGTGAGGTCACTTCCTGAGAGGTCATGTGCAGTTGCGCAGTGACCTCATGTGCTGTGATGTCACGTGCCATGATGTCACTTGCATATTACAAAACTTGATTTGTCCCCCACTTCTCTTTTTAGCACCTGTGCCCTGGGTATATGATCACATGTGTATTACCGGAACTTTAATTCACAGCTTCCAATATAGAAAGTCATTGTATTTAACAGCGCAATGCAATAAATTGTTCAACTCATTTTGCTTGCAATTAAAAGCATGACCATAGTTAAAAGAGCCAGTCCAATATTTAAACTCTTCTTTATAACAATGTGTGCGCCAGCTTCTGACTTTCATTTAATATTTAATTTTAAGCAACGTGAGATGGGGCGCCACAACAATAACGCAGTAACATTTAGAAATCTACCTCCGAGATTTGAATTAAATCAACAAATTATCTTTCCTCCCTTACCTATCCCCCAAGCACCCACTGGAAAAATATTTAACACATGTATTTTCATTTGATTATGTAAGAAAGGAGCTGAGGAAATTCTTTTCTGCCGGCAAGGATAATGGCAATGGAAAGCAGGCCTTAATCCCCGTACCTCTGAGGCTCGCGCTCAGCTGGGCTCTCGAAAGGCGGCACTCGTTGTAAAGTTCTTAATTGGCGTCTGGGAAACAGGGGCGGGCAGCAGGTGCACCACCAGGGTACTCGGACGACCGAAATGTTTGTTTTATCTGTGATAGCAGAGCAGCGCATATGTGTTCAGGCGCCGTTGAAATATGCTGCAGCTTCTCGGTCTCTGCTGCCGTCCTCGCGCCAGCGGAACACACCAGGATGCGCGTGCTCGTGCTGCTGCACTATCGTCTTGCTTGAAAAAGTGAAGATGGCAGTGCAAGAAGTGCGGAAACCCACACCAGATTGCGGTTTACTTTAATTAACTGGCTTGGTAAATATTCACTGTTGAACGATATTCCATGGTTAACTATTGAAGTGGTTGGCAGAATTATTGGGTTAACTTTTACAAAATATCTGTCGAAGAGACTCTTCATAAATGTATGTGTCTGCTAAAGTAGAATTTTAGGGGGTCATTAGGATGGTGGGCGGACTTTGTCCGCCCGCCTACCTTTTAGGTAATGGGACCGACCTCCATTGGTGCAGGGGTCCTGTTGCTGACATTAGGATGCGCCCGCCACACTGAATTCTTGACATTGCGGCAGGCGGTACTCTCAGCACCGCCCGAGGCAGTGCCAAGAATGCATGTCGTACACAACATGGCAGGCATCGCGCGGTGCATGCCATGTTGTGCATGGAACTGCCATGTGCACCCCCCACCCCCCAGAATCCCTGGGAGCCCGCTACGGGTCTCCAATGGCGAAAACCGCCTGCCTTTCCGTGGCGGCATTGCTGCCACGGAAAGGCACAACCCCGCATATATGCTTATATGGATGGCGGTGTCTCCCAGGCACCACCACCATGTTAGCAGCTTTTCCGCCTTGTCGAATCTGCGACCGGGCGGAAAACCGGCGGACGGTCTTTCCGTCCGCCGCCCCCCCCCCGCCATGGTAATGTGGCGGGGGGGAAATCCTAAGCGGGCGGAGGTTTTTAGCGGGCGGATCGCTATCCAAATGACCGCCTTAGTTTTACTTTTCATTGAGTTGCGAATGGACTCAAATATAGTGAAAGGGTGAAGAAGAGTAATACTACGTTCACAAGTAAGGTCTAGAAAGGGGCCATTACAAAGAGGGTGGTAGTCATAAACCCATAGGCTTGTGAGTATTATTTTTATAGCTCATTTTTATGGAAGGTCATGTAAAACTGTTCCTAAAAAAGACAGGGGTAAGTTCCGTTTCAGGGAGGGCAAGTATTCCCCAGGGTATATGTAACAAAAGGGGCTTCTCAACTTGGGAAAATATTTTCCCAGCACAGAAAATCATAGAATACACCAAAATGTGCAAATGTACATGTAGGATCATCTACCATGCAAGCAACTTCCATATTCTCCATGCCTTCTCCTGGGAATTCCATAGAAAAGTCAGAAAGATATACAAATCACAGGCAGAATTCCATGAAATATACATTTCAATTTTTCAACATAGCTTTATAAAGATAGTCCCCACTTAACAAATTTAACATTAATCCATTGAAAATTCAGAAGTATAATGCGTTAGAATCCAGTCCTCTATTGTTAGATTATTGATAAATATATGAAGGATTTGGCCACTCTTGAAACAGTGACAAGATAATGAAGATCTTTGCCGCAAGATATTTTTGCATACATGTGATTTCAATTGAAAATAATTATTTATTTCTCAATTTCCTCTCTTCAAACAGTTTTGTAAGTATATTTTGCAAATGTATACTTTTTTTTAACACCAGTTTAGCTGCGAGAATTACGTCCTTTATCTCTTTCTGGCTAGGCAGCTCCTCTGCTTGGAGAAGAAATTGCTTTAGAATGTTTCTTCAAACATCATTTCAATAGTGCACATCAGTAACATTTCTGAGGCAAGGTAAGCTGATTAAATTATTTTGCTGCCGTACCTATTTCTTATTGGTTAAGAAAAAAACATTAAATGAAGGTTTGCTATCACACTGCATGCAACTACTGCTCATAATGCCTTGATTTCAAGTTCAATTGCCAGAGGTTCCTTTTCAGGTCACGTAGGATATGTGCCCGTATTATCCTCTCGCCTACTTTAGTCCTGTCTGGTTTTTCATCAGTACAGGATTTTTTGTGTCGAATGGATTTTTATCACTCATTCAAAATCTCAAGGCTTCACAAGCCAACATTTTGCAAAAGTACCCCGGAGTAAGACAGTCATAAGAATGTCTGTTTTTTGGACTGACTTTAAAAGATAGGTAGCCCCTACAATTTGAGCAGTTAAACAAATCTCTACACCAGAACCAGCTAATAGTTGTGGTTTGTCCAAAGGTGCAATGTGGAATGCTTTAGCCCAAAAACATATTAGGCACATGCAAATCTGGAGCCTTCAGTAAAGAAAAGAAAATCCAAAGTCAAAAGCTACAGTTGAGTGAAGGTGTGTTCAGACTGCTGCGGTGTGAAGCAAGGTGTTTAGATGGCTCTGGTGCCTTCTCTCATTTGGTTCTGCTTTGTAGATTTGCTTGAGAACGTGGAGGTCCAATTGGCTATTCTGAGGAGATAAATCTTATGAGGAGTCACCAGGGCTGGAGCACAGTTTGTGGAGCTTGCGCTGAGCTGCTGTGACAGCCTGTGGTTTCTTCATAGCAAGGAACACACTTCCTCAATCTAAGATGGTTGCATTTATCTAGGAATATGAGGGGAGTGCAAGCACAGATGATTTTCTAACAACAAATAGGAACATTGATACAACGTTTATTATAAACAGAGCTCTGGTCTGAGCTCTTGTTTGATGCTGAACTACTCGCACATCCAGACTGACTCCCATCCTCTCCAGTGGTGCCCTGAACATAGAACCAGTCTAGGATGGTATCTTGCTAATGGGGAATAGGAGGTTCGCATTGTCATAGGCTATCCTCAGAAAGACAGACAGAGCGTCGCACAGTAGCTCTGGTGTTCTTCCATCTTGAATGATCCCCAGAATAGTGTAGACTGGTATTAAGAATATCATTGTTTTGAGTATCATTTTCAATTATGTAGTTGTAAAAGAGGGCTCCTGGGGTTGGCATTCGCAGTGTGTCCACCCCTGGGCACCTTCGGGCAATTAGTATGGCCCAGGACAGGAGGCAATCATGATTGGCTGGGCGCCGTGCTGCGCGAGGGGTAAAGTGCGAAAATTCTAATTGCGCGCTCGTTTCTAGACCCCGGTGAGGTAGGGACGTTTATTTTGTCAGTTAGACTTTTTTCAGGAATATTGCGAAAAGGTTTGCATTTAAAAAATAATGGAGGCAGCTGCTTCCATTCGCAAAGCACTGCGAGTTTTGTCGATAAGTCGAGGAACCTGGTTAGTTGTGCCTTGACTGTCTTTTCGGCGACTTTTGCAGCAAAGGATAGGAGCGAGATGGCCCTGTAGTTCTTGAGGTTCATGCAGGTATGATAAGTTCTTCCCTTCCGGCCTCACACAAACTGTTTCCAGCCATCAGGTAAGGTGCCGGTCTTCAAGGTAGAGTGATGGTGTGACTTAATTCTGGTGCGATGGTGGCGGCGACCTGAAATAGATGTGAGGGTCAGGGGTCCGTGGATGCCCCTGAGTGGATGCCCTTCATAATCGAGGTGGTCTCTTCGGTAGTGACCTGGGTCCAGGAGGAGATGGTGGTCTGTCTTACTCTTTTGAGGGCGTGATGCTTTCTGGGTCGGGAGTCTGGTCGTTGAAATTGTCATAGAGGTTTTTGATCTTCAGGTGAAAGTAGGATCTGAGCTTGTCCCAGAGGTCCTGGGATGGGTTAATGTCTACGGCTTCGGTGGGGGGTTTGGTGAATTCCAGGATGACGCTGAAAAGTTCCTTCGAGTTGCTGGTGTTGGCGAGGATTTTGTTGCTTATTAAGGTTCTTTTAGAGGTTTTTTGTGTGTGCGAAGGCGAGAGCCCTCCCGGGTAGTTGAGGTGGTCCTTCCTCTGTATCTTGTATCCTTTTGGGATGGCACTGACAATGTTCGGGGTGGAGGAGGCGCTGGTCCAGGTTTCTGTGAAAAAGGCGAAGTCGAGTGAGAGTGTGTCCAGGATGTTCCAGATCTCTACGGAGTGCTTGTGCAAGGAGCGGATGTTGAGGAGGATGCACTTTAAGGCATCGTTAGTGTTGGCTGCAGGGGCGATGGTGAAGGATTTGTGGCAGTTGGGGCTGGAGAACTGGCCGTGTGTTGTGTTCGGCACGGACCGCTGGCAGTTGTTGTGTCTTCCGGGGTTGAGTGTGAGGAGGGTGGCTGAGTCATAGCAGTGGAGGGTCGGAGATCCAGCGTTTCTAGCGATGGTCTTGGTCAGGTCGCGGACGGGCGCAGACGGGCTTGCCTTTGGCATGCTCGCCTGCTGCGCCGCCATTCAATAAGGGAGGAGGGAGAGGGTTCGGAAAGTGCAGCTGAGAGGCGGGAAGGGTGGGAATCAGCAAGCGGCAAGTGGAAGGGGCCGTGGGTTGGGCAGGCACTGAGAAGTGCAAGTGAAGAGAGGGCACAGAAGACTAATGACAAATACAAGATAAGAGAATGTAATACAAAATTAAGAGATGGCGACAAAGTTAACAAAGTTTAGAGAAGACAAAACAAAAATCAATAACACCAGGTAAGCAAACCAGGGCAAAGCAGGGCAGGCACAGAGAGCGGGTCGAGAGCGGTCACAAACCCTGCTCTTCACAGTCAGCGGTGGAGATGGCCAGGTGGAGCTGTGGGAAGGGAGGGCGGGTCCCAGGCCAGAAGGTCAGGGCACTCGCTCGCTCCTCTGTGCAGCGACCACCATTAAATAGGGGAGGGGGAAAGCGCAGCTGGGTGGCGGGAAGGGCAGGAATTGGCAAGCAGCAAGTAGGAGGTGCTACGGGGTTGGGAAGGTGCCAAGAAGTGCAAGTGAAGGGAGGGCACAGAACAGAAATGACAAAAACAAGATAAGAGAAGGAAATACAAAATTAAGAGATGGCGACAAAGTTAACAAAGTTAAGAGAAGGCAAAACAAAATTCAATGACACCAGGCAAGCAAACCAGGGCAAAGCAGGTCTGGCACAGAGAGCAGGTCGAGAGCGATCTCAAACCCTGCTCTTCACAGTCCGCGTCGGAGATGGCCAGGTGGGGCTATGGGAAGGGAGAGCGGGTCCCAGGCCAGAAGGTCAGGGCACTCGCTCGCTCCTCTGTGCAGCGGCCACCATTAAATAGGGGAGGAGAAAAGAGCAGCTGGGTGGCGGGAAGGGCAGGAATTGGCAAGCAGCAAGTGGGAGGTGCTACGGGGATGGGAAGGTGCCAAGAAGTGCAAGTTGGAGCTGCAGGGAGGCAGAGCGGGTCCCAGGCCAGAGGGTCAGCATAAAGGACCATGAAGGACAGGAGGGAGGGGGCAGGGGAGAGACAGTGGAGAGACAGTGGACCAAACAAGGCAGGAGGGAAGCAATAGGGGTCTGTACATGGAAAACAGAGGGGAGAGGGTAAGGGGGCAGGAGCAGCAAGCTGACCATGGAGGACAGGTGGGATGAGTACGGGAAGCACAACACATCATTGAGGGCAACAGTGAGACTATAATGGCATACACCGGGGCGGGTGGGAGGGGATGTGGCAGCACAGAAGATTATGCATTGCAAGCGGGAGGGTTAGTCGCAGCACAGCGGCCATGGTGGGCAAGAGGGAGGGGGCAGGGGCATGCACAAAAGACCATGGAAAACAAAATGGAGGGGCAGGAGCTGGACACAGATAAAAGATGGCAGGGGAGGGGACTTCACAACAGACCATGCAACGAAGACAGGAGGAGCAGTTGCAGCACAATAGAGCATGGAGGGCAGAGGGAAGTGGCAGCAAAATGGAACATGGAGGACAGGTGAGAGGGATTAGGAGCATGGAACGTGGACAAGTAGTGTGGAGGTGGCAGGGACAGGTGGCAGACAGATATCTGACCATGCTAGGCAGGTGGGAGGGACAGTGGCAGCTCAACAGAACACTCAGAGTAGATAGGAGGGTGACAGGTCTATGGAATATGGTGGGCAGATAGGAGGGAGCAGGGGCATGCACACAGACGTTGGAGGGCAGGGGGATGGAGAGTAGGGACATCAAGAAAAGCACAGAGGCTAAGCAGGCAGACAAAATGTTGCTGCATAGAATTGGGAAATGGAGGACAGGAGGAGGGGGGCTGGTGCATGGACTCAGACAACAGAGGGTAGGGAGGAGGTGGATGGGGCACCAAGCTATAAGTTTAGGGCAGGCTGGAAGGGTAGTGGCAGAGTAATGGCCAGACACAGCTGTAATGAGGGAGCACAGTTGTGGAGAATGAGCGGCCAGGAGGAGGAGGCAGGAGCAGGAAGCTTGCGTAGCGGCAGCACAATGCCAGGTCAGGCCCTCTATTCAACCCTGTGCATTGTGATGGGTGTCTTACTTCATGTTAAAAATAAGCCTAGAAAGTCACTGAAAAAAAAGACAAATGTTACAGGGATGTTATAGTTAGGAAATAGAATTAAAAATCCTTAGAAATTCACTGAAAAAAACAAAGATTACAGGGACATTATAGTTATTCTTAGATTTCACCAGTACAAAACTAGTGAAATTCAGCAGTTATAGTTAGTCAAGCTAACTATACCTTGCACCCCCACAATGCACTACTTAGGACCTCACATATTACATCACTCATGACATGGTCAGTGACATCACTCATGACATCACTGATGACATCTCAAATGACCTCACTGATGAAATCATCCACAGAATCACTGACAAACCCACTCACAACCTCATAGAATCTTTCATACACCCACTACCACACAACCTTCACAATCCCGTTCACAGACCCATACCAGCACTTACACACCCATTCACTGATTCATAGATCCACACACACATCCACTCACTCACCTACACAGCCACACATATGCGCACTCAGTCACTAATACAGCCACTGACATATCTGCTCTTACACCCATACCGCCATTCACACACTGAGTCACTACCCACACAGTCAATCACACAGCCACTTACTCACCCATACAGATACACACACACCCACTTACTTACTCATACAGATACTGACACATACTCACCTATAGTCACTGACAAAAGCACACATTCACCTATACAGCCACTCCCACATTCTCTCTCTCACCCATGCAGTCAATTGTATATCCCATCACTCATCTATACTGCCTTTCACATACCCAGTTACTCACCCATATACCACTGACACATCCATTTACTCGCCACACCGCCATACACACACTCACTCATGCAGCCCCTCACACATGTACTTATTAACCCATAGAGCCACTGACACACCTGCTCCCTCATCCATACAGGCAGTCACGTACCCTCTCTCCGACTCAAACAACCATACAGGTATTCAGGCAACCAGTCACTCACCAATACAGCCACTCATGTACCCACTCATGCAGCCACTTAGACACCAACTAACAGACTGATACAGAAATTCACACAACCAGTCACTCACACATGCATTCACTGAAACAACTAATCATTCCCATATACAGTCAGTCACACACCCACTGAATAATCCATTCAAGCACTCATACACCCACTGATTCACTAATGCACCTGTGTATATATATTTAGTCCTCATAAACCTTTTAAAAACACTCACAGTCCCCGTATGATGTTATCAGTAAGTATGGGCGAAATTTGCAAATTCGCATTCCGCAAATTCGCGCGAAATCATATTCGCAATCCGCAAAATCCGCGAATTCGTGCGAATTTGCGGATTTTTGTTTTTTTGCGTGTTTGCGGGGTTTTTTGCATGTTCGCGTGGTTTTTGCGTGTTCGCGGGGCTTTTTGCGTGTTCGCGGGCAGCTTCCATGGCGAAGTTACCCATGCGGTCGTGTATGGGCACAGCACCCTCTGGTTCACCACTGCCACCCTCTGGTTCATCACTGCCACCCTCTGATTCACCACTGCCACCCTCTGGTTCACCCCTGCCACCCTCTGGTTCACCCCTGCCACCCTCTGGTTCACAACTGCCACCCTCTGGTTCAGCACTGCCACCCTCTGGTTCACCCCTGCCACCCTCTGGTACAGCACTGTCACCCTCTGGTTCACCACTGCCACCCTCTGGTTCACGACTGCCACCCTCTGATTCATCACAGCACCTCTGGTTCACCATTGCCACCCTCTGGTTAACCACTGTCACCCTCTGGTTCAGCACTGCCACCCTCTGGTTCACCACTGCCACTCTCTGGTTCACCACTGCCACCCTCTGGTTCACCCATGCCACCCTCTGGTTCACCACTGCCACCCTCTGGTTCACCCCTGCCACCATCTGGTTCATCACTGCCACCCTCTGGTTCACCCCTGCCACCCTCTGGTTCAGCACTGCCACCCTCTGGTTCAGCACCGTCACCCTCTGGTTCGCCCCTGCCACCCTCTGGTTCATCACTGTCACCCTCTGGTTCATCACTGCCACCCTCTGGTTCACCACTGCAACCCTCTACCGAGACGTTTTGTGACGCAGCGGCAGCACAAAAGATGCGCCATGGTGCTGGGTATTAACAACGTGACGCATCTGAGAGATGCGTCACGTTGTAAAGCCCTGCGCCATCAGGACGCGTTCCAGCGCAAGGGAGGGCGTTCCTGCGCAGGAACGCCTCCTAAAAGTGGCTGAGTGAAAGCTACAAGAATTCACTCAGTCACTTTTAGGCCAATGCTGCATCAAAACCCTGCGCCTGCTTGAAGCAGGAGCAAGGCTGGATGCATCATTGGGGAGATAGGGCCCCCCAGAGCATTGCTGGAGCTGCGTCACAAGCGCGACGCAGCTCCAGCAATGCGCTGCTTTTACGGCACAGACGCGTGACGCATCTGTGCCGTTTTTGCCACCATGGGTGGCGGAGCTGCGGCGCACAATAACTGGCGCATCCCTGGGTATGAGCCATTTATTGTAAATCTGCTCCTATACATTTAGCCAACGAGGGAGCACTTACTGATTAGACAGTAGAAAGCACTCCAGTTGAGTAGAGGTATTGCACTAAAAGGTGGCATCTTCGTGGACAAACACGCAGGGCGGGATTCATTCTGCCCCCTGTTAGACTAGTTTTTTGTGCCCTTCTGCCCTCTGTTAGACTCGTTTTTCCCTTGTTTTTCTGCCCTTCTGCCCTCTGTTAGACTCGTTTTTCTCTTGTTTTTCTGCCCTTCTGCCCCCTGTTAGACTCGTTTTTTGTGCCCTTCTGCCCTCTGTTAGACTCATTTTTCACTTGTTTTTCTGCCCTTCTGCCCTCTGTTAGACTCGTTTTTGTGCCCTTCTGCCCTCTGGTATTCCCTTGTTTTTGTGCCCTTCTGCCCCCTGTTAGACTCGTTTTTTAGGCCCTTCTGCCCTCTGTTAGACTCGTTTTTGTGCCTTTCTGCCCCGTTAGACTCGTTTTTTGTGCCCTTCTGCCCTCTGTTAGACTCGTTTTTCCCTTGTTTTTCTGCCCTTCTGCCCTTTGTTAGACTGCTTTTTGTGCCTTTCTGCCCTCTGCATCACCACATCATCACTCAGCGCCACCCCAGCATCACTCAGCACCACCACATTATCACTCAGCACCACCACAATATCAATCAGCACCACCACAGCACCACTCAGGGCCACCACAGCATCACTCAGTGCCACCACAGCATCACTCAGCGCCACCACATTATCACTCAGCACCACCACAGCACCACTCAGCACCACCACAGCATCACTCAGCACCACCACAGCATCACTCAGCATCACCACAGCACCAATCAGCACCACAACAGCACCACTCAGCGCCACCACAGCATCACTCAGCACCACCACAGCATCACTCAGCACCACCACATTATCACTCAGCTCCACCACAGCACCACTCAGCACCACCACAGCATCACTCAGCACCACCACAGCATCACTCAGCACCACCACAGCACCACTCAGCACCACCCCAGCATCACTCAGCACCATCCCAGTATCACTCAGGACCACCACAGCACCACTCAGCATCACCACAGCACCACTCAGCACCACCACAGCACCACTCAGCGCCACCTCAGCATCAATCTGCGCAACCATTCAACAACAACTGGTTCAAATATGTTCTCTCAATGTTTCAAACTTTATTACAAATGTCACAAAAGATGTTAATATTTCACTTCTGTTCTTGGATTTTCGTCACAATAAAATACACTGAACATAATCTTCACAAAAGTTATTCACAAAAGTTTAAGCTATTGCCATTATAAATTAAAATCACTTTTATTTAAGTATTAATTATTTAAAAAAATTAAAAGCCATTGTAATTTGTAATATCAATACAGCTAAGTCACGTAAATACAAAACATGTTGCATTACAAATGCTATAGGTGTCACATTTGCAAAAGTTATAACTATTGGCATTGTAAATGACAAAGCTATTAATTTAGCTATTTTCAAAACCAACACATAAATAAAAAAATTGTCATTTACAAGACCAATAGCTCAAACTTTCCTAATGCGAGACCTATTGCATTGCAAATGCTTGCTTTTATATCTGTCAGTGCTTCCTGTTGAGGTTTAATTTTCGTGACAGGCGCCTCATTGCCTACTTGTAACTATTCTCTGACCCTGCTTCAAGGGTCAGAGCAGAGTCAGAGAATAGTTGCAAGTAGGCAACGAGGCGCCAGGAAGCACTTACAGGCTTACAGCAGCAGGTGCCCAAGTTGAAGTTAATTTCTTTGTAACCCTTTTGTAAAAGGTTACAAAAAATTAGCTTCAACTTTTGCACCTGCTGCTGTAACCCTGTAAGTGCCTGGCTGAAAATTCGTCCCCACTGATTCGCGGATTTTACCGCGATTTCGCAAGATTCGCGGATCGCGAAAACGCGAAAAATCCGCAAATTCCGCGAGCGGAACGAATTTTCAGCCCATGCGATGCCATTTGAGATGTCATCAATGAGGTCATTGACCATGTAATGAGAGATGTAACATGTGAGGTCATAAGCAGAGGATTGCAGGGGCACGAGTACCTGGGTGATTGAAAAAGTCGACATATCACACTTGATATATAATTGCATACATGGCTCTCTAAGAGTATACATTTCTCTGTTACTCAGCATCCACATGCATCAATACGTTTCTAAAACTGAAAACAACAATTCTCTTCTCTTGACAGCACAACACCTTTTCCTAATGGCATACGTACATCATTTTGCAACTATTTATTGTGCATTTAAAACATATATTCAGAATGTTTCAAAGAAAAGTTAAATGCCAAGTGAAGCTAGCACACAAACTGTCAAAAGACATTCTTCACTATTACCCACCCCAAATGTAAAAGAAGCATGTTGAAAGAAATACACCACCCTATATACGTGAAATTTTCAACAGCCTTGAAGAACACAGATCACCATGAAAACATATATGTGGTTTCATAAAAGATATACACCTTCAGGCTGTCTTTCCAAAAATATATAGTTCTCTGCATCTTTAAGTAAACTCAACAGTCTCATTGTACATTAAGGGGCAGATTTATGTTAACTGGCGCATCCCCAGGGATGCGCCAGTTAATGTGCGCCACAGTGCGCCACAGCTCCGCCACCCATGGTGCGCCGCATTTACAATGCGGCGCACCATGGGGCAAAAACGGCACAGATGCGTGACGCATCTGTGCCGTAAAGGTGGCGCATTGCTGGAGTTGCGTCGCAAGCGCGACGCAGCTCCAGCAAGGCTCGGGGGTGCCCTATCTGACCAATGCTGCATCAAGACCTACGCCTGCTTCAAGCAGGCGCAGGCTTTTGACGCAGCATTGGCCTGAAAGTGACTGAGTGAAATCTTATAGATTTCACTCAGCCACTTTTGCGAGGCGCACTTGCCCCGGAACTCCCACCCTGCGCCGGAACGCCCACAAGCGGCGCAGGGCTTTACAACGTGACGCATCTGCCTAGATGCGTCACGTTGTAAATCGTTCGTAGGGATGCGCCACGTTTACGCCACCTTGCGTGACGCAACAGCGGCGTAAACGTGGCGCAAGGGCCTCATAAATCTGCCCCTAACTATCTGCAACTAGAAAAAAAACATGTCTCACCATCTAAACATATGCAAACTGATCATATAAGTTGAAAACCACATTGACATATACATACCTAACAGGTAATATTACTTTGTATCTTCTATACAGGCACCATTACATGTCCCTCAGAACCTGGGTATAGTAGATGTGTGCTTCAATTGGTTCTGTTGGGTTTCACAATTGCTTTGTAACAATAGTAATTCGTATTCAATTTCATCAGACAAAATGAATCAAAAATACACCACACAACACAATATACTTATACCAACATTTGTGAACGTATTATCATACATAAATTCATAACAAAAAATATTGAGAAAACATTTTTAGACAAACCAAAAATTGTAAAGTAAATAGTGGCAGACATGTGCAACATGAATCACATTTCACAACAACATAAAGGGCTTCACAAAATTAATAGTGTTCTGTCTTTTTTAAGATTTCAATGTGGTTCTACTCCAGCCCTATATTAGTTTCAGAATTGTTCAGATAGGGGGAGTGACTCTAGAGGTGAAATAGCTGTATGCCAACGTTTTGAACCAGTATGTATGTGTTATTGTAAAAACATCACAGAGGGTCTTCATCAGGACTGGTGGAAAAGCATATAGACAGCTTACAAAAAAGCAAGGACAAAAATTAATAAATGTGGTGTACCAAAACAGACACAGACAATAATGACTGGAAGGTCTATTTGGGAAAACTCACCCCCGTATATCCATCATATACACTCTCCAAAAAGTCCACAAGGACCTTGAGCACCCACCAGGCAGACCCATTGTTTCGGGTTGCGGTTCCATTTTGGAACAATTGCATAAGTACATTGACAAATTTTTAAAACCATGGGTTAAGAAGACCAAATCATACCTTAGGGACACATTGCATGTCATTCAATTGGTAGAGAACCAACCATACAACAATAGGACACAGTTTCTGGTGACCTTAGATGTGGCGTCCCTACACACGGGCATTCCTCAAGATGTTGCACTGGAGGTTGCCTGTGAGGTTCCCAACAAAAGGGACAATCCGTGCTGGGTTTCAACTTAATTTATAGTAGAATTGCTTGACATAGCCATAAGAAGGAATTATTTCCTATTCCAAGGTGTTTTCTTTTTTCAATGAAAAGGGGTGGCCATGGGGGCAGGCTTTGTGCCGAACCTGGTGAACCTATTCATGGATAAATATGTAGACCAACATTATTATGACTCAGAAAATCCCTTCCTGGAAAACATCTCAATGTGGAAACATTATATTGACAATGTTTTAATGATATGGACAGGGGATGAGTTGAGCCTAATTGATTTTGAATCCTGGTTGAATGGTAGATCATCAGACATCAAGTTTACCATGACATACGACAGAGAAGCAATCAGCTTCCTGAATCTGTCCCTGAAAATAGAGGACTCCAAGATTTACACTGCTCTCTTCAAAAATCCCACAGATTGGAACACTCTTTTGAGATATAATTCACATCACCTTAGAAATCTCAGTGACAATCTCCCTTATGGACAATTTTTAAGTTTGACAATCTCCCTTACGGACAATTTTTACGTTTGAGACGCACCTGTACACAAAGACCAGGCTTTTTTTTGTTGAGGGAAACTGATATACTCCTGGTTAAACTGAGAGAAAGAGGAAACCCCAAAGGTCTTCTCAAAAGAGTAATAAAAGAGAGTGGTACTGTCCATGGGATACCCTACTTGAGGTAAAACCTAAGGATACTGCCACTGATAGAGTAGTCTGTGTCACTACATTTAACACTAGGAGTAATGACATAAAAAAAGTGATCCACATGTATTGGAATCTCGGTACTGAAATTGACATCCCTGAAAAACCACTGTTTGCCTTTAAAAGATGCAAGTATGTAAGAGACTACATGGCTAGTTCCTTCTTGAAAAGTAACAACACCAGAGATATTAGATCACAATTGAATCTTCCCCCACTGATGGGTCACTTTAGATGTGGTCACTGCAAAGCTTGCAGCCTTACAGTGAAACAAAAGGAATTCATGCATAATGACAGACTGTAGAGGCTAAGGCACCACACGAATTGCGATACAGCTGGGTTAATATATGCAATTAAGTGCCCATGTGGCAAATTGTATGTACGCCAAACCACTCACAAGGCAAAGACAAGGATCTTACAACACTGCAGTCAAATTAGATGCAGGACACTTCGAGTCTGCTGGTCCTAGTGCCAAAAGATTGAAGTGGTGGATAGTGGAGAATAACCCTATCAGCCCTAGGGGCTGTGACACGCAATCCAGACTAAATATCTATGCGTGCCAATGGATATATATGCTTGACACAGTAGCCATTGGCTTGAATGAGAGGAAATTAATAGACAGATTTCATGAGGTGCAAAGTTGACATTCCTCATTTGTGGAAGAATCAATAAATGCTTACCAAGATGCTGCTAACAAATGCATTTATTCAGGCTTCAGCTATAAGCCCCAACTCGGTTCAGCACCAGCCTTTGTTACGGGCCAGTTGTGCATGCATGTACATCTAAATAAACTATTTCCCAAACATGAAAAGTGCAACATGAAAAATGGACTAATCCATCCCTAAGAGCCACTTCTTTCATATGGTGGCCATTTTTTATTTTTGAGAGCTTCAGCAAATCATTCAAAGACTTAGAGCCCGATCACGATGACGGTCGGGTAAGCATCCGACTGCCATCGCAGCAGGATTGGGACCGACCAGCAAGTGGCCGGAGGTTCCACCTGCCAATTTATGATGCGACCGCTGTGTCAGAATCATGGCATGTTCCATTGTGGCCCGACCTGTGGCCTAAAAAGGGCTGCAGCACAAACCACAGAGGAAAAAGGGATGCGTTTAAGCATCCATGCAGTGTGTGCCAGGCACCATGTGGTGCCTGGCACACGTGGCATGGATGTTTGGGGGGCACAACAGGTGCCCCCCCAGGCCTCATAAAGGAGGCCCACAAGGGACAGGGGCCCTGCTAGGGGCCGCCAAAAGTCCCTTTCCCACAGCTCACCCGAAATGGAAAGGCTGTCAGAATGGGGCATCATAATCCAAGGGAGGTGCCTGAGTAGGCACCGCCCCTATTGTAGGGAATACAATCTGACCAACAGGCTCCTTGAGACTGTCGAATGCATCGTACAGTCCCTTGAACGATGCGGTCTGACCAACTGCATTATAATGCGGCGATCGGACCCCTTTGCTGGACGTCGGTCAGACAGCTACCGACTGTCTGTCAGGGCCCGTCAGACCAACATCCTAATGAGGCCCTCAATGCTGAGTGCGCTCAGCCAATTACAATCCAGTGTAATTCATAATCACTTTACAAACTATTCACATATTGTTTTTTTAAAGCAACACTTGTGAAATTGATTTATACAAAATTCATTTTTTTTGGTTACACACAATAATTTACATATATATTACCTACTGGCGGTCGCCAGTAGGTATATATAGTTAGGATTTTTTCTCTATGGGTTTTTTGAAAATTCTATGTCTAATAACTTTGGCGTTTGTGGACGGAATTGGCTGAAATTTTCAGGAAAATGGCACATTTTGTTTCTGAGCAGCCCTTGAAAATTTGGGGGGGGTTCGTCAAGGGGGGGCCGAGAAAAAAGGGGGGTCCCAAAACGTGTTTTTAACATTGAGTTTTCCATAGGGCGGTTGGCCTCACTTTTAGCCCGAACGGCTGAATGGATTTGCACGAAACTTGGCAAAATTGTAGGGACTGGTAGCCCGATGTGCCTTTTGTAGGTCTCAATATATGTGCTCCAGTGGATTTTGAGAAATTAACGTTTAAAAAAAGATATATATCTGTAACAGCGGACCGGGCAGCGTCCCAGGACGCGTACTTTTCGCGCAACGGAGCTTTGTGAAGCGAAGCTGATTGGTTCTCCGGCGTCTGTCAACATTCCAAACAGTCCGTAGCGGCCGCCATCTTGTCTCTCGGTAGGATCGAGAGACAAGAGGAGGCGAAAGCGAAGGGGCAAATGACCATAAGGGGGAATAGTAGATCCTCGCTGACCCCCTAGGTTTGATGTGGAGGTTTTAAAAGGGCCCCGCGGGGCAAAAAAAAATAATAATAATAATAATCGAACGGCTGAATGGATTTGCACGAAACTTGGTAAAATATTAGGGACTGGTAGCCCGATGTGCCTTTGCTAGGTCTCAATATATGTGCTCCAGTGGATTTTGAGAAATTAACGTTCAAAAAAAGATATATATCTGTAACAGCGCTCCGCTTCGCGTACTTTTCGCGTTACGGAGCTTTGCGAAGCTGATTGGTTCTCCGGCGTCTGTCAACATTCCAAACAGTCCGTAGCGGCCGCCATCTTGTCTCTCGGTAGGATTGAGAGACAAGAGGAGGCCAAAGCGAAGGGGGAAATGACCATAAGGGGGCATAGTAGATCCTTCCTGACCTCTTAGGTTTGATGTACCATTTTGCCAAGTTTGGTGTAATTCCGTTCAGCCATTCAGGCTGTAGACGTATGTAAATGTCCTATGGAAAATTGCATGGGGAAAACACATTTGAAAGTGTTGAAATTTAGAACCAATTAAAATGTTACTTTGGTTTTGTATTTGTGTGTGATGAAAGTTAATTGGTTATGTATATATGTCAAATGAGAGGAAACCACAGCCATTTTGTGATACTACTGTCTGAGGTACATTTGTGAGGAATTTTTGGTGGTGAATTTCTGGTGTTTGATTTACACAGTACTAACACTTCTGCTACTTTTAAAAAGGTGAGTTGTTAATTTGTAAGGGGAACTATGTTGTACACTTGAAGATAATTTGAAAAATGTTTTCTGTTATTTATTTGCAGTCCTTCTGTTATACTAAATACTTGATGAAGTTAGTTTTATATTATGTATTACTAAAAACGATAAATGAAAGTGATTATTTTTTTCTGCAATTTACAGCAAGCAATTTCAAAATAAAATGGCTCACAATGAAGAGACCGTGGCAATTTCTTTTGAATTGTCCACTACATTGATTGAAATTGAGAGCACCAATAATGAAATATTGTCACAAGGAGGACATGACTTGTATGATTCCATTAGATTGATTGAAATGGACAGCACCAAGAATGAAATATTGTCACAAGGAGATGACTTGAATGATTCCACTACATTGATTGAAATTGAGAGCACCAGTAATGAAATATTGTCACAAGGAGGAGATGGCTTGTATGATTCCATTAGATTGATTGAAATGGACAGGACCAATAATGAAATATTGTCACAAGGAGGAGATGACTTGAATGATTCCACTACATTGATTGAAATTGAGAGCACCAATAATGAAATATTGTCACGAGGAGATGACTTGAATGATTCCACTACATTGATTGAAATGGACAGCACCAATAATGAAATATTGTCAGAAGGAGGAGATGACTTGAATGATTTTTTTGATCAATCTCTTGATGGCGAATTTATCGAGTGTTTGGAGACCATAGAGTTACAAGAATCATCATTGCAGACTTTTAATGAGGAGATTCCAGATGAGATGATTGAAGAGGAAATTACTGATGAGGACATGTTACTAGTTGTTTCAAATTTAGAAAATTCTGAAGAATAAATTTATATTTAGAAATCAAAAATTGTTTGAGACATTATTTATTTTTATTTTTAATTTATGAGGTTGTAGCGAAGTGATTGTAGTATAAAATGAGACTTATAGTATAGAGTGCAACATTTTTATGTTACATGGTAAGTTTACTCATATTTACTTCCCTTCTGCCACTATATTATCTCCAATGTGTATTTGACATGTCTTCTTCATCTCCGGCCTCCTTTCTCTCACTGTGTGTCTCCGATGCATCTTATCGCTGGTATTTTGTGTAATTACAGAAGAGAGTAAAATAAAATAGTTCGGAACGTGAAAAGGGGGCAAAGTAGAGTACTCCTCACCCCCTAGGCCTTTTTAGGCGGTCCCAAAAGGATCAGTTTCTGCTTTCCTGAGAGATTATGGTATGAGTTCCATATACCACAATAACTTGCATTACAACATGCAAGATATCTATCTCCTATTACCAACTTTTGGAGATATTCGCGCTAAGCGCGAATATCTCCAAAAAGTAACACCTGCCCTGAGCAGTTCTTAGCCATGTTATCCAATGGGAGGTGGATAACATGGCTAAGAGTATTAGCTCGGTAATGCATGAATATCGCTGAGTTTTTAGCGATATTCATGCATTGCGGCCGTTTATTATCGCATTTGCGATAAACCTTGATAATAGTAAGGTTTATCTTCGATAATTTCTGACGATGCTTAGTGGTAAAAAATTGGTTGGTAAGCATCGTTAGCGATAAATATCGCTTAACTTTGGTAATATGCCCCAACGTCTGTTAACGTTCGATTCGAAGGAAATGAGGAAGTGTTGAAAAACATTGTCTGCGCCATCTTGCCTTTTTTGAAATGCCACACTTTTGTCGTGCACGGCAGCCATTTTAGATGTCTTGACCAGACCCACTCTCTGCACGCTGTCGATTCGTAGCATGGCTCCTCACCCTCGCAAGCATCTTCCCCAGGCACTGGTCACCCCCGCTCTCTGTCTTATGCATGGGCAATAAACCTCCCCCCATCTGCGCTGCTCTTCCCTGAGAATCACACTGTGCCCGCCCGACACCTCCCTTTCGCCCTATTCACTACCGCACCCTGTGACACTCCTCTTCCTCTGTGTCCGATTGTCCAGGCTATCAGCTAGCCCTGCAGATGTAGTTTATGGCCCCAGCTGTAAAGAATCACCCCTCTTCAAAGGAGTTATAGTAGATCAAGGCCCACACCCGATGAGATCCGTCACACCACACGTGTTCCTACTATCTGAAAACTATCCTGTATTGTGATTGGGGAGGGGACCGAGCCTGAAGCGGAAGATTCCAGGAATGACTCTTTGTACATCAAAGTTTTTACAATTATGTGTCACATAAAAAATATATAGCACTCCAACAAAGTAGTAGGAATATAAAACTTTAATAACATATAAATATATACAACAAAACAAAAACAGTAAAAACATTTAAACAACGAAGAGACCGTGGCAATTTCTTTTGAATTATCCAATAGATTTATTGAAATTGACAGCACCAATAATGAAATATTCTTGTCAGTAGCGGTCTGTTGTGCGAATAGTTCCAAGGCAGCAGAACGCGCTGAAATCTGGATGTCACGAAGGTGATGTCTAGCAAGTTGCCGCCCAGCAAATAACGGCGTGGGGCGCCGCGGGGGTGAGTGAGTCCAGTAGGCACCACAGCTATTCTTACCGGCATTGCAGAATTACTGCTGGGGACAATGCCTGTGCTGGAGCAGGGTCACAGCAGAAACAAAAAGGATTCTGTTGAAGATGTTGTTGGTTTTCAATTTGAAAACAGTTCTGGTGTCAACTGCTATGCTAATGTAGTGGTTAATGTTTTGTTTTCTCTAGAAAATGTAAAAGAGGGGGAGGCAGTCCAAAGTTCCGTTAAAAGGGCAAAGGAAAGGATCGGTGGTTTGAACTATCAGTCAAAAAGGGGAGGGGGTGCAACAATTTTTCCTACCGGGTCACACTGTGCTTTCACCGGAAGTGAGGTCTGCAGGATTCTAGTAATTCAAAGTGAGGCTGGCGCCGACGTCCCGCGGATACAGTTTCGTCACTCCACGGGTGATCATGGCAGTCATTCCCCATCGGGGGTGGGAGACTCCCGCGGCTCCTCTAGAATCTTCAAGGTCGTGGAGGACTACGGTGGTGGAGTCAACCAGTGACCGGGCCATTTCTTTATGCTGGGCCCGCTCTTGCCAGGTCGACCGCCATTTTGAGAGTTCGGTAGCTACTGGCGATCGCGGGGTCAAATGAGCGGACGGGCTCCACCCTGCCGGGCGAGACGTTGCAGCATGGCCACAGTGGAAGAACTCTTTTCCGGGCGCCTGGACCGCTGAGGGTGCAGCTGGGAAGCCTCCACTGGGGAGGCGGGAGAGGCCTGTTCGCACCGTCTCTCCCTCCCAGTGCACCCCACGGCGTCTCGCTTGAGATTTGTTATGGCCGGACCAGGCGATGAGGACGAGGGGGGGGTCGGAGGCATGTGCAAGACATCCCCCCCCAGTGTTGTCGCAGCCATTATAAAAGAAAGAAGTGTCCCGTCCGTCTTCGGGCCGGGCTTCCGGTGGATGTCGGCCGGACGCCCCTGGCTCTGGCCCCATGAACGGGTTTCTTGGTTTATCGGCTGCAGCCGGATTCCGTCGGCCTCGGCCCCCCGACCGTTGGTGGCCGGACCGGAAGAGCATGTGGCGGGACTACCTGCAACTCTCAAGGGCCACCGCGGCCGGACTGGGAGAGAGAGGGGAGGGTCGAGGAGACATTCCCCCCCCCTGCAACTGTTCAGCGTTGTAAAGGCAATCCCCTGGCCGGGTCCCGTTGGTCTCGGCCTCTCCTCCGGCTACACCCTACGTTAGGATCTCCTGGCCGAGGCGTGGCAGCAGGACCTGCCTTATATGGGCTGCTCCCGGCTGGGCGTAGCCGGAACCCTGCCCCACCTTGGAAGTTTCCAGAGTGGGGGCGGATGTTCTACTGACTTGCATTTTCCCTAGTCTATCGATTTTTTTGGCGTGGCAGGCGGTGGGACAGCGAGGGGTGATTTGGTTTCTCTTACTGTTTTTCTGGTCTCTCACCACTGGCATATTTTAACGTTTTCTTGTTTCTAGGACATTAATAGGTTTTATCATTACGTTATGTTATCGTTTCTTTGTTCGTTGTTTAATAAAAGTTCATGTTCATCAGTGGCCTACTGATTTTCGTTTTCCTATTCTTTTCTTTCCAGGTTGTTTCATGCTAAAGTTTCTGTTAACAGGATACAGTGATCACTTCGTTATTATTGCATATGTCCTTTTCACTAGGGGTGCTCTCTGGTCGGGCCAGATGACGTATGTCTAGTAAATGGTCCGGGTGAAACAGGTGCATCAATCAGTGGGGAGTAGATAGGCATGACAGATTACAACGGGGGAGAAAGGTCCGCATTACGTACCCTTTCACTACTTGCAAAGATTTTCCTACGTTTATTTGCAAACAGGGAATACCTCCAAAAAGAACTAATTCCCAAACAGTCAATGTTCGGACAATCAATCAATCAATGAGGAATGAAATAGGTACGACGTGTTAAAGGCTTGCGTTACCTACCCTTCACTATCTGCAAAGGGAGAGAGAATATTCCTATTCTTCCTCGTTTGCAGGTAGAGAAGATCCTTAAGAGAATTAACATCGAACAATTCAATGCTCGATTGAAACAATCAACAAGGGGTACTGTGAACACAAATGAACGCCGCTTATGTACATACGCATTGCTATTTTCAACAGGTTGTTCCTAATGTTTCTATTTTAGCGAGGTCAAAAAGAGATCCCATTAGTGGCCTACTGATTTTGCTCGATTCCTTTTGTTTTTTTACACGATTTTTCGCTATCTGCAAAGACTAAACAGAGTATTGCGACTCTGTGCTTGTTTGTAAATAGAGAATGAACCAAAGAGAACAATCAATCAAATGGAGAGAGAAGCAGGCACGACGGATTACAAAGGGGGAAAGGGCTGCGTTAACTACCCTTCACTATCTGCAAAGAGAGAGTACTCCTAATAGAAATGAGGGGTGGGGGGCAGCAATCAAAGCAGATCAGTGTGCATAAACACGAAAAAAAAAATTCTTACCACGTACTTGACATTCGACAGCTTATGATATTTGCTATTAAAAAACCATTGAAATTCACTGAAAAAACCATAGGTTATAGACCATATATAGTTAGGAATTAGCATTTACAAAACCTTGAAAATTCACTGAAAAAACCATAGGTTATAGACCATATATAGTTAGGAATTAGCATTTAAAAAACCTTATTTTACTCACACAAAACCATTGAAATTCCATATATAGTTAGTTGCACTAACTATATATTGCGCACCCGCAATCCACTGCTGATGATGTCACATATTACATCATTCATGACATGGTCAGTGACATCACTGATGACATCACTGATGACATCTCAAATGACATCACTGATGACATCTCATTTGACATCAATGACCACATCACTGATGATATCATTCATGTGACAATACAATGCATCTCCTCACATTTTAATATAACCTCTGTTTCACCCAGTGTTAAAAACAGAGTATAATTTTTGAAACCATTGACACACCAATACTAGTTACTACATACGTACTCACTGATTCCTACGTCTACACACACATTCACTCATTCACCCATACAATCATTCATACATACAATCACTCATGTTTACAACACAATCATATGCACTCATACACCTATACAGACACTCACACTCTGCCACTCATCCATGGAGTTACTCACACACCTAGTCAGTCCTGTAAAGAATCAATCACACTTCCATTTTCTACTCTATACAGTTAAACATAGAGCACCTTACGTTTTCAACCATATACTAACACATACTTACTCTCTTATACAATCATTGATACAAGTACACATTGATCTGTACAGAGTCACACACCTCCCATCCAGCCACACACACACTCAGTCTCCCATGCAAATACTTGGGCAATCAATCAATAACCCATATAGTTACTCATATAGCTACTGATCAACACATGCAGCAGTTTACAGAACAACAGACATAATGATGCACAAATTAAGACAGTTTAGTCACTAACCCATGCACTCAGTGAGACACATTTAATCACTCACTCATACATTCAGTCATGCACCTACTAAATCCTTCGTCCAGACACTTATACATCCACTCATTCTTCAATATGTAAGACATATTTTAACTTTACAGAAACATAGTCACTGGATGTTGTCATCAGTGATGTCATCAGTGATGTCATTTGAGATGTCATCAGTGATGTCATCAGTGATGTCACTGACCATGTCATGAATGATGTAATATGTGACATCATCAGCAGTGGATTGCGGGTGCGCAATATATAGTTAGTGCAACTAACTATATATGGAATTTCAATGGTTTTGTGTGAGTAAAATAAGGTTTTTTAAATGCTAATTCCTAACTATATATGGTCTATAACCTATGGTTTTTTCAGTGAATATATATATATATATATATATATATATATATATATATATATATATATATATATATATATATATATATATATATGAATGCTCCAAGTTGCGCAACGTACCAGGAAGCACTTAAGGACCAGACATGCCATGTGGATCAAAGCAGCTCTTGTGATGCGGCCTGACGCGTTTCGCTAAGAGCTTCCTCAAAGGCCGATCTCTTCGGTTCCCCAACGGCGTTCATAGTCATTAAAACACTCATGCCGCATGCTGATAGGTTCGGCAAATAACCACAGAATTGTGGGACTTGTAGTGTCTATGATGGCTGCTCAAACCTTGGATAGGTGCCAGGAGACCGTCGATCACTGATGCATGCCCGGAATGGGCCCCAAGGGCTGCAAGATCATATTGCCGGCATCAGTCCTTCCGCAGTGAACCGGGCAGCTTCCCGATTCAGCGGCCCGCAACCATTAATGCAGTAGTGCTTCCTCCGCGGCTAGGCTGCCGCGTGAAAAATGAATGCTCCAAGTTGCCCAACGTACCAGGAAGCACTTAAGGACCAGACATGCCATGTGGATCAAAGCAGCTCTTGTGATGCGGCCTGACGCGTTTCGCTAAGAGCTTCCTCAAAGGCCGATCTCTTCGGTTCCCCAACGGCGTTCATAGTCATTAAAACACTCATGCCGCATGCTGATAGGTTCGGCAAATAACCACAGAATTGTCAGACTTGTAGTGTCAACCGAAATCAACATACTTCAGTGTATCTAATCTAACCCCAGGTAGTCAAGTCCTAACAGTCCAAGTTTTCAGTAGACGGTATATATATTGTGTTCTCTTTACGAGGTATACTGAGCCCACTTGGGCAGTACTTACATTAATTTTTTGGGATTATCATATCTACCAAAGCTATTTCGGTCTGAATAAGAGGCTATACTCAGACCATTTGCCATAGAAAAAGACCGTGACCTACGTAGCACAAGTCACTAAAACAGCTACAACAACTGTTTACTTTTGAGATCGAGGGTTCAAATCTTGGGTCCCATCGATTTTATATTTATTTTTATTTTGGTAATGGTGACTCGACACCTGAGAGATGCTACACAAGGGCTTAGATGCATTATCATTGCAGTGAGGCATTGTCATTTTATTCAGGTTGAAACTATGACTAGTGAGACCACGAGTCGTTTTCATTTTACCGTGAATTTATTTACAAGACACAATAAACCGCAACAAGGGTCAGAATAAGCTATCAGGAGTCCGTCACATAGGTTATCAAAATTGTAACAACTTTATAAAATATGTAAACAAGTCAGAGGTACGAATAAGCCTTAGTATTTTGTTTATGTTGATCATCACGTGATGTTTTTACTTTTCTTTATTACCTGTATTGAAATGCACAAACCTTGCCCGTGAAGAAGAAGTAGTCGTACTCCGAAACGCGTAGGACATTGTGTTCTGAATAAAACTGCACCGAAACCTGAGACCACGGCTCCATTGTCATTTTCTTTCAAAGGATTGTCGAAAGGATTGCGTTGGTGAAATCGTGTGAATTTATGGGGGTGGCTACCCCTGCCGTGTGCCCGCCGAGGAAAGAGGCTTGGGAAAGCTACTAACTTTGTGTTGAAATATATATATATATATATATATATATATATATATATATATATATATATATATATATATATGTCAGCAAACACACGGTAACTTCGGTGCACACTCGGGGCATTAGTGGGCTTTGTCATATCCGCAGACGCGTTTCTGGCTTCTGCCTTCATCAGTGCGGAAAAGCCGTCGATGATTGTCCACAGTCTTTTAAACAGTCCTGCCATTTGATAGGTGTATCCTCGGCCAATGCGTGGCCAGCAATGGGGCGTCTTCATTCCCGTTGTTTCTTGCCAATCGCAATGTTCTTGGCGCACCCATCGTTGAAATTAAATGACAGCTGCATTTCCTGTGGCCCTGTGTCCCCTCTCCTGCCGCTCCACACCTGTGAGTGCCCCACGTATTAGAGAGACACTCCTGCTTTGTATAAGCAACAACCTCACTCGGTCGACAGTATCTGTTAGCGGCGTTTCTGGCAGCCCAACATAATAGAATATACACCATTCCACCCAGGGCCAGCCGAACTCACGGCGGGTGCAACCGAAAAGCGGAGGTGGAACCGCTTTAAAGATCAGCAAACACACGGTAACTTCGGTGCACACTCGGGGCATTAGGGGGCTTTGTCATATCCGCAGACGCGTTTCTGGCTTCTGCCTTCATCAGTGCGGAAAAGCCGTCGATGATTGGCCACAGTCTTTTAAACAGTCCTGCCATTTGATAGGTGCGTCCTCGGCCAATGCGCGGCCAGCAATGGGGCGTCTTCATTCCCGTTGTTTCTTGCCAATCGCTATGTTCATGGCGCACCCATCGTTGAAATTAAATGACAGCTGCATTTCCTGTGGCCCTGTGTCCCCTCGCCTGCCGCTCCACACCTGTGAGTGCCCCACGTATTAGAGAGACACTCCTGCTTTGTATAAGCAACGACCTCACTCGGTCGACAGTATCTGTTAGCGGCGTTTCTGGCATCCCAAATTAATAGAAAAGACACCATTCCACCCAGGGCCAGCCGAACTCACGGCGGGTGCAACCGAAAAGCAATGGGGCGTCTTCATTCCCGTTCTTTCTTGCCAATCGCAATGTTAAAAAAGAAAGGACCTTTGGGAACCTATAACACCCCTCCTAAACTGAGCAGGCGTTGTAGCAGACCCTATGATGAAGCATGTCACACACATCTGTGTGTGAGTGAGGGCAGTTTTCTCAAACACATGAGTTTGTCACAATCCTAGAAATTCACTATTTATGTGTTTGTTGGTCCCTCACCACCCCTCTACGTGTGTAATATAGTCCTATGTCTTTGCCATGATTACTTGTATATGTAACTGACATTATTTTTCACTCTGTGTGTGATCAAGGCCTATCTACGGCCAAAACGCATAACACGTGGTTTATGACGGACTAAATCCCCTGTGTGCAACTCCATCTGTTTGTGTCCTTTGTGGGGCGCTACACCCTCTTCGAAGTTTGATGTATATATATATATATATATATATATATATATATATATATATATGAAACAGCAGAATTCCGGTAAGCCAGAAAGAATTCAGACTAGCCCGTAGTCCTTTTAGGTATTTATTTTGGCACAGCAAGCGATCGAGGACAACGCGTTTCAAACAACCCTGGTTGTTCTTGGTCATATATATATATATAACATTTTAAAAGTCTTACTACACACAAATATATACACTCACATATATTTACATATTAATAATTTACAAATATAAACAATTATTATTTAAAATAAATATTTTTATGTTACAGTATATATGTATATGTATATATATATATATATATATATGTACACACAGGGTGCCTGCTAAGGAAGAACTCACTACTGGAAGGTTGTATCTGTATGCTCTTTAATGAAGGTACTGCATACAAAAGGGATCGCTGCTCACACTGCAATTGTCCTGCTCCCCCGACGCGTTTCGTGCCAAGCTGCACTTAATCATGGGCTGCGGGCTTTGAATGTGCAGAAACGGCCATGTCTTTTTTGAAGCACCTGATTAATTAAGTCCCCGCCCCATTGGGCGTATCCACAACACGTGGAATTCTGGTCTTTGTAGTGCCTTGTCACACTCCCAAGTGGGTTACATGCCGTTTTTGCAATTGTTCACCTTATTGGTTCAACCGGCTCTGTGGCGTTGGTACTGGAAGCTGTTAATGGGAGGAACAAGAGGCTGGTGCTTGGGGAACGAGGCTCCACAACCCACTCGGGATCATAAGGTGAACAATTGCAAAAACGGCATGTAACCCACTTGGGAGTGTGACAAGGCACTACAAAGACCAGAATTCCACGTGTTGTGGATACGCCCAATGGGGCGGGGACTTAATTAATCAGGTGCTTCAAAAAAGACATGGCTGTTTCTGCACATTCAAAGCCCGCAGCCCATGATTAAGTGCAGCTTGGCACGAAACGCGTCGGGGGAGCAGGACAATTGCAGTGTGAGCAGCGATCCCTTTTGTATGCAGTACCTTCATTAAAGAGCATACAGATACAACCTTCCAGTAGTGAGTTCTTCCTTAGCAGGCACCCTGTGTGTACATTTTAAGCGGTTCCGCCTGGATCGCGGAAGGAACTCTGCTGTTTACAGACCTGCTGCGGGGCCAACCGGCTCTGTGGCGTTGGTACTGGAAGCTGTTAATGGGAGGAACAAGAGGCTGGTGCTTGGGGAACGAGGCTCCACAACCCACTCGGGATCATAAGGTGAACAATTGCAAAAACGGCATGTAACCCACTTGGGAGTGTGACAAGGCACTACAAAGACCAGAATTCCACGTGTTGTGGATACGCCCAATGGGGCGGGGACTTAATTAATCAGGTGCTTCAAAAAAGACATGGCCGTTTCTGCACATTCAAAGCCCGCAGCCCATGATTAAGTGCAGCTTGGCACGAAACGCGTCGGGGGAGCAGGACAATTGCAGTGTGAGCAGCGATCCCTTTTGTATGCAGTACCTTCATTAAAGAGCATACAGATACAACCTTCCAGTAGTGAGTTCTTCCTTAGCAGGCACCCTGTGTGTACATATATATATATATATATGCGTGTTTATTGTCAGGCATCACCAAGGGCGGAGCGATCTACAAATGTGGCAGTGAATGAACTCTCATTTTCTTAACAGGCACTCGACCATCCTCCAGAGTACCACGCTGGGCGCTGACGAAGCTACACAGCGGAAATGCATACGCCCGGAGTGCCGTCCAACTTTGCAATAAAGAAAGCCTTCATACTGTTCCCCATTGTGGCCTCTGCCTTTCTTCCAGGAGGGTTTCTTTGGATATATATATATATGTACATATATAAACAAATATATATGCGTTTGTGTTTTTATATAAATATGTATTCATATATGATATTAAATATTAGTGTAATATATTTAATTAACAATAAATTACTTACGCATATTAAAATATTTAACATTTACTACTTTAAACTCAATTTATATATTTTTTTAAATCAATAGTTTGTCTATGTTTTGACGATATAGTGTCAACGATATTTTTTTTCTTATATTTTTGTACTTACCATTATAAGTATAGGAGCACAATATTATGGTAAAGGATATTTTTGACATAATATTTTTATCAACGATATTGTGTCAGTGATCCTAGCAAAAATCTGAAAAAAACATATTTCTAATAATAGTCCTCTCTATGAAAACCCAAATAGACCTCTCTATGAACACCCAAATTACATCAGTTACTTCAACCTGCCTTCATCAACTAAGAAAAAGAAGGAAGATCAGCAGACTCCTTACTAGAGAAGCACTAATCCAGGCTGTTTTAGTCGTGGTGATTTCTCATTTAGATTATGCCAACTCCCTATACTTTGGCATACCATTGTATCTCATCAGGAGACTGCAACTAGTACAGAACCAGGCCACTAGATTGATCTTCCAGCAACCCAGATGGCAACACGTTTACCCCCTTATGAGGAAGTTACATTGGCTCCCCATTCCGCAACGATCTACTTTTAAAGTGGATTGCTTGATTTTTAAGTCCTTGTATGGTCAAAGCCCAAAATTCATCTCCAACCTTATTCAAAGGCATATACCTGTTCGCAACCTGTGTTCATCTTATATGAACCTTCTAACCCCACCTTCTTACAAACTGAAGTGACAAGGTGGCTACAGATTTGCAGTGCTGGCACCTGGATTTTGGGAACTCCCTTCCATCAAACATTAGAGCATGTACGGACCTCATGAAATTCAGAAGACTTCTCAAGACCTGGCTGTTTACCCAAGCCTATGACTAATTCCAGCTTATAACAGATCAACAGTGCTTCAGCACATCCTAGATTAAGCGCCAAGAAACCAATCGGTATTCATGCGCTTTACAAGTAACTTTAACATAACTTTAACATAACAATAGTCTCTTTCCCTTAACATGGAGTGAAAATAATTGGGAAACATCCTTTACAACGCAACTTTTACCACGCAGTGCCTTTACGACGCAACTTTTACAACGCAAACCATTACAATGCATTGCGCTGGGGGGCGCTCCAGGACAGGGAATAGGTTTAATTTACTATCCAACACCTTCCCTACTACCCACGGGGACTGGAGTTGGAATAGTAAATTAAACTATTCACTATCCAGCGCCCCAAAGCACTATGCGTTGGAAAGGCATGCGTTGTAAAAACAGCGTTCTAAAGGCATGCGATGTAAAAGCATGCGTTGTAATGTCATACATCCCAAATAATTACCAGGTTCTGACATTACACATTAAATTGGTAGGACTTGGGGGAGAGTCCCAGAACTCAGGAAGATTAATTTCAAAGAGTACTTTTTTCAAATAGTCTACTGAAGGATTCGCCAATAATCCGACATGTCAATCAGATTAGCAAACTCTTTATGATAAAGGGCTTTCTCAGGTTTCATTCTTGGACAAACAATTTCTCTTGATACATCACAACCACACATTTCAAACAGGGCACAACAGCTTCTGCTTTCGGTAGGGTATGAGGGTGTCTTTTTTCCATAAATTGTGTTAAGATCTTAAAAAACGGCATAATCGCGAGGTCCAGACAATAAAGGGTATCTCCCCATAAATTTAGATGAAACAATGGCCCGTGAATCGCTTAATGTGGTCCAGGAATAGCTTATGTATTTCAAGGAGTGGTTGGACAAAGCTCTTTGTTCAAATAAATGGCTCTGTTACAGGATGTAGTAGTGTTTCATCAATGGCCAAAGATTCTGAGCAAGAAAACATACCAATAACATTGCAAAGTATGCAGCTTACTTATGTTTAAAAAAGTGATCATAACTCCTATCTGTTGCCTGGTAAAATGCATTTTCTGGCAACTTTTCCTTTGCTATACTTGGTTTGGTAATGTACTTGTTGAGTGTTTCACACTGTAGAAATACTGCACTTGCTTACTCATCACTTAAGCAGCATCAGAAATTGGGTTACTATTTCCAGTAGAGGCATACACCTACCATCTTAGTGAACACTGTCTAGTTACATTACAACAGAGTTATAAGAGAATCTCTGCTTCACACCTGATAGAAGTATCAGTAGTAGCAGCAGGCCATTCCCCAGAGAATTATCATGGTAAATTCAAGCAGCAACATGCGATTTTATAGTCAGACCAACAGCAAAATAAAACTTCAAAACCAATTTGAATAAATCAAGAAAAATTTAATAAGCAAAAGGACACACATTTATTAAAAATGCTGAAGAGGGCCAGATATATGGGCTTTAAAATTCTATGACAAAATGGTTAAAAATGTCCATAGGAACTGTGGAGAGCTAAAGGCGCTTTCAGTCTCTGTGCATTTCCTAAATCAGACACCAATGCTTGGTCTTTAACCAAAAACACAAAACAAGCAAAAAACACCTACAAACTGTTCTGCCTCACAGAGACTGGGAAGTCAAGGTGAGACGCAGTTAGTAATCTTCAACGCTGGCACTGCTTTCAGTCTTTCTGGGGGTCTGCTATCACAGCTCCAGGTGTGAGACATGCCTCTCTGCCCTGACTTCCTTTTACATCCAACAGGTCAACAAGTTCCTTGATGCTTTAAAATTCAATCCTCGTTTTTCCTAGAGTCCTCATATTCTCAGGCCATGTTTTCAGGTGCCAGATCTCTCTCCAATCAGGGATTTTTAGGGGTCCAATCCCAAGTGTTCAGCTGTACCTTATTGAGTAGAGGGAGCCCTTCTTTTTTATGTCCCAGTAACAGCAATAGGAGTGCAACTACATGACCCTTAAAAAGCAGCCCCAGTCCTTGGAGCCTGCAGGAGTTTGAAAACCTTCATCCTTCTTTCCTCAGCATTCAAGAATATTTTTTTTCTATTAGATATGTTACCTAAGTCAAGGAATAGTTTGAGAAGGCAGGTCTTATTCTATGCACTATTCAGTGATTGAATTTCTTACTCTCAGTCTTGGCTATTTTCTTGTAGAAATCCCACATTCAATCAATCAGTATACTTTATTCGGCATAAAACACAATACCATAAAAGTACAATTTATAAAAGAGACAAACATCACAATATCAAAAGACCAAACCAAAAGTACATGTGCAAACCGTCGCAGATGGAGCCCCTACTCCTATATTGTTCTTATGCGGGTCATAAATAAATAGTCCTGGGTTTGAATGGGTCGAAGTGAATTAATAAGGGGGTAACATATAAAAACGGCCTCATAAAATGCACAAATAGTTAACCCCCTATACAAAAATACCCTCCCCCGCCCGATTCATTACTAAGACCTTTAACAAGCTGATACTACAACCATGTATATTCACCCCTCGCCTCTTGTGTTTCTGAGTCTTATTGCCTACCTTAAATAATTTACAGTACAACAAAGTGTTAAAACCTCTGTAGACAGCTTCAGAAACAGTAGGGCCACCTTTGCCTGCTTAAAACGGCCATTTTTAAAAATATTTTCTAAAAATAGCTTCCTAGGGCACACCTAGTGGGGACACCGTAAAACAAAGTGAAGGGTATCCGGCGGAGACCGAAGGTCGCGGCCGCACGGGCCCTTCAACTCTGTGGATATTGTGTAACCTGCTGGCACCGCTGAACTATGATGTAATATGTTTAGCCTGAAGCGTGTCATTAAAAATCTGTCCTGCGCATTGTGTAAAAATGACAAGTAAGGCTCAATACCCAGACAAGATTTGGTCAAAAGGTGTGCTCTCACAGAGGGTTTGATCCGCTCCCTGTCTTCCCTACGGGATGCCACATACTTCTGGAATTCCACCTTAACGTGCGCCTTATCCCGGTGTAACAGTTTTGTGGGATGGTTAAAATAATCTGCACAGCCCATGTCTGTTAGGGTTTCCCTCACATACTTCAGCCATGGTATGTTCCGGCCCCGGTCACGGGCAATACAATCCATTATAATCTGCTTACTTAATTCGGCCTCAGGGTTTGTTTACATTTTGATCCAGCATGTAAGGGGTTTAAGTTCTAACCTGTCTTTGATGTGACTAACACCCAGTTCCTCATGAATAATATGGGACAAAGTGCTTTGCGGCACTTTCAACAGCCGCCGCAAATATTTATTCTCTTCAATTTGGAGATGTTGCGAATCAATAAAATCCCAGACCTCACTACCGTAAAGAGTTTTGGCACAGCACATCAAATTATACAGTCTCAAAATTTGTTCCGGTGACCAACGACCCAGCCTACGCACAAAATTCATAATTGCCCTGGAGCAGCTAGCTAAAAAGCGACATTTCTCTTCAATCAGGGTTTTAAAACTAAGACGGGTATCAAATAGTATCCCCAGATATGAGAACGTCTGCACTATTTCCAGGCAGTGAGAGCCAATCATATAATTATATTTCCTTTTCGGGGTTTTCCCCACCTCCATAATATATGATTTTGAAAGGTTGGCAGACATGTCTAAACTCTCCATGAAATGGACAAAACCATCTATCAGGCATTGTAACCCACAAGGGGTCCGCGCGAGAAGCACTGCGTCGGCCGCAAAAAGCAGAACAGGGATCCCTCTCGTTCTTATCCTTGGCGAGTCCACCCCAAGAGCGCCTAGCGCCTGCTCCAGGCCATTTATATACAGAGTAGATAAGAAAGGGGCCAGAATACAGCCCTGTCTTACCCCCCTTGAGCAAGGAAAGGGATCGGTAGTTCTCCCCTCCTCATTATATCTAACTTGGGCGAAAGTGTTCCCGTGTAATGCCCTTAAAATGTTTACCAGACCAGGATCCACACCAAGAGCCCCAATAAGTTCCCACAATTTCCTACGGTTCACCCGATCAAATGCTGCCGTCAGGTCCATGAAAGTCAAAGTACACCGTTTCTTGACTGGCAATAGTGTACTTGGCTACCAATAGGTATAAATTAAGGCATTGGTCGGTAGTTGATCGTCCTGACCTGAACCCATACTTTGTGTCAATGATTATGTGGTGTTCCCCCGCCCAGTCCAAAAACCGGTTGAGAATAACCGTGCCTAAAACTTTCACTGTCAAATTAATAAGACAAATGGGACGGTAACATGATGGACTGTCCTTATTTCCCTTTTTAAAAATGGGGACAACTGTAGCTGTGGACCAGGGTGCAGGCACACCCGAATCCACTGCTGCATTAATGACCCTGGTCAATATGGGCACCCAAAGTTCTACCTGACTCAGAAAAAGGTCAGGGGGAACCCGATCGGGCCCTGGAGCCTTATTCCTTGTCAGACCCTCAATACCTGCCTTTATCTTGCCCAAGGAAAATGTTATCTGGGCAGTAGTCTCGCCCCCCTCCTCACCTTCTGGCGGTTCACCAGACCTGCCGTGATTGTAGAGGCTGTTAAAATGCCCATACCAGGATTCTGGCAGGATATGATTTGCTACCTTTGGTTTATTAGCGTCTTGGAAGCAGGGGTCATTTATAACCTTCCAAAAAGCGGTCGAGTTCTTGGACTCCATCACTTCCCTCAGATTCTCCCACGCCTGCTGTTGCAAGGAGGTTTTACGTCATTTTACTGCCTGTTTGTAGAGGACCCTACATGTGGACACCCTTGTCTTGTCCTTTGGGACAGCTTTTAGTGCTGACTTCAGCTCCTTCAGGGCAAAGGAGCATTGATGGTCAAACCATATATGGTCCTCATTTCCATTTTTGTTAGAACTTCTCCTAAGTAGGCCATCGATATACTGAGTGGTGCCCTCAAAGGCTTTGACCAGTTCTGCCCCGCCCACTGTTAGGTTTAAGCACTTCCAAACGTGCTGCTCTTTGTCCACCATTAAGGCTCTATAAAAGGCTTCACCTTCAACCTGGGACCATCTGGACCTCCTTCCTTGATCAGTGGCACTTATCGTACCACTCTCCCCCATTCGCACAGAGTGTTTGATTAAATTTGGGTCCCTAAGCGACATGACTAAAGGGTTATGATCACTAAGAATACTTACATGTATCTTAAAACTTAAAATCCAACGCTTTAACGTGTTGGAAACAAAAATGAAATCAATAAAAGAATCACAGCCTCTGCCTTTAAAAGTTGGGTGGATCAATCTGTCCTCCCCTGCTTTAATCAGGTCCATAGTGTGTGTGAGGGTGTGAGTACCTAACACCTTGTTTAGCTCATTTCCCTCCTTTGTGTGCTCCAAATGCGGACCCTCTTCCAGTGGGCACGAAGACCAATCCCCCCTTCTGAATGTCACGTTTGGGCACAGCTGGCAGTTAAAGTCGACGAGTAACACCAACTGGGACATCCGTGCCCCATGATCTTGTATACCTGCCAGCCTACACTCCAATTTGTTCAGTCTTAATGTGGTGTGTCCCGCTAAAATAGCATTATAAAAATTAAGGAAAGTTAACTTATAACCCTTGTTGCAAAATCTGATACCCTGCATAAAATCTGAGTCCCAACACAAGTCGTCCCACCTCCCCTGTAACCTCAAGTCCACGTATGTGATCAGGCCTCCCCTTGTATTGTATTGTGGTATACTTATATAGCGCACCTGTCACCACCAAGGGCATCCTGGCGCTTTTGACTCATGGACCAGCAAAGCAACGGCTCAACCCATCCTAGGGAAAAGGTACGTTTTCAAAGCCTTTCTGAAGGCTGAAAGTTCCTCAAGACTTCTCAGGGATAGGGGCAGGGAGTTCCAAAGTTTGGCCGCCGCTACTCTGAACGAACGACCGCCCATCCTCACTCTCTGTAAGCGCGGGACTACAAGTAACCTGGACGACGAAGAACGCAGGGCGCGAGATGGAACGTACCAGGCAAACATACGCCGCAGAGGGAGTGGGCCCAGGCCATGGATAGCCCTGAACACAATACACGCTGCCTTATAGCGTACGCGTAGATGGACCGGAAGCCAATGGAGTTCCTGCAACGCTGCCGTGGAAGAGCTATGGTAGGGACGGGAAAGGGCAAGTTTGGCCGCCATATTTTGCACCCTTTGAAGCTTGCCCATGAGTGTTAACGGGGCCTCCAGAAGCAGTGCGTTGCAATAGTCAAGTCGACTTAAGATGGTACTACGCACTACTTCTGGTCTGGCTTGCTCAGGAAGAAGGGGCAAAACCTTGCGCAGCATGCGAATCAGCATCATGCACGTTGAGGTGGTCTTATTCACGTGCAGGTCTAGCTGCAGATTGGGCCCAAAAATGACGCCCAGATTGCGTGCCGATTGTGCGGCTGACACTGTCTCTGAAAAAGACGGGGGCCAAAAGTCAGCAGGGAGATCTCGGGGAACTCGATCAGTTGAGCAGTGCAGGACCTCTGTCTTGGTTCCATTGAACTGTAACGAGTTCAAACGGAGCCATTCCGCTGTAGCCTGCATGCACCGGTGGAAAGTCTCCAATGGGACTGCGTCCTGTCCCTCCAGGGAAAAGACCAGCTGGGTATCGTCCGCATAATTAAATGCGGAGATACCAAATGATTTAATGAGCTGGACTAGAGGGCGGAGGTAAATATTAAAGAGTATGGGGCTGATGGCTGAGCCCTGGGGTACTCCTTGTCCCACACTCCGCTCCTCTGAGCTGAAGGGAGGTAGCGAAACCCGTTGCTGACGGCTGTCCAGGTAGGAGATCAACCAATCCCTGGCCTTGTCTTTGACCCCGCACTCTTCCAGCCTCGAAATCAGGGTAGGATGACTGACCGTGTCGAACGCGGCCGACATATCGAGCAGCACCAAAAATGCTGCCCGACCGCTGTCGACACGCGCCCGCAGATTGTCTAATACGGTCACCAACGCGGATTCCGTCCCGTGAGCAGGGCGAAAACCGAATTGCGTCTCATCCAGCCAGGTGTTCCCTTCTAAGAAACCGGATAGAGTGCGGGTAACCAACTTTTCCATGATTTTAACCGGAAAAGGGAGCAGGGAAATTGGCCGGTAGTTAGAAAGGCACCCAGGGTCGAGCGAGGGTTTTTTTAAAAGCGGAGAGACCACTGCCTTCTTCCAACAGCCCGGTACAATCCCTGTTTCAAACGACTGGCAACAGATGGCATGCAAGGGCTGGAAGAGATCCTCTTGAAACACCTTCCATAGTTTTGGAGGGAGAGGATCCAGAGGCGAGCCAGATGAAATCGTGAGGGCTAAACAGCCAAACTCCTCCAGAGAAGGGAGGGGAAAGCTGCTCAGCTGGGGTCGACTGGCCACAGTCGCCAGAGCTCCCAAGCTGATAGCCGGATCCAAAGAGGGAGGAGAGAAGCTACTCAGCTGTGGTCGACTGGCCGCAATCGCCGGAGCTCCCAAGCTGATAGCCGAGTCCACAGAGGGAGGAAAGAGACTACTCAGCTGGGGTCGACTGGCCACAGTCGCCGGAGCTCCCAAGCTGATAGCCGGATCCAAAGAGGGAGGAGAGAAGCTACTCAGCTGGGGTCGACTGGCCACAATCGCCGGAGCTCCCAAGCTGATAGCCGGATCCAAAGAGGGAGGAGAGAAGCTACTCAGCTGGGGTCGACTGGCCGCAGTCGCCGGAGCTCCCAAGCTGATAGCCGAATCCACAAAGGGAGGAGGGAGACTACTCAGCTGGGGTCGACTGGCCTCGCCGGCCGGAGCTCCCATCCTGAGGGCCCACTCCAAAACTGGGGGCAAAGAGCCACTCACCTGGGGTCTACTGGCCTCCATCGCCAGAGCTCCCACGCTGAGGGCCAGATCCGAAAAAGGGGAGGGAGAGCTGTTCCGCTGGGGTCGACTGGCTTCCTCCGTCGGCACTCCCAAGCTAGAGGGCTGATCCACTGGACGGGGTCGACTGGAGGGCGTGGCCGGAGCTTCCAAACAGAGGTGGCCGTCCCTCTGCAGGGGTCGACTGGCCATCTCCTCCGGAGCTCCCGCCTCCGTGGTGGGGTTAGCTGGCTCCTGCAAGCCTGCTAAAATTTTGCAGATTTTCTCCTCAAAGGCATCCGCAAGTGAGTCACAAAGAGTTTGCGATGCCGGGACTGTGCTAGCCACACACGTAGGATGGGCAAGGTCTCTGACAATTTTAAAAAGGGCCTGGGCCTTGTTTGGGGCATGATTCAAGGTGTATTCAAGAAAGGTCGCTTTGGCCATCTTGATTTGAGCCTTGTATTTTTGCATGGCGGACCTAAACACCAATTTCTCAGAGTCTAAATACTGCTTCCTCCAAACCCTTTCTGCACGTTTGCAGTCAAGTTTGAGCTGGCGTAATTCACTCGTGTACCATGGACTGGCTCGGTTCACCCTTCCTCGTGACTTCCGAAGGGGTGCCAGCTGATCCAACGAGCTCGATAGGGACTGGCAGAAAAGGGTATAACTCTCTTCAGCCGTGTTGCCAAGCTTAAAATCCTTACCTAAGATGTTCGGTAAAGGAGAGATTTTGAGGATTCGGGACCAAGGTCTCTCTAGCTTAGCTAGGGGTAGTCCGGCCTTTCTCGAAGTAGAATCCTCCAGACAGAGGGAGAACATAATCAAAGAGTGGTCTGTCCAATACTGGCGCTTGATGTCCACTAGTGATACCCACTGTGGGTCCGCAAACACTAAGTCCAAGATGTGGCCTTTTTGATGCGTGGAAGCGTTGACCAACTGTTCTAAATGGATATCTGTACAGGCTTGGCTAAGGGAAAAGAAAGCCTTGTCCAGCGAGCAGCCTGCCCACAGATTAAAATCTCCAAGAACCAGTAACTTGGAGTGAGAGCTAGAGAGTTCATAAATCAGGTCAATAAGGAGGGATATAGAGGGGGCCGGTCCCGGGGGGCGATAGCATAAAGCACCCGAACAGCAAATCACCTCCTGCTGTTTGACTGAAAAACCCATCAGTTCGAATCCCGGTACTTCACGGATCTTTAGCTGGGAGAGGGTCAACGAGTCTCTGTAGATATACCCGATCCCTCCTCCTCGATTGAGTGGGCGCGGGATGTGGTTGATTTTATAGCCTGAGGGACAGGCTAAGCCTAACTCGACCTCACAATCTGCCCGCGTCCACGTTTCTGTAAGAAAGAGGACATCGAGATTTTCAGATTCAATGAGGAATGCTATTTCCGTGTAATGCCTGCAAAGAGATCTTACATTAAGCAGGCCACAGGAAATTGGCCTAGAGGTTACAGGCCTAACCGGGTCCTGACATGGTCTGAGTCTAAGAAGCTCAGCCCGAGTATAAACTATGCGAAGTGGGCCAGAGGGGCCAGAGGTAGCGGCCCTAAGCGCGACCGTTGCGCGAACGGGCGCAAACGGGCTTACCTCTGGCGCACCTCCGGCGCCCCTACGGCGCCCCCGCTGCGCACCGTCGCTGCGCACGTGTCTAGCGGCCATCTTATATGGCCGACGGATGTCGCGTGGTTCCTGGCAGGGCGAGTGTCTCTCCCTCACCCAAGATGGCGCTCAGAGTGGAAGGACCTTCTCCCCACTCCAAAATGGCGCTGGAAACCGGCGCGATGGTACTACAATGCCCCCGAGTCCCTTCTGTCCCACAAAATGTGGGTGTGCAGCAATTACAGTGCAAGGTGAGAGCTCCCTTATTTCCCCCTAAGCGGTACTAGCAATATCAGATTAAAAGCGCTAAGCGCTCGGCGCAAACTAGGTAAAAAACGGGATAAAGCAATATTTTTAAAATTACAAGGCAGGAGGAGCGTTAAGCACGCAGCGCTAAGGCAGGGGTTAGAATCAGACTGGGACGAGGTAGGAGGTCCTACTATTATTACCTCCTCCTCCAATGCGTGGGTCCTGGCAGGGCGAGTGTCTCTCCCTCACCCAAGATGGCGCTCAGAGTGGAAGGACCTTCTCCCCACTCCAAAATGGCGCTGGAAACCGGCGCGATGGTACTACAATGCCCCCGAGTCCCTTCTGCCCCACAAAATGTGGATGTGCAGCAATTACAGTGCAAGGTGAGAGCTCCCTTATTTCCCCCTAAGCGGTACTAGCAATATCAGATTAAAAGCGCTAAGCGCTCGGCGCAAACTAGGTAAAAAACGGGATAAAGCAATATTTTTAAAATTACAAGGCAGGAGGAGCGTTAAGCACGCAGCGCTAAGGCAGGGGTTAGAATCAGACTGGGACGAGGTAGGAGGTCCTACTATTATTACCTCCTCCTCCAATGCGTGGGTCCTGGCAGGGCGAGTGTCTCTCCCTCACCCAAGATGGCGCTCAGAGTGGAAGGACCTTCTCCCCACTCCAAAATGGCGCTGGAAACCGGCGCGATGGTACTACAATGCCCCCGAGTCCCTTCTGTCCCACAAAATGTGGGTGTGCAGCAATTACAGTGCAAGGTGAGAGCTCCCTTATTTCCCCCTAAGCGGTACTAGCAATATCAGATTAAAAGCGCTAAGCGCCCGGCGCAAACTAGGTAAAAAACGAGATAAAGCAATATTTTTAAAATTACAAGGCAGGAGGAGCGTTAAGCACGCAGCGCTAAGGCAGGGGTTAGAATCAGAGCTGCCTTGCGTGCTGGCACAAAGTACATTTTATAACCTTCTAGAGAAAACACACTACTGTCCATCTCCCACGTTTCCTGAAAGCAAATAACCTGGAATTTCTTTATATAAGCTAGCCATTCATTGTTGTGTATTTTAGATGAGAGTCCAGCTATATTCCATGAGATTATCTTAATGTTACCCTGTCTAAGGACATCTGGGCTATCTGATATTGGGCAAATATTAGGACTGAGAGATGCATTAGCTACTTGGGTGTTCCCTTCAACGACGAGCCCACTAGGGTCTCCAGGTAAAGAGGCAATGATAAACTCATTAGCTTTTACCATGAATGTCCCTCCCGTGCCTGCATTACGAGACAAGCTCTCCATTCCGTGGCCATCCCTTATTGACGTACTCCTGTCAAGTCAATCTATGTCGTCTACGGCTGATACATTATTGAGAGGGGCATACCGGTTAGTTAGCGGGACCGAGGGACCCCCTCGAGCAGGTCCTACTAGATGTCTCCTCTGCTCGTCATGGTTATTTACACCCATTATATCTCTGTAAAAAACCGCAGTGCGAGCATTCTAATACTCGATCCGCCCTCCTCCTGAAAGGACCCTTTTCCCTGGGTGAGGAGATCATGTACCAGCCCTGGATACCTTAGATTTAAGATCACAGTGTCTCCAGGAAAGCTCTTCCTACTGCATCCAAACCAGGACACCCTTCTCGCCATTAATAAATGCCTATGGTTTGAGATGTTTAAACCTACATTTCTATTCAGCCAGTGGGCCGCCTTGTTAATAAACATACGCGGGGTTTCTTCTCTATTTCCACTAAAGGCCAGAACGCCTGTCAAGACTACTGTGCATGCGCATGATGCCGGCGGTAGATCTAAAACCGGCAAGCCCGGAGTACACCTAACGAAGTCACTTAAGGTGGGCACAGTTTCATGTGGTGTAGGTGCTCTACCCTCTATATTTATGGGGCCTGAGTTAGAGCTCGACTTTTAGACTGCAGTTCCCCCCCTTCCCACAGTAACTCTTAGTCTCAGGACATTTCCCTCCGTGTGCCCCGCTGTTTGCTCTTTATGTACACCCTCCTTTGTTCCCTCCAGCTGTTCCCATTCGTGCATCCCGCCCTCTTTCTACTCTAAGGGAATTACAGCCCTTGGTGGTGTGGGCCATCTAGTGCCCCCAAGCTGTAAGCTGGGTGCCCCGTAATCCCATTTGTCAGGATGCTGTCCTGTGCAGTCAGCAGGGACAATTTCCCTTCTATCAGTTCAATTTTCTCATGTATGTGCCCTAGGTGGGTGGTTAGCATTGTTTCCAACCTAGACCACAGTTCCAAATCCGCCCCCGAGACTTTTCCACCTCTCCACAATTAGGGCACTGGTGACTAACTGCGAAACCTTCTATGTCTTTAGACCTGGACGCTTTAGGTGCACCCTTCTGCTTTGATTTACCATTATTAATGTGATGCCCGCCCCCCGAGATTGCTTTACTAAGGCCATAGAACCAGCCGATGGGATGACGACACTGTTTGCGCTGCCTTTTTCTATTAAAGCCCTTTTAAATCGGGTAACCACCTCCCCACCTTCCCTTGGGGTACTTTTGCAGCTAGTTGGAGCTATGGCCAATGCAGGGTCTGCCCGCCTTCCCCCCTGTGCTGATACAGAGTTTAAATCAGAGCCCCCTCCCTCTCTTCCACATTAATCTCTAACGGGCTCACATCATCAGATAATAACTTGATTGTTTGGGTTGATAGCCTCGCCGCCTGTGGTGATAAAGTGGCGGGAATAAAGCCATTTACAATGTGACCACTTTTTGGTTTATCTTGACCTGGTGGAGTGCCGACAATGGGTGACTTAATTGTAGCTCTACTGCCCATTGAAGATCACTTTTGTGCCACAATCGAGTCCAAAGAGCGTCTCTTCTCAGCCAACTGTATTTCGTGGAGTAATAGTGACTCTGCCCTATATAAGACGGAATCAAGGGTCCCCTTTACAGTCCCCCCCACCAGGGAGTCCTTTGCCTTCCGCTTACTCATCCTACCAAATAACGAATTTGGACAGACTAATAAGTAGATGACAGTCCAGTACCTTAAAAAAATTTAGTAAGTTCTGTCCCAATGCCCTCTGTGTCGTCCCGGGCCTTAAGTGTCCGAGTGGGCCCTTTGGCCTACTCCAAACGTTTGTTAGTATGATGGGAGCCAGCTATTAGTCACCTTCGCCTTGTCCTCACCTCTTCTTCCAGTAATTAGCCGTGCATTGGGGCAGTCATTTAGGGTTCTAAGGATGGTGATGTTAAGGGGGTGGCCCAGCCCGGCCTCTTCCAGACCCTGACAGGCATGGACGGGATCCCATGGCCCGGGCTTTGCCGGGCAGCGCCCGGGCACGCCCACGTGCGTCCTGCGCTGCGGGAGCCCTGCCGTGATTTTAAGTGACTCCTGGTGCGCGTGGCGTAGCGTGGGAGGCGTTTCCTGCCGCTGCCGCTGAGGATGCTGGGATATGTGGTCCCGGCTGGTGATCTCCGCTCCCAACCGGGACCGGCTCAGCAGGACTACCCAACTGACTCGTCCGGCGGTGGGCGGCAAAGAAGCAGCGTCTCCACAGGTAGGTGTTGCACAGATTAGAAGGGACATATTTTTCTTAGAACCTCCTTTCTGTTTACAGAAAACCTTCCCCAGATCCTCAACAAAATTGGATTTAGATTTTTCCAGCCGGATTGACCCTCCTTGAAGCCACTCTTCTATGGAGAGGAGGCCTCCTCTCCTCTGTCAGTGTTAGAACTGCTTAGCCCAGGGTGGCTCTGGTAATCAATATGTGCAATTTTCAACAGGCCAATTTGTCATTTTCAGGAGAACTGTAACAGCTGCCCTTTATGTTGTCAGTTGGTCCTGTCCCCCTCCCAGATGGCAAATCCCTCCTACGTGGCCATTGCTAACACCACACCTACCTTCTTGCTGTCAGAGGCCAAAGCAATGTCTTCCAGTAGGGGAGTTAACAAGCGAGCCAGTGAACCTGGAATATGTATTCCCTCTTTGAAGAATGGCTAGAAGGCAAAACAGATCTAAACTAGTTTTCCTTCAGGTTGCGCAAAGAACACTTTTCTATAATTATTTTTACCATGCCTAGCTAGGAAAGGGGATTATATTTATAGCTAGGTCCAGCTTTACTGTAGGAAAGTGCCCCCTTTTGTATGGACATCACCCACTTTTTGCTTCAAATGCTAATAGGTATGACTCTGATAGTGCACTGGAGCCTGCTGCCCAGATACCACTGCTGGTGTTCTTTCCTAAAACTGTTTTGTACAAATTGGCAAATGTTTTACCCCTTTACAAGTCCCTAGTATATGGGACCAGGGGTACCCCGGGCATTAGTTGTAAAGAGGTCTCTGGGCTGCAGTACATGTTTGTGGCACACTGGGCGACCCATGTAACCTTCTGGCTGCAGTGCTGCCATTGCAGACTGCAGGAGGAGTGCAAATGTCGAACTCGACTGTGCCCTCAACATGTGAGTCACAGTCACATACACTGCCTTTAATGTATGTAAAGCAAAACCAAAGGGGATGATGGACGGAGTGTTGAACAATGTAAGCACTCACCCCCAGTCAACGGATCTGGGTTAAATCCACGATCATTCTTTAGCTCACTCCGCCACCCCAGTTCAGACATGGCCATATGCAAATCAGTCTAACCCCGTGCCTCATGGGAACAGTCCAGCCCGAACTGCCAAGCCATGTCTTCCCTGGGCCGGAAACAAGCATCCTGAGACCGGTTTCTGGCTAATCATGCGTCATCAGCCAGGCTAGCTTGAATCCAGTGGTAAAGTGAGCAAGAGACCCACGTCTGGGCATACCCTGCCAACTTAGGGCGAACAAAGCAAAGCCAAAGGGGATGATGGACGGAGTGTTGAACAATGCAAGCACTCATCCCCAGTCAACTGGTCTGGCCATCAATTGTTCTTTTTGCATTTGTCACCCCGAGTGGGACAGGTATGCTCAGACGTGAGTCCCGTGCTCTTCATGCCACTGGAGTCAAGCTATCCTGGCTGATGAGGGCTGAAAGCTTGAAACCGGTCCTAGGATGCTTGTTTCCAGTCCAGGGAGGACCTAGCCTGGCAGTTCGGGCTGGACCCATTGGGCGCAGGGTCAAGACTGATTTGCATATGGCTGGGTCCAAACTGGAATGGCATGGTGAGCAAAAGAACAATGGATTTAGGTCCAGATCTCTGTACTGGGGTGAATGTATGACATTGTTCTGAATTCTGTCCATTAATTGTTAGTTTTTAATGTATTTAAGGCACCCCTTAGGAATGCCTCCTCAACCCAGGAGGCAGGGTGCTTCATATTTAAGGTATGGGCATGTAAGGGCAAACCTATATTTTCCTATAGTGGTGTTCCCTTTGGAAACAGCTACATGTGTTAGCGGTCTATAAGATAACATGGGATGCCAACTCGGCACCCTTGAGATTGGCAGCTCCATTATGGTACCACTAAAATACTTCATGTCTGGTGTCCTCCACAAGGAAACAGCCCAGATTCATATCAGAGGTGGTGCAGCTTTTGAAGCTCACCACTCTGATGTGTCACTTCCCTAGCCTGCTAGGGAAGAGGGAGGTGGGACCTCCTTTCTGGCAGCCTTTTTTCCTGCATCCCGGGAGTAATCACACTGCTGGGCAGGAGGTCAGAGTCCTGTCTTTGCGGCAGCAGGCATGAAAAAGTGCCAGCCAGGGCATGGCGAAGCTGGGGCACGCTAGAATGAGCCCCCTAGTGGGGCCTATCAGTGAGAGCCCTTCATCACTTTTGCACCCCGTAAAGTGGTACATGCATGACGCAGGGCTCTTATAAATATTTATAGAGCCAAGCAAAGCCACCCTGCATGGCTTTGAGTGACATCATATATCATCATGAGTAAGGAGACGCAGATCAAATCTCTCCTTCGCCTTACTCTGCTCCCAGGAGGCGTTCCATGGGTGCTGCGGTGGGTTTTCCCACACAACACCCATGGAATGTGACTCTTCCCCAGATTTGCAAAGTGATGTAAACCTGGGGAAGCGTCAAATCCGTACACCTCCGGAGGTGAGGCAAAACGAGGAGAAATACGTTTATTTCCCCTCATTTTTCCTCTTTCCATGCAGCACACATCAAAAGAGGAAAAGGCCTTGTATGATTGTTTTTGTACAGATAGTACCCCTTCCTGCACAAAAATTATCTTGCCTGCAATGGAGGCACCCTCCCAGCATGGTGCAGGTGTAAGAGGTTATGGTTGGAGGTTTGTACCCCTTGATCCTGATTACATTTTTGGAATAATGATTTCCAAGAGTTGCATCTCATTTGGCAAGGGTTGCCATTTCTTTAATATTTCGATTCAACATAGACAATGTGAGAAAAAAAGAACAAACAGCCAGCAAGGGTGTCGCCCAATGGCTGGTTGGCCGAGGGCTTCCTCAAGGCAAAATTTCAGAAGTTGCGGTCCCGAGTAATGATGAGGTAGTCACAGCGACGTGGCCTATGCGGTCCCAAAAAGACCAGAGACCACGTCGTTGTGACTACCTAATCATTGCATTGCTGCGCTGCCCTACACCAAAATGCCAAAAAGGACCCCAAAAGCATCAGACAGAAGGAAGAAAGAGATTCTGGTCTGAGTCAAAATCCCACATCTGCCATGGGACCTATGAGAATTCTGCATTAAAAAGAGAGATTGCTTTCAGATGGAGAAAAAAAGAAGAGCTAAATCAACAATTTACAGCGCCAAAGAGAACAAGAAAGATGTAAATAAAAATAATTTGAGGCGAGACGAGGCGTCTCAACACTGAGAAATACTATTTTATAGCTAATCCACCGAAAATGGATACCTTATTTGGAGGAATGAACGATTTCAGAAGTAGGATTGTTCAAGTGGTATAGAGGTGAGGCAATCTTCCAGGTAAGTCATCGAAAGGCTACATTTTGATGTACAGGTGTTAACCCGGAGTGTTGGTGGTTACTGCGACTGTTTATGTAACATATCTGTTGGGGCCTCATTTATGAAAAGTGACGCATCGCTGCGTGAAAACAGCGATGCGTCACTTTTCACTGCGCTCTCCCTGCGACATGATTGATGCGTTATATTTATAATATGACGCATCATGTCGCAAGGAGTTACAGATACGTCAGTATTTCTGACGTATCTGTAGGCGCAAAAGTGACGCATTGCTGGAGTGTGTCACAAAAGTGACACAACTCCAGCAATTCTTCCTTTCACATGGGGAAAGCCCCATGTGAAAGGGCTTGCGTCAGTCTTACGCCTGCTGTGAGGCAGGCGCAAGATTTTGACGCAACAGCGTCCTAAAAGTGACGCAGTGAAATCTCATAGATTTCACTGCGTCACTATTACGAGGCTTTTTGCGGGTGAACGCCCCCTCTGCATACATTATACCTGACGCAGGTATAATGTAGCGCAGGGGTTTACAAAGTGACGCATCTGCTTAGATGCGTCACTTTGTAAATAGTGCGCATCAGGAGGCATGTTTTACGCTGCCGGTGCGTCACAAAAAGTGACGCATCGGAAGCGCAAAACTCACGCAAGGCCTCATAAATGAGGCCCCGGAAGCGCAAAACTCACGTGCTAGCCTGGGCTGCCATGATTCACAGGCATGATATTTCTACGTCCACCCTGCTGGAACCTCTAGTTAACCTTCTAAAGCTGTTTGAAATGGGTGTAGTTGCATGCATATGCGATTTTTGTGTTTATATGAAATACCATGGCGAACGTTACAGTGGCATCTTGGAGCAAGTTATTGTTGCATATTACGTATACGTAGTGTTTTCTCTGTTTTGTTCGCTGGAAAATTTACTGACCGACGTAAAAAAAAACAACCACAACCCAAATGCAACTGGTGAACAGAAGTTTCTACGAGGCAGTAACATACAGCATTTTAAATTTTGCAGACACTTTTAACAAGGAGGCCATACATTTTTAAACACATCCTTTTCATAAACTGGAATTACATCTGTCTATCTGCACTCTAGGATCTGTCCCAGTAAATTACCATGCATTTCTTAAAAATCCCCTAAAGGTGGTGCTGTTAGCAAAGTTTTGGACTAGAGACAGCAGCCACAGAATTATAGACAGAATGCATCCGCTGTGCAAGAAATGCAAACCGAGAAGCAAGCCTCTATCATTACGAGTTTGATTCATTTTTTCCACAGACACGTTAAATATAACGTTTTAACTGTTACACTTCGCATTGAACGACAGTGCATTTAGGAAAAAAGTAAAACACGAGGGTATGTGAAAGTACAACCAGAGTCGCACTGTCACAGAAAATATGGCAGGGCACAAAAAAACATAAGAGGCCCCTTTTAGCGAATCAGATAGCTTAAAAAAAAAGTGGTCCACGCTTCTGCAAAGCGGGGCAGCTTTGAAATTGTAAAAATATGTTGACACTTGACAGGTATTTTGCAAAGCATGGGAGACTGCATGCATCTGAGCTTGCTGCAGACACTTTTGTGGTAATATCAGGAAACTCAACAGCTAACCAGACCATAAAACCGGCCCACAAACACTCCAAAACCGCCCCCGACAGTAACGGGTCAATTTCCAGGTCCGATCCCGAGTCCAATCCAAATTCAATTGAAGGCGGCACGATTCAGTGAGGGAAGAACTACTGATGCCCCCTTCCAAGATTTGTGTGAGCAGTCCTAATATGACTCTTAGACTGGACACCTCACAGATGTACAAAGGTCTTAGCCTGAGAGTAGCCCTGCGCTGATTGGGACCTGGGTTACGCAGCTGACCGTTTCAGCTAAAAAGTGCCAAGATGTTACTTTTGCAGATGTTGCACTTTACACGCAGCAACTAAGATAAAACAAACCAGGATAAAGTCAGAGGTACCCTACATGTACTCGTCTAATTCTGCTGTTTAACTCCGAATAGCAGACTTCATTATTCTATAGCTGAAGAAGATAGCCTGAACCTATAGAAAATATTCTCTCATTTTTGCTTCCGTTGCACGGATCTTGAGAGAAGACACCAACAAATGGTTTATATTGTGGCAAAAGTCTGTTATCACCCTCTATATGTGCTTCTTTTTGTGACCATCAAAACTTGGCATTCACTATATTACACTTTCATGGTGAACATGCCCGAGCCTTGTAACAACTGTAACAACATGTTGCCCATGTCAATCAAGGCACAATCCCCTTGGGACCTTCCCTTCCACATTAACCATCACGGTATGTTCACCCTGCCCCCTTATATATTTTTTTTAATTCATTGTCAAGATGCAGGGACCATGTAATGGCTGCCACAACATATCGTTCATGATGTGGCAAGCAAACGAGTAATGGCCAATCAGTGGAAGTGCAAAGTTTCCTATGGGAAATGAACAGGGTAAATCACCCCTTTGCCCCCCACGCTCTTCTCAGCCCTGTTTGACAAATCAGCGCAAAACTGGCCATGAAAAAGCTTAAGTGGATGAACTTTTTTCTGGAAAGGTGTGTGAGGATTCATCAAACAGCACCAAAGTTATTGGAGAAACAATAAATTGCTCTTCGAGCCGAAACTGTGAACTATCACTACACAATTTGTAATACATATACACATAAAAAAAAAATGAAAGATGAATGGGTGAGTTACGCCTTTCAGAATTGAAATGCAAGACCTACAGGTCACATCAAACGTCAGCCATAAGCGCATACATCCCTTATCAGTCATGCTCTAAGAGGTAAAGTAAACCTCCTCTTTTGCTCTCTCCATAACTGCCATAATCAGTTTTCTTACGGTCCAGCTCCCTTTTATTTATGCTAATTTCTCGTAACAGTTTGTAGCAGTTGCAGTTTATCTCACAAGTCTGATAGGCAAGTATTGTACAGTGCTTGGAGTTTAACTGTAAACCTGTCTGTCAAATAAAGTGTATTTGTTAATTGAAGCCATTTAGTTATTTATGCCGAGTAAAAGAACATTTTAACATATTGTGAAACAACAGTTGCAGATATGCAAGTGACTGGGCATTGTGATGACAATGTACTATGCTTTTTGGCTTTACGGGGCACAAAGTTGAGTAAGATATCAGGGGGCGTATTAAAGAAGTGCCAGGGGGGTGCAACAGGCGTTTGTACTCGAATTGTGCAGCCCGGGGCACTTTGGTATTTACCGAAGGTGCTGCAGACACTTGTGTAGCCCCCTCTGTAATACAGATAGCGCTGGCACACATGTAGCTCCAGTGCTATCTCAAGAGGGCATTCCCTCATGTGCATGGGGGCGTGCCCCATGCAAATGAGCGAATCTCTTTACCTCTGTGCCTGCTCCATATTAGGAGCGAAAGCAAAGAGGCTGGCAGGAGGGCACTGACAGTGCACAACAAAAAGTTGGCACACTGTTCGTATGCCCCTTGATGGTAGCCCTCTGGAGGAGTCAAGGGGATCCCATAGACCCAGTACACATCCCCTTGCAGGCGGGTACAGTCACTCACTGCTTTCACCTACAAGGAGATCTCTCTCCCCTCTTAAAAGTGCAGGCGGGTGCCGTCTGCACATTGTAACACAGAGCGTCTGCTATGAAGTAATTCGTATTTCACTTGAATGCGTGTCCCCCACTGTAGCACAAGTTTGCGGCTGCCTTATTGCACATGGCACACCTGTTTAAAGGTGTGCCATGGTGCAAACAGGGAAAGTGTGCCCTGTAGTAAGAGGGCCCCAGGTGTTTTATGGCTTGCTAATGTTATGTCCAGTTTCGGAATGACTACAGAATACTAGATAATGTTCCACTTTTCAAACAATTAATTATATTATTTATCATTTGGTCTTTTCAGCATCAAAATAAATCTTTTCTAAATTTGTCTATTAGCCTTCATTTAAAAAGTAAGACTGCAGGAGAGGGATAAATATGTGGCCCCATGAGTCTTCGATACATGTACTTATGGAGTGCCCTCTATACACCTGAACAAAATGACATATTTTAATTAAATAACTGAACTGTCCCGAAACGTGCATCTGAGAGATGGAACTGGTTAACTCAAGGCCATCACTATCTGCATTTTTATTATTTAAATTAATTTCTTTGCATATTTTTAAAGAAATTGTAATACCTTGCTAGTGGTGCAAGGAATGTAGAATAACCAAATAAATAATTAAAAACATAAATAAACAAGTATGCAAAGAAGACCACTTAGAAAGGCAAGGATGGCATCAGTTGATTCCATTCTCAGACAGGGAACTGCTTCAGGAGAAATTATTTAACCACTGTTCCAAAGTCAAAATTTTAAAAATCCTTAAGCTGTGGAAACATTCTAAAATATTAGAAGGCTTTTGCGGCTATTGGCTGCCTTTGGAGAACCCATCAGACAGATTTTTTTTAATTTAAATTGTAACTTCAGCTTCTTAATCATTGTGATGCCCTTAATCAAGGCCTCTGTAATTATGCAATTTGGCAGCTGTGGCTTTTCCTGCACAATTATGTATTTGCCATATTTGCAACATAGTCCATCATCTGTTGCATAGTCTGCAGATTTTAACAAAACAATTATTTCTAGCTCAAACAGATGAACAGTTACTAAAAATGCAGCAACATGTTTTGCAGCGCAGTAGAGGGACCTTGACAAAAGGATGACTGAGCACCTTTAAGTTGCCTATAGATGTATTTGGGTGTTAAATGGGTACTAACGTGGGGAAACCTTTGCCCATACAGTGTTATCATGAATACAATCAACAAAAAAATGAAATAATACTATCACAAAATCCGCTGAAGTACACTGTTATTTTGCCATTTTTGCATCATAATTAAGACTCCCTGTTTTCCGTTTCTATATATTTTTACAGATAAATACAGACAGAAAACAATGTGTTTTCTGTCTGCATTTATTTTTAAAAGTGGATAAATACAGAAAATGTTCTTCTTTTAAGTGACTCTTCATGCTGTCTTTTATGAATTATAGCCCAACAGCTGAGCAGATGGACAGCATGAGAAGTTAAAAAACAGGATGAAATTTCTTTAACACCTTTGCTGTGGCGGCTATTTCGCGGCAGCGCTAAGGGGGCGGGGGGGGCCGCGTGGCGTGCCCATGCTGGTGACGGAACCGCTCCGTCACCAGCCTCGGTTGAGCTGTGCTCATGACTGAGCGGTTCCGTCATGGCCCCGCCCGCTCAATAGAACGCGCCGCGCAGACACGAAATCAGCACCGCGCAGGCGTGTCGGGCGGGCCATGACGGAACCGCTCCGTCATCAGCACAGCGCCACCGCGGCTGATGACGGAGCGGTTCTGTCATCAGCACGGAAAAGGTTAAATAACTGCATGTGTCAACATGCATTAGTGGAATAATGCTAATATTTGCCAGTGGATGTACTGCTATGTAATATTTGGCAACTTAAGTAGCTAAAACACATCAGGCATCAAAGTATGAGTGTGCGCCTATCATTTAAATAAATATCGAAATGTACAGTTTTACAACTACATTTATATGCAAAACACAAAATAAATATGGATAAATACAGATAAAATGGCCCAAAAATATTTATGGATAAATACAGACGGAAATGTAAAAAACAAAACAATACCACAAAACAGGGAGCAATAATCACATATAGGCAACTTTGCTGTATAATTTGGTCCTGCCCCAGCATAATTCCAGTGAAACTGCCCTCAGTATGCTACTAATATACATATTTTCACATCAACTTCAGTGTTATGTAAGTTCTCTCATTTCCTTCTTAAGTGGGCACACAATCATTGGGCAAGCAGATCCTCTGCTTGTGGACAGAGACCACGGCATAAAATACTTGGCATTAGAGGCACAAGGGACTTCAACCAGCGAGTGGAAATTCTGTCCACCAATACAACCTGAACTTCTGGAACCACTTTGGAATTGTGTGTGTCTCATTGGTGCATTTTTTTGCAGTTGGCGCGATATTTCTCCCTTAAACTTATTTTACAAACATATCGATAGTAAGCCTTGCCCATGAACCGTATATATATATCGGCATATCATGGTTGCACACATTATATTAAATTGTTACTTTCTTTAATAATTTTTTTATTTGAGCCAAGTAGTAGAGAAAACCTACTGATATGAATGAAAACTGCTAATATATATATATATATATATATATATATATATATATATATATATATATCGCAACGTAAACAGGCAGAAACTTAAGATCGCTTGACAAAGGTTTTAAATCTGGGTTTCGTATCTTCTCTTACTAAACTGGTCACCCTCAATGTAGCCAGATTTGTCATATCTGGGATTTTTAATATCTGACACATGTTGCTCATATTTGTTTGCATGTTGCTCCTAGCAACAACCCACGTCTGCATGAAACGCACATCTGACCTGTATCCAACCTGTCTAAGCCACATTGTTTCAACAAGGCAATTCCAACGGTGCTACCACACCTATGTCTGGGTCTATTTTTATCTCCTCTCACCATAGGAGTGCTGTCTGAGGGAAGCTCAGCATTGCAAAGTATACAGACGATTCTGAAAACAAATGCGTTTCTGCCCTCAGACAGTGTGTGTGAGTAATTATTGTTATTCGTTTCTTAATCAGTGCAAATAGCAGGTATAGAAGGTAACGAAACCCGAATATAAGTCCAGGTTTTATCTGAATAAACAGTGACAAAGCGAATCGTTTTGGAGTTTATATACTGAAAATATTTTCTCAGTGTAATTTCAAACCTAGACTAGGTGTTAAATGTTAAAACACCAACAGTGCGGGTATAAAATGGCCAGCAGCAGTGCGCGCGCGTGCACACACACACACGCACGAACGCATGCACGTGCAACACGCGCACGCACACAGAGCAGATGCAGAAACAGACGTTTCACTTTCAGGCACAAACCAGGTATAGTGTTGTCTGAAGCAATTCAAGTCTACTTGCACTCAAAGAGTACAGTCACAACACAGCGTCAATGGAAGCTTCCCCACATACAACAACGAGGACCTTACCCTGAAATCTCATATTGGAACGGTGGTTTCCTCTGGCTTTTTCCAACTGAGGAAGATTAGGAAGATAGCACACCTCCTCACTGACTTGGCTTTAATTCAGGTAGTCAGTGCTTTAGTTCTCTCTCATATTGATTTCTCAAATGGCCTCTATCTGGGCGCACCCATTGGTCAACTCAGAAGACTGCAATACCTGCAGAATCAAGCTGCCAGACTAATCTGCAAGGTACCTAAATGGGAATCAATTCGATCTGGACTTGAGAACTTGCACTGGTTGCCTGTGGCACAGAGAGCCACATTCAAGGTAGGCTGCATTGTTTTCAAGGCCTTGGAGGGCAAGGGCCCAATGTTTATCAGACAACTGATAGGGAGATATAGTCCCTCACGAAGTTTGAGATCAGCTCACAAAGACCTACTTGCGGTCCCCCGTTTTAAAAAGAAACGACAGGGAGGTAGCAGTTTTCATTTTTTAGCCGCTTCCTTGTGGAACTCCCTTCCTTTGACTCTGCGACACAGCAGGGATCTTCTCGCCTTTAGAAAGGCACTTAAAACTTTCCTTTTTACACAGGCCTATTTGAAATAGCGATTTTCTTTGATGCTTTGTTATGTTTTGATTCTCTCCTCAGCGCCAAGAAGCTCTTGGGCGTACGCGCGCTTAATAAGTAATAAATAACATAACATACAGGAACTATACGGGGAGCAGACATCCATGCTTCCCCATACACACATTTAGAACTGGCGCAGCACAAGCAGCGGAAGATTACCGCATACAGATGTTACAGCACAAAAAACGAACGCAAGTTTTCTATACAAGTAGCACAGACAGTCAGAGACCAATCTCCCCTTTGCAGACATAAATCAGGTGCCTCGTGGCCAACAGCCATGGAATACCTCCACCATCTTCCCAAGTACAAAAGAGCAACAGGAATGGGACAGATTGTAGCACTGGACCAAGCACGAATTAGTTCATAACAATACGTCAACAGAATTCCAAGGAAGGCATGACAGGAAGGGAAACGCCATGAGTCAAGCACCATGGCGGTGGGGGAAGTGAATAGGGCCTGATTTAGAGGCTTCCCAAAGGGAAAAATGGAACAGGGTCCACAGACAAGTGCATCACATTGACATACCGGGATGAACCACTTGGAAGAATAAACATGGTAACAAAACATCCGTGAGATATCAGAGAGGAAAATCAAACTCTTAGGTTAGGAGTAGAAACCTTCTATGGGACTTATCCATGATCTACTGCAGAGAAACAATTGTAAGCGTGTATGGTGGACCGAGTTGCTGGTGTGCTGCATTATGAGGTGGCGTGCTCTGTAGTTCAAAGTAGAGAGTGTCAGTTCCAGTCGGTAACTTGCAGCGAGTACGATGTAAACAGGCCCGGACTGGCCGTTGCGGGCACCGGGCAATCCCCCGGTGCGCCACAAGGGTGGGGGCCAGTTTTGGGCCCTGGGGGCCGTTTTGTTACAGGGCCGTTTTTTCAGCATAGCTGCAAAATCGGCCCTGTTACAAAATTGGCCGAAAACCGGCCCCGGTAGAGAGCTCGGTCGCACCCACAGGGGGCCGACCGAGCACTTTGCCAGGGCCGGTTTTGGTTCTCAGTCCGGCCCTGGATGTAAAGACACTTGACACTGAGTTTATTGCCCTGAGAAACGCATGTAGCTGATCGACACCCATGTCTGCACCCCCACACACCGAGGTTTATCCCCCTTCTCTCCTTTTACCTTACTTCACTTAATGTAAACACAGGTCCTTATTTGCAGATACTGATGCTAAGTCAAAGTCCTGTTTAAACAATAGAATATAGAAAAAAATGACACGACGCACAGCAAATGTAGTACAGCTGTGTATTTGTGGTTCTGGGTGCAAACACAGTATTGTCGCGTATCCCACGGCGTACACTGTAAACAAATGGGTAGTGGGATCAGTGAATCACTGTCCCATCCTGTGTTGCACACCTTAATTCCTCTTCCAGAAAAAGAGGTTCCAAACTTGTTTTCAACGTTTCAATTATGCTTTTATTCAGCAAAAATTTCTTGATTTGCGTTTTTACACAAATTTGTTCATCATTTTTTAGACATTTGTGCGGTTTCTCTTTATATGTTTAAACATATCAACACTGTCCTTTTAAAGCCATCCAATGCATTTCGAGGCTTACCGCCTCTTCGTCAGGGAAAAGGATACTGAAATAAAATAAAATGTAGAATGCAATAAATGTTCAATAATTAATATAAACCATGGCTGGTGTTGGGGGTTGTTCAGTGTGGGAGAGGAAGGGTTGTGTTTGGAGTCGTGCGTATTTATAGTGGCACCTTAGAAAAATTATCCCGCAACCTGTGTAACGTGGTTTACAAGTATCGACTTTGGGCTTACGTGTGGCTCTGTCGTTAGGACTCGCGTATTCTGAAAATTGCAAAATACCTATTAGGGTATTCTTAAAATTACTCAAGCGGGAAAGCTATCAGAAGCGGTAATGCTCCGTAGAGCTGTCGACTTCCCATAGGGACTGACCTGTTAGTTCGTGCTTCGGTCTCTAAGCTGGTATCGCGCTTCCGCCATCTTGTGAACCGGGGTCTCAGTGCGAGTTAGGTGCTCATGTCATGTGATGTTAGTAGCGGTCATGTGATCATAGAAACTGAAGACAGCTTCTGAGTGCGCTTGTTAGTCTGTTGTTCTGTGGCTGGTTGACGGGGTGAATACCGTTTCTAAGGTGTTATATAATATTAACCTAAAGGATGAGGGAAAATTAAAAAGTGGATAAAGCGGTACTGAGGGTTAACAATACATCACATTAAATTTAAAACAGTAGAACATAGTGATAAATAACATAAATGTGAAGTTCATATTGAGGATGCACAGGGGTCCATTGTCACTCCATTCATTGGTCCCATTATATGTTATCATAAATAGCAAGAGAGTTCAATCCTTTAAAAGGTCAGTCGCTAAGAGGCGACCCAGGAGAGGACAAAGCAAAGGAAAAAGAGAAAGAAAAAGACAAAGAGAGGGAGAAAGAACCCCCCACCACGAGGAGTACATCAGGTGTGATCAAGGACAAGAAATCCACGAAGAAATAAAACCAGAACAACTAGTTATTAACATTAGCAAATATAAATTAACCCAACAGGAGGAAAAACTTCTACAAAAAGGTACCTCATTTGTACCCACCACCCAAACTGATAATCTAGAACTGGAAGTAGCGTTTTTCAAACTCATGCGGAAGTTACGATTACGTCATTTCTTTGATAACGTGGTGCCCAAGCAACCAACAGATGAACCAGATCAACTATTAGGACTACGTCCCCATAGTACATTCCAATCGCCCGTAAGCCACAAAACACTGGATCTTTTTGAAAACAGAGTAAAGCAAGATCTTAAAAAAATTGGCCATGGAAAGAAACACCATAAAAATATCACACAAAAAGATTTAGACACCTTAAAAAGGATTTCATCAAACGAACACATTAAATGTGTAAAAGCGGATAAAGGGGGAGCCCTAGTCATCATGGATCAAAGCATGTACAACCTCAAAGTTATAGAACACATCAGCGATACCAACACCTACATGAGACTGGAGAATAACCCATCCATGGAATTCACCAAAACACTGACGACCCTTCTAGAAAAGGCATATGATCTAGGTATCATCAATGAACGCACTAAGAAATTCTTAACTAAGACAAACCCAAAGAGTCCCACCCTGAAAATGGTGCCAAAAATACACAAAGATCTGATGGACCCTCCCATGAGACCCATTGTCTCTACATGTGGAAGTATACACGAACCTGTGGGACAATTAATAGATAGATATCTACAGCCAGCTGTACAAACAATGAGGACCTACACAAGGGACACCACTGACTTCATCTCCAAATTGCATAGTATTGAAATTAATCCGGATGAGACCTTAATCCTATGTACAGCAGATGTACGGTCCCTATACACATCAATACCCCACTCATTGGGCATTGAAGCGATTGAAAAAACTTTGTTAAACTCTTCAATTGACAGTGGATTTCAAACATTCCTTATGGAACTCATGCTGTTTACTCTCTATCATAGTTATTTTAAATATCAAGACACCTGGTATCTTCAACTAGTGGGCATGGCTATGGGCAACTCGGCAGCACCAGTCTATGCTAATTTGTTCATGCAACAATATGAAGAAGCTCATATTTTCACAAAAAAGGAGTGGACGGACAACCTGAAATTATTCACGAGATATATCGATGATATATTCATCGTATGGAAGAGCAGTAAAGAGACACTATCTAATTTACTAACCGAATTTAATCTGATTGACGAACGAATCCAATTAACTTGGGAAATATCGGACACAAGCGTCAATTTCTTGGATGTAAAAGTCACAGTGAACTCTCAAGGATTTGAAACTGACTTATTCACGAAGCCTACAGACAGAAATAATATGCTTCATTTTTCAAGTTTTCATGAGCCAAACCTCAGGAAAAATCTCCCATTTTCCCAAATGGCGAGAGTCAAGCGTATAATATCAGACCCGCAAAACACCACATTGAGAATCACAGAAGTAGCGGAGAAATTTCACCAAAGAGGGTACCCTCCTCAAATCATCAAGGAATCCATAGAGAGGATTAACGCAACTGAAAGATCTAAACTACTTAAACCCAGACAGGATAAAGAACAAAACCGTATAGTGGCAGTGTCCAAATACTCAACCGCCAGTGCGAAGTTCAAAAGCATCATACACCAACACTGGGCATTACTTAATTTGGAACCAGATTTCAACCAGATATTTCAAGAACCTCCATTGTTTGCGTTCACGAGGGCACCTAACATCGGTGAACTAGTCCAATACAAACAGAAACCAGCCACCAAATTCATGGGCACTAAACCATGTCTGAACTGTGGGAACTGTAATAACGTCATGAAAGGAAATGTGATCAATCATCCCACGAGGGGGAATGCAATTAAAATTCAAGTGAACGCCACATGCGACTCTAGCAATCTCATTTACGCTTTAAAATGCCCATGCGGCAAAGTCTACGTTGGCAAAACTGAAAGAAAAATCAAAACAAGACTGCTCGAACATAAATCAAACATACGATTAAAGAACATAAAATCTACAGTGGCTGTGCACTTTCAAGAACATTCCCATAACATTTCTCAACTGAGATTTATGGTACTGGAAACCATTGAGAAAGCAGAAGGTAGAGATAACACAAAATATCTTCTCCAACGCGAAAATGCATGGATACAAAGACTATCTACCCAGAAGCCATCTGGGCTCAACGAAAGGATTGAACTCTCTTGCTATTTATGATAACATATAATGGGACCAATGAATGGAGTGACAATGGACCCCTGTGCATCCTCAATATGAACTTCACATTTATGTTATTCATCACTATGTTCTACTGTTTTAAATTTAATGTGATGTATTGTTAACCCTCAGTACCGCTTTATCCACTTTTTAATTTTCCCTCATCCTTTAGGTTAATATTATATAACACCTTAGAAACGGTATTCACCCCGTCAACCAGCCACAGAACAACAGACTAACAAGCGCACTCAGAAGCTGTCTTCAGTTTCTATGATCACATGACCGCTACTAACATCACATGACATGAGCACCTAACTCGCACTGAGACCCCGGTTCGCAAGATGGCGGAAGCGCGATACCAGCTTAGAGACCGAAGCACGAACTAACAGGTCAGTCCCTACGGGAAGTCGACAGCTCTACGGAGCATTACCGCTTCTGATAGCTTTCCCGCTTGAGTAATTTTAAGAATACCCTAATAGGTATTTTGCAATTTTCAGAATACGCGAGTCCTAACGACAGAGCCACACGTAAGCCCAAAGTCGATACTTGTAAACCACGTTACACAGGTTGCGGGATAATTTTTCTAAGGTGCCACTATAAATACGCACGACTCCAAACACAACCCTTCCTCTCCCACACTGAACAACCCCCAACACCAGCCATGGTTTATATTAATTATTGAACATTTATTGCATTCTACATTTTATTTTATTTCAGTATCCTTTTCCCTGACGAAGAGGCGGTAAGCCTCGAAATGCATTGGATGGCTTTAAAAGGACAGTGTTGATATGTTTAAACATATAAAGAGAAACCGCACAAATGTCTAAAAAATGATGAACAAATTTGTGTAAAAACGCAAATCAAGAAATTTTTGCTGAATAAAAGCATAATTGAAACGTTGAAAACAAGTTTGGAACCTCTTTTTCTGGAAGAGGAATTAAGGTGTGCAACACAGGATGGGACAGTGATTCACTGATCCCACTACCCATTTGGAAACAATAGAATATAACAACTCACCCTATTGTAAAACAAGCATTGGAATAGCCAATAGGTCGCTCCTTTGGGACCTTATAAGTGTTTATCCATGCAGCACATTATCACCCACCAGGCAGATTTCTGTGTTTGGAACTAGTACTTATGTAAAGTGCTTTGATACCTTCATTCGCGCTACATAATCAAAAAATAAAAAGGAATGAAAGGAGAAGTGCTTGCAGATTTCTGAGGTGGGGAGCAAATAGATGCACTCTGTAGAGTTACGCTGTGCTTACCTCTGTAGATGTTTGGATTTTCTCCACAACAGTTAGGGTAAAATGCTGATTGCTAATGTTCTTCTGTTTTGTTTAACCAGAAGCATGATCATCCAGTCAACAAGTGGTGAAGCATCACAATGTAGCTATTTACTGAAACCCCACAGAGATCGTTCCCTTCCTCCCCAAGACATGAGTGGTCTTTAAGGAGCTTTAACAACTGTAGCAGCTGCTTGTTGCCTTCTAGGGTAGGCTGGTTGGCCAAGGCCCGCTCATTAGATGGTGCTGACGATTCCGCTGAAAAGTAAGATGTCACCGTAATTGATTTAGTTTCTGTTCCTTTGTGTTTTAGAGAAAATGAAAGCACACTCTTGTTGAGGTGGGGTGGAGGGAACCTGCCTTCTAATGAAAGCGGCAAGGTCTGGAAATGAAACCTGACCCAAAACAGATGGCAGCCTGCGTGCCGCTGCTACTGGCTCCTATTACATAATGCCAGTACCAAATCAGTACCAAATCAGAAAGCGAGAACAGTATAGAAAACCAGGAGCCGAATTGAAAGGAGGCAAAAGTGAGTTATCCTAGTGTGCAAGTGAAGGAGGGGCTGGAGTATGCCGCATCTTGGTGCAGAGTAACAGATGTTTATTGCCAACCAAATAAATGCTAATTAGTCCGTCTGCCTCTAGGAGGATAAAAGGCTAAGCAGACCCGCTGGGGTTCAAACCTGCGGTTCTGAGGTCAAATATAAGATTAATAGGGTGCTTGCCTTAAAGTTAAGATTGCATTATATAATGCCAGTACCAAATCAGAAACAGAGCACAGTAGAGAAAACAAGAGGCCAAATTGAAAGGAGGCGAATGTGAGTTATCCCAGTGTGCAAGTGAAGGTGGGGCTGGAGGATGCTGCATCTTGGTGCAGAGTAACAGATGTTTATTGCCAACCAAATGAATGTTAATTAGTCCGTCGGCCTCTAGTAGGAGGAAAGGCCAAGCAGACGCTCACGGATTTGATCCTGTGGTTGTTAGGTTAAACATAAGATTAATAGGGTGCTTGCCTTAAAGTTAAGATTACATTATATAATGGCAGTACCAAATTAGAAAGGGATCACAGTAGAGAAAATCAAGAGCTGTGTGTGTAAGCATAGGCCTCGCTACCTCTGCCTCGGCCGCCACTGTAAAAACACGATTCTGCTGCCTTCCTCCTTCTACAAGTCAACAGCAACAGGTCCAGCATGACAGCGAATGCACAAGTTTCTCATTGCAAACAGAGCATTGGCAGGGCTGTGCGTGTGCATGTGGCATGTGATGGAAGGGTTGGTTAAAAAGAATGGCGCGAGAGAGAAGCGGGGCGAGTGAGCACCGCAGCGCGGCAAACGTGCTAATTAAAAATAGTTGGTGACATGACCCCGAACAGATGGCGCCCCAGCTTGTAACCGCAAGCCGTAGGCCATGGGCGGATACATTTCCTGGGAAAGGTGCGACATGCACCCGCCTTTGCCCAATTGTGTGCTGTCTTTTTAGAAAGACGCACGCAAACCCCAATAGAAAAAATGCACAAAAAAAACACACGCACGAGCGTGTGAATAGTCCAGAGTGATTCCAAGAGGTCGTTTTCCTAGAGCAGCTCATGCGCGCTGCGCTAGGCTCAACCTAAAATATAAGGGAAAGAAATATAGCAACATAAGAAAGAGAGTGAAAAAGGGAGAAGCAAAAACATGTTTACAGGCAATAAGAGGAGTTCACCAGTTGTCATAACAATAACAACATTAACTATGGAAAATTAAGAGAAACAAGCATAGAACAGCACACAGCTTGGCATCAAAGTAATCCATATCAATAGACTCACTATATATTTTCAATCAGCTGTGTATTTGGCAAATAGTTCTTGTGACCGGTGGCGAGAGCTGTTGCTAAATGGTATTGGTGTACAATGTAAGGGACTTCTCTCATCACCTTCCCCACTGGACACTGGGACAGTCACAGCAACTTATTTTTTTAACACTAGCTTAAAAACACTTGCTGTCCCATGCACACTAGTTGATCAGTAATGTTTGAAGTGAGATGCTTTATGGGTGATACACATCTGATCAGACCAGGCGAAATCATTAATCAATCAATAAAGCAGTATTTGTAAAGTGCAGCTTATCACCTGTGAGGGTATCCAGGTGCTAGGTTGCTGGGCTCATTTGAAAAGCTGGGTCTTAAGTCACTTCCTGAAGTCCACCAGCAAGAGTGATTTTCAGAGGTAAAGGACTTGGTGGCAAGGTGGGAGAAGGAACGGTCTCCATTGTGGCTCCTGCTGATGCACGACCTCCGTGCGAGGGTGAGTGAGGTGCAGCAAAGGTTTCTGGATGGTTTGTGTAAGCTTAAGCGATGGTTCATGTATGCTGGTCCTTGGTCATGTAGGGCTTTGTAGGGGTGTGTCAATATCTTAAATTGGCATCTTTTCTGGATGGGGACCAGTCAAGGTTCCTAAGGTGTGGGATGATGTGGGTTCATTTGGGCAGGTTCAGGATCAGTTTGGCCTCTATATTTTCTGGAGTCTTCTCCTTAGTTCTTTGGTGGTTCCTGCATACAGTGTGTTGCCGTAGTCCAGCAGGCTGGTGATTAAGGGATACATATTTGTTTTCTCGTACCGATGGGGAGTCATTTGAAGACTCTTAGAGCATGCAGAGAGCATGGAAGCAGATGGAGGAGACTGCAATGATCTGTCATTTCAAGGTGATGCAGATGTTGGGGCATGGTCTGTCAGTGTGGGAGTGTGTCCGAGTTCAGAGGGCCACCAGGTGTCGTTCCAGGGGGTTGTTCCAGAAATCAGCACTTCAGTCTTGTCAGGGTTGAGCTGTGGATAGTTGACCTTCATCCAGTCTGCAACATTCTTTATGCAGCTGTGGAAGTTGGTCTCATTGGTGGTGGGGTCTGCTGAGAGCAAGAGGATGAGCTGGATATCGTCGGCGTAGGACATGATGTTGAGATCGTGGGTTCTGACGATGTCGGCTCGAGGTGTCATGTAGTTGTTTAAGAGAGTGTGGCTGAGGAATGAGCCTTGAGGGATGCCACAGATGGTGCTCTTGAGTACCGAGGTGAAGGGAGGTAGGCGGATTCACTGCCTTCATCCCGTGAGAAACTATGCGATCTGGTTCCTTCAATCTCAATAATTTTCTGAGAAGTGTTCAAGAATGGTGCATCTAGTTTTCTGATTAGACTGGAATTCACTGACAAACTAGTCATTCAGTCTTTAAACTTCATGTCATGTCACACTGTTTTCTGTATACATCAACCAAAATGTTATCATTTGTCTTTTTGTAATTCTTGACACTGGTTACATTTTTCTGAGATTTTTGGGGGGATGCAGGATGTGTCTGGCATTACAGGCAAATTAGTCTGATGAGTTTAGTTAAAAACATTTTTAGCATGCCATTTACCAGTGACATAATACTTGTTTGTCTGAAATATGGGTAGATTTTGCCCCTTTGTGCGGTCTTTTTTACCATCAGTCTCTCAGGCATACCCTTGGCCTGCAGTCAAGTTTGGTGATCTTTCTGTATCTTACTACTGAATATTTCATGTATTGTCAGTAGTAATTTCCGTTGAAAGAGGGGTAGTTGTCAGTCTTTAGTCACTATGGAATCTCCGTGTAAGACCGCAGAGGCATTCATTTAGTGCACTTGATATATGATGGGAAATTTAGAATATCCATAGTTGAGCAAACTACATTAGGATGATCAGACATTCTCAGTTTCTCTGGCAGTGTACCCTTGCTTGCACCCTGCTGAATATGACAGGATTAATGTCTTCTACTCTTCAATTAGTATGTCTAGCCCAATAAACCAGATCTTTTCATGCTGGAATTTCTTTCTGGCTACAGTTTCTCTATGGCTTTCATGGGCAATGTCTATGATCTGAAAATGCAAATACTCAGGTATCACCAGTCTTGTGTCCCTTTATTTATTTATGTAGGTCACATAGAAAATGTAAAGGTGGGTTGCCCGAGTATTTACCGGATCCAAGATGGCGGAGTGAGGATCTGTGCCGAGCAACTCACCTGGAGGCTCCTCTCTTTCCCTCCTCTGCTGAAACGCCTGCGATGGAGAGACTGCACTAAGCCATAGCGCCCAACCCCAGGAAGACAGCGGCGACTCCTCGAGGGGGGAAAAAAGAATAATAATAAGAAGAAAAACAGGCTTCGCGCTTCAGAGCGGTGGTGGCGGCTCCTACTGATGCGAAGGTTGTCGGATACGGCTTGGCTCTTCCGGCGGACGATCCGAGGTCTGCTTGGGAGCTCGGGGCTCGGCTGGCTCAGTCTTAACCTCCGTGCTGCTTCTTACACCTGGTGGCCAAAGAGAATGTCTCCGAAGAATCCGCCACGAACAACGCGGAATAGCAAACAAACCACAGGAGCAGCGACGCCTCCCCCCCCCCTCCGGCTGCAATCATACAAGCAACAGCAGCGGCAGCAGCAGTGCTTTTTCCAATCACTGTGGCTACTGGAGCTTCCGGGACATCCACACCAGAAAGCGATGGACGCCCTGATGGACGCCCTGCCACGGAGGGGGACAGGATTGGAAACGAAGCGCCATCATTGCCAGCTGGGTCGCATACTGCTAAACAGGTACTGAAACCACCTATCTTACTAGCAGGCTCATATTTAAAAAACTCCGGTAAAAACGCTACCAAGACGGCGGTTAAACTACCGGCAGGAAGGGGGGGCCGACCGGGGGCGAAGCAGACTGCGCGCTCTATGCCTCAGAGGATGCCTCAGAGGATACTCCCTCAAAAACTATCCCTGGCTCTAAGGGGGTACTCTTGAGCAAAACAAAAACTTGTGACACACAGGGGCATAAACAATTAAACTCGCTAACGTGCAATACTCTTGCCGACTCTGAAGAGATACTTTCTAGCCCCTCACCGGAACAGACATTTGCAGATGAGTCAATTACTGCTGAAACAGCTGATATGGTTGAAAACCCGTGTCCTGAGTCAAATGTGGGTGTACAGATCCTGACGTGTGGGGTGTGCGCTGCCATCTCGGGTTCAATAACTACTGCTGAACCCTCCAGATGCTCTCAATTGCGCGATATTGGGACACGCAATGCGGCAGTGCACACTCCCTGTGCCGCAGCTGGGACAGGGGAACTGGCAAAAGAAAGTGTGGAGCCCATTGAGCTCAACGAGCATACGGGGCACACCAACCTTACTGAGCAAGGCTCCTTTGAGGATCATGACGCAGAGACAGAGGATGAATCGGAGGAGAGGGGGGAGAAGGATGACCATCCAGACAGGATAGCAAAACCTCGCGCAGGAAGAGGACGCAAACCCAAACGCAAGCCCAGGGCAAAGAGAAGTGGCAAGGTGGGTCTCATATTAAATCGCCCTATCACAACAAACAACCAAGCCTCAAAGAAGATTCTTTTGGACAAAAGCCCTTTAAGAAAATGGATTGAAGCAAAGGGTTTGGTTAAAAACATGACACTGAGGTTATCAGGGGCAAGCCCTACAGAATCTACGCCTACCACAGAGGTGCCTTGCATTTCCGGCAGTCCAATCATATTGGAAAACAATGCCCTAACTGCCCCTTTCAACTCGACATCAGATGGGCCAAGTGATCAAGAACAGCTCTTGATGCAAGAACACGTGGCTGACTCACCAGCACAGGCTAACGAAACCCTACAACCTAATGCAACTGCAGCCACTTCAATGACGGGTGGTGTAACTCCCCCCTCCCCCGGGGGTTCTTCTTCTACAATGATACTCCCTTTAGTCAACCCAACGATGTGCAAACATCTGAGCACCCCTAGAGAGGGACGAAGGCAAGAAGAGACTGACTCCTCTTCACTAGACATAATACTCCAGATATTGAGTAATCAACGGACTGAAGCGCAGGAACACTATTTTCAACTGAGGGAGGACAACAGCAAAGTGCAATCCTCTCTACATGAGCTTACCACTAAACTTGGGGGGATCTCACAGGACATCGTCGAACTTCAACAACGGGTGGTCGAGATTGAGGAAACAAGCACAAATACGACTGCTGCAGTCGATAAACATGAATCTCAGCTGTCAGTACTTCAACTAAAGGTCGAGGATTTGGAAAACCGACAGAGACGATCTAACTTGAGACTTTTTGGGGTACCGGAGGGGGCAGAGGGCTCTGATCCGAGGGCCTATATAGTGGGGTTGCTTCAGAAAGCTTTACCAGACCTAGCAGACTGGGACTGGGATTCACAAATCCAGCTAGCTCATCGCCTGCCTCTAGTTCAGAGAAACAGGGAGAATACGTTTCCACGTCCCTTTCTAATTTTTTTTGGTAACTTCTTATTGCGCCAGGCTGTCTGGCAGAGAGCCCGTCCCAACGCCCCAATAGCTATAGGTGAGCTCTCAATTTTTGCTCACTCTGATCTAAGTAAGGAAACAATGGACAGACGATGGATGCTCCGTAAACTGATCGATCCTAACAAGTCTAGTGGTGGACAGGCGTTTCTTCAGGAACCCGCCCGTCTCAAGGTTATACAAAACGGACGTACCTACTTCTTCAATGATGCAAAGGAAGCAGAGCGCATCTTTCTAGTATCAGTGTGGGCAAGAGTTAGACCTAAAATCAACCTAAAGAATTAGCTTTAATTAAACATGCAAAGCATAACTCATACCTACCGGGTTTTCTACCTAGAAAAACTGGATGATTGGGGGCTTTCCTTTTTCTTTTTGGGGGTTCTTTAGTGTATCATTGTGATTATGAAAAGTGCCTATTATGTTTTTTGTCTTATTTGGTAAATTGTTTAAAGAGGAGGGAGGGTGGGGGCTCCTTAAGGTGACTTGTTACGCTTGCTGCCTCTCCAGCGGCAGCCATTGCTGAAGGGTGGCTCTTCCCCGGCTGGGGCTAGAGCTAGGGGGTAAGGGGGAGGGGGGTCTCTTTCTCCGCAGGATGGTGGGTCGGGGGAAGAAAAAAATTTGAAAAATTTGTTTTCAGGCTGATGGGGAAAAATGCTACGAGGACATATTGGAGGACATATTAGTTAATTTTGTCTGGTTTACTATTTGTATGAAGAACAGGAAACTCACTAGGACACTTAGAGACGGGGTCAAGGCTTTTACTATTTACAAATGTATGAAATAAAGTGCCTAGCTTGGAACGTAGCGTGAAGTACTGGGTTTTTCAGAACCGGTACTGCACCGGTAACCCAGCGGTGCCAGGGATAACACCCTATGACTTCGGGTCCTTCCTGTTTCAGACACAGAAACTCAGAGTCTTCTAGGTGAAGTCAAAGATCGAGTAAATTGGCTGCAACCAAGTAACAGGCGTCCTAGAAGTACAACACGGTGTATATTCTCAGGAGACTGCTCAAATTTACAAAGCCAGCCTTCTCTTTTTATACAAAATATTATGCTTTAGACAAACATTCTTTGTTTTACAGTTGATCATTCACATATTTTCACTACAAAAAAAAGCAGAGTCATGATGACAAGCCCATATTTCAGTTTGTTCAGCCCACAATCAATTACCCGGCAAGGCCAGTATTTTCATCAGATATCGACGAAACCCCAATAAAAACGGGCGCCTCCTCCTCGTAAAGCAGGTCAAAAAGAAAGAAACAGAGGCAGGTGTGTGTAAGATTAGGAAAGGTTTGTGTGCGATGAAAGGTTTATGGCATGTTGTGCCTTGATACTATCTCGACCGGCCACTGGGAGAGGAACTGCCCAAACAGGTTCGGCCTTGGGCAGTGGAGTCAGCTTGCCCAGGTCGCAGAGAAGTCAGCAAAGCTGTACGTGTCCTTCAGAATCATGTTTTGGCCTTAGTCACCGGCCTATGTGAGGGCAATCACAAAATGGCTGCCATTCACAAAATGGAACCCAAGGGTTCAGGACGAAAACTACGTTTTCATGGTGAAATCGTCACTCGAATATGACGAAAATGCTTGTGCATAGTATACTGGCCATTTTCGGTCTGCCGATATCAAAATCGTCATGATATGACGATGTTTATAACACTGGTCCAAAATTTTCAGTACCACAGACCCTCCTTTTGCCCTTACATAGGCAATAACCTATACTCATGCTAATCTGAGTCCAGGTCTATATTCATAAAGTCATTGAGATGTTGCTGTAGCATCATCCTATTACTTAGCTCGTCCCACAATACAGGTTTCCTTACACATGATGTAGCACAGAGGCCACATAGTGCAGGAGCACACTGTACACACAGACAGAACAGGAAAAGAATGGTTAAGATTATCCCAATGACCATCAGAATTTTCCGGGAAACAACATTTACAACGCAACTTTTACAACGCACTACCATTACAACAAAATTTTTACAACGCAAAAACCATTACAACGCATGTATTTACAACGCATGTTTTTACAACGCAGGTACCTTTACAACGCATACCATTACAACGTAAGTATTGGTAAGTATATAATTTATATTTAAAATGTTATATGTTAGGTTTTTTTTAGGGGTATTTTTAAGGGTTCAGGGTCAGTTTTCAGTTTTTGGGTAAAGGGGTATTTTTAGGGTTCAGGGTCAGTTTTCAGTTTTTGGGTAAAGGGGTATTTTTAGGGTTCAGGGTCAGTTTTCAGTTTTTGGGTAAAGGGGTATTTTTAGGGTTCAGGGTCAGTTTTCAGTTTTTGGGTAAAGGGGTATTTTTAGGGTTCAGGGTCAGTTTTCAGTTTTTGGGTACAGGGGTATTTTTAGGGTTCAGGGTCAGTTTTGGGTTTTGGGGTAAAGGGGTATTTTTAGGGTTTATGGTCAGTTTTGGGTTTTTGGGGTACAGGGGTATTTTTAGGGTTCAGGGTCAGTTTTGGGTTTTTGGGGTACAGGGGTATTTTTAGGGTTCAGGGTCAGTTTTGGGTTTTTGGGTAAAAGGGTATTTTTAGGGATCAGGGTCAGTTTTGGGTTTTTGGGTAAAGGGGTATTTTAAGGGTTCAGGGTCAGTTTTGGGTTTTTGGGGTACAGGGGTATTTTTAGAGTTTAGGGTCAGTTTGGGGTTTTTGGGGTACAGGGGTACAGGGTAAAAATAAAATAAAATTAAATTTAAATTAAATTAAATTAATGAAAATAAATTAAATTAAATTACATTAAATTAAATTAAATTATATTAATTTCATTTAATTTAAATTAAAAAATGTAATATATACTTACCAATACTTACGTTGTAATGGTATGCGTTGTAAAGGTACCTGCGTTGTAAAAACATGCGTTGTAAATACATGCGTTGTAATAGTTTTTTGCGTTGTAAAAATTTTGTTGTAATGGTATGCGTTGTAAAAGTATGTGCTGAAGAGGAAACGGCCAAAGAACTCTCTGAATCTTTTAACTTTTTACATCACTCAGGGAGCAAATTATGCACGAACTTGTCAACAAACAACCGTTGACCACCTTCTGTACTCATATCTTGACCACTGTGGTCGATAAACGTCTCTTCAAACCTAGTGAAGAAATCAGACACTGTTTCATCTTTCTTCTGCTTACACGCAGACAATTTGTCCCAATTCACCCGCATCGCAGGCATCAAAGTCTTCATGTAATTAATGATCCTACCAGGCAGATCTGCTACTAAAGGCTCGGGTTTAGCACCACCAACTTGTCGGTCATTTGCAGCACTAATATTAGCGCATGAGTCACCTAACTCTTGATCATGATCCGCATGACAAATTTTTCCCCATAAAGGCTGTGGAACAACATTTCCAAACAACATGTCTATATTCGCTAAATTCATAATGCAAGAGCCTGCAGTCTGTGACAGTTGCTTGTAATATCCTGCAGGATTTTTACGGGGATCAGGCAATGTCTGTTTAAGGGCCAAGACTTCAGCTCTTTTAATTTCAAATTTGTTTTATTGAGTTTAAGAGCAAGAGAAACAGGCAATGTAAGGCGGTAAGCATGCAGTAGACTTATGTAGCAAGCGAGACAGACAGGCACGTCTTCTCTATGAATCCACGAAAAAGCATATAAATCACGCCTACATAGGAATGCGTTGCCAACATTTAGGTGAAGGTGCCATGCAAGAATGACAACCGAACAGAACAAAAGGAAAAACCCAACCCCCCACCCTTCACCCAACAACACCCCTCCTCCCCCCACCCCGACCAGTATGCCAATTGTCCGGGGCCTACCCAACAGCACTCTCGGGCTGGTGTGTAGCAAGGTGTTTAAGTTTGTGGCGGATCCCGTGGCGGTTCCGTGAGCCGCAGAATGCGAAAATATTTCGGGTATGTGATTTCGTGAAATTCCCTGGATAAGAGGGACAGGAGCGGTTGCCAGGCTTTCTGGAAGGAGTCAGTCGAGTGTGTGAGCGTGGGTTGGATGCGTTCCATGCCCAGCGTGAACCACAATTTATGCAGCCAGCCAGTATGGGTGGGCAAAGTGGCGGAACCCCATAGTGACAGGACGTGTTGTGACGCTGCCTGCATGGCAGTGTCCTCAAGGGAAATGTGAGTGCGTTGGGCAGCCCTAGGATAGTGTATGCAGGGAAGCGCAGGATGTCAGTTTCAAAAGTGGAATCAATATCGTCTAAAACCACTTTCCAGTACCCTTGCAGAGCGCAGCATTCCCACAGGAGATGGGTCAGAGTGCCCCTCTCCCCGCAGCCCCTCCAACACAGCGCGCTTCGAAGAGAATTGCCCTGATTGAGTCTTGCCGGGGTAAGATGCCAGTAGATGGCCAGTTTTACCGCCGACTCCCTGGCACTAGTATTACGAGTGGTGTGTGCAGCTCTATAGTATACTAACCCCCATTCCTTGGGTGAGAGCGTCCTTCCGAGTTCCGATTCCCAGCGCCTCTGTCCCGCTGTTTTAACTGGGCCGGCCATGGGGGATAACATTTTGTAAAGGTCCGAAATAAGGTGCCTATCCGAGTCCTTCGTAACCAGCCATTTTTCGAATGGCGTCATCTGCCGAGCGACTAGGGGAGCGCGATCCGGGTGCAAAAGCCAGTGGCGGAGTTGGAAGTATTGGAACATATGAGGTTTAGTCACTCCGTAGCCGTGCATGATGTCGGGGAGGGGAAGAAAACCCTCTAGGTCAAAGAGATGGCCGGTCGAGCGGCAGTTTGTGCTACGCCATTGTAGAAAGGCACGAGGATCAGTGCCCGGTGGAAAGTCCGGATTATCAAAGAGCGGAGTAAGTGGGGAGAGGAAAGTCGTCAGGCCTCGCCTGACCACCACCATGTCCCAGATCTTCATGATGGTGCGAGTAATAGGAGAGCTAAGGAGGTATCGTGGTCTATGCTGGCGGGCAAGAAATGGAATCTTCCACAGCGATGTCTGAGCCATCGCCCTGTCTTGAAAGAGCCACCTCTTCTCGGACTCAGGCCTGTACCACTCCACCAAGTAGCGGAGCTGTGAGGCCAGAAAATATTGCAGGAGGTTAGGGATCCCGAGGCCTCCCTCATCAACACCTCTGTGCGCCACCTTTTTATGCAGTCTTGCGCATTTCTTTTCCCAGATGAACTGGTGGAAGGCATGTTGTAAGTCAGCAAGCGCACCTGGCGGCGGCGTTACCGGGAGGGTCTGGAAGACATACAGGATCTTGGGTAAGGCCGACATTTTTATTGCCGCTATGCGGCCCAGCAGGGAGAGGGGTTGTTTCGACCATCGCGCGAGGTCGGCTCGGATTTGGGAAGTGAGTGTTTTATAGTTAAGGGTCACCGTCGAGTCCGTAGAAGAAGTAAGAGTGATCCCTAGGTATGGAAGCTGCGTGTAGGTTTGTAAGTCGCAGCCAAAGTCAGGTGGTGGGGCGTTGGGAAGGGCATTCTTGCCCAGGGGTAAGATCAAGGATTTCCCCCGGTTGATTTTGAAGCCAGACACCGCTCCAAAGCTCTCCAGCTCTCCCAGGAAAGCAGGTATAGAGCTGGACGGCCGGTCCAGAGCAGCGATTATGTCATCGGCGTAGAGCCCCACCACGTGGGGTTCATGGCCGAAGGAGACACCGCTAATGCGAGGGTTATCCCGAATTTTCTGTGCCAGGGGTTCCACGTACAGGGCGAATAAAAGGGGCGAAAGGGGGCACCCCTGACGTGTGCCGCGTTGTATCTCAAAGGGGTCCGACTTAAGGCCGCCCAGCCGGACCCGGGCCATAGGGCGGTGGTAGCAGCTCGCGATCCAGGCTTGAAACCGGTCGCCCAGTTGGTACCGCTGCAGGACTTGCTGCAAGTAGGTCCAATCGACGTGGTCGAATGCCTTCTCCGCATCGACAGCCAGAAGCACCGAGTCCGAGGTCTGAAAGTAAGTTTTATCCACAAGGTGCATTAGTCGTTTAGTATTGTCACTGCATTGACGGTTTGGGACAAAGCCCGATTGATCCGGCTCGAGGATACCCGGCAGGCAAGGGCCCAGACGCGCCGCCAATACCCCCGTAAATAGCTTCAAATCTAAGTTAAGTAAGGAGATTGGACGGAACGCAGAGCAATGTGTCGGGGGTTTGCCCGGCTTGGGCAACACCACTATGTCAGCCGCCAGCATGTCCGGCGGGATGGAGCTCGGACCCTCGAAAGAATTAAACAACCTCGTGAGTACCGGAGTTAGTATTTGGCCAAAGACCTTGTAAAAGCCTGAGGAAAAGCCATCAGGGCCTGGTGATTTGAGCGGACGGAGGCGTGAAATGGCGGCCAGGACTTCGTCGGGGCGAATGGTAGCGTCTAAGGCCTCCGTTTTCGCTGGGCACAGCGGAGTGATTGCCGCCGACTGCAAGTACGCATCGGGGTTGGTTGGCGATATTTTATCCTCGCTCTACAGGGAGGCGTAAAAGCAGCGGAAGGCGTCAGCCACCTGTGCATCTTCGGTAAGAGTATCACCGGAGTCGTCCATGAGAGTAGTGATTTTTGAGCGTTGAGTCTTGGCTTTTAAGGCACTGGCGAGAAGGCGCCCGGTGCGGTTACCTCCTACGTAGTATGTGTGGCGAAGGCGGAGAGCGGCAAATTCCGCTCTGTCTGTATCGAGGCCAGCCAGTTGAGCCCTGGCGGCCTTCAACCGACGCCAGATCCTCGGGGCACAGGTGCGACTATGAACCTTTTCAAGTTCAGCTACTTGTGCTGTGAGGTCAGCTCTCTTGTCTTTGCGGATCTTGGCGTCGGCAGCTGCGATGGCGATCAGTTCCCCCCTGACTACTGCCTTCAAGGCACCCCAGAGAGTCGACACCGAGACTGCAGGGGTGTCATTGGTGGTGAGGTAGTCCGAAATGCATTTATGGATTTGTTTAACAACGGCCGGTGCAATAGGGGTTCATTGAGTCACCAAGAGCCAGGAGTGCGACGCGTCCTGGGAATACGGAGTGTTAGCTCCAACGCGTCGTGGTCTGAGAGGGCCGCTGGGATAATGGAAACGTCGGTGACGTGAGGGATCAGTTCTGAAGAGCCTAAGAAGTGATCTAGACACGCGTATGTGTGGTGTACATGGGAATAGAAAGCGCCCTGTGTTGGGGTGTGCCGTCCTCCAGAGATCAAGAATACCCCTCTCCTGTAGCCAGGACCCACCCGCCTCTGAGAGCGCGCCAGTATCTCCATAGCGGTGCCCAGATCTATCTTTATTCGTGTCCATGACTAAATTGAGGTCCCCCCCAATGAGCATCTGAGAGTGAGGTGACTGTAGCGTTTCGGAGAGTGCAGTTTTCAGGAATGGTTCCTGACCAGTGTTGGGAGCATAGATGGTGCCTATTGTCAGCGCGCTAGTCCCTATAAGGAAGTGTAGGCCAGGAGGCGTCCCTTGATATCCCCTACCTTGGCTCCCACCCGGCCCCGGAAACGTCGGGACACAAGAATGGCCACCCCTGCCTTCTTAGACGGGAGAGAGGAGAAGTACTGCTGAGGAAAAGCCCGGGAGCGCATCCTGTGCCAATCTTTAGTCAGGAGGTGGGTTTCCCGCAGTAAGCAGACCTCGGCCTCTGAGTGTTCGAGGTATGAGATAACAGCCCTCCTTTTAATTGGGTTGTAGAGGCCTTTCACATTGAGAGATAATATCTTGAGTGTGTCAGTCATCATGGGAAAGTTCGAAGAGATCTGAGCAGAGCAATGTGGGTCGCAGTTGCGAATGACAGGCCCTAGTCAGCATCTGAAACCTGTAGGAATCCCCTGGCATACTGGTCCCCGCCCTCGTTCCCCACCCGCCCTGCCCGCAATACTATCCCCCCATCCCCCCTTCCCCCTGTCACCAAGGAACCTCCCTAACCCCAACAGGATGAGCCTCCCCAGTTTCAACAGAACCCCCCTCCACCCCATCGTCCGCCCCCCCCCTCCTCCCCAGAACAAACCCCAAAACTGGAACTAGTCAGAGTCTCGGGCCTATTTGTGTATGACACAGGTCCGCAGAAAGTCAATAGAAAGGGTACCATGGTAGCGGCCGAGTTGGCGGCCCCCCGACCCGTCACCCCAGGTGATTACAGCGTGAAAGAAAATCCCCAAGGTTACATTGCCTTACAGATCTGTTGCAGTGTTGTCCGCCACTTCTTGCACAGCCGTCTCCCACTCTTGAGCGACTGTGGCTGGGTCAGGCCTCGGGACATGTCTCGGAGAGCGCCTCCGCCGCACTGTCTGCCAGCTGTCCCTTGGCCGCTGTGAGGAGTCATCTTGAGATCTATGTGGGGATGCGTCTCTGGATCCGGTCCCTTCCGGCATGTCAATGTTCAGTAGAGCACAGGTGTCGCGGAGTGACCTGAGTTGGTGGAGCGAGCCTTTCCATTTAAAGATCAGGCGGAACGGGTGACCCCAGGAGTAGGGAATACCATTGTCTCTCAAGAAGTTTGTTACTATCCGGAAGGACTTGCGCTTCTGTAGAGTGATGGGGGAAAGGTCCTGGAAAAGAGCCACGGGCTCGCCGCGGAAATGGATAGGCTGTGTCCTGCGGGCCTCCCGCAAAATGCGTTCCTTGAGGGGAAAGTCCGGGAGGAAAGCCAAAATATCCGGTGGAGGGGCCGGCGCTCGACGCGCTGGGCCCACTCTATGTGCTCTGTCGATTCATATCGCGAAGTCCTGAGGTTCACCCAATATCCCCCGGAACAGTTCTTGCAGATATTCAACCAAATCATTCTTTTCTGCTTTTAACGGGACTCCCCGGATCCGTATGTTGTGCCGCCGGGAACGGTTCTCAAGGTCTTCTGAGTGCGATTGCAATTCTACCTGTTGGTCCGGAAGCCGAAGAATCTCTTGCTGCAGCCTTTCCACTTCCATGCTGCGCGACTGGTCCGCCTCCTCCACCGAAGCCACCCGCTCGCCCAGGCCGTCCAGGTCCCGGCGCAGTTCCCGCTGTTCCCCCGTCAGTTCTTGTTTCAGGGTTTGAAAGTCCTCTCTCAGGGTGCTGAAGAGGGAGGCCAGGAAGGCCTTAGTGATGGGGGCAGTGCCATCCTCCTGTCCCTGGGGGCTTGCCTGGGGCTTCGGGGAGACCGCTGTTTGGGCCTTCTCCCCCTTTGGTGCAGTTTTGTGCAGAAGATCCACGATGTTCCGAGTCCCTTTGCGGTTGGAGTGAGCCATGTTGTCGAAGCCAGGGGCCCGTAGATCCGGACCAGGGGGGCAAGAGGGACGTAGATGGTGCTCCGGTAGTATGAGGTGCAGAGTCCGCTAGGCCTGGTGAGTTCTCCGGTGTAGTCGCGTAGATGGCGTCCGAAGCGGGATGTTGCGGCCCGGCAATCGGGCGCCTAGAGCGCTTCAGGCGATAGGTGGAGGCCCAGTGGGGCGTCCATGGGGGAGACTTGCAGGGCTCCCAGGGTGGGCGAACTTGAAGAGACGTGCAGACAACCACGGGCAGCAGGGCCAGGCCTCCGTCTTCAGTGTATAGAGCAGGGCAGGTAGGGCCAATCCTCCAACGGTGGGGCACAGACGTCCACCCGGAGGCGGGGGGACCTGTCAGTGGGGGGCGTCCAATGCACAGCAGCTCTTGTGGGCGCCAGGAGCGCCGGTCCCCTCCAGGCGTGCGTGAACAGGCCCCAAGCCGGGGAGTAGGGCAGCAGGCCGGCCGTTCGCCGTGCGTCGTTGCCAGGGGCACAGTCAAACCCCCCAGAGGCCTCGGAGGTGTTCGCTCCAATCCACGTGCCTCGTGGCCCGGCAGAGCAGCGCCGGGACGCCCGCGGGCCCGAGCCAGGGGGCCTCAGTGGCAGAGCAGGGTCCGTGTGGCCCAAATCCTCGCTGTGGGCCCACGAGGCTCCGAGTCCAAGGCGGGCCGGGGGTAGCAGGCATGAACTGCGGTGCGGGAGCGCGTAGGTGCTGATGGCACCGGGCGGGCCCTTCCGAGTGCACCGGAGGTGTCCGAAGGCGCCCGGAGTGTTGTAGCCCGCCGCCGCAGAGTCAGGCCTCGCGCCGGGGTCCCAGGTATGGCGCTGCCCCAGTGGGAGAGCCAGCAGCGGCGGTCGGCGCTCCGGCCCCGGGGCGAAGTCCCCCGTCGATGCAAAGCCCTAAGTGGAGGGGCCGGAGCGGGATGCAGGCTGTGGGTGGTCGGGGGGTGAGATGTGGCAGCTTCGGTCGGGCTCGCCGTTCCCAGTGCAGGCCCGGAGCCGGGGACTAGAGTAGCGGGGACCCGCCGGATCCTCGCGCGGTCCCCGGGAGCAGAGTTCGCCAGGCACCAGTCGTTCAGCCACCGCTGGGGTTCGGACGCTTCTCACCATTCCAGACAGGGTTGCGCTGTAAGGCTGCAGACCGCTCCTCCTTCACCAGCTCCGCCAGACAGCGTCAGCTCCGTGCCGCCATTTCGCTGATCCCTTCGGCCTCTTCGGCGGTGGTCGCAATGGGGTGCCGGCGTCCCCCACACGAAACGCGGCCAGGAACGTGTCGCGATGGGGTACCACCCAGTGGTGCAGGATTGAGCTAGGTTTCGGGGGGATTATAGCAGATTACACCGTGCTAAGGGGCATTGGGCCGGGGAGCCACACGAAGCACGTCCGTTCAGGCCGCCATCTAAGCCACGCCCCCTTCAGCTCTTTTCCATGGAACATGTACCCAAACACGCTGAAAGTGTGCTGGAACAGCGTCAATATTACGACCCGCATCAGCCTGCACTGCTTCCTTCCATACCGGAGAAACTTCTCTCATTGGATACTGTCTTACCTTCTTTTTAACAGAGGAATCAGACTCAAACAACGACCGAGAAACACCCTCACTCCTGAATGATAACAATGTCGCAACGGCTTTCTCAACATCGGAACCCACAATCGTGCCTTTTGCAAAATCGAACCGGACACGACACAACTCAGGCGGATTAGGCTCTAAATCATTTTCCTCTAAATCCTCACAAAGAAAAGTACACATTTTCTCAAAAACGTATCTCTGTTTTGGTGATTCCCATTGGTGGAAGACATCCATAACAGACTCTAGCTCATATCTCACCGGGTCAGTAACCCATTTATGTGCCAAATAATTCAATGTTTCCTTCTCCCTAGAATCAGGCAGTTGGCTACGTAACTGTTTACGCTCTGAGACAGGATTTACACCTGTTGCTCCAAAGAGAGGATATAGAAGGCTAGCAACAGTGCTAGTCATTCTAGTCATTCTCTGGCGAACAGAGGGGGAGGTCGATGAAAGGACAGGCGGAAAAGCAGAGTGAGGCAAGGCAGATGCAGAGGCAGTGTCAGGAGGAATACCAGGAGTGGTAGTCGATATAGTGGTCAAAGCTGTAGGAAGTAAAGGCAGAGCAGATGTCAAAGCCGGTGGCCCTTGAGGAGGCTGCACCGGAAGAGTAGGAGCCAACTGAAGAGCAGCTGGTGGTTGTGGAAGAACTTGAGGCACAACAATCGGGGGTTGCACGACTAGAGGTTGCGGAGGTGCTGTAGCATTCTGCGCATAGGGGGGTGGCGAACTCAATAAATGAGACATTAACGGATCTTTCTCAAGTTCTTTTGCTGCATCTTGCTGAAGAGGCGGCAAAACTGGATAGCATTTATCGATCGCCATTTTACGTTGCCTGTGCAACCGTTCACTCGCTTGTTCTTCCTCATCATCTTTATATTGCATAGCAGCTTGCATTATCGAGATACCCTTTTCTTTTTTATTTTTCTTCTCTAATTTAATTTCCTTCTGTTTGGCTTCCTTTCGCCATAGGCGTAAAGAGTCAAACATCGCCGGCCGGGCTTTCTTCTTAAAGAGTCTAACCTCTAGATTATTTAGGATTTCCGTGTCAAAGCTACCGTATTGGGGCCATTTTAAAACACCATCCTTTCTGGTGTATCGGATCCATACTTCATTATATGTGATGGGGGCCTACGCCATGTTTCACGTAAAGCTCATAGGTTGGAGTTCCAATCGGAGGAACCGGACACGAGTCCTCCAATCGGGAATCCCTATTACAACCAAGACAAAACAAGTTTCCAAGTCTGCTAAGACCAGGCATCTTCGCTCTCTAGTCTAGCTTCAAACTTCAAAGGATTATCGATTACGATAGTCTCGTGAATACACAAGTCCTTCGGCTTTGGTACTTGCAAGTTCCAAATCAAAGATCCCAAGGGGATACCCAAACTAAGGACTGGGAGACGCTCCACTTATACTTAACTGAGGTATCGATGACGTCACCAGAAAACTCATCTATCGTTTCGCTCTACCAAGTCATCAAGGGTCCAAAACAGGGCGATAGTCAGGCCAGCAGTCCTTTGTAGCCGTCGGGAAGCGGGGAACCTCACAGCAAAGACTTTCGGACCACGTCGACATGCAGGGGTCGATGAAGTGGCGGCCTTCCTCCAGAATTTTCACACGAAGCTCCTCACGAACCTCTGGCTTGGACCGGTACCGCTGATATCGCCCCACATTGGGTGCCAACTGAAGTACTGGGTTTTTCAGAACCGGTACTGAACCGTTAACCCAGCGGTGCCAGGGACAACACCCTATGACTTCGGGTCCTTCCTGTTTCAGACACAGAAACTCAGAGTCTTCTAGGTGAAGTCAAAGATCGAGTTTATTGGCTGCAACCAAGTAACAGGCGTCCTAGAAGTACAACACGGTGTATATTCTCAGGAGACTGCTCAAATTTACAAAGCCAGCCTTCTCTTTTTATACAAAATATTATGCTTTAGGCAAACATTCTCTGTTTTACAGTTGATCATTCACATATTTTCACTACAAAGAAAAAGCAGAGTCATGATGACAAGCCCATATTTCAGTTTGTTCAGCCCACAATCAATTACCCGGCAAGGCCCAGTATTTTCATCAGATATCGACGAAACCCCAATAAAAACGGGCGCCTCCTCCTCGTAAAGCAGGTCATAACGAAAGAAACAGAGGCAGGTGTGTGTAAGATTAGGAAAGGTTTGTGTGCGATGAAAGGTTTATGGGATGTTGTGCCTTGATACTATCTCGACCGGCCACTGGGAGAGGAACTGCCCAAACAGGTTCGGCCTTGGGCAGTGGAGTCAGCTTGCCCAGGTCCCAGAGAAGTCAGCAAAGGTGTACGTGTCCTTCAGAATCATGTTTTGGCCTTAGTCACCGGCCTATGTGAGGGCAATCACAAAATGGCTGCCATTCACAAAATGGAACCCAAGGGTTCAGGACGAAAACTACGTTTTCAGGGTGAAATCGTCACTCGAATATGACGAAAATGCTTGTGCATAGTATACTGGCCATTTTTGGTCTGCCGATATCAAAATCGTCATGATATGACGATGTTTATAACACAGGTCCAAAATTTTCAGTACCACAAGCGGGGCTAAATAGCAAAAACAAAAGATCTCTGGTCACAGAAGAACTAAAACTACATAAGGGTTATCAGGTGCAGAAATGGACACTTGTTACAATTCTAAACCTTTGGATAGAAATTCTATAGCACCCTCAAAAACTCAATGTATTACGGTATTGCGGTATATAATTTTTTTCCGCCCCACATTGTAGTTATGGCATTTATCATTGGGTGCTATAGTTCGTGATTGGTGCCTGCCTCATCCAGAGGCTCCTCTGGTCTAGTTTGCAGTGTCCAGAGATTTTTCAAAGGGTACCCCCACCGGACAAGGGTAAGTGAAAAATGGTGAGAAAGTGATTTCATCATGAGGCATGAGATTTAAAATAACCAACAAGCACCCATAGATCTCAATGTCACAATATGTCAAAATAAATCGAGTGAGAAATGGCATACAAAAAGTTTCCAGAGATGAATATCCGAGCGGCACAATAAAGGCACAATTGACATACTGGTATAACTGCTACACGAATACACGAACAGTGAAAGAATCGGGTTACTCCCATAACAACACACCAATCGTTAATGTGCATTTACCTCAAAACAATAAAGTTATCCTAAAAACGAAACACGAGCCCTTTAAAACAAAGACCGGTGAAGCCCTTCCCCATCCAGGGGCAGAGTCAGCACAAGCGGCGGCATCCACAGCCATGCGGGTAATGGCGTCCAGGCGTCTTAAGACTTCGGCATTTTTCCCTCTCCGAAATGCGGTAAGACTAAAATATGCATTAAATAAATCGTGATCCGCTTGCCTCTAGCTCTGAGCTACAAGGAAGCTGGAACCCCCTGAAGAGGCACATATACAATCACCACTAGGTAAGAAGATCGCTGTTTTGAGTCACCAAAGTATGCGGATAGTTTGCAAATGGTAAAAATGATATAAAGCATAACTTTTGAGTACTGCATGTATAGCGAACATCAAATATACGACATATGTTTTCAGATAAATATCTTTTCCGTTAAGTGGGTGGGTTACTGAACAGTGAACAGAGAGGCATCCACGATCTCACTTTTGGGATCAAAAACATGACTAATCGCTCTCTAAGACCCACTACTTCAAGTTATTTCAAAACGTATTTGAAATTGTTCTTTCACTAAATGACTTTTTCATCCATGATCAATCAATCAATCAATCAAAGCATTTATATAGCGCACTACTCACCCGGAGGGTCTCAAGGCGCTGGGGGGAGGGGGTTCGCTACTGCTCGAACAGCCAGGTCCTGAGCTGCCTCCTGAAGGCGAGGTGGTCTTGGGTCAGGCGGAGGTGGTTCGGAAGGGAGTTCCAAGTCTTGGCGGCCAGGTAGGAGAAGGACCTTCCTCCTGTGGTGGCTCTTCGGATGCGGGGGACGGCGGCGAGGGCGTGGCTGATGATAACGCTTTCGAAGCTCTCAGTCCTCTGCCCCCAGTAGGCTTTCTAACCAATTGTCAGATATAATCTAAATGTAGATATTAGAAAGATTAGACAACTGCTATCTTTCTCCACCCCCACAATACAGCGAATAACATCGTAAAATGTATAGATGTATTTTCCTTGTCCGTATTTTTCCTCTCTTTTTCTCCATTTCCAGCGCAAAAGAGGGTGATTGGTCAGTGAAAGCCTAGAATAAGGCAACCAAATAGTTACTGCACAAATTGTGTAAGTACAAGACACCTTTTAATGTTTGTCTGTCTGTAAGTCCTGACGAAAGCTCCATAGACTCTTTTGAGCCAAGGGGGGCTGAAACATGTCGACACAACTTTTAATATACTTAAAGATCAGGTTACTCGGTCTTTCATAAGTATCATTTATGTTTTATTATTATAGACTCACACCATTTATTAAAGATTTTGAGGAGGAGTTCTATATATTTTTAAACTCACTTTCTCACCATTTTTCACTTACCCTTGTCCGGTGGGGGTACCCTTTGAAAAATCTCTGGACACTGCAAACTAGACCAGAGGAGCCTCTGGATGAGGCAGGTACCAATCACGAACTATAGCACCCAATGATAAATGCCATAACTACAATGTGGGGCGGAAAAAAGATATATACTGCAATACCGTAATACGTTGAGTTTTTGAGGGTGCTATAGAATTTCTATCCAAAGGTTTAGAATTGTAACAAGTGTCCATTTCTGCACCTGATAACCCTTATACTTAACCCGGGGAAGTAAATGGACAATTATTCCTCCTCCCTACCCTCTTGATTATTCACTAAAACTACATAACCTACACTTCGGTCTTCTATCCGAAACACATATTGCTGGGAAGGACAAGAAGCTACTTAATCAACTGGGATACGACATAGTGGTTTGCTCTACCTTCAGGTATTCTATAAGAGGGGTGGTCATTCTTAAGGATAGGCGATTTAGGGCTGAAATATTACAGACTGCTTGCGACAAGGGTGGCAGATGGGCTATTGCTCAGATCAGCTTTGAGAATCATAAATATGTCTTATGTGTGGTGTATGGCTCTAATACAGATGAACCGATGCTTTTTGATCAGCTGAATATTAAACTTTTGGACTGGGAGGGAGAACTTATCATCATGGGGGATTTTAACTGCATTATGGATTACAAAATAGACACAACTAGGTCTGGTAGTCACCAAAGGATGCATAAAACCAGGTCATCTATTTTTGACCTATGCCGTATCCACAATATCAAAGACGCTTGGCGGTATTTATATCCAAAAACACCGGGATATACATACTACTCCGTGCCTCATAAACTCTGCTCAAGATTGGATATGGCACTAATTAGCGATAACATACTAAAGGTAAGCTCCATGGTTCTATGCCCCCGAATTACTTCGGATCATAATGCAATAATGCTGATTTTCACTATAACACACACTAGGACTCCTCCCAGATCATTCTCCTTCCCTAGACACTTAGTCTCAGACTCACTTTATATGACGCAGCTTAAATCATATCTCATAGAATTTATAGATATTAACATGGACTCAACTGCATGCCACACGGTATGGGACGCTTGCAAAGCAAGTATTAGGGGCTTCACTCAGGCTTATGTGATTAGACAAAATCGGGAACGCAGAAAGCACAACGCCTTGTTGACTTCAAAAATAACTACTCAAGAAGAAATACTGGCTTCAGCACTCCGACAAAATTTGTTAACAACTACAGAAATTGGTCTCAAACTTGGCCTATTAAAAAGTGAAGCAAAGACTAAACTCATCCAGAAGAGCAGCGCTAGCATTCATAAATTTAAAATAGCACAATACGAGGGGGGGGATCAAATCGGCAAAATCCTGGCCTATAAAGTTGCTGAGGACAGAGCAGGCACTTTGATTACAAATATTCGGGGGCACGGCAACAAAATTTATAATCAGCCATCAGATATACTAGAATAATTTGCTGATTTCTATAGAACATTATATACTCCAGAAACTGCGCCCAATCTAGACACAATAAGGGAATATGTTAATGAGCACTTAACAGACACACAGAACATCTTAGGAATGGACTCACTGTCTGATGATATAACTATGGCAGAACTACATCAGGCCATTGCTTCATTACCTGCAGGAAATGCGGCGGGGGAGGACACAATACCCTTGGAGATATATAAAGCATGTTTAGCGCAACTGTAATCTCTGATGCTGAAGGTAAAGCAATCTGTTGGGCCAAACGGAAAAGCTCCTAAATCATGGAATAGGGCGAAAATAGTCTTTTTTTTGAAGAAAGATAATTCAAAGGAGGAGACAGGGTCATACCGACCCATCTCCCTGATAAATACTGATGCCAAAATATTTGCAAAAATGTTAGCATTAAGATTGGTCCCTATCCTGCCTCAAATTATTAATCCACAGCAACATGGGTTCATAACTGGGAGAGACACTACAACGCACGTCAACATGGCCATCACGGCATTTGATGTTGCAGAGATAGAATCCACCCCACTCGGCATGATCCTATTAGACGCCAAGAAGGCTTTTGACCGAGTGGGGTGGGACTATCTCTGGTGTGTACTGACTAAAATGGGGTTCGGGGGGCAATTCCTGCGGGGCATACAGGCAATGTATGATAACCCAACGGCCTGCACCAGCTATGGGGGCTGACCTCCCCAGAGTTCTTAATCCAACGCGGCACTCGTCAGGGATGCCCCCTTTCACCTCTCTTATTTGCCCTTTCATTAGAACCTTTTCTGTTTGCTCTTCAGTCCCAAACCCAGATTGAACCTTTTCGATCTGGTTCACAGGCGCTAAAAATAACAGCTTATGCTGACGATATTGCGGTTTATTCACAGGATATCGTGGAGGCACTGCAAGGTATTGCTCTAGAGGCTGGTAAATTCGGGAAAGTGTCGGGTTATAAACTTAATCTACAAAAGACACAAGGTATAGCTAACTATACCCCAGCCATGGCGGTTCCCGAGATTTGCAAAGTTGCTACATATCTAGGGGTCAAAATAACGGCCAAATTACAAGACATCAACAATCTAAATTATAATGAACTAATTAAATCTACTATTCTACTATTAAAAAAGTGGCACAGACTACCCCTGATCCTAATTGGTAGAATCAACCTAATTAAGATGAAGGTATTGCCTAAATTCGTATACCTATTTCGATCTATCCCACTGGCACTAAACAATTTATTTTTCAAGCAACTAGACGGAGCATTTAGTAGTTTTATCTGGGGTTACAAAAAAGCGAGAAGGTCACTGAATCTTCTGAAAAACAACACGAGCGAGGGAGGGCTTAATTTTCCTGATTTTAAGATGTACTTTTGGTCTGCTTTTGTTACACGCCTCCACTCCCTACTTAACAGAGGAAGGGCACTGTTTTTTCACTTTTTTATGTTAAAACATGACTCAAACTCGTTTTTGCTACGAGCAAACGACCCTAACTACTATAAAAGGGTCACATTCAAGACCGCAAGGGACATAATAAAGATTTGGGGCAATATATTAACTTTCTGTAAAACCACTTTCTATCACTCAAAGTTACAGTTGTGGGGCAATCCGGGTCTCCCGGGAATTTTCAATGATAACAGTGTTCATAGCTGGTCTAGGTCAGGAATTAGCGTCTTAGGGGACCTATATGGCACACAAGGGTTTCTTGATTTCAACACTCTTAAATTGATATATGATTTACCTGAAACTATGAGATACAAACACCTACAGATACACGATTATCTGATCAACAAAAAACAGGTTCAGGAGGTCTAGGACTGTGACATATGGACTTGTCTATACTCTTTAAAAAGCAAGTCAGTTATAAGCGAAACCTATAGTTTCTTAATTGGTCTTAAATCAAACGACTGTCCTAAATTAGCTGATAAGTGGGGCAGACTACTGGGTCTAAACATAACATCAAAACAGATAGAGTGCTCCCTGTCAAATATTAATAAGCGAGTACGGTCATCTAGTTTAAGGCTCCAACAGTTTAGAACGACTTGCATGCTATATTACACGCCAGAAAGAATCTCCAAATGGTCCCCTAATAACTCCTACAGCGATCGCACGAAATGCCCCAAATGTTCTATCGAGGCAGCCGACTTGGCACATATGTTGTTTTTTTGTCCCAATCTTAGGGTCTTTTGGGGGGATATTCAGAAGGTTCTGAAAATTAAGCAGATTCAGCCGCCCATATTTACAGCTGCCTCAGTTTTGTTAGAGACCTATCCTGCCTCTTTCCCACAGGCTGCTTTGGTTACTATACTCATGTCTTGTGCCAAATTAACTCTGGCCAGAGCTTGGACCTGCTCTGAACCACCTACGGTCTGGGACTGGTGGGCACTTGTAACCGAGATTCATTCGATGGAGCTAGCTTTAGCGAATCTCAGGGGAACACGCTCATTGAGTAAATATGAAAAAAACTGGGGAACCTTTGTGGAACGATGATGCTCTCTCCAACTGTTAAGTATAGGCAAACACTGAGCTCTAATGCTCCTAATAACGAGCTTTTCCTTTTTTTCTATATAATTTGTCTCCAGGGCAATTTACTATGGTTATGCGCTGAAAGAATGTTATAATTTCTTGAATATGTACTAGAGAATTTATCTATATATTTTTTTCTTTTTCTCCCTCCTCGACTTATCCATTTATTTCTGTTCATTCCTTTTTTTTTTTTATATATGCATGTCCGCTAATATATGTATTAATGTATGTTTTCCTTGTCAGCTTGTTAACAATAAAAAACAATAAAAACATTTTTAAAAAAAGAAAATGTAAAGGTGGGTTGTAGCTGGACGAAGTAGTGCTAGATAGGGTTAAATGTTTTAACTACCTAGGGTTGAAATTGTTAGATTCACTCTCCTGAGTGCCACAGATAACCAAGAGTCAAATGGCCCTAACTCACTGAGCATCCCTTGCTCTAAGCATGTTTGAATCAACTGAAAGCAGCTCGGTTTCCCTCGTAATGGAGATTTTCTGCACTAATGGCTTGGGTGCAGCATTGTACGGAGCAGAAATATAGGGACATGGAAAAGTGTTATCACTTGGGAAAGCTGAGCATAATGTTATTAGATCTATATCTGACCTTCCCAAAAGTGCACTGTTATTCCCCTTATATCAAGATTTGGCACTACCCAAAGCAACCCACAAAGCTAATTTAAGGCCTGTCTTGTACTGGATGCGTACATGGTGTGAGCCTGCTCTTGAACCATATAGGAAGTCTGTATGAGTTGGTCATGTTGGATAAGGCATGTGTAACATTGTAGTTAATGTATGTTAAGAACTGGCTTTGCTCCTTGGATTTCAATGACATTTGGAATAACAATGGACCCCTTATAGGGAAATTTAGAAATGATAATAAAATCGATATTGGACTTTGGTAATGGACATTAGAATGGCAGAAGTAAAGGGAGGAGGTAAAATTGTCAATTTTCTGTTCTTCAAATGCTTCTTGAAATTTGAATTGTACTTTGACAATATCAAACCAGCCATTGCAAAAACAGGGTTTTGAAAATGTTTATTCGGCATACTACCTGTTAGAAATGTAACGTCTAAATAGACTGGTGTAAGACATTGGGTTACTGACTGAGGGGGTAAAACCCTGCTCAAGTAGTAACCACTATTCTTGTCAGAATGAAGTAAAAAGAAAACACATAATTAAGCTGTGCTGAACCCTCAGGTAGCTTGGCAAAGGCAGTTAGTGTTAAAATGTGAAGTATGTATGCAACACTTCAAAGTGTACAAAAGTGAAAACACAGCACAAGAAAAATCCCACACCCATTTAGAAACATAGAGTAAATTTGAATAAATATTTCAATACCAAAGGGACAAAAATCCAATCAGTAGAACCGGAGATATGCATTTTAAAGTTTTAATTAGAAATTGTACCTAATAGCACAAAGCGTCAACAAAGTCATAAATTCAGGTTGACCACCTTGGAGCGCGGGCCGGCTAGAAGACCTAGTTAGGCCCACTGATAGAGTATCTTAAATCATGGTTGTGGAGCGCTGCTAGGAATCATGTCGAGGATGTGTCAAGCAGCTGAGGCAATGCATTGGTTCTGGGTAACTGCGTGGCTGCAATGCGAGGTCTTGCATCATCATCAAGGAGCCTTTGATGAGGGAAGTTAGCGATGTGAAGACCTGCACTGAGGATGCGTCACACATGAGTTGGTACATAAGAGACTATGGGGCTTGTGATGTGAATTCCTGCGTCATCATTGAGGCTGCCGTTGATGAAAGATTTGCGATGTGAGGGCCAGGGCCATCAATACTTTGCACACTGATTGTTCCAATTTTGGCTGTGAGGTCAATGCAGTGTTCTTGCGCTGCAAGAATCTTTGCAGCAGAGACAGTGCATTGGTTCTGCTCAAGGTTGTGCCACACAGCAGAGATGATGTGTTGGTTCTTTTGGCTAACCAGAGGGATGGCTGAGCACCTTCAGGCCCACTTCTAAAAGTACCGGACTTGGGTGGCACCACTTGGCAGGGTAGCACTCACAGTTGTGGAGTCCAGGTGCTCGGCACACAGAGCTAGCCATTGGAGTCACTCTGGAGGTCGTGGGTTCAAGTTATGGGTCTAGTCCTTCTCATACAGGCAATTGAGCTTCAGGCAGCAAGTAAGCACAGTAGGCAGCCGTCCTTCAGGGCAGCAGTCCTGCAGAGTGGCAGTCCTTTCAGCAGCACAACGTCCTTTGTCCTGGCAGAGTCTTCCACAGGTCCAGAAGTGTATTTAAGATATGGTGCCTTTTTATACCTGATGTCTCCTTTGAAGTGGGAAAAGCTTCTGGGGGATTCAATTTGAAGTGCACAGGCTTCCGGCCTTTCCCTATCCTCACTTCAGACCAACTACAAGGGGCATGCATACCTTTGTGTGAAGGCAGGACACAGACTATTCAGGTGTAAATGGAGTTGGGCCCGTTTCCATCTTCCAATCCTGACAATGATGGTCCATCCAGGCACACTATCTATTATGTGTGACAGTCTAGGAGAAATACACAAAGACCAACTGGCAACTGCACCCAGTCGTGTGACCCAGGGGCAGGCTGCAGGCACTAAATAGCAAAGATAGGAAAATAGCAACTTTCAAAAAGTAGCACTTTCAAATTTGCACCCAAAAATTGGACCCACTATAAAAGAGACATTTTTATTACAATCCCAAAGACACCAAACTTGAACTGTTTACCTGTTCTCATTTGGAAGTTACAGCTTAGTAAATGTAACTCCAATATTATCCCGTGGGAGAGGTAGGCCTTGCAGTAGTGAACAAAAACTTTAGGGGTTCTCACTACCAGGACTTAAAAGTGCATGTCCTACTTTTTAGATACATTGCACCAGCCCCACAGGCTGTTTAGGAAGGTTTAAAAGGAAGGTTTGGGCCAGGCAAAAGGTTTTTTTTCCAGGTCAAAATGGCAGTCCAAAACTTCACTCACAGCCCGTAATGCTAGGCCTAAGACAGGTTTGACAAGCTACTTAAGTGGGCCGCAGACCCACTAGTAGCATTTAATTTACAGGCCCGGGATTAAGTTGTACCTCTTTACTAGGGACTTTTAAGTAAATTAAATAAATAATTGGGGGCAAACCAATTCTACCATGTTTAGAGGAGAGAACGCAAGCACTTTAGCACTGGTTAACAGTGGCTAAATACACAAAGTCCTACGGCTGAAGAAAATACAAAAAAAGTGGAGGGTAAGGGCAAAAAGTTTGGATAGTGAACCTGCAGAGAAGGCCAGGTCCAACAACTGATGATGACCCCGATAGTAACCTATGCCCAGCTTATATTTCAGGAATTGAACCTGTTAACCATTTTTTGTTTTTCTGTCATGTTTATTATTGCTTACAGAGACAATGGTTTGCTCCCCTGTGTCGCAAATTAGGCTTTAGTAAGTAAGAAGAAGCTTAGAGGGCCTTTAGATTGAACACTGAAAGCTTCCTTATATTTGCATTGTCTCGATATTTGTATTATGCATGAATCTTACTAAATTGATTTATAGATTGCATAAGTGCCTTTTGAATTGCTGAATTAATTTTATATGTATTCTTATGTTGCTAAAACGTACAATTCTCTTTAGATTTAAGCAATTTTTTGAATGGTTCTTGAGTGATATTTTGATGTTGTTAGTATTAACTGTCATATTTATGGGCAAATCCCTGCAAATAACGTATGTATCATTAGTGTGTATGTTGGCTATTTGGTAAGCACAATCAATCCAATGGTGTCTCTTGCTGATGGGTTGCAGAAAATGCGAACCTGAAGACAGATGATCGGAAGACTGGAATTCCTAAGAAAATAGCCAAGATTTCATTGTTTTGCTGAATAACAATAGGGATGGAAGGAGGAGAATCTCAAGTATTATTGACTTACAGACCAATACCTCGTAATTCGACATGCCCTTGGTTCCCATTTAGGATATCTTGTGTAGAGAGTCTCCAAGATGGTTTGTTGCAAGATCTGAGGTTACGGCCTGGATTGTATTTTATAAATGTATTAATGAGGAACAGCTGCCTCAGTTTATGGAAATGTATAAAGATTATACAAGCTACTTTGAATCGCATTCACCTCTCTGTAGACAGTCAGTGTAAAAGATGAGGATCTGAGACACGTTTGCATTTTTTCAGATTACAGACTGCTCCGACCAAATATCAATTTTTTAGGAAGGCTTAAGTAGGGAGAGTTTCAATAATCGATATGTGAATGGAAAAGCATTCACCACCAGAACTTTGTGGCTGAATTGTAGAAAATATAACATGCGCCTTAAGACTGGAATCTAATAGCCACGTGTTTACTAGGCTGGTAATTTGTTTTTCTAAATGTAGGTCAGTGTCAAAGATATACCCACATTTCTTACAAAGGAAAATGTGGAAGAGCATTCTCCCATTACTGCAGGCCATAGGGCAGAGTCTAATTGATTGATTTCATTATATGCTAGTAAAAGCTCCTTGGTGAATGGATTTAGTTTGAAAGAATCATTATTCATTCAAGAATGCTTTGTTTCCAACGTGGCGATCAGCCCAGTAGCAGGATTATCGTGATTATTGTCCAGGTTAACTATCAGCTGGGTGTCCTCTGCATATAAATGTGCAATGACATCTTAATCAATTCCCTTAGTAGAGCACTGCTCAAACTTGACCGAAAGGTATCAGAGTGCTTTACGTGAGCACAAGTTGCATTAGAGACGGACACATTCATTTTTAGGCACAAGGAGATTAAGTGATTTGCCTAGAATCACAGGATGCCTGAGCCTCCGGCTAGACTCAAACCGGTTCCCTGGCTTGAAAGCCACTCTAGCCGTTAAGACACACCCTCTCTCCCAGCTGCACGCTCTGTCCACAGTTAGAAAGGTCTTAATGGAGCGTGATCATTATCTGGCCATTCCTAACAAGCATTTTCAAGGCAACGGTCTCGCCTCTGCAAAAGTTAGAGCTATTGACATTGTAAATGACAACATTTTTATGTATGTGTTGGTTTTGAAAACAGATAAATAAATGGCATTGTCAATTACAATGCCAATAGCTTAACCTCTCGCAAATGCGAGACCTATTCCATTTGCATACACACACACAGAGCCACACACCCAGACACACACACACACAGAGTCAGACAGAGACAGAGCCACACACACACACAGAGCCACACACACACAGAGCCACACACACAGAGCCACACACACACAGAGCCACACACACACACACAGAACCACACACACACAGAGCCACCCACACACACAGAGCCACACACACACAGAGCCACACACACACACCATTGTACGGCCGTGCGCTCTATGCCTAGCGTGGGGGACACCTCTGTGCCCCAGCCCCCTTCAAGGAACCTCACCAAACGGAGGAGGCTGTGACAGGCCCTGGCTGTGCAGCAATGTCCGGGATCAATGGTGACCAATAACCGAGACAAAACAGGGGTCGTGGCATCTCTCTGCACGAACACGGGGTCAGAGGCAGAGGTCAGAGTTGATGAACACATCCTTCCACAGATTCAGGAAACATTGAGTGCAAGGCAACACCTTTCACTCAGAGCACACAGAGAAACATGATATGAACTGGGATTCCAGGGGGCAGAAGCGTAAGCAAGTGTTTACAGCATTCAGATGCAAACCCCAACACAGGTGCCCCCAGAAAACACATGACCCTTGCAACAAACCAGACCTATGGCATCTTCTTCAACACATGTGCTAATGTTATACTCAAGCGCCTTAAAGCACCCACTGCTGGCCAAGGTTACTGCTCAGATTAATAGCCATGCATTTTTCTTTGCATTGTGATTTTCTTACCTGCTTATCTCAGCACATTAGAGAAGTTGAGTACAACTTACATGTCTGCGTGTTCCGTGTGCCGGCGTCAGTACACCTGTGACTTGGTCTCCACTATCTGGGTGGTCGCCGGTGTGGAGTACGCCTTGGTGTGGTGGGCTCGTGCCGCCTGGAGCCTTGGTCTTCCTCGAGTGCCGGGTTCCAGGGGTGGTTTTCCCCGCTAACCCTCAATCCTCCCTCCGCATCCGATCTTCCAGCGCTATCCTTCGTGCACGGGTCACCTCCAATCTGCCTCCGTGTGTGTGCGGGTCCCTGCTACTTGGTATCTCTCTCAGAATTGGATGAGAGCTGGTCATTTCTCAGTGGGGTTAGTGCCTGCTGCAGGTCTCCCTCAGTTGAGGGATGCCTGTCTCTGAGGAGTGAGGTTCCCTTCCTGTCTCTCAGAGGGTGAGGGTACCAGGAGCTGCAAGTTCCCCAGAGGAGTTCTGTCCGTCTCTCAGCAGATGAGGATGCCCGCCTGTCTCTCGGTGGGTGCGATAGCTGCTGCCGTCTCTCAGGGATGAAGGTCTCTCGGTGGGTGCTGGTACAGGACGCTGCAGGTTTCTCGGCAGGTGAGGTTCCCTACCTGTCTCTCCGTGGGTGAGGGTACCAGATGCGGGAGGATGCTCAGAGGAGGGCTGCCCATCTCTTAGCCGGAGAGGGTGCCGCCTCTGCTGCCTGTGCTTAGGACACGGAGAGGCAGATGGTGCATCGGAGAGTGAGGGAAGGTGGGACGGGCAATCAGTCAGAAGGCTCGCCCTCTCCCCTCCTGCGCCCTCCTCCCAAGGAGCCCGTGTCAGACCTACCTGCCCGGTACCTGCTGGAGAAAGCACAGCTGGACATGAGCACCCGCCCAGCCCCCTGCAGGGCTTTGCACACTCACTTTCACTAAACACAAACCCACAGCAGCACACACTAATAGAAATGAAAACAGCCTCTGTGCACCCCCACAGGCGCTGAACCTACTGTGTGCCTGGTGTTCTACTTCAAGGGTTCCTAAGAAAGCGAGCTCTCTTGTTACCAACCAACAGGCACACAGACCTGAGGACGCAACAAAGTACAGTGCACTGAGGCAGCCTCTCACCGCTGGGTGTGCTCTGCAGGCCTGAATCTTCACCGCGCCTTGCAGCAGTGCCAATGAATGAGTGTAAGGTTTAAATGGAGAATCACGGTGTGTAGGGGAATCAGGCAACTTTACTAAAATAGTGAATTTATAGAAAGCGGACTTTTGGACTTTGTGTGTTAGCAGCATTTCACCCCTAATGACGCGATGAGGTCAGGAGCGTGGTATAACACAGAATTTCTCTTTTAGCCCCGTCCTTTTCAGACGGGCTCGTCTATACTTACTGCTGTGGTTAAAGGTTCCTTATCTTCTTTATGGAGCCATCTGAATCCATAAAGAAGATAAGAAACCTTTTACGCCAGCAGGAAGTCAAAGAACCCAATCTGAAAAGGACGGGGCTAAAAGAGAAAGAAGAACGTCACTAGGACCTCTTCTCCAATGGCTGGCCACCCTTTTGCATGAACGGTGACGCCAGCCAATGGAAAAGAGGGGCGGGGCCTAACCTCACTAGTGAAACTCTCCCTACATCATTAAATCTCGCCAGCTCGACTGCACATGTACGCAGTCTTTCGGAGGCCAAGACCTAAAAAGGCTGAAAATATGGCCAAAGAAAGTCAATTCCCTTTTCTCAACTTCACATGTCCTTTTTGAATGTTAAGCCAGCTTCTTTCAGATGCAGGCATATCTTGTCATGTTTATTATGATTCTTTCTGAACACCAGTATATCATGACTACAACTGAAGAAGTGGGCTAGAGACTTTATGAATAAATGCTCTTATTTATGAGAGACGTGCGCTGTGCCACTTTGTTTTTATGCTATAGTAGTGCAAGCCTCTCAATCATATCTATGAGGTGACACAAAGGCACGCTGCTTGACTTTGCATAGCCTCATGGATGTGGAGTAAGACAAAGCAGCGCATGTCTCTGCGTTGCCTTACTCTGCTTCAAGGAGGCATTCCATGAGCATTGCGGGGGGTGTTCCCACGCAACATCCATGGATTTTGACAATGCCCCAGATTTACTTAAACACGTAAACCTGGAGCAGCACCAGAACCATACGCCTCCCCAGAGCAGGCATAATGAGGAGAAATATTTTTAATGTATTCGTTTTTCATTTGTTTCATTCTGCAGCACACATAGGATGAGGAATACGCCTCTCTGGATTGGTTTTGTGCAGGAAGGCCCCCTTCCTGCACAAAAAACAATCCCGCCTGCAATGGAGGCACCCTTGCACCATGGCGCTAGGCAGCAAATTGTGCTTCTGTGCAGGGGGTAGGACAAGAATGTACTGTATTTGAGAAGAACAATGCTTTCCTGCCCTTTCACATTGGCGCCGGGCAGCGCAGCAAAAAGTCTTGCGGCGGTGATGTACGCCAAGTCCTCATATATGAGGACTTAAGTTTTAAAAATTTGCAGCTCAAGATGAAACTCCAAAATTGAGTCTCTTAAATCTGAACAAGCCCCGATGAGTGAACAATGTTGTTTAAATTGTTCATCTAACTTGAGTTGGTCATCTCCCTTATGAAGGTCCAACTTTGAAAACATTGTTGCCCCCTTGAGATAACTAATTATGTAATTGAGATGTTGGCCCCGAAATCTTTCTCCTTCGATAGTTGTTTTAGAAACTGGCACATCCACACAGATTCTGATCTTGCTATAATACTGGTACAGCAATAATTGTGGTTACCGAGAGAGTCATACCGCCAGCTTTTCTTGCACATTCTGCTGAAGGTAGATAAACAATGATGTGTTGACTCACAGCCATGTTTGTACAACAAAATACAAACTTATCTGAGTGTTTTTCAACTTCTAAGTCTACAAAAATAAGACTGCATTTACCTAGAAAACAATTCTGCAGTGAGACGTGAAAAGTAATGCCAAAGTCAATTAATTGAGCTGTGATGTTGCTGAGAAGGGAAGTTGAAAGTATTTCCACTCATAAATCACGCGCCTTCTCCAAGATAGGCACTGTTTCATATGTCAAAATCTTTGGATTTTCCAAAGGGAGACATGCACCTCCCTGAAAGAAATCCACATTGGTTGGTGACATTTCAGCCTATAACATAACATGAGCATTTGTAAAGCGCACAGGGCATCTTGGCGCTGAAATAACAGATGTATATTGTTATCCAACAGTACTCATTTTATAGACCTCAAATGGATGAAAGGCTGAGTAGACCTGCCAGGATTTGAACCTGTGACCATGAGGTTGAACACAGACCTCTGCAGTGGTTGCATTAGTCCACTGAGCCACCAGACCCGGCATTGCATACTATTACATTTTCATATTCAGAAGAATAAGTGAAAATGCAGGTAGCATCACTAACAAGAACACATTAAGCAATGTGTCACACAGTCTCCAGGGCAACTGATGCAGTCTTCTTTATGATCTTTCTTATTAGGAGACTTATTTGCTCACCATGACTGAGTCCCTGTAATTTGATATTTCATGTAGAAATGCTTAGACACAGTTCTAACTGGTGTCACTTCAGGGGATTCACTGTGATCTGGTCATTCAGTTGAGTGAGCATCAATCAATCAGTCAATATTTTTATAGTACTGCCCTGACAACCCTAGGGGTACCTAGGCACTGAGGGTGCCATTTTCCATCTACAAGCCAGGTAATTATTTTCTTGCTGAAGCCGCTAGGGTCAGAGCTGTTCAGAAGTAGAGGGGGAGGTCTTCCGGGTTTTGGCAGTGATGTAAGAGAATGAGTGGCCCCTGCTGTGGCTGTGACGGATTTGGTGGGTGTGTGCACAGGCCAGTGACAAGAAGCACAGGTGTCTTGCTGGTAGATGGTATTCAGTCGATGGTTGATGTAAGACGGTCCATGATTGTGTAGAGCTTTGTAGGCATGCATGAAGATCTTGAACTGGCATCTTTTCTGGATGGGGAGCCGGTGGAGGTTTCTGAGGTAGGGGGTGATGTGGGTCTATTTGGAGAGGTCCAGGATGTGTCTGGCTGCAGCATTCTGTGTGGTCTGGAGTCTTCTGAGGAGCAGGGTGGGGATGCTGGTGTAGAGAGCTTTGCCGTAGTTGAGGCAGCTGGTGGCGGGGGCCTGATTAAAAGTATTTCTGGTGTTGAGTGGGATTCATCTAAAGATTCTGCAGATCATGTAAAGGGTGTGGGAACAGAAGGAGGTGACTGCTTTGAGGTTATTTCATGGTCAGTCCTCTGTTGAGGATGATGCTTAGGTTGCGTGCATGGTCTGTTGATGTGGGTGTTGGTCTGAGTTCTGCTGTCCACCAGCTGCGGTTCAAACGGAAGTGTTCTTCCTGAAAATCAATATTTCTATCTTGTCAGAGTTAAATTTAAGGCAGTTATCTCTCGTCCAGCTGACTATGTTGGTCATGACATCGCAGAAATTGGTTCTGGCATTGGAGGGGTCCTCGGTGAGTGATTAGTTGAGTATCATCACTGTAGGAGATTATGTTGAGGTTGTACGACATGTGTGAGGGAGTCATAAAGGGGTTGAACAAGATGGGGCTGAGGGATGATCTTTGGGGTATGCCACTTATGATGTCCTTTGGTTCAGAGGTGAAGTGAGGTAGCCAGATGAGATGCTCTGTGTGCATCTTGCAAGGAAAGAGGCAATCCACTTGAGGGTGTTTTGCTGTATGCCGATGTTATAGAGGCTGTCATTAAGGGTGGGGTGCGAAATGGTGTTGAGCACACCAGAAAGGTTGAGGAGGGTCAGGGCCACCATCTCTCTGCGATTGAGTAGAGTCCTGACGTTGTGAGTGGCAACAATCAGCACTGTCTCAGTGCTGTGGTTGGCACATGATCCTGATTGAGTGGCATCAAGTAGTTGGTTTTGTTCCAGGTATTTGGGTGAGGTGTTGATTGGTGGCTTTCATGAGTACTTTAGCCAGGTAGGAGAGCTGGAAGTTCGATTGACAATTTTTGAGCTTGCTGTGGTCAATGGAGGGTTTATGTAGTAGGAGTCTGACCTCTGCCTGCTTCCATCTATCTGGGAAGGCTGCTGTGTAGATGGAGAAGTTAATGATGCTGGTGAGTTGCATGCTGATTCGGTTTGTTCTGAGGTGGAAGTAATGGTGGGGGCAGGATCGGTGGGCACCCTGGAGTGGATGGAAGACATAGGGGTCGATTCCGATTCGGGAAAAACTGCTCCGAATAGCAGCTCGGAGCGTTTTTCCCGTACGAATCGTACCCTGCAACGTTCCCCGTACGTACGACGAAGTACGATTCGTACCAGGAGCCGTACTCCGTACGAGTCGTACAAGACACCGTATGACTCTAATCTCCATACGATTCTCCCTCGGAACCCGCTGTACGCAACATCTGTACGGTTCGCGGCTGGTTTTTACGACCCAGCAAGTACGATACGTGTCGGGTACACACCGTACGACCCTTTTTCTACGGGAGCGGAAAACAGCCGTAAAAGCAGAGTTCACGCTGAAACAGGTACGGAACGGCCCCCCGGGTACGGTGCGTACCCCCCATGATCGCAGGGGTACGCACCGTACACCTGCGATCATGGGGTGTACGAGCCGTACCCCCATTGTACGATCGGTGTACTAGCCGTACCCCCATTGTACGATCGGTGTACGAGCCGTACCCCCATTGTACGATCGGTGACGAGCCGTACCCCCATTGTACGATCGGTGTACGAGTCGTACCCCATGTACGATCGGTGTACGAGCCGTACCCCCATTGTACGATCGGGGTACGGCTCGTACACCGATCGTACAATGGGGGTACGGCTCGTACACCGATCGTACAATGGGGGTACGGCTCGTACACCGATCATACAATGGGGGTACGGCTCGTACACCGATCGTACATGGGGTACGACTCGTACACCGATCGTACAATGGGGGTACGGCTCGTACACCGATCGTACAATGGGGGTATGGCTCATACACCGATCGTACAATGGGGGTACGGCTCGTACACCCCATGATCGCAGGTGTACTGTGCGTACCTCTGCGATCCTTGGGGGTACGCACCGTACGGTGTGTATGTGTTTGTGTGCTTTCCCGTACGACTTGCCCTTACCTGACGTGGACCGTACGAATCGCGTCCTCATACCCCGGTCCGGATCGTACTCGTCGGGTCGTACGGCATGTGTACGAGTCGTACGGTATGTGTACGAGTCGTACGGTTCACGGTTTCAGCCTTGCAATACGTACGGATCGGGACGATTCGGACGGATTCACGGAATACGGATCGTAGTTCGCGATTCGGACGGACGGGTACGATTTGTACGGAGAGGGCTCCGGATACAAATCGTACGGACGTTTTTTTTCCCGAATAGGAATCGACCCCATGATGGTCTGAGTGGTGAGCGGGGACCAGGTGGTGATCATTCAGCTGGCAGCATGTCTCATAGATCTTTTCTCTTTTCTTCCCAATCTGCTCTCTCTCTGACTGACTACTTGGACTAACTTTATGCACAGTTGTGAAATGGTTTTCTTTGCCTCAGCTATTCCATTTCCTACCAATGGCTGGGTGTGTTGCGTAATCACTTAAAATGAAACCATATCTGAAGCATAACCTCTCACCTTTGAGGATGATCAAATATTTATCTTTCTTGGCCTTGTCCCTAGCTGCCATTTGCCATACTTTCTCAAGTTCTGCGACAACCTACTTTCATGTCTACTGAATGGGATGTGCTCTTGCCTTGGTCCGAGCAATCTGGTGGATTTTGGGATGCTGAAGTGTATCCTTGAGCAGCATGATGCAGAATTCAGAATAGCAAAATTAAATTATTCTTTGTTTAATGGCCTCTCTCATATCAAAATTATGGAATTCACATTAAATGACAAGCTTCTAAAGACATGTAGCAAAGTTATGAATGGACTAATCCAGCCCAGGATAAACAGTCTTGAATGAATATCTCTCAAAGTGTATGTTGTGTTCTGGCTCTAAATGATTCTTCCTGAATCTTAATATTCTTTGTAGGTCAGGATTTTCATCCAATGGAAAGGCATCAACAAAAGGTTTGATTTTGAGTTTGGTGGTATGGGTACTCTGTCACAAGTATAATGGAGTAGCCTGTCTGCCAAACCTCTGAGCCCCTCTTGAGTCAGGCGGACTTCCAATTTTCCAACAACAGTGCCCCTGCTGGCTCCAATATCTAAAAAATTTTCTCAAAACTTACTGTGATGGTGCGACGAGTAGGGAGTCGGCACTATTTAGAGCAGATGATTTGATGTACTGCTTTTCAGTCCAACAATACCAGGTAAAACCTTGCAGTCATGAACCCCAAAAAATGTCTCCCCCTCACCCTTGGAGAAAACTCTGAGGTTGTGGGGGCAATGCAAGGTAACACAAGGCCAATGCAAAACTAAAGTCAGATTTACCAAGCCACACCAGGTCACCTTGCGTGGCCCTGCGGTGCGTGATCAAATTGGAAAAACACAAGGCAGTGCAAGTTGCTGCCTTGCATTACTCTGCCCCAGGAAGGTGTTCCATTGGTAGACCATTGGGCATTCGTGTGCATCCACCCTAGATTTTGGTGCCTTCCCAGATTTACCATAAGTGTTAGACCTGGAATGCGTCGAAATGCTACACTTACCCAAAGGAGGTGTAACAAGAAGAAATATTTTTTTATCCTTGTTTTTCCCTCTTTCTACATGTGCTGCACTCCCAGTGATGTCATCAGTGATGCCACTGACCATGTCATGAGTGATGTAATATGCAAGATCACAAGCAGTGATTGTGGGGGGGGGCACAAGTTATAGTTAACTATAACTGCTGGATTTCCATGGTTTTGTGTGTGTAAAATCAGAAACTAACTATATGTCCCTGTATCCTTTGGTTGTTTAAGGGAATTTCTAAGGTTTTGTTAATTCTAAATTCCAACTATAACATCCCTGCAACCGTTACTTATTTCAGTGATTTTCTCCGTTTTTTAATGCTATTTACTAACTATAACATACCTGTAACCTTTGTTTTTTTCAGTGAATTTCTAGGGTTGGTTAATGCTATCTCCTAACTATAAAGTCCCTGTAACCTTTTTTTTTTTTTTGTGAATTTCATCGTATTGGTTTAATATAATCATACTACAATTTCACCCATAAGTTCAATTTTGCAATATACATTTTTACAAGTTTTATTCAGACATTTATTCATACCGTACATTTAAAAAAGTATCAATTAACAAATTAAGATAAGGAGACTTGTGTAGTATTTCCATAAATGCAATACTACAAGTTTTTCTCTTTAAAAAAAAATATTTTATGGATCTGCAGATCCACTGCAAATGTGCAAGACGAGACTGTACGAGTACTTGCTAGTTACTAGTTCCTGTGACTAAAAAGTAGTGGTTCATCAGATTCGACAAAACGCTAAAAAAATATATAAATATCATATACAGGCTCCTAAAATTTCAACTGACAACAGAAAACACATATCCATACACTGATATTTAGAAGCCTAGGTGCGTTATACAACATATTTATTTTGTGAGTTCGGCTAATCTGTGGGTCTGACGCAATGCCTCTGTTGATCCACCTCAATTCAAGGAAAACACCCAAACCTCAAGTTCTGATTGGATACGGTAAGTTCCCACCCATGCACCTTGCAAACCACACCCTAAATCATTTGTTTGGCTTTCACGTCTTGTTAGAGAACACTAAAAAAAAACGAGCTCCATTGGATTGTTGGCCTTCCTGCAAAACAACATACTTTCCAAATCAACATATCTTCTTTAGAATATAGAAGAGAAGAAGAACACCATGATGAAAAGATCGAAGACTTGCCACCTCCCAAGAAGGATACCAAGGTGTAAAATAATGTATCCATACCATCTGGAGATAAAAGGTTGTTGATAAGATTGTACAGAGCATCCTATGCAATAAAAAACTACCACGAGAATCAGGCACAACGTAGTCCCATGGGACATCGTCCATATGGAAACACCTTAAAACCATTCCCTCACAGACATACAACACAATGATGAGAGAAAAGCATCATTGGCAACTGAACAATCTCTGGGGTTGTCACAACTCAAGCAGATATTTACAATCTGTAGTCTTTCACAGAAATTCTCAAACATGGTCACCCATTATGGCAAGTGCTATTTACCCATGGGACTGAAGATGTGTTCTGTTGCTGACTTTATGGATGCTGTCATCAGCCACACCTCATTTTGTTTTTCTCATGGTTTCACATTCTATTTTACATAACGACTGAAGCCAGTGGCTTCCTCCCTGTCGCCTTCCCTTACCCCTTTTGCTAACCTGTTTTTTTTTGTTCCAAAAGACAAAAAAATATAAAACTTTATTCAGAAAATCTACCCCAAAAAGCCAGTTATTTTAAGAACCACTTGATCTGGTCACAGAAAGATCTAATTGCATGTGTTATGATTTGTTCAATTGTGTGTTTAAAAGTGTGTTTGTTTTTCTATGTATTCATGTATCATACCCCCATAAGTGAAATCATAGTAGCACATCTGACTACTGAAATATTCCCAAAGGGGAATAAACCTATACAGTATTAAAGCAGAACATAGCAAATGTGTTACAATGCAATCTAGAATACTTAAATGGAACTGGATGTGTCAGTGTCTGTATTGGTGTCTCAGTGGATGTGTGAGTGGCTCTATGGGTGTATCAGTGTGTTTGTGAGTGGCTCTCTGGGTGTGTGAGTAGATGTATGGGTGTATGTGTGTGTAAGCAACTGTCTGTCTAGATATAGTAATAATTTTGCAAGTGTCTGTATGGGTGTATGAGTGTATGAGTCTATATGAGTAGGTGTTTGCAAGTGTAAATAGATGTGTGAGTGACTCTAGAGGAGTGTGTGTGAATGGCTATGTTGGTGTGTCAATAGCTGTTAAAGTGACTATTGGTGTGTTAGTGGGCACGTAAATGTCTATCTGTTCATGAGTGTTTGACTGGGTGTGTGAGGGCCTGTGTGTGGGTGTCTCACTATGTAAGTGGGTATATTTTGGATATATTTTTTTAATTGTAGCTCAGAAATCCCTCACAATGTAATCTAATACAACAGCACTGAAATAACTAATTTGTGAACCACATTAATTCAATAGATAGTAATCTATAAAATTATAAATTACACTTAGAAATTTTAACAATACATAACTTCATAATAGCAATACAGCACTATACATTTCCAATGCTCTAATGCTATGTTATAATAAAAAGTAAGCATTTCATTTATCACCTTTATATTGTTCTCAGATTGTATACAACATAATGATGTACTGTATACAGAATCATCCTTGAACAGTGGGGATAAACAATAATATAGAATATATTTAAAAAAACAAGACCTGCACAGCATGTCACTGCAAATAAGCAACGCTCTGCATTGTACTCATAAGATTTTTTTTAAATTGTTATTTTATCTGAAGTTGCACTTTTAATCCAAAGAAACATATGCTAAAATAAGAACTTTAAAATTAGAGGTACTACTATATATATAAGGCACACTAGCATAGGCAAAGCCTTATAAAGAGATCACCCTAAGTGGGCCGCATAATGTCGTAAATCCTGATAATGCATCTACAATAGCTAGACCATGGCACTTTCACAACTGTCACCCTCCTTCGAATTTTGGTTCCAAAAACAAAGATAGGAATTTGCTAACTTCCAAGGCAATCTTTGTCTGAACATATGGTTCCTATCATAACATTCTGTCCATCGACTTCTACTTTTGAGATAGGCAGCTTAATTACTAGATCTAACACTAACTACTTTTTGGAAAATGATAGTGATAGTAGGGTATGTTTTACTAGAAATAGATATGGGTCGTACTTTAAAGTTTTTAATCTCAATATCTAATTTATTACATCTACTCTGCATCATTGTAGCATTATAATGACATACTTCCCCGTACTGCAATACGTAAAGTCGACAGAAGATCTGTTCAACAAGTTGAGCATACATTATTTTGTGTAGCAACATTAAATCAATAACATGCTCTGATTCTATTTGTGTAGTTGATGTCTATGAGCAATCTTCATATTCATGGTGCGAAGAGTAACTAAGTCCAAATAACTCATTAATAGGTATCCTGTCTTCTTCAAAAACAGTAAACATCACCTTTAAAAACTCCTGTGCGAGCACTTGAGTGTTTTGAGTAAACTGTACAAATCAATTACATATATCTACAATGTTTCGAATGCCTGAAGCACAATGTGTTTTAGTTCTGTCAGTATGCAGATGGTGCAACAAAACACACAGTGCAGAACACAATACCCTCCGTTGTTTCTCTTGAATTGCATTTACAACATGAGGTAATACAAACAAAACGTTTACCATAACATTAGCATAGCAGTTCACACAAGAGGTGTTTAACAATTGATAACCAACAACTTCTCCATAATTTTAAATTTCCTTCTTCTCTTCATTTCCTTCTTTGCAACACCACCACTACTCTGCTTTGAATCTTTTCACTTGGACAGATAGAGTGTTTCTCATAAACTGGATGTTGTCCTAAATGAGGAGCATAAAGACTTCTTAATCGGTTGTATTCTTTAACACAACCTGAGTTTGTATTTATTCTGCTCTCATCAAATGCAACTAGATACAAATCAGGCAATGTCCTAACTAGAGACAAAATTACCTATGACATACCTTCCTTAAACACTGTACTCCCAATATTAATAACTTCTGCATCTAAATCTAAACCCTGTGATTTAAGAACGGTAATAACATATGCAGTACAAACTGTAAACTGTTTCTGTCAAACATATAAATCTTTGACAAGCAAAAAATGCGCATTAGATTGTCTAATTTGCTGTGCTTTGTCAATCTGATCAAATTTAATCACAAGGTATTCCACCTCATTCCTATTAGGAAAAGTAATACAATTAACAATTTACCCATAGTGCCACTAAGCAAACCTTCTTCAACATTTAAAATTTGGTGCAAAATCACCAGCTTTTGCAGACGCTTTAACATTTCTCCAATCCTGCAGTTCGTGAAACAGATCTTTGTAACTTTTCACTTAGAAGTTCAGTGAAACCATGGTGTTATATTTTATCTATTGCCTTCAGTTGCAAAATGTCTTCATTCTCCAATTCTAGCAACGCTTTGTTGAACGATGCACACTTCTTCAATGTAGGTATTAGGCACACAATATGTTTGCCTTCTTGTATAATACTGAACATTATTTCTGCTGCTGTCTTTGGTGTTGGATGAAGTTTTTTTAGAAGACTACTTTATAGAACACACCTTTCATCTGTTGAAAGAACACATACTCTAATATCTTTCAAAATATTATCATATTTAATATCAGCTGCTTGTCACATATTCCTGAGTAATCCTTTGTATTCAGAATGTAACCAAATATTCCCATTTCCAATGCTTCCCAAAGAATTCCTAGTTTCATCTACGGATGGGCATAGCTCGAGGAGTTTCACCCCTTGGAATTCCTCAGAGTTCCTGAAAAACTCACAGACCAGGAGAGTTCACACATGAAAAGCAGCTAGGAAGTGCTCATGGTGCACTGTTGCTTTGTGCTACTTTTGGGGGTTGTAAGACTAATTGTACTGGTTTGATTAAACTGTGCATGGGACAGCTGCTATTCAACATGATTAACTCCAGTGATGCAGTCATCCCATGCACAGACTCAGAGACCCAAACCACTTCCGTCACTTAAAGCTCCATCCGAGGCAGCACTGGGAATTGCTTGCAAAGTTCGCTCTGCTTGGTCAACAGTGCACAAACTAAATCGAGGCACTTAGCACTGTGTGCGTCCCAATCAGCTTCAGTGGGAGATGCTTCAGCTTGATGAGATGGGAATAGCCGTGACACCATTGTATAGCAGCATCACGAAGTCCATGGTGAAGACGGTGACCAGCAGCAGCATGGCGGGAGCTGGCACCTCCAGGTTCCTCTTGTTTACCTCCACTCCCTCTGCATACGGGGAGCTGGGGGTGTACATCAAGCTGGCTTGAGCAGACCACAGCTGTGCTACTCATTTTCACCGGGAGAAGGCGGCATCCGATTCTTGGCTCTTCCCACCAGTGAAGAGAGATGCAGAAAGTGAAACTGCTGACACCGCAAGTGAGGTGTTTGCTGCTGCGTCCCGAGAGATGGGCTGTATTCCACCCAGCGCTTGAATTGCAGGTCTGTTTTCTTTACCTAAAGCCCCTAACACTCGCCCTCCTTGGCGCCAGAACCATGAAAAGAAGGATGGTGCCAAGTGGTGGGGCTGGAGTTTTTACTGAATTCCGCACTCCATGGCAAAAACCCCATAAACTCCACCGGCGAATCGGAGGTAGGCGCTCACCCTTATTTTCATCATGGAGAAGTGCTTTGGACACAGGCTGACTCTTCACAGGTGCAATAGATCACCAAAAAACAATCAAATGTTTTCCTCCAAATAGAACATCAAAATCTATCCTCAGAACCCCTTGTGTTCTCAAATGTACAAAGGCAAGCATTAAGTTTGAGACCATGCTTGCCTCATTGATAATTAAAAGTTTCAACTTTTTTAACACTTGATTCTTCATGACAAGCTTCACTAGATAACTTTTGATCTTCCAGTTTTTTGTCATGTCTCACAGGCAGCATCAAAAGTCGATGTACAGTAATACCTTTGATGTTATGTGCAGCTAATCCAGTAGGTGCTGTAGCTATACACGATGAATTACAGTCTGTAGTCTTCTGTAGAAAAGCAGTAAGAACTTGTATTAAGAAACTTTTACCAGTACCAGCTTGACCACTGACATTCAACTTTATAGGCTTAAATGGTAAGCACACACACTCTTTCTTGTCATGAAGCATTACATGCTCAACTGTAGCTTTCACCTCCATATATATTTCCATTTACTTATCATTTATCTCTTCAACTAAATCTGCCAAATCAATTGGAGCCTGTCTTGCTTGTTCCATTGCAGTCTCACCTCATTCATTGCAATAGCAGCCTCATTGTCAATTATTGGCTGTGCAAGTGGGTCCTGACTTTGAGGACATGAACTTTGGCAGCTTTGTGAACTCTCCTTGGCTATCTGAGCACCAATTGTATCTTCCTGTGGAATTTCATCATTCAACATTGTTATGTAGTTTAGAATTACTGAGCACTCAATGCCATCCTTGCAGCACTGAAAGAGTCAAACTATCCTAGTAATTCTGTTACAGAATGCCATGGTTTAAACAGCTACAAAAGTGCCAAGTAGAAAAATTCTCTTTTTTCAGAAGTCTGGCAACTAGGTTTCCTATGGTTAGACTGCCTTTGCTATGTCGCACCAAATATCCATTGCAACCAACTACTGCAAATGTATCTTTATCTACATTTTCTGTCACATTGTTTCGTTATGTGTAGTAGTGGAGTACTTTATAGAGACATACATTTTCAAGATGTACTCTCTTTTTTGCCCAACATGTTTGGTTTCACAGTGTCTTTACCATCTGGCTTAAATTCAGCCAGATATTGGATTTCTGGAAAAGACTTCAAAACTCTGTGTCAAGTTGATGCTAGGCCTAGACTCACACAAACAATTTCTTTTGACTTTGAACATCTAAGGAGCAGAACTCAACCTATCACAACATTCATAGGTTCCAATTTCTCTGTATAAAACGATCTTCAAAGTGAAGCTGTACAATTTTTTTGTTAGAGATTTTTCAGCAGAAATCTCTTCAACACATCTTTTATCTCTGTCTTCTCAGATTTTGTTATGTATGAAGTAACATAATGAGCAACAGGTATGGAGCTGTTTGCCACAAACTGAATATCCGTATTGGAATTCTATTCTATATATTTCAAAGCCTCTGTTCTCTTGAGGTTGTTGGTGTTTTTTTGGCAATTTACAAGTAAGTGTATGTCTCGCTGCAGACATAAAACTGTTCACTCTTCCTTTTGAAATAACAAGTCTTGCACTTCCAAAACAAAATTTTGTGTAAAAGTTTCCTTCTGCTCTGTTGCTTTAGGTTTTTCCCCCTCAGTGTCTTTTGGAATGCTACATGTAATATACTATTCTATGAAAGAAAGTACAGAGACATCTGTGTCCTATCCAAATTTAAGTGCATCTTGAACCCAAAACAGCATATGAATGTGAGGAGCACCTCTTGCTTGGTACTCTTTTTGCCCAAATAAATCAGCAACTTCTCCAAGAGTTAGATATTTTTTTACTACAGGTGAAGGACAACAGAGCGTCAAATCTGTGGTTAATGTACCTGCAAACATTGTCATATCCAAAGAGCACAGTTCTCCTCTTATCTTCTATTCAATCCCTTTTATGTTTGCTTCACTCAAAAGCTCATGTAAATCATCCCATGCATACGCTGCACAACTCAGTGTTACAAACCAAGGGGCAGATTTACAAGCCCCTTGTGACACCTTTGCACCGCCGTTGCGTCACTTTTGTGACGCAGCGGCAGCATAAAGAATGCGGCCAATTTACAACGTGACGCATCTAGGGCGATGCGTCACGTTGTAAAGCCTTGCCTCACAATATACCTGCGTCAGGTATGATGTGTGCAGGGTGGGCATTCCCATGCAGGAAAGCCTCTTAAAAGTGATGCAGTGAAATCTACAAGATTTCACTGCATCACTTCTAGATCGTCACTGTGTCAAAACCTTCTTGAAGCAGGCGTAAGGGGTGACGCATTGTAGTGAGAATAGGTCTCAAAATGCATTGCTGGAGTTATGTTCTGCTTGTGACTCGACTCCAGCAATGCGTGACTTTTGGGCCAATAGATGCATCAGAATTTGTGGCACATCTGTCAATCCTTGTGCCATGATGTGCCATATTGTAAACACGATTCAGAAAAGGGGGTGGTGATGAACAGAGTGCCTGAATTAAGCAGACCACTCTTACCCAGTCCAAAGATCAGGGCTTGATCCATCACCGTTTTTTAGCTCACTGCACCATCCCAGCTCAGAACTTGGCTATATGCAAATTAGTCTGTTCCTGTCCCAGTGCATGATGGGAACAGGGCAAACCAAACTACCAAGCCAATTCTTATACTGGGAAGGAAACAAGCTTCCGGGGGCCGGTTTCTGCCATTTCAGGCGTCGTCGGCCCGGCTTGCTTGATTCATTTTGTCCACCATAAGCGTGGAAGGGTATACTCAGACATGAGTCCCTTGCTCACTGCTCCATCAGGATTCAAGCAAGCCGGGCCGACGAGGCTGAAATGCCAGAAACCGGTCCCCGGTAGCTTGTCTCCTTTCTGGTGAAGAATTGGCTTGGTAGTTTAGTCTGCCCTGTTCCCATGATGCACTGGGCCAGGGACAGACTAATTTGCATATAGCCAGGTTCTGAGCTGGGATGGGGCAGTGAGCTAAATAACGGTGATGGATCAAGCCCTGATCTTTGGACTGGGTTAGAGTGGTCTGCTTAATTCAGACACTCTGTTCATCACCACCCCCTTTTTCTGAATCATTTTGTCCACCATAAGCGTGGAAGGGTATACTCAGACATGAGTCCCTTGCTCACTGCTCCATCAGGATTCAAGCAAGCCGGGCCGACGAGGCTGAAATGCCAGAAACCGGTCCCCGGTAGCTTGTCTCCTTTCTGGTGAAGAATTGGCTTGGTAGTTTGGTCTGCCCTGTTCCCATGATGCACTGGGCCAGGGACAGACTAATTTGCATATAGCCAGGTTCTGAGCTGGGATGGGGCAGTGAGCTAAATAACGGTGATGGATCAAGCCCTGATCTTTGGACTGGGTAAGAGTGGTCTGCTTAATTCAGACACTCTGTTCATCACCACCCCCTTTTTCTGAATCATTTTGTCCACCATAAGCGTGGAAGGGTATACTCAGACATGAGTCCCTTGCTCACTGCTCCATCAGGATTCAAGCAAGCCGGGCCGACGAGGCTGAAATGCCAGAAACCGGTCCCCGGTAGCTTGTCTCCTTTCTGGTGAAGAATTGGCTTGGTAGTTTGGTCTGCCCTGTTCCCATGATGCACTGGGCCAGGGACAGACTAATTTGCATATAGCCAGGTTCTGAGCTGGGATGGGGCAGTGAGCTAAATAACGGTGATGGATCAAGCCCTGATCTTTGGACTGGGTAAGAGTGGTCTGCTTAATTCAGACACTCTGTTCATCACCACCCCCTTTTTCTGAATCATTTTGTCCACCATAAGCGTGGAAGGGTATACTCAGACATGAGTCCCTTGCTCACTGCTCCATCAGGATTCAAGCAAGCCGGGCCGACGAGGCTGAAATGCCAGAAACCGGTCCCCGGTAGCTTGTCTCCTTTCTGGTGAAGAATTGGCTTGGTAGTTTGGTCTGCCCTGTTCCCATGATGCACTGGGCCAGGGACAGACTAATTTGCATATAGCCAGGTTCTGAGCTGGGATGGGGCAGTGAGCTAAATAACGGTGATGGATCAAGCCCTGATCTTTGGACTGGGTAAGAGTGGTCTGCTTAATTCAGACACTCTGTTCATCACCACCCCCTTTTTCTGAATAATTTTGTCCACCATAAGCGTGGAAGGGTATACTCAGACATGAGTCCCTTGCTCACTGCTCCATCAGGATTCAAGCAAGCCGGGCCGACGAGGCTGAAATGCCAGAAACCGGTCCCCGGTAGCTTGTCTCCTTTCTGGTGAAGAATTGGCTTGGTAGTTTGGTCTGCCCTATTCCCATGATGCACTGGGCCAGGGACAGACTAATTTGCATATAGCCAGGTTCTGAGCTGGGATGGGGCAGTGAGCTAAATAACGGTGATGGATCAAGCCCTGATCTTTGGACTGGGTAAGAGTGGTCTGCTTAATTCAGACACTCTGTTCATCACCACCCCCTTTTTCTGAATCATTTTGTCCACCATAAGCGTGGAAGGGTATACTCAGACATGAGTCCCTTGCTCACTGCTCCATCAGGATTCAAGCAAGCCGGGCCGACGAGGCTGAAATGCCAGAAACCGGTCCCCGGTAGCTTGTCTCCTTTCTGGTGAAGAATTGGCTTGGTAGTTTGGTCTGCCCTGTTCCCATGATGCACTGGGCCAGGGACAGACTAATTTGCATATAGCCAGGTTCTGAGCTGGGATGGGGCAGTGAGCTAAATAACGGTGATGGATCAAGCCCTGATCTTTGGACTGGGTAAGAGTGGTCTGCTTAATTCAGACACTCTGTTCATCACCACCCCCTTTTTCTGAATCATTTTGTCCACCATAAGCGTGGAAGGGTATACTCAGACATGAGTCCCTTGCTCACTGCTCCATCAGGATTCAAGCAAGCCGGGCCGACGAGGCTGAAATGCCAGAAACCGGTCCCCGGTAGCTTGTCTCCTTTCTGGTGAAGAATTGGCTTGGTAGTTTGGTCTGCCCTGTTCCCATGATGCACTGGGCCAGGGACAGACTAATTTGCATATAGCCAGGTTCTGAGCTGGGATGGGGCAGTGAGCTAAATAACGGTGATGGATCAAGCCCTGATCTTTGGACTGGGTAAGAGTGGTCTGCTTAATTCAGACACTCTGTTCATCACCACCCCCTTTTTCTGAATCATTTTGTCCACCATAAGCGTGGAAGGGTATACTCAGACATGAGTCCCTTGCTCACTGCTCCATCAGGATTCAAGCAAGCCGGGCCGACGAGGCTGAAATGCCAGAAACCGGTCCCCGGTAGCTTGTCTCCTTTCTGGTGAAGAATTGGCTTGGTAGTTTGGTCTGCCCTGTTCCCATGATGCACTGGGCCAGGGACAGACTAATTTGCATATAGCCAGGTTCTGAGCTGGGATGGGGCAGTGAGCTAAATAACGGTGATGGATCAAGCCCTGATCTTTGGACTGGGTAAGAGTGGTCTGCTTAATTCAGACACTCTGTTCATCACCACCCCCTTTTTCTGAATAATTTTGTCCACCATAAGCGTGGAAGGGTATACTCAGACATGAGTCCCTTGCTCACTGCTCCATCAGGATTCAAGCAAGCCGGGCCGACGAGGCTGAAATGCCAGAAACCGGTCCCCGGTAGCTTGTCTCCTTTCTGGTGAAGAATTGGCTTGGTAGTTTGGTCTGCCCTATTCCCATGATGCACTGGGCCAGGGACAGACTAATTTGCATATAGCCAGGTTCTGAGCTGGGATGGGGCAGTGAGCTAAATAACGGTGATGGATCAAGCCCTGATCTTTGGACTGGGTAAGAGTGGTCTGCTTAATTCAGACACTCTGTTCATCACCACCCCCTTTTTCTGAATCATTTTGTCCACCATAAGCGTGGAAGGGTATACTCAGACATGAGTCCCTTGCTCACTGCTCCATCAGGATTCAAGCAAGCCGGGCCGACGAGGCTGAAATGCCAGAAACCGGTCCCCGGTAGCTTGTCTCCTTTCTGGTGAAGAATTGGCTTGGTAGTTTGGTCTGCCCTGTTCCCATGATGCACTGGGCCAGGGACAGACTAATTTGCATATAGCCAGGTTCTGAGCTGGGATGGGGCAGTGAGCTAAATAACGGTGATGGATCAAGCCCTGATCTTTGGACTGGGTAAGAGTGGTCTGCTTAATTCAGACACTCTGTTCATCACCACCCCCTTTTTCTGAATCATTTTGTCCACCATAAGCGTGGAAGGGTATACTCAGACATGAGTCCCTTGCTCACTGCTCCATCAGGATTCAAGCAAGCCGGGCCGACGAGGCTGAAATGCCAGAAACCGGTCCCCGGTAGCTTGTCTCCTTTCTGGTGAAGAATTGGCTTGGTAGTTTGGTCTGCCCTGTTCCCATGATGCACTGGGCCAGGGACAGACTAATTTGCATATAGCCAGGTTCTGAGCTGGGATGGGGCAGTGAGCTAAATAACGGTGATGGATCAAGCCCTGATCTTTGGACTGGGTAAGAGTGGTCTGCTTAATTCAGACACTCTGTTCATCACCACCCCCTTTTTCTGAATCATTTTGTCCACCATAAGCGTGGAAGGGTATACTCAGACATGAGTCCCTTGCTCACTGCTCCATCAGGATTCAAGCAAGCCGGGCCGACGAGGCTGAAATGCCAGAAACCGGTCCCCGGTAGCTTGTCTCCTTTCTGGTGAAGAATTGGCTTGGTAGTTTGGTCTGCCCTGTTCCCATGATGCACTGGGCCAGGGACAGACTAATTTGCATATAGCCAGGTTCTGAGCTGGGATGGGGCAGTGAGCTAAATAACGGTGATGGATCAAGCCCTGATCTTTGGACTGGGTAAGAGTGGTCTGCTTAATTCAGACACTCTGTTCATCACCACCCCCTTTTTCTGAATCATTTTGTCCACCATAAGCGTGGAAGGGTATACTCAGACATGAGTCCCTTGCTCACTGCTCCATCAGGATTCAAGCAAGCCGGGCCGACGAGGCTGAAATGCCAGAAACCGGTCCCCGGTAGCTTGTCTCCTTTCTGGTGAAGAATTGGCTTGGTAGTTTGGTCTGCCCTGTTCCCATGATGCACTGGGCCAGGGACAGACTAATTTGCATATAGCCAGGTTCTGAGCTGGGATGGGGCAGTGAGCTAAATAACGGTGATGGATCAAGCCCTGATCTTTGGACTGGGTAAGAGTGGTCTGCTTAATTCAGACACTCTGTTCATCACCACCCCCTTTTTCTGAATCATTTTGTCCACCATAAGCGTGGAAGGGTATACTCAGACATGAGTCCCTTGCTCACTGCTCCATCAGGATTCAAGCAAGCCGGGCCGACGAGGCTGAAATGCCAGAAACCGGTCCCCGGTAGCTTGTCTCCTTTCTGGTGAAGAATTGGCTTGGTAGTTTGGTCTGCCCTGTTCCCATGATGCACTGGGCCAGGGACAGACTAATTTGCATATAGCCAGGTTCTGAGCTGGGATGGGGCAGTGAGCTAAATAACGGTGATGGATCAAGCCCTGATCTTTGGACTGGGTAAGAGTGGTCTGCTTAATTCAGACACTCTGTTCATCACCACCCCCTTTTTCTGAATAATTTTGTCCACCATAAGCGTGGAAGGGTATACTCAGACATGAGTCCCTTGCTCACTGCTCCATCAGGATTCAAGCAAGCCGGGCCGACGAGGCTGAAATGCCAGAAACCGGTCCCCGGTAGCTTGTCTCCTTTCTGGTGAAGAATTGGCTTGGTAGTTTGGTCTGCCCTATTCCCATGATGCACTGGGCCAGGGACAGACTAATTTGCATATAGCCAGGTTCTGAGCTGGGATGGGGCAGTGAGCTAAATAACGGTGATGGATCAAGCCCTGATCTTTGGACTGGGTAAGAGTGGTCTGCTTAATTCAGACACTCTGTTCATCACCACCCCCTTTTTCTGAATCATTTTGTCCACCATAAGCGTGGAAGGGTATACTCAGACATGAGTCCCTTGCTCACTGCTCCATCAGGATTCAAGCAAGCCGGGCCGACGAGGCTGAAATGCCAGAAACCGGTCCCCGGTAGCTTGTCTCCTTTCTGGTGAAGAATTGGCTTGGTAGTTTGGTCTGCCCTGTTCCCATGATGCACTGGGCCAGGGACAGACTAATTTGCATATAGCCAGGTTCTGAGCTGGGATGGGGCAGTGAGCTAAATAACGGTGATGGATCAAGCCCTGATCTTTGGACTGGGTAAGAGTGGTCTGCTTAATTCAGACACTCTGTTCATCACCACCCCCTTTTTCTGAATCATTTTGTCCACCATAAGCGTGGAAGGGTATACTCAGACATGAGTCCCTTGCTCACTGCTCCATCAGGATTCAAGCAAGCCGGGCCGACGAGGCTGAAATGCCAGAAACCGGTCCCCGGTAGCTTGTCTCCTTTCTGGTGAAGAATTGGCTTGGTAGTTTGGTCTGCCCTGTTCCCATGATGCACTGGGCCAGGGACAGACTAATTTGCATATAGCCAGGTTCTGAGCTGGGATGGGGCAGTGAGCTAAATAACGGTGATGGATCAAGCCCTGATCTTTGGACTGGGTAAGAGTGGTCTGCTTAATTCAGACACTCTGTTCATCACCACCCCCTTTTTCTGAATCATTTTGTCCACCATAAGCGTGGAAGGGTATACTCAGACATGAGTCCCTTGCTCACTGCTCCATCAGGATTCAAGCAAGCCGGGCCGACGAGGCTGAAATGCCAGAAACCGGTCCCCGGTAGCTTGTCTCCTTTCTGGTGAAGAATTGGCTTGGTAGTTTGGTCTGCCCTGTTCCCATGATGCACTGGGCCAGGGACAGACTAATTTGCATATAGCCAGGTTCTGAGCTGGGATGGGGCAGTGAGCTAAATAACGGTGATGGATCAAGCCCTGATCTTTGGACTGGGTAAGAGTGGTCTGCTTAATTCAGACACTCTGTTCATCACCACCCCCTTTTTCTGAATAATTTTGTCCACCATAAGCGTGGAAGGGTATACTCAGACATGAGTCCCTTGCTCACTGCTCCATCAGGATTCAAGCAAGCCGGGCCGACGAGGCTGAAATGCCAGAAACCGGTCCCCGGTAGCTTGTCTCCTTTCTGGTGAAGAATTGGCTTGGTAGTTTGGTCTGCCCTATTCCCATGATGCACTGGGCCAGGGACAGACTAATTTGCATATAGCCAGGTTCTGAGCTGGGATGGGGCAGTGAGCTAAATAACGGTGATGGATCAAGCCCTGATCTTTGGACTGGGTAAGAGTGGTCTGCTTAATTCAGACACTCTGTTCATCACCACCCCCTTTTTCTGAATCATTTTGTCCACCATAAGCGTGGAAGGGTATACTCAGACATGAGTCCCTTGCTCACTGCTCCATCAGGATTCAAGCAAGCCGGGCCGACGAGGCTGAAATGCCAGAAACCGGTCCCCGGTAGCTTGTCTCCTTTCTGGTGAAGAATTGGCTTGGTAGTTTGGTCTGCCCTGTTCCCATGATGCACTGGGCCAGGGACAGACTAATTTGCATATAGCCAGGTTCTGAGCTGGGATGGGGCAGTGAGCTAAATAACGGTGATGGATCAAGCCCTGATCTTTGGACTGGGTAAGAGTGGTCTGCTTAATTCAGACACTCTGTTCATCACCACCCCCTTTTTCTGAATCATATTGTAAACACGGCGCATCCATGGTGGCGCAAGGGTATCTCAGGCTGGTGCAGGGAAACTGACGCATCTCTATGGATGCGTTAGTTTCTTGTAAATCTTCCCCAAAGTTGGTGCATCTAAATTATGCAACATACACTTGAGCTCACCATGACAATGATACCAATACTCTTTGGTCCCACGTTGGCATGCTATAAAATGTATCAAATTGTACTCAAGCTTTTCATCTTTTCCATGAATTTTTCTAATAAAGGCTTCTACAGACATATTTTGTACATTAACTCCTGTCTTATAAATGATGGTCAACAGCATATGACAGTCTAGACAAATCACTTTCAAATAAGAGATGTAATATATATGGAATACTTTGTCGAAATTTATGCTCTTCTGAATATAATCATGTTGACCTATACTCAGCTACAGGTATTTGCAAAGGGCTGTCATCATAACGTCTACCTACGACAGTTAGAAATAGTTGAGGAAAACTTAGAGCTTCTAAACTTTGCTCTCCACACTCATTGAAGCTCCTTCCACTTGTTCCATGTGATACATTTCAATAGCATGCCCCATAAACTCTTTTGAATGCAGTGGATGGATACTGTGATGCTCATATATTTCCTCAGATCTATTTCTATCCACTTTTTCAAACTGTCCACATTACAGAAACATTTCATCCTCCATGCAACTTCCATGTCAGACTACATCTACATCTGTTTAGTATACATTATTCTCTATAAGATACGATGTGGCTTTCTTCACCTTATTTAAATCCACTAGTCCCTGCCAGATTCTTTTTTTTTTGTGGGCACACTGTTCACTAGAATAACAAGCAGGCCATCCAAATCTCTTGCTTTTAAAACCTAAAGGTAACTACACAACTCTACCTTTAAGCCCTTTTTGAAACTCAGTAGGTGGTAATTTTCAAGTTTTTGGTTCCATATGAACTATTGCTTGAAAAGTGTGTATAGATTGTATGAGTATTCCTTCATAAACATTTGGATGCAGAAGTTACTCTGGAATTCCAACCACCTTTAACTTATTGTGAATTGATCTTGCAGGTATTTTATTGTCCTCTAATTTATCATAGCAATGCTTGTAAATGATCTTGCGTGTGGAGAAATAATAACGTTCCTCCACAAATAAACACCACTGCAAATTCTACCCACTTTTCTCCATTTTCTTCTTTAGTTTTGAAGGACACATCAACATTTCAAATTTGGCCTTTGTAGTGGTTACACCAACAACAAATACAAACATAGGGGGCATATTAGCAAGTAGCTCGTTAAAATTATCGCCGTTTTAGCGGCAGGAAACTGCCGCTAAAACGGCGATAATGGGTTTGCTAATATGCGTTATCGAATTCCAATAGAAGCCCAGGTAAGATGTCCTGTCCATTATCGCCATTTTAGAGGCAGTTTGCTGCCACTAAAACGGCAATAATTTTAACAAGCTTCTTGCTAATATGCCCCATAGTTTGGTTTCTCTGTAGAAACTGCATTTAACTTTGCTATTTCTCATCTAAAGTTATCACTACTAATATCTGTGTTTTGTTCCTCTACACCTGAACATACCAACTAATAATTTTGAGAAGACTGCACTTCGGCACCAAAGAAACTTTAATGGATAGTTTCACAAACATTTTCAACCTCTGATACTGTACCATGCAAAAGTGTTTTGTTCATTCATCCTAAACAGAACACAGGGCTTTTTACAAAGTAAAGTCTTCTACCTAAATGTCACATATTTGAATGATGAACAGGCAACATTCTAAAATGATGAAAAGTACTTCTGCACACTTTGCTGGAAAGACATCTTAGTGAGTATCCGTATAAATTAGAATATTTCCTGGTTTCACATGGATCTAAAGCTTGAAACATTGTAATTTTCTGCTTCACACTGCTATCTGGAAATTGACGTAGAAAATGTCTTAACATATTAATTGATTCCTGGCAAACAATACAAATACTACTGCAGTCTCATTTGCACACAAGGGCATGCCTATTCCTTCCATGTACCTCTTCACCTATCTCTTCCTTTCTTGGAACAATTTCCTCTTTTGCAATGGGGGTACCATCTTTTACCTCATAGCATCTGTCAGTTATTTCAACTACATGCACTAACATGTTATGTTGTAAGTAGCTTTCTTCATTAAAGAAAGACTCAGTACTAGACGTGGCCTTCTATTCTCTTTTCAAAATTTTGCACAAATTACTTTTATTAATAAGACTTTTTTTACTTATTTTTTTCATAGACAACACTCTGTTCTCATTCTGTTTAGTATCAAAATAAATAGTAGGAGTTTCAGGGCAAATGCTTTACTAACCACTGAAATAACAAAGGTTGCAAAGATGCTGTAGTTAAGGAATAGCAATAAAAACAGTAGGAATTTACTGAAAAAAGCAAAGGTTTCAGCAAGGTTATAGTTAGGAAATAGCTCTGGTGTAAATACGTTCAGTAGCTTTTGAGATTTTTTTTTGAATTTTTTTATTGAATTTAACAAAAAAAAACAATATAACACAGTTCACAAGGCATAGAACAGTAAGGCGATCATGAGTTCATGCGGGCGCAGCTCTGAACAGTACAGTACATGCAAATAAGTAAAATTGATAGCGAGGAGGGGGGCAGCGAGGAGACAATGCAATATATACAATTGGTGCAAATTATTTGGAATGTCATTTAGGGGGACAAGCGAATATCAAGGGTAAGATCCTGTGGGGGAATAAATACATTTCCACGATAAGCATTCCACTGTGACCAAATTCTGTTCCATTTTCTGGGTCTGCCCCGTGACAGGTACACGGTCTTTTCCCTAAACATCCACCAGTCCATGTTCTCCTTCCATGCCAATGCAGTGGGTGATCTATGGGAGCCCCATAGCTGTGCAATATCCCTCTTTGCAATCATAAAGCCAAGGGTAGCCCAGCTGGTCTGTGCAGTATTATAATCATTGGGTTCCCACACATTCAAGAGACAGCACCGGGCCTCGGGTAGGAGTGAAATCCCCGTGACCCTCTCCATAATTGCATGCACTCGGGACCAAAACTCGGCGACCTCGGGACATTCCCATAGAATGTGAAGAAAGGTACCAGTCATGCCGCAGCCGCGCTTACATAGCCCATCCAAAGAATAACCCATTCGAACCAGACTCGGACCAGTGACATACACACGATGAAAGATCTTAAGTTGGACGAACCGAAGGCGGGCAGGTATGGCAACCTCTTTAGGCAAGGACAGTGCAGATTCCCAGTCCTCATCATCCAATTCCAATCCATCGTCAGTCCATAAAGCTCTGAGACGCACAAGCAGATCAGCTCTATTATTGATCAGCTTTTTGTAGATCAATGAAATTGTACTATCAGGTACGTAGCCATCCAGAACACGGTCCTCGAGAGGCGAGGATTCAGGAATATCAGTCCCCACAGCAAAGACTGACAGCAGGGCATGACGTCCCTGAGCATATCTAAAATATTCCCTGTCTCCAAGCTCGTATTCCGTCTTAAGCACCTCAAAGGTCTTAACATTTCCTTTAGACCAGAGGTCGTCCACCTTGCTTAGGCCAATCATATCCCATTTGTCAAAGCCTTTCGTCATCCACAAGTTGCCCAAGCCCTCAGAATCGTACAATGGTGTTGCGCGGGTCAGTCTATCACACCATCCCAAGGCCGCATTCACATCATGCCACACTCGTACAGCGATTTTAGTGGGCCCGGCCAATGCTCTAGAAAGTCCCTTAGAATTTAGCGCCCTATTGAAATTCCCACCTGGAAAAAGATGTTTGTCCATTTCAAAGACCGCGGTAGGACCGGGAGTGTAAGTTGAGTGGTTGATCGCACTCAATTGAGAAGCCCAATAGTAGCGCCTGATATCTGGGAGGGCAATGCCTCCATCATACCACGGAAGCGTAAGTTTAGACAGAGCAATGCGCGCACGCCCATCCCAAATCAGCCGCCTCTGCAGGCTCTCCACTTCACGAAAGTAACCCGAAGGAATGGGGTCAAAAGAGTTCTGGAGTGCATATAAAAATCTGGGCAGCGACATCATTTTTAAAAAAGTCGCACGGCCCAGTGGCGACAGAGGCAACTGATGCCATCGTGCAACGTCAAGCTTAAGCCGTTGGAGAGGGGGCAGCAAATTGCGGTCATAGCGAACTGTAGGATCCAAAGTGACATAAATCCCCAGGTATTTGAAGCCAGTCTCAGTTACTTGAATTGGGAATCTACGAGGCAGAGGAGGAAGACTCCCTGCCAAAACGTAAACACATGATTTAGCCCAGTTAATAATGAGACCCGAGTTCCGACCAAAAGAGGTCAAAACGTCAAAGAGCACATTGAGGGATTTCTGAGGGGATGTAAGGTATAGGAGGATGTCGTCCGCGTATAGCAAAATTCGATCCTCAAAGTCGGGAGTCCACCGAATGCCTTTCATCGAAGGCTCCCAACGGAGCCACTCCGCCAGTGGTTCTAAGGCAAGGGCAAAGAGCAACGGGGACAGCGGGCAACCCTTCCGAGTGCCTCGCCCAAGTGTAAAAACACTGGAGACCCTCCCATTAACAGCCACCTGGGCCAGGGGCAGCTCGTAGAGAAGCCTCACCCAGGCGATGAATGTCGGACCAAACCCAAATTTGGAAAGAGCCGCCCAAAGATAAGGCCATTCTATCGTGTCAAAAGCCATAGTGGCGTCCAAGGAGGCCAAAATGGCCGGCTCAGTAAGAGTCCCAGCTCTTGCGAGAACTCTGTGAAGTCTCCCAAGATTAAGGGCGGTATTCCGTTGTGGGATGAAATCAGATTGATCCGGATGGATCAAGTCGCCAATCACCTTAATCAATCCATTAGCTAGCAATTTGGCCAGTATTTTGGGTTCGGCATTAAGTAATGAAATGGGCCTATATGTGGCACAACGATCGCGCGGCTTATCCTCCTTGTGGATAACAACGATGGTAGCTAAGCGCTGATCAACGGGAAGGGAACCAGAGTCGAAAGCCTCAAGAAACATACTCCTTAAGTAAGGCGCCATTTTGTCGGGACGCAGCTTGTACAATTCGATGGGCAAACCATTAGGGCCCATTGCCTTACCAGAACGAAGGGAAGGTATGGCGATAGCAACTTCATCTACCGTAAGAGGCGCATCCATTAGATCTCTATCATCATCAGAAAGGCGAGGCAGTGTAATGTCCCGCAACAACAATTGGGAATCCGCCTCATCCCTATCGCTGACCGAGGCATACACAGTTCGGAAATGGTCAACAAAGCATTCAACTATACCAGCCGGGTCAGTGACACACTCACCATCCAACCTTTCAATCACAGGGACGACACGATGCACTCTTTCTCTCTTGTCCAGCCACGCAATCAGTTTACCAGCCTTGTCGCCCACATCATATATCCTGCCTTGTTGCTCTCTGTTCATCACTTTCGCCGCATCGGTCACAAGGGCTCTATAATCAGCTTGTTTCAGACTGAGGGAATGCACTTTAGAAGGAGTAACACCATCTGCAAGATCACTCTCAAGCACAGTTATGTTGGTTTCGAGGCGTACAAGTTCCTCATATTTAGCCTTCTTGGCGGCAGCAATCAACTACAGAGAATGTCCACGGATGACCGTCTTGAAAGCCTTCCACAAGGAAACAGAGGAAGAAACAGACCCCACATTTTCATTGAAATAATGGTCAATAGATTTTATCAGTTCAGAGCGGGTTTTAGGATTGCGAAGATACCAGGGGTTTATAGGAGCCACTCTACCCTCACTACCCACTCCAGCCTCAACACAAAGCCACAGGGGAGAGTGATCAGAAATGCCCCATGGAAGATGACGAGTCTCTCTGATGGAGGATGATTGGGCTGCTGGCATTAAAAAATAATCTAACCTGGAGAGACTACCATGGGCCCCTGAGTGAAAAGTGTATTGCAGCTGCGTGGGGTGTATCAATCTCCACTTTTGAGATTTTTAAGTTTAAAAATTTTATATTTGGGAGCCCAAAATCCTACTAAAATGTAATTGGCTGCCAGTAATTCAACCAGGAAGAGTTGGTGGCCATCTTAGGACTCAACTTGAAGCTGAGTCCCACAAAAAAATTTAAAATAAAGAAAAGGGTGCAGGGTAGAAATACCCGGACCAATTAGTCTAATGGGAGGTTCCCACAGGGATCCCCCCGGGCCAAAAAATGCAGGTTGGGCTCCAGTACTTCCTTGCTAATCGTCCCCTGGGTGGTCCAGGTCCTGGGCCATTGTAATAAAGGAGGGGGGGGAAATGCCCCCTCTCCTGGGGCTTATTGATGCACCAGGGACCACCATCTCCCCAGGGAATATCATACAAAAAATGCAGGGGAGGCCCATATGGCCTTTCCAGCTCTCCAGAGGACCACCACCTTCCTGGGGCTATAAGTTTAAAGAATGCAGGGGAGCCGCATGGATCTCCTCGCACCCCTGGAGGCTGCCACCTCCATGGGCTTTAATAAAAATAAATTTGGGGCCGGCCGGATCCCCCGCAGCCCTGGAATGTGCTACATCTCTCGGGCTTAATTTAATACAGTGACGGGGGTCCATTGCGGACCCTCGGTTCCAAGGGTCGCCACCTCTCTGGGGCTTAAGTAAACATTGGAGACCTGGAGACATACATGGCCCTGGTGGCTGCCACCCCCCAGGGCCGGCTCCTGCAATGTCATATGGTGCCCACCCCTGGGACATTGCAGTTTGCTGTGGCTTGGCGGGAGCTTCCTGCCAAGCCACAGCAAACGCTCCGCTTTCAGCAAGTGACAGCTCACAAATGCTCTCGCTTACTTAAAGTGGAGCATTTGTCTGTTTCCCTGCCTACTGTCAAGTGAGCAGGGAAACAGACAAACTGCTTTGAGATCCAGGCAGCTGCATTTTTTAGCAGCTCCCTGGGTCTCAAAGCAATGCTGGCTCCCACAGGAGTCGGGGAGCCAGCTGGGACCGTAGAGGACTTTAAGCTTTCCCTGTAGGCCTCAACAGAGAGACAACGCAGAGGGGTGCCCATGGCCTAAATCAGCCATGGAGGGGGTCTGCCCCAAGGTGAGTACCGTGTACAAGTTTTCTCCTCCTCATTTTGTTGCTTTTTTGGGGGCCAAGCGCAATAGCTTTAAGGCACGGTCATGGTCATTTGAGGTCCCAGGCCTCCCTGCTGCTAGGGTTCCTTTACCACCAGTGGGGGCTAGGTGTTGTAAAGTCATCCTTTCACATCTGACTCTACAGCAACTTATTTTTCACCGCATTAAGAAAATCAAACGTGATGACGCTGATTACTTCACGCGCCTATTGGCCATGTATTTTCACTTTTAACCATTATGTGCCTCCTATATGGCCTTCAGTGGTGGCTACCCCTGGGTGGCTGGCGGATCGAGGGCTGTGCTGGTGGTGCCCCTGAAGTGCTGGCAGCCCAGGTGGTCATTTGCTTGCTGCCCAGGTGCTGGTGTTAGTGGAGGAGGGGCAGGATGGTGAGTATACTGGTGTGGCAGTTGGTGTGGTCAGGAGTCTTTCGGCCATAGGGTGGGTTCCATGAAGCGGTTTTCCTCTGCTTCTTGGTTGTGACACATGTATGTAGACCCTGTGTGTGTTTCACTTCCCCCATGCTTTGCCTCTTCTCTGACCTTACTTTACGGCTGCTCTTGGGTGGCTGGTAGGTCAGGGGCTGTGCGAAGGGTGCCACTGGTATGCCTGGTGCTGGTGGTCTGGTTTTGGCTGTTGCTCTGGTGCTCTGGCTTTGGGTGCATCAGGGCGGGCTGTTGGGGCTGTTTTTTTGCAAGGCTGTGCTGTTAGGGGTCTCCCGGTTCCTAGGGGTTTCCCGCATAGTGGGTTTTCTCCCCCCTTCTTTTCTATGGTGTACTGGTTTTGGAACTGAGTCTGTGGGGTATGTGATGTGGGGTCCTGGACTTCCATTGTTCAGTCCTCTGTTTTTCAGTGGCGTGGTCTCAACCTACAGTAGGACTAGTATCTCTGTGGCTGTGTTCGGGTCCCTGTGGTGATGGCAGGGTCATGATGCATCATTTCTTCCTAGGCCTGCTCTTACCATCTGCGCTTGGTCAGTTGGGTTTTCTTGCCCGCATTCCTGCTGTTTTTCCCCCATGCTGGGCGTTGTTGCTCGGGGCATGGTTTTGGGCTTTTGTTTGCCCTGCTGTTCCTGTGTCTGCATGTGTCCAGTTTCTGTTTGGTCTGTGCCCGTTGGCTTGGTGGTGTGTTCTCTTCCAAAGTCTCCTGGTTGGTGGCTTCCTGGTCAGGGGGGCTTGTCTCCTGGGGGTGTTTGGCTCTGGCCATTGACGCCTTGGTGCCTTGGGGTTCACCTTTTTGGGTGTCTGCCTGGGTTTCTTTTTTGCTTCCTTTTCTCTTCTTGGTGTCTTGTTTGGGTGTGGATCTTCTGGGCCCCATGGGTGGTCCAGCGGTTCCATGCCTCACATGGCTGAGGACTGTGCTGGCCTCCCTGCCCTTTCTTTGGCCTATCCTCTGTGCCTGTTGTCCCCGGGTGCATATTGGGCCATGATGTTGGCTTGCCAGTGCTGGCTGCTGGGCTTCTGCTCTGGTTCCCTGGCCACTGTTTGTTGCCTATGTGGCTCGATTATGGCTGGTTCTGGCAACTTACTCTCTCTCTGCCATCGGAGGTTGGAGAATTATGGTTTGTGGCTGTTCGGCCCAGTGCCTTTCTTTCCAGGCCTGAGGGGTGCCCGGTTTTGGCCTCCTGTCTCTGCTGCCTGGGCCTATGGTTCATTTGGCTGGCTTCTGGGGTGACTGTGGGAGCATCAGCGGGATTTGGCTGTGGGCTGCCCTGCTTGTTTCTCCTGTTCCTGTTGTCTTGGCATGGTGCTTGTTTTCCTGCCGCGTTTGGCCTGGGTCTCTGGGGCAAGTGGCTGTCTGTGTATCCATTTGATCTGGGGCTGCCGTGGGGTTATGTCTTGACCCTTCTGCGGCTGGGGTTGGGACTCACTTGGGGTGTCTCCTTTGTGTTGTCCTTTGCCCTCCGGGCTGGTTGGTTGGCTGGTTGGTTGGTTGGGAGTTTCCTCTGAGAAGGTCAGGCCTATAAGTTCTAGACCATTCTAGAGTCACACACTGATGGGTGTTTACACAGCATAAAAGTGTAAAAGAGCAAAAAGTTGTTAGAATACAGAGTAATCAGAATGAAGCAAAATTAATGCATCCAATTCAAATGGTGTAGCATAAGTAGCACAATTATTTCAAGAAGTAGAATACAGAAAATCAGGAAGCATGATTCCAAATTTTCCTGCATCGAGGGTTGGTGGATGAAAAGCAATAAATCTATCCGTACGTTAACACTAAGGTCACATCCCTAAATAAGCATTTTCAGGAGGAAGGAGAAAAGGTGTCAGCTCAGGAGGAAGGATAAAAGGTGTCAGCACGTGGAGACTTCCTAAGACATTGCCCCACGATCAGTGGGTCAAGTAGCACAAAGCTACCAAAGACAGAGGGCACTGTAAGATGTTCCCTCTCTCAAGGCAAGAAAGAAGTGGCGCACACTATCACTACTTCCAACAGCCAGTTATCCATAGGTAGTTATGCAGTCGGTGGTCAGCAATAGGCAAAATGGCACTCTAAGGTCTATCACAAGTACAAATCAGTTATTGCATGTAATCTGGCATGGTGCATAAGGTAGGGAAAAAACACCGCATCCCCACGTGTGTGGCCAGCAGACCACATATGCTATATATAGAAATCCTCTGCACACGTTCAAAAGTAAATACATAAAGTTACATAAAATATCAAAATGATGCTTGTCTTTATAATTTCAGATGTCTTTCATTCAAGATCTTTAAGCCTTCTTAGCCAACATGTGTCTCAGGTCCTGGACAATACGATATATCCCACTCAGCTTCTGAAACTCCATGATAGGAGAACTACAGGGACTTCTCATAATTTCCTTTAGGGTGCCCTGTGCAATCATGGACTCAATTGCAAGTGTAATCCCTGCCCCCTTTTCTGGGGTCAGGCTGTATTGAGGCATTCTCGGAATGTCTGTATTTGGCTAAACCTGTATACGGACTGGCTCGACTCCTCGAATCAACCCGATTTTCTTCCCAGAGAAGTTCAATACCACTGGAGAGACCATATCTCTCCGATCCAGACGCAGCCCTTCCATTTTCACAAAAGGGAACAAGGTGGCCAAAAAGTTCTGGTTTTCCAGTTTAAATGCAACATCCTCATCATTAGTCTGCAGCTTGGTTCCCTTTGGTGTGCAGTAGATAGTACAATTCAATTTAAACAGCATATCAGGCCCTAATAAACACACTGCACTCAAATCACATGTCACGAACTGATGGTGATCCTGAAAGGCTGCAAACTTCAACAGAACCTCTTCTGTTAAAGGGTTTGTCATTCTTTTGTTCGACACTCCTACAACTTAGATCGGTTTTTACAGTCCTCATTGGCTTCTACATATGGTCCACTCTGGGCTACTTCTAAAGACTGTACCAAGAGTGCAATCTTTCTCACCCCTCAGGCACAGTCATATGGGCAGATCCTGACCAAGCCCATCCAATGTTTCCATTAAGGGCATCTGATCATAAGTTTGGTTGTCCTGTGAGATTCTCGGGGCTGAGGCACTTGCACTAGCTGGTTATGATTCCCTCCTGCATTTAGTGATCTCAGCCTAGTTACTGTTTGCAACTGATTTGCGGCATCTGTCACCTGCACAGGCTATCCTTCCTGCACTTGATTCACAGGATTAAGGCGACACTCGTACTTGCAGTGCCTGATCTTGTGACAAAAATGACAGGCTGTGGTCTTTTTCAGGGTTGCAACATCTATCCCTGGCTTAGGATCTATAGGGATGTCTCTTCCTCTTCCTTGTCCTGTCGAACCTGCGACTGATGTTACTAGGACATCCCTTGGCCGTGAGCTACAGTTCCCATCAATGCCTGTACCTGTTCTCCCCTTTGGGCATTTCGCATTTGGACCAGCATCAGCTTCTCCTTTATCCTCCTATGCTTAGAGCCCACCTCATCACTGCAGTAGCTGGCATACCGTAGGATTTTGTCTACTGATTTGTCTTGCCAACTGATTTGGTGCTGTTGAATCATGAGGCTGATCTCCGGCCTCAATCCAGTCATGAACTTAGATAAGAATTGACCCATACCTTTAGGATTGAGTGTGCCTTACCCACTGTACTGCTTAAAGCCTTGCAATAGCGTCTCATAAAAAGCATGTACTGACTATTTAGGTTCCTAGGTTGTTTGATCTATCTAAACCCAACCAGTCTTGTGGGGCTATTCTGGACTGCAACCATGTGATCGCCTGATCGTACTTCTTCATAACGAAAGGCGAAGGATCACGGGTCACTGGATCCCTCTCTGGCTCAGCAGTAGGCCACTCAATAGCTATCTTATAAGCATGCCATAAGTTACTAGGAACCACAATTTCAAACAAGGTATTTAAGCCAATCCACAACACTTTTGAGATCTCAACAAAGTGATTGACTTGCTTATACTACTCCGCAGCCTGCTCCCTCAGCCTGGGAAAATCATTTGTGAACGCAGCAAGGTAGCCCAGACTCAAGGGAACTTGCACATACCCTCTGCTAGGCACTTACCATAATGGATATGCCTCTACTTCCTGCTTTCCCCCACAGGGAGGCGGCGTATCTCCTGCCTCCTTACTTACGCTCCTCTTCTTTGACCATCTCACCTCTTACTTATGCAACATACTTCAGGCCCTTATTCCTATCAACAACTCTTGCATAAGTGTCTTTAACCCTGTCACTCTCTTCTCCTCTAGCTCTTGATCACTGTAAGTCTATGATTTCCCTGTATTATTTTTGTCGAGCAAGTCTACTCCATACCTCTGAGCCAACTCTAACAGCTTCTCATGTGCTTGTCTTGCCCTTCGAGTGAAATCCTGTGCTACAAACAACAGATCGACCGCTCATAGGTCTCTATTCCATCTAAAGGTAGATTCCCACGGATAAGATCATCTACTTCAACATTCAGTTCGCCTTCATTGCAGTCTTGATGGTACCCTGACTTGATGTATTACTCTGACTTTCCTTACTATTATGGTATCTCAACCAGGACTCCAAGTCCGCTACATCTAGGACATGTTGGTTTCCAGAGGCTCTCTGACTTGTGCTGGCTTCTAAAGTCAGTGAAAAAATGAGGTAGTCTCACGCACTCAATAGTTGTGTTGTAAGTTGGTCTTTTGGGATAATCCTCCTGAGAGTGAGGATCTGAAAATATAGGAATAGCGCTATCCTCAGCGATAGAGGGGCGTCCCCCAATTCGCACTCGAAACAATAAAGTTTCTTCAATGTTTGAAAAAATTATAAAAATTATTTAAAAAGTATGCATCAATGTTGTTTGGCAATCTTGAATTTTATTTTATTTCCAACCAGTTCAAATTTCAAAATAAACCTCTTCTTCTTTTTAGTTCATTTCCAAATGATTTTTTATATCCAAATGACTTTTATAAATCTTTTGGGTGCTTCCCAATTACCCAATGCATTTCGGGCCTTTGCCCTTCATCAGGGGTCTTACTACAAAAATTAAAACATGAATAACCAATTGTCAGTTACGAAACAGAATTACAATGCATTACATGATCATCTGTGGTGGTGCAACGTGATTGTGTTCATGCAACACATGAAAATTCCAACATTTTCAGTTGTATGACGTTGGCGTGGTGAACACATCAATACAATTTTGGCTGATTAAGTGTTGTGTGCGAGAAAGTGAAATGCGGTGTAAACAAGTGTTTAAATCCTGTGTTTAACGACTAACCCGGTAGTATTGTTAGATGGGATCAAGAAGATTTTTTTAAAGGTAAACAGATGCGGTATGCAGGATTGCATGCTTTATCAACCCCGGTGAGAATAACCGTAATCATTGTGTCAGCTTACTCAGATCTCCGTTTTGAGAAGTACTTCCGATTATAGATATGCTTTGAAATGTAGTCTACAAAAGAAACATAACCTTGGTTAAAGCGTGACCACGTTCATGGTGCCAAAGATTTAAAAGCGCGCGGTGCTGCGAGTGGCTTACCGAGTATTTCCAAAGTCCGTATGCGGAAGTGACAGGAACGTAACTAACAGACGGTCGATTACTCTGGCGCAATATAGTGATGTCACGGTACATGTGACTTTATCAAAACACTAATATACTGCGCCAAAAATTGGAATATGCAATGGACCAGGCTGTATGGTCATAGCCCACGTGTATTCTACAAATGTATTGTGATAACATGATCTACAAAATAAAAACGTGGATTGCCCAGGCAATTTCCGGATATCAATGTCAATGAAAAGTTTGCAGTTTTTGCGAAATGATCTCTTGGTGCTAGTGGCCACGGTGTAACTAACGATATAACTTATTAAAATTCCTTGCACAAATATATTGCGGTATAATACAAAAGTGTACAAAAAACAAAAGTATGTAAATTATTACGATATATAGTCAACAATCATATAGGCATATTTCAAAGAAAGCAACTTAATTCTAATTTTTCATTCAGTCCATTCGGGCTGACAGAGTTCAAATAATATATCCAATGGGTCTCCTGTTGAAGTAAGTTTTTAGTGTTGTCACGTCCTTGTTGAATGGTCACTTGTTCAAGTACACAAAAATGAAGTTGACTGATATTGTGGTGACATTGATTAAAATGGACCACTACTGGGGATCTTTGGTTACCAGTTTGGATGTTGCTTTTGTGTTTGTTAATCCGAATGCAAATTTTTCATTCAGTTTTTGCAATATAAACTAGTCCACAGGGACATTTCAATAGATATGCGACATTTTCACTATTGCATGTAGCATTCACCTTTAATTTAATCGAGATGTCCGTGTGGGAATGTAGTATGGTGTCACCTTTTATAATTGTGTTGCAATTTCCACAATTCAAACATGGTGATGTGCCTTTAAATTTCTTAGATTCACCTTTGGATGTTTTGAGCATTTGTTTTAAGTTGCGAGTACACTGATATGCAGATTGTGGTGTGGTTTCAAAAATACCCTTGAAATCTGTTTCAGACCTAAGCATGGGCCAATATTTTAAAATTGTTTTCTTGATTCTATAACTTTCCGTTGAATATTTGGACACAAATACTACTCTATTAGTTTCCTTATCAATAGTTTGAAATCTTAGCAAATTTTCTCTAGTTTTGGTGTCAGCCTTGGTTTTTGCTTCATATCTCACTTGCGTTGGATATCAGCTCTCCTTAGATTTTTGTATGCATTTATCTGCACTCTTTTCATAAAGCTCTCTTGAGGATGATATTCTCTTGAGTCAAAGAAGTTGAGAATATGGTAGGTGGTTTTTAGTGAAGGCTGATGAAATGAATGATAGTGTAAGAAGTTATTGCGATCAGTTGGTTTAGTTTATACCTCAGTAGTCAATTGTCTGTTTGAAAGTTTGATACATGTGTCCAGAAAAGTTATTTCACTCATGCTTATAGATGTGGTGAATTAAATTCGTTGATCAATTTTGTTTAGGTTTTCAGTGGCTTCAAACAGCATGGGTGCAGGGCCGTTCCATAAAACAAAAGTGTCATCTGTGTACCTTTTATAGATGATCAGATGTTCTTTCCATGGTTCTTGATTAAGAATATTGTCAATTTCAAAACGATGCAATTGCCCATTGAAGTACCGGATGATTGAATGTAGAATCTGTCTTGCCACTTGAAATAGGAGTGATACAAGGTGAACTGTAGCAGTTCCATTAGAAATATTTTAAGTGAATGGTCCTTTTGACTAGTGATTAGGAAAGATTCAACAGCTATAATACCAAGGTTGTGCGGAATAGATGTATACAAAGACTTTACATCAATGATACAAAGAATAGTATGTTCTGTAATCTCTTCTTTGATTTCTTCTAGCATGATGAGAAACTTGGTGGAATCCTTAATGTATGTCGTCATGCTTTGTACCAAGGGGTGTAAATGTCTGTCGAGGTATTTACCGATTGGTTCATGGATGGAGTTGACTATCAAAACAATCGGTCTGAAAGGTGGTAATGAGACATGTTTGTGGATCTTTGGAATCATATACAAATAAGGAACAGCAGGATTCTTATTGTACAGGTATTCTCTGTCTTCTGTGGTGATGGTACAATTTTCCAGATATTGATTGAGAATGGTGGATAGAATGCTCTGAAATTCCCGAGTTGGATCCCCGTCCACTGGGGTGTATGTGTTGATGTCACTCACATGTTCATTGACATTTTTGATATAGTAATATGTGTCCTAAATAACCATAGCTCCTCCATTATCTGCTTGACAAAATGGGATTTGATTGTTAGATGCTATTTGCTTTAAAGCTTGTCTTTCTTTTACTGTCAAATTAGTAGTTTTTGATCTGGATTGTTTCGATTTGTAGATGATTTGTATTTCCTTTTTTATAATGGTCTCAAATGCATCGATGACTCTATGGCTGATGGGCGGTACAAGAGTGCTCTTGGTTCTGAGACCCATTAAGGATGTTAACCTTGGGTGTAGGGGCTTCTTGGACAACTTTGTTGAAAACTTTTTGAAGACGAATCATTCTCATGAATCTGAAAATGCTGATTTCTGTATCAAGGTGGTTTGAATGATGCGTAGGTACAAAAGAGCTGCCTTCTAAAGTCACACCACTTGGTCCTCTACCAGTAGTTTCCCACATCTGCAGATCTGAACTATTGCTTACTATGGGTATAGACCATATATACTGGAGCCAATGCATACTCCGGAAGGGTCAGCAGTAGCTGCTAAAGAGGTACTAGATTCCACAGGCACTAAGGAAGGACAATTCTCAATCGTGGTCCCTGTTGTTCCCAATCCAGTTCCTTCAGCATGTATGGGTTGTCTCTGACTATTGGTTCCCACTGAGCTCCGGTCGTAATCAGGGACAACAGCACCAATGGTGACCGGTACTGTAAGAGCTTTCGGCAACCGTAAAGCACCATTAACATCGGTCTGTTCCATACCTCCCGAGGCAGAAACTCCTGTCCCCCTACTCCTGTTCATATCATTCCCACGACTCCTGGATCAGGACTCACCGGAGGATGCTCTGCTATGAACTCATCCAACAAGCTGTCTTTGTTGTTACTACTGTCACTTTGATTTGCCCTTTTGCTCCTGTCCGGTGACTCCCCATCACCTACCAGTACTGGGTACAACCTCTCGCCATCAATGGTATCCATTCTTCACCTCTTAAGTCTCTCATCCCACTGTGCATCCATATACGCCCTTACAGTTTTCCTCATCCTCCCTTGATATGTCTCCCTCTGTTTAGCATGAGCTGCACGCATTCATGCATCTAACGCTTCAAACTGTGTTGGTCCAGGCAAAGACCACAGCACAAACATTGCTACTCTGAGCCAATTCAACACATCTAACTGAAATTAACGAAAATGTGAAAATTACTTCACCCTCCATCTCAGGGATCTCATGCCAATTTTGAAGCCAAATTATACTGTGAAGCCCAACTTTTGTCACCATATAGTATGCTGGAGTATCCTCGGGTGACGCCTCTTTGTCCACTTAAATAACAACCCCGATGTCAACTCTGAAAAGATCCTGCAACACACTAAAGCACCACATGATGCCAAAATGCTAATTTTTGTTCAATTGATTACGACGGACAAATCCTTTTTAGCCACAACTTCCTGATGATTACCAAACAATCCCAGCGCGGCGTTACACCAAGTGGCCTATTGTAGCATGACACACTCTGACGTCTCTCTCATTCCTTGCAGTCACTCACCTGCCCTACGCATTCACTCACACAATTGTCTTACAGCCGTAATTGTCTGCCATCTAAAAGGTTCAATAGAATTCAACCACTCAAGAATATTCACACACAGTGTCCCTCGACCAGCGTTGATCACCCAAATCAGTATGGTTAACCTCTGTACACAAGGTCCATTAAATGATTCCAATATGTCCAATTCACTCAAAGCTCCCTGTCTTAGGTGGAACTTTCAATGACCTCTCATCACAATCTTTCAATTCTTCAGTCAGACAATCACAATCTCTGTGTCTTCTACATCTTTTAATATATCCTGGGATCTTATGCCACTTTGGGATCTACAACTCAAATCTCAATCCTTGGACCATGTCCAGCCTGAAACCACATTCACTCAACTCCCATTCCAACTCTGCAAGACATCACACAATCAATCCATTCCCGAAATCTAACCACATACACAATGTTAAAACTGACTTCTCCTTCCGCCACTGATCTCGCTGCTCCATCAGACTCTGTCAGTCTTTGTCAGATTCTGTCAACCTTCATTGTCGCTCATTGGGCTCTAGTTTAGGGTTTTGGGGTTCTAAATTCCACCTATTCTAGACTACTTCCAGATTATCCCCTTACTTTATGTGTAAACCATTCTCTGCTACCAACTGAAAGGGCCGGGCCCATAAAGTCTAAACCGTTCTAGAGTCACACTCTGATCGTTCTTTTTCGTAGCATGAAAGTGAAAAGGGGAGAAAGGTTGGTAGGAAAATAATCAATTAATCAATAATTCTTTTGGATACATAATAATCAGTGGAAAACTACTTAAGGTTAGTTAATTTATTACAAAGCTGAAAATAACGGAACATAAAGACACCTCAATACAAGTGTATAGAAATACAGAGGAATCAGCATGAAGCCAAATCTGTGCATCCAATTTAGGCGGTGCAGCATAAGCAGCACAATTAATTTAAGAAGTAGAATATAGAAAATCAGGAAGCATGCGTCCAAATTTCCCTGCATCGAGGGTTGGTGGGTGAAAAGCATTATGTTATGTTATGTTATGTTAAATTGTTTTATATAGCGCATGGCTACCCCAGCCACGGGGCGTGTCAGTGCTCACGGACATGTGTGACATGGCAGCAGTGTATAGAGAGAGAAAGTGATAGCAGCATCCTCCATCACAGGTAGCCAATGCAGCCGGACAAGAGCCTGTGAAGCAGAGCAATATTTCGGCAGGGCAAGCAGAGTGCGGGCTGCAGCATTCTGAGCCCTCTGAAGTATTTTTGTGACCGTCAGGTTGGAGCCTAGCAGAAGAACGTTACAATAGTGCAGATGTGAGAGGACCATGGACTGAACTATTATCTGCCGGGTCGAAGGCTCAAAGAATCCTAAGATGGGCCTGAGGGAGCAAAGACGCCCATAACAGGTGCCCGCCACTCGTTTTGCATGGGTGACTAAAGCTAGATCATTGTCCAGCAGAACCCCCAGATTTTTTACTTCCTGCTTCGGGATCGGAGACAAACCCAGTGTGGGGGCCACCAGTGCTCGTCCCACTTCTGTTGATCCCGGCCGATAATGAGCACCTCTGATTTGGAAGCATTTAGCTGTAGGCAGTTCTCAGACAACCAATTGGCGATGGCCATAAGATCTTCCCCAAATTTAGCTCGATCTAACTCAGCATTGTTGGAAAAGGTGAAAATAATCTGTGTATCGTCAGCATAAGGCGTTAATTTAATTTCCCGTTCTCTGGCTAGCATAGCCAGGGGTCTGACATTTACATTAAACAGCGTAGGGCTGAGAGCTGATCCCTGAGGGACCCCACAGCTGAGGGGGTGTCTGCTGGATGAGTACGGAGCAGCATGCACCTGGAAGGAGCGGTCAGATAAAAATGACGCAAACCAGTCAAGGGCGCCACCCCCGACTCTGATCTCCCCAAGACGTTTAAGCAAGATCCTGTGGGATCCCCACGCTAACACTAAGGTGACATCCCTAAATAAGCATTTTCAGAAGGAAGGATAAAATGTGTCAGAATGTGGAGTCTTCCTAATAAGTTTTCCTATGATCAATGGTCCAAGGAGCACAAAGCTACCACAGACAGCTTGTTCTAAGATGCTGTCTCTCTGAATGCAAGAAAGAAGTGGCACAAACTATTCCTACTTCCAACATTAAGTTATCCATAGGTAGCCATCCACCCTGAAGGTAATTTTCCACAATATCAATGATGTACCTTCCTTGATACAATTTGTCCTTGGTTCTCAGGCCTTCTTCTGTGTAAAGCACAATGAACTTCCTTTATTGACTCAAGCCACGTGATTATAATTTCTTCTCTCCTTGCCTGACTATGAAAACAAAGACATTATTCTATGTAAGCAAGTGCTTCTTAACCTGCAACACAAAACGTGAGAAAGAACAAATTCCACAGCACACATGAAATTCATACGTGGTTGTGTCCTCCGCGTTCTTTGTGAGTGCCTCAGTCTTGGCCTGTTGGCATGTCCCTGTGCCTCCTCCCAGGCTCCTTCTTCCGGTATGGGTGCCTTGGCGGTCATCCTGTGTCGACGCTGGTGGTTGGTGCTGGACGGTCCTGCTCTTGTTCCTTGTCCTCCTCTGGGGGTTTCTGTGGTGGTGTCATCTGGGCTTTCTGGTGGCCTGGTCAGTCAGTTTGGTGGGGTATTGCTCTTGGTTGGTGCTTCCTCCCTTCCTGGTTGATCTGTGTGTCCCTGCCCCTGGTTGGTCCCCTGAGTTTGTGCCTTGGGCCTGTTGCCTGGCCATTTCTGTTTTTGGGCTGGTATGCTGTGGGACTTCCTGGTGGTATTGGGGTTTACCCTGTTCTTGGCCCTGTCACCCTTCCTTTACTGGTTGAGGCAGGGACTTTTGGGTCTTCCTTGCTTTGCCTCTGCTTTCGTTTGGGGTTGGCTGTATGTCTTTTTTCGTTGTTGGGCATTTCTTCCATTACCTGCTTGGACACACTCTCTGTCAGCTCTGCTGCCAGGTCTGTGGCGCTGCTTAATGATGCTGGTTGTGGTGGCCTTCTGGCTCAGTGGGTGCCCTTCCAGTCATTTTGTGCCCTGCAGGGTGCTATGTCTGATCTGGTCCTTCTTTTGCCGATTGTTTCTAGTGATGTAGTTGCTTTTGCCCCCTTTCCCTTCTGGAGCTTAGCCTTTTCGTCTTGGGGTCTCTGTGGTGTCCCTTCTTTCCGGCCTTGGTTTTGATTGTCCTAGCCTTGTCGGCTTCTTGACTGACACCCTTCCTCTTGGTCGATATGGGGGTAGGGGACATTGGGGCCTGGGTGCTCTACTTGCCCTTTTTTTGTAGTTGGTTGCCTCCTTGGTGCCGTAGGTGCCTTCTCCTTTCCAGGGTCCTGGTTCTCCGGACCTTGGTTGTGTCCGTGTTGGTTTTGTCCTGGGTCTGCTGGTATGTCTGGATGCTTTGGGTCTTCTTCAGTGTGTGGCCTCCTTGCTGTACTTCACGTGATGGTGGTCTCTGGTGCTTCCTTACTGGGGGCTCCTCCTCCTTGGTGGGTTTGGGGGTTCCTGGTGTGGGTTGGCTGCCCTCTGGGTGGCAGCGAAGGGGATTTGATGCTTTTAAGGTCACATTGGTCATCTCCTGCTTGTTCTGGGGAATGCTGCCCTGTGGTGTGGTTGAGAGCTTTGCTGGCTGTGTGCTCCTGCATGTTTTTTCCGGTGGTTCTCCCTTTTGCTTCGCTTGGGATACTGCTTTCGGTGTGGTGTCCTGGGTGTTCACTGGGGGTCTGGAAGGCTGGGTTTCTGGCTTTGGTATGCTCCAAAAATAATGAATGGGGCATAGACAGGGGTGACCTGGGGGTAATACCCTATTACTTACCAGTAATCTTCATTACTCCTGGTTCCGTTGTCCGTGATTCTGGAAGGATCCTTGACAATCTACTGTTTCAGGAGTTTGTAAAGGAAACCTTACATTTATCCTGCAGTGTATGTGTTTGTTTTAAAGTGTTCAGTCCTAAAGTTTGACTTGTTCTCAGTACCAGCAGGGCCACAAAACATATCTTGCAAGTGATACATGCATGGTTTCTATGGACATGACATGGTCAAAGGCCAGTCCCAGGTCTCATTTCCAACTAAACATGCCACAAGCCAAGCTCTACAGGTACTCATGGCAGGGGTACTTTACATCCAGCTGCAGAATTATTACAAGTGTAGCAGTTGCAATGACACCATAGTCCAGGACTGCAACAAGCTCAATGCTCCCCAATTATAGCTGTCTTTTCTTACCCATCCACAATTCTGGGGGCCCATTATCCTTGCTTGCATCATGGCCTATCGCACCTTTGCTCCCCCACTGAGGCTATAGTCTAGAATCGTTTACATAGGAGTACTTAGCATTATAATAATGAATTGTGAGTTGTGTAAGATTACACATACACAAATGGATCTGAGAACTCATAAATTATATGAGAGTACACATGCATCATGGCTTTCATGTTGAAATTATAGGTCTGCATAACAAAGAGTCAGCACTACATTAGGCCCCGTATTCTGCTACAGGTTTGAGCTGACTAGTGTCTTAAATAGTTGAATAGCTGAAACAGTGCTTTTTGGCTATGTCAGACTTTCGTAAATGACTGTTGATCATCAGACCTTTAAGGCTTCTCTGCTTTTGGCTTTAAATGTAGCAGCATTTGTTTATACCTCCATAGTATACAACAGACCATAACACAGTAACCTACACAAAGCAGCTTAATACTGTAATGTAGTTTGTGGTACTGAAAATTCTGGACTCGTGTAATAAACTTTGTCGTAGCATGACGATTTTTATATCAAAAGACCGAGAATGGCTAGTACACTATGTACAAGCATTTTCGTCATATTCCAGTAACGATTTCACCTCGAAATCGTCATTTTCGTCCTGAACCCTTGGCTTCCATTTTGTGTACAGCAGCCATTTTGTGAATTGCCCTCACATAGGCTTATAACTACAGCCAAATTCGATTCCAAAGGACACGTACACCTTAATTGACTTTTCTGTGACCTGGGCAAGCTGAAACCATTGCCCCAGGCCGAACCTGCCCGGCCAGTTCCTTTCCCAGTGGCCGAGCGAGATAGCATCAAGGCACAACATGCCATAAACCTTTTCATCGCACACACACCCTGTCTTATCTTACTCACACCTGTCTCTGCTCCCTTCTTTATGGCCTGTTTACGATGGGGATGTGCCGGGTTTTTATTATGGGTTTCTGCAGCTTGTGTAAGAAGGAATGTTGTTTTTTGCATGTGTGCAAAAGCTAGAACTGCCCCTTTCTTTTTTGTACTGAGTCATGTAACGCTAAAAACATATAAAAGGCCTCTGTCCTCTTCATTCCTCAGACTACCTCATCCACTTGCTACGGCTTCTGGGTGACGTGGCCTCACTATGTTAAGTTTAATAAAGATGTCTTTTCATATTTTCAGAGTCTGTGCCAAGTTCTTGTTATATTAGTAAGTATTCCATGAGAGCGAAATTTTCGAGTTCTTCAAGTTCCTATATTCCCAATAGGCTCTCCGCATTGGAATAATATATCCTACAGATTAGACATAGGACTGAGGTCAACTAGGTCTCTATCGAATATACTAGACTTAATTGTGAGTGCCAGCTAGCTCAGAGGTCACTAGAAACTTTCTCGAATAAACAAGAAGGGATTAGTTTCTGACAACCGCATAAACATGACAACATTGTTTCCTCAAGATAAAACTGATCATCAGAGTCGTGGAAACAATAGATAGATATTTCACTCAGTCAATCGTGCATGCTTCGTTTCACCAGAGGTGCAGAGAAATAGATAGACGGGAGTTTTCAATAAAAAGGATTTATTGAACAGTCTTCTTTCTCAAGCATAAGAAATGAACTGCTACAATCATAAAACTGGTTGTAAAATATAATGCATACAGTATAAATAGTAAGATAAAATAATACTGTAAGAGCATTGTATGGTTCCTAAACCATAGATAAATACATACATAAATAACAGAGGCTAAAAGTACTCAACTGGTGCTTCTAAAATACGCCTACCCCGGTGTACCTAACCTAAGTTTAGTACAAGGGAAGAAGTAAGTGAGGTGTAGCATAAATATAGTATTACCTTGCTAAGAATCTGTCCAAGATATCTCTTAGGGTCTAATCAGCGCCGTACCTTAGTTTAGAATGAAGAAGGTCAGTCTCGGGACTCGATTTCCCAACAACCCGCAGGGGTAGCTTGGAAACACTGGAGCTGGATTTCTCGGCAGGTGAAAAGACAGCGTCTCTTTCAGTGCTTCTGCTGGAGGGTTGGCTTCCTTTGGCACTTGCTGTAGCAAGGCGCGTCGGGCAAGTAGATAGTCGAAATGCTCCAAACCACCATGTGTTTGCTTGGGCGAGTGTGGGCATATTTATACCTTGAAGGTGCCGAGTTTGACGTATAGTTGGACATAATAACGTCATCAAAGAGTCTCAGTTCTATGAAAACTCCATGATTTCTTGGACGAATCAATATTCAAGCAAGGGGAAGTCCCTAGCTGATGAAGCTGAGTTTTCCAAGAAATCGTTGTGGATTTTCGGAACTAGTGGAAGTAGCCCTGCCGTATTTGGACTGCATGAACTTTGCCTAAATAAGGTTATGATTTCTATGCCTATATAAGGATATGGTGATTTATACCTATATAAAGGCATGAATTGGGAAAATTACAATAGGGTCCTAAAATGATACATAACACCCACTCCACGTTTTCATGTTCATCTAAGTTCAAGCACTAAAACATATAATCTAGAGCATGTGTTTTCAACCCCCAAGAAATCATATAAATTGCATTTGAAATGGTTGCACATCGAAAAATGAGCATTTTGTACAGTACACATATATAGGAAATGATTTCATTGTAATCATATGATAGGATATTAGCAATGCTAACCGAATGAATCACAAATTTCACATTTATGAAATGGCTCTTAGTTACAGAAGAAAAAGGTCGAGACCATCCCATAGCAGAATATACAAACTGTTTTGGTTTGTGGATTAGGCTAATATTGTTTCTAGGAAGTGTTCAAAGAATTCTTGTTCTCTAAGAATAGTTCTACTTTAAGCAGATTACTCTTGTGCCAAAGTTCAATTTTCAAAAAAGTCAAACAAATCGTAGTGAAACAGAGTTCCAAACTTGGAAGCTTTTGTTTTGAAAACAAATAAAAATGAAGGTCGATTTTCAGAGTGCGAAAGAACACTGTGCTCATTTCAAAAGTTATTCTAAGTGTCAGGAGAAAACATTAAGTCATCAAGGCTGGCAAAGAAATTGTCTACCGCAGTAGATGAAAGTTCAACTACTTCATTAAGAAGTTCAATTGTGCACAGATGTGAAGCATCGCCGTCAGCGTCAGCCGCGTTAGCAATGTTCATAGCAGATGGTACCTGTGTGCCTGTTGGTCTGCGTATCTCACCTTCAGTTGGATTTGCCAGTGAGATCTCAATGAATGCCGTCATCAGGATTGGTAGCCGTTGGGGGCAACACAACACATGAGCCGTTATCGGACCCAGTAATGCGTCAGCTTCCGTTGGCATAACCGATGGTAGTGTTAGACAGATATCCAACACGCATTCCTCTCCACAAAGCAGGCATCGTAGTGTAGTGTAGTTCCTATATTCCCAATAGGCTCTGCGCATTGGAATAGTGTATCCTGTAGTTTAGACGTAGGACTGTAGTCAACTAGGTCTCTACCGAATATACTAGACTTAATTGTGTGTGTGTGCCAACTAGCTCAGAGGTCACTAGAAACTTTCTCGAATAAACAAGAACGGATTAGTTTCTGACAACCGCTTTAAACATGACAACTTTGTTCCCCAAGAATAAGAAATATATCTCTAGAGTCGCGGAAATAATAGATAGTTATTTCACTCAGTCAATCGTGCATGCTTCGTTTCATCAGAGGTGCAGAGAAAAAAAGAGACAGGCGTTGCAACAAAAGGTATTTATTGAACAGTCTTCTTTCTCAAGCATGAGAAATGAACTGCTGCAATCGCAATACTTGTGGTAAAGTACAAAGCGTACAGTACGAAGAGTATTATAAAATAATATTGTAAAAGCGGATCACTGAAAGAATATCGACTGAAAGAATATCGACCATCAAAAATATCGTTGAGAAAATATCGACAGTCAAAATATCGAGTTTCTATCTACAAACAGGTAAGTACAAAAATATCGAGTTAAAAATATCGTTTACAAAAATATCGTTTACAAAAATATCGTATTTACTAAAAACTGTGTTAAATTAAATTAATATTTATAATTAATTACTAAAATATACTTAAAATTACTTAAATTAACTTATAATAATTAAATAATTAATGAAAGTTAAATAAATATTTTTTTATTTCATATTTATTAAACATATATATATATAGTAATAAAATATAATAAAATAATACCCAAAAACTGAAAACTGACCATGAACCCTAAAAATACCCCTTTACCCAAAAACTGAAAACTGACCCTGAACCCTAAAAATACCCCTTTACCCAAAAACTGAAAACTGACCCTGAACCCTAAAAATACCCCTTTACCCAAAAACTGCAAACTGACCCTGAACCCTAAAAATACCCCTTTACCCAAAAACTGAAAACTGACCCTGAACCCTAAAAATACCCCTTTACCCAAAAACCCAAAACTAACCCTGAACCCTAAAAATACCCCTTTACCCAAAAACCCAAAACTGACCCTGAACCCTAAAAATAAAAACGATATTACTTCACTTACCTTAAAAACGATATTACTTCACTTACCTTAAAAACGATATTACTTCACTTACCTTAAAAACGATATTTTGGCTGTCGATATTCTGTCCTGTCGATATTTTCTCCAAACGATATTTTGGAGTCGATATTATGTCCAAACGATATTTTGGAGTCAATATTATGTCTGTGTACCTGTAAAAGCATGATATGGTTTCTAAGCCATAAAATACCTAAAATGCATAAAATACAAACAGTGATAAATAATGACTAAAAGTACTCAACTGGTGCTTCTAAAATACGCCTACCCCGGTGTACCTAACCTAGGTCTAGTACAAGGGAAGGAATAAGTAAGGTGTAGCCTAGTTTTAGTATTCTTTGCCAAGAATCTAATCCAAGAATTCTCTTAGGGTCTAATCAGCTCCGTACCTTGGTTTTAGAATGTAGGAGGTCTGGTTTCCCTCTCTCAGGACTCGATTTCCCAGCAACCCGCAAGGGTAGCCTGGAAACACTGGAGCTGGATTTCTCGGCAGAAGAAAGTACAGCGTCTCTCAGTGTGTCAGCTGGAGGGTCGGCTTCCTTCGGCACTTGCTGCAGCAGGGCGCGTGTGGCAAGTAGATAGACGAACTGCTCCAAACCACCGTGTGATTGTTTGGACAAGTGTGGGCATATTTATACCTTGAAGGTGCAGAGTTTGACGTAAGATTGGACATGTTGGTCAACATGTTTTTCATTCCTGTCTTATTCACATTTTTTTAAATAAAACGTTTCTGGGTTTGTGACATTAAAACCTGTAAAGTATGGAAATTTGTCATAAAATGTTTTAGAGCTGTCTTTTGGCGGCGTTTCACAATGTTCCCATTGATTGTAAGTAAAACAAATTCTAGGATTTACAGATTTGTGCAAATAATGGTGACCAAAATGATTATAACAATACAGTTCTTCATAACTTCTTGAACCTTCTAGGTGTTCATGTTTTTGAAATTTTGCTGACATTTCTAAGTCTGACATCGTAATTTTAACAGTTTCAATGTCCCAATCATCTGAAAAGGTGCTTGATGAAACAAAATTACTTAAAGAAACCTCAAACTGGTGTGGAATCTTCAACGGCTCCATCGGGCCATAAATGTCATAGTCAGTTGTGTCCCATGCTATACCACCAGGTATAGGAACAGCTGTGATCTTCACTGATGACAGGTCTCTTTGCTCACGATGAAATGACTTGTAAGGTTGCAGGAGCTAGTTGATGTTCTTACTTGCTGTGTCCATTGCACTGTATTTTAAATCTATCATTTGTCCCAAACTCAAAACAAGAATGAGCAATAGTAGCAGAAACAGTACACCTAATCCTATCCAAAGTTCAACCCATGGCGAAACCAGATATGTTTTCTCAAGTTGATGAAAAAGTTCTGACATTTTTTCTTTGAAGTGTTGTTTTGCTGGCGTTGTTTCTGGTTCACTGAGATCCTCAGAAAAGTTATCGAAATTGATAAAATAGCCAGGAGTTCTGTCAATAGTTGGTATTGCATACCGCTTTGTTCGCCATAAGTTGGCAGGGTATGCTCAAACGTGAGTCCCTTGCTCACTTTGCCATTGGATTCAAGCAAGCCTGGCTGAAGACGGCTGAAATGCCAGAAACCGTCCCTAGGAAGCGTGTTTCCGGTCCAGGGAAGGCATGGCTTGGCAGTTTGGGCTGGACTATTCCCATGAGGTACAGGGTCAGACTGATTTGCATATGGCCATGTCTGAACTCGGGTGGCAGATTGGGCTAAAGAACGGTGATAGATTAAACCCAGATCTTTTGACTGGGTGTGAGTGTTTGATTGGTTCAGATGCTCTGTCCATCACCACCCCCTTTTGTACCGTTTTGCTCGTCATAAGTTGGCAGGGTATGCTCAGATGTGAGTCCTTTGCTGACTTTGCCACTGGATTTAAGCAAGCCTGTCTGAAGACAGCTGAAGTGCCAGAAACCGGTCCTAGGAAGCTTGTTTCCGGTCCAGGGAAGGCATGGCTTGGCAGTTCGGGCTGGACTGTACCCATGAGGCACAGGGTCAGACTGATTTGCATATGGCCATGTCTGAACTGGGGTGGCAGAGTGGGTTAAAGAACGGTGATGGATTAAATCCAGATCTCCTGACTGTGTGTGAGTGTTTGATTGGTTCCGATGCTCCGTCCATCACCACCCCCTTTTGTACCGCTTTGTTCACCATTAGTTGGCAGGGTATGCTCAGATGTGAGTCCCTTGCTCACTTTGCCACTGGATTCAAGCAAGCCTGGCTGAAGACGGCTGAAATGCCAGAAACCGGTCCTAGGAAGCTTGTTTTTGGACCAGGGAAGGCATGGCTTGGCAGTTCGGGCTGGACTGTTCCCATGAGGCACAGGGTCTGACTTATTTGCATATGGCCATGTCTGAACTGGGGTGGCAGAGTGGGCTAAAGAACGGTGATGGATTAAACCCAGATCTTTTGACTGGGTGTGTGTGTTTGATTGGTTCAGATGCTCCGTCCATCACCACCCCCTTTTGTACCGCTTTGTTCGCCATAAGTTGGCATGGTATGCTCAGACGTGAGTCCCTTGCTCACTTTGTCACTGGATTCAAGGAAGCCTGGCTGAAGACGGCTGAAATGCCAGAAACCGGCCCTAGGAAGCTTGGTGCCGGTCCAGGGAAGGCATGGCTTGGCAGTTCAGGCTGGACTGTTCCCATGAGGCACAGGGTCAGACTGATTTGCATATGGCCATGTCTGAACTGGGGTGGCAGAGTGGGCTAAAAAACGGTGATGGATTAAACCCAAATCTTTTGACTGGGTGTGAGTGTTTGATTGGTTCAGATGCTTCGACCATCACCACCCCCTTTTGTGAGCTGCTAGTGCAGCTCTCTCTCATTCTCTTTAGTCATCACTATCCGTCAATTTGTTAACTCAAAGAGCCAAAGATTAGGTGCACAATATTTTGGAACACTGTATCCTTCAACGTTGAACCAAACTAAAAACTAATACATAGGATTTTTTGTCCTACTCAGTTTAAAGAGGATATTTTATCCTTTAACCCACTCCAGACGTCTATTGGAGTATTTTACGGGAAAAAGGAGTCTGTGTGAAAAGCACGACTGAGTTACTCTAGTATCTAGCATTAAATTATCGCTTTACCAAATGTTGGGCACCATGTAGTGTAGTTCCTATATTCCTAATAGGCTCTGCGCATTGGAATAGTGTATCCTGTAGTTTAGACGTAGGACTGAAGTCAACCAGGTCTCTACCGAATATACTAGACTTAATTGTGTGTGTGTGCCAGCTAGCTCAGAGGTCACTAGAAACTTTCTCGAATAAAGAAGAAGGGATTAGTTTCTGACAACAGCTTAAAACATGACAATTTTGTTCCCCAAGAAAAAGAAATATATCTCTAGAGTCGCGGAAACAATAGATAGTTATTTCACTCAGTTAATCGTGCATGCTTCGTTTCATCAGAGGTGCAGAGAAAAAGAGAGACAGGCGTTTTCAATAAAAGGTATTTATTGAACAGTCTTCTTTCTGAAGCATAATAAATGTACTGCTGCAATCGTAATACTTGTGGTAAAGTACAAAGCATACAGTACGAAGAGTATTATAAAATAATATTGTAAAAGCATGATAGGGTTTCTAAGCCATAAAATACCTAAAATGCATAAAATACATACAGTGATAAATAATGACTAAAAGTACTCAAGTGGTGCTTCTAAAATACGCCTACCCCAGTGTACCTAACCTAGGTCTAGTACAAGGGAAGGAAAAAGTATGGTGTAGCCTAGTTTTAGTATTCTTTGCCAAGAATCTAATCCAAGAATTCTCTTAGGGTCTAATCAGCTCCGTACCTTGGTTTCAGAATGTAGGAGGTCTAGTATCTCTCTCTCAGGACTCGATTTCCCAGCAACCCGCAAGGGTAGCCTGGAAACACTGGTGCTGGATTTCTCGGCAGGAGAAAGTACAGCGTCTCTCAGTGCGTCAGCTGGAGGGTCGGCTTCCTTCGGCACCTGCTGCAGCAGGGCGCGTCGGGCAAGTAGACAGTCGGACTGCTCCAAACCACCGTGTGTTTGTTTGGACAAGTGTGGGCATATTTCTACCTTGAAGGTGCAGAGTTTGACGTAAGATTGGACATAATATCGTAATTAGAGATTTAATTCTCTGAAAACTCCATGATTTCTTGGATAAACCAATATTTATGCAGGGGGAAGTCCCTGGCTGCTGAAGGCGGGTTTTTCCAAGAAATCATTGTAGATTTTCAGAACTAGTGGAAGTATCCAAGCCGTTTTAGGACTACTTGAGATGTGTCTTAATATGGTTATGATTTCTATGCCTATATAAGGATACAGTATTTTATACCTATATAAGGGCATGAATCGGGAAAATTACACTAGGGTCCTAAAATGCTATACAACAGTAGAACAGGTAAGATGCAATCTTGCTTGATTGGTCTGAATGACAGGAACCATGTGGTATTCAGATCTCTCAAACGAGCCAAACAAAGGATCTGTGTTATTCTCTCACGATACCTCATAGCCTGGAGCGCATTTTCCTTGCTGACTTGGGTATCGCTGGTGGCCAGATTTGCCATAACGGAGCAGGAGGAATAAAAATAAGATCCCTGCTACGAGTCCCAAAATGAGAGGCAGGCCGCCGAACACTTAGTGTACGAAGTTAGGAAAAATGCCCAGGACTGCTTCAATGTGTGCTAAAAGTCCCGAAAAAATTGTCTTAAATACATGTGCAATACCGCTGGTATCAGACATGTTAAAGATAAGACCTTAACATTTCTGCTAAATTTATTGGGCAGTTTGTTGATAATAATGTGTGTATCTCTGCTGAAGTTCTTGCAACTTGCAGATCATAGGTCTCTCTGGACGAGGTCAGAGGCACAGTTTTTTGCAAAAGAATGGCTTTCATTCTGCTTAAAGTATCAATTCGTGTTGAGGAGATGTTCAGTGAAGGCCATAGTGGCGACTCCCAGTCTGTCTTGGTTTTAGGAAACAATACTTGCATGCAACAAGTGACCTTGGCTGACACAGTAACGAGATAGCTTATTCCTGGCATCATTCCACAACAGCTGTGATCATTTAACATAATGTAGCTACCATTAGAAAGCTGCCTGAAAATTGGATCTATCATCGCTGTGGGCGAACCCCGTAGATGGCAAGAAAGGTTATTAGAAGAACCCTTGCAGGCTCCGTGTAAATTAACACCTGACACAATAGTGTACCGCTTAGTGAGTTTTAAGAAATACCTCCTTTCCCCCACTCCAATATTTGTGTGTGTATGGTAAATGCCAGGTCGACTTAATGTATTCTTTACCCAACCTTTCATACATTACTGGGAAGTGGTCCCAGTGCACACATATTTTAAAAAGACAACAAAAATCGTGAAATAATGGATCTAAAGTGAAAGACAACAGTCAAATGAATTAAAGAGGAATGTTGTTTAATCACATCCTCTTCAAAGCAGTATCTGCACAAATCATTTCACAATATATACAATGTGCCCAGAGGAAAGGAGGAAAGGGGAGGGAGTGGAAAAGTGATTGTGAGGGTTGGGGTTTGTTCAGTAAAGATTTGTCAAAGATCCAGTGAGGTCCTAGAGTGCATCATTAGACATCGCATTTGCATTTCATTAGCAATAGCCAAATTACAAGGTGATACAGATCCTAGGCCATATATTGGAACACAGTAATATTATCCTGTTTGTTCATGGATAGGTTTAGGTGATAAAAAGTCGACGTTTCGACCCCTCTAGGATGTAGGTTCGGTTGCCACCTTACTACGGGGTTTTCCTCAGGACTGGAGTGGTGAAGTGGGTTACAAAGGGCACCTAAGTTTAAAGAAACACTTATTAGCCTACAGAGAGAATGTTATCTATTGTCACATAGGCGTAGAGATATGCCAATATTTACCAAAAAGCCACCAAAATGCAGTGGCGTAGAGTCAACTATGGCGGGGAGAGCCCGAGGGCTCCTGCTGCAAAAGGGAGAGCGCGATCGCACCTGAAACAATAAGGTGTATTTGTGAGTGGCACGTCAATGATAGCCACCACCAGCGAGGTCCTGGCCTCTTGTAGGAAATTAAAGATAAGTTGCTTGCATCAAACTTATGGACATTTAACATTGTTAGTGGTTGATTACATCAAACCTTATGGTATCAAATTGTTAAAGGGGGTCATTAAAGGACCAAACTGAAACACTATGACCTATCATACATCTGAGTAGTGTTATTGTATTGAGAACAGAGAACCTAACTGATGGCACACCACAGGACACAGTGTTTAAAAATAGAGCGTTTAAAAATACCTCTTTAAGTTTGTAGTTGTATATCAACTTGGTGAAACGGGGAATCTAGAAAAAAAGGGTACACATATTGGAAAAACTGGTGCGGATTTACTAGTCACCTAGATGGAAGACTAAAATGGACCGTTGTCAAACTCACTGATACGCTGGGATTCGAGTGATTGATAGTGCAGCCCGTGCCTTAGTCTACAAAGGAACATAAAAATGCCCTATAAGTATTTCAGCCAAATAGGAACATGAGAGTTACAAAGTATATCTCTCAGTCAAAAAGCAAAAAGCAGGTGGTGCTTACCGCGGGTGCTGAAGATGTTGCCGGAATGAATCCAAAAGTGGTTTGATGCCGCGCACGTTAAGTTAATTATAGGGGCGTACACGTGTCTCTGCGGCACCCGCAGATGCTCGATGCTAACATGGATAGATCCTACAGTACTAGTAAGGAACATTCAATGGAAACCAAACACATAAATATTGTCGCAAGAGTGTGTTACACCATATAATACAGAAAAATCACACATCTGGTTCATTATAATAGCATTATTTATATATAAAGGTACAAGTCTTGACATGTTTTGCCTAAAGTGGAGACAAAAGACAGAACAAGACAAACACAGCAACATGGGCATTCTCAATATACATAATGCTGGATTAACATTGGTCGACTTAAAGACAGGCTAGCTGGGCATAGTTAGCATCATGTTCATTAAGCCCATTATTTATTGAATCAAACTGACTCATCCACTTGCTCTCCCTGATATTTAGGATGGAACTGATGTTTCCTCCCCTAGGGCCTACAACAACCTTCTGTAGTACGACCCACTGCAGGTCCTTAGGTTTGTGGTTTGCAGCCCTAAAGTGCTCTACCAGTGGGGCCCCCTGTACCTCACATCTCAATCTACTACCTTGTTGTAGGATTCTCGCTTTTACTCTTTGTTGAGTTTGTCCAACATAAATGAGCCCACAGGGGCATGTGATGCAGTAGATGACATTACTTGTGTTGCAATTCGTGAATGTTTTTAGCTCCACTGTAGGTTTTTTGTGGGTGAATTGCTTGGTTTGAAGGGTTAATTCACAGGCTTTGCAACCACCACATCTGAAATGTCCTACTGTAGCGGGGAAATTCCACAGAGATTGTAAAGTGGGTTGCGAAGGGGTTTCCAGGTATGACCCATACAGGTATGATCTGTATCACCTTGTAATTTGGCTATTGCTAATGAAATGCAAATGTGATGTCTAATGATACACTCTAGGACACTCTAGGACCTCACTGGATCTTTGACAAATCTTTACTGAACAAACCCTAACCCTCACAATCACTTTTCCACTCCCTCCCCTTTCCTCCTTTCCTCTGGGCACATTGTATATATTCTGAAATGATTTGTGCAGATACTGCTTTGAAGAGGATGTGATTAAACAACATTCCTCTTTAATTCATTTGACTATTGTCTTTCACTTTACATCCTTTATTTCACGATTTTTGTTGTCTTTTTAAAATATGTGCGCACTGGGACCACTTCCCTGTAACATATGAATACCCAGGACCCAGTACTCGTTGGGTTAGCCCTTTCTATGTAACACAACCTTTCATACAGGCCTGCTGGTATGTGTTTTAAGCAATACTGAAACTGGAAAGTCGTCACTGGTATTGTGATGATGCTATGTATTATCCATTCAACTGATGGTTTCTCAGAAACGGTCAATGGTAATTTCTCCAGTTTTTCTATGCTCAGCACCGTATAGTCTGCTCCCCTCTGTGCCAACGAGATTTATTTATCTGTAAGGTTAAATACAGTAAACATTGATGTAGTGTTGATTAAACGCCAAGGCACATAGCCAGAACGAAGGTTTTGCAACATCCAGCCTAACAGCATTCTAGAACGTAATTGAGACTGGCCATGTTGTAACATTAGCAAGTCCTGTTCCATTATGTCTATGGGAGAGGATACAATGCTGTCCAAAGAATATATTCTGGACGACTGAGTTGTTAACCCATTGTCAACTACAGAGAGTGATTTCTCAAAATGAATACGATCAATTTCTCGTATTCTTTCAGCTGTTTCCATTTGCATGACTTTCCATGCTTCATTGTAAGCAGCGTATATACCGGCGTATATGAAACGTTTATGACATGGATTATGAGGTCCCGGTAAGAATTCTCATAAATCAACACCATCTTTAAGCAAAGATAAGTGTTGTTTTATTTCTGGAAGTGTGGATTTTTGAAGCCATTCAAGGCATAGTTTTCCTACACTGTAAGTTGTTATTATCCCTGGATGTTGTCTTTGGATATATCTTGGATCTGGCCGAGTTACTGTGAACCCTTGTGTCTTGTTCAGGAATCTATCTTGATAGTTATTTGTGTCTGTAGGCCAGATTAACCATTTTTTCCATTCAGGATTTGTTCTGTTCTGATGTAAAATATAATTTACGTCTACCTCCTCACCTGAAGTTAAATTACTATCAGGTGTGGGCTTAGGTATTGACGGTTTGTTTAAATCTTTTATCTTAGCAATGCCAAGACAAGATGTCTGTTGAACAGTGTCATTTAACAACATTACCGGTCATGGGATTATGCAGGCTCTGAACAATGCTTTTAAACCTTGTACCAGCCAGTCTTTTGTGCCCCAAACAGTTTTTGTCTCAATGTTGTCTTTCCAAAAGTCAAAGCCTAAGGTGGACAATTGAGCATAAAAGGCAGCAGAATAAATGTGTTTAGTATTTGTCAACATACTTTTCATGCCTGTGTTATTCACATTTTTAAAGTAAACACTTTCTGGGTTTGTAACATTAAAACCTGTAAAATATGGAAATTTTCTAAGAAACGTTTTAGGACTACCTTTTGGCGGTGTTGGACAATTCCCATTGATTATAAGTTAAAACATTTCTAGGGTTTGCAAATGTATGAAAGTAATGATGGCCAAATGATTAAAACAATACATTTCTTCACAATTTGATGAACCTTCTAAGTATTCATGTTTTGTAAACGTTGCTGACATTTCTAAGTCTGCCATCATGTTATTAACAGTCTCAAAGCCCCAATCATCATAAAATGTGCTGGGTGAAACGAAATCACTCAAGGAAACCTTAAACTAATGAGGAATCTTTAGCAGCTCGACAGGGCCATTAATGTCATAATCAGTTGTATCCCAAGCTATTCCACCAGGTAGTGAGACTGCTGTGATGTTTACTGATGACAGGTCTCGTTGTTCACGATGAGATGATTTGTGTGGCTCCAGGAGCAAGTTGATGTTCTTACTTGCTGTGTCCATTTTAATGTGTTTTCCATCTATCAGCTTTCCCAAACTTAACACAAGTATGAGCCATAGCAGGAGATAAAGTACACCTAACACAATCCAAAGTTCAACCCATGGTGAAACCAGATATGTATTTGTAAGCTCTTGACCAAGTTCCTTTATTTTTTCCTTGAAAGATTTGTTTGCTGGCGTAGTTTCAGGTTCAATAGGATCCTCAGAAAAGTTATCAAAATTGATAAAATAGCCAGAGGCAGTTCTGTCAATAGTTGGTATTGCATCCGGATTATTTGAAATCGCAGGAGTTGCTTGTTCCCTTGACATGTTTGTATAGTCAGATGCTACATCATTGTAGACTGGAGTTTCTTGACAAACAGTTATTTGGGTTTCAAGAGGCACAAGTTCCATGGCTTTATTGCATAGTCCTTCTTTTCTCACTTTAGAATCTTCAAAGGTGATGAGTCTTTCAGTTTGAACCTCTTGGATAGTAGCAAGATTTGGTTGTCTGCTACATCTTGGGAGTCCACTGGGCCCACTACTTATTATCGGGCCACATAGTGTGGTTTTACCAGGTCAAATGATACAGACCGGTTCTCCTTTTTTCCAGCAAGGGGCGGCAGTAGCACTGTTCTTGATCCGTGGATTGCTAGTACAAGTACTGGTTTTCTGTAAGAAGGCCCAAATTCCTTCTTGTCCACTATTTTCTCCCTGACCAGATCCCCAATCTTTGGAATCCAGACAGGTCTTGCTGGGACAGGTGGTTTTTCTTCAGTGGTTGTTGGCTTTTTGCTGGTATTGCTTAGACTTCTTCTTGTTTCATTGAATCCTGTAAAACAGCCAAAAGATCTTTGATATCAAATAGTTTTTGTTCCACCACTGAAGTGTGACTATCGAGGTCTTCAACCAACATTCTGGTACCAAAAAGGATTTCATATGGAGTGATTCAACCCTGAGAATTTCTTGGCAGGTTATTACGACTACGTTGGGCATTTATTAGATGTTTGACACACCCATCACCCGAACCTAATACCCTAGCTGTTGTAGATTGCTTTAGGTCACGTTTTTTTCTCTCCACAGCCGAATTTCCCTCAGGATGGAATGGACTCGAAAACCGCAATGCAATGCCCAAGCTGGGCATGGCCTCCTTGAAAGCCCTAGAGCTAAACGCAGGTCCCTGGTCAGAATGTAGCATGCCGATTGCGTATGTGTCGATAAAGACTCGCAAATCTTTTATAACAGTTCGGGCGTCAGCCTAGCGCTGAGGCCACATCCAAATGAATCTGTCTCAATATTTGTGGGATTGCATCAGTCCATTCGGACATCCGCCTGTAGATAGCCTTATGCTATCTAACAGTGGTGTCTGTACTGGGCTGGCTACGCTGTAGTCAGGAATCTGGTGGTATTAAAAGCTGTGGTATTTGTAACAGTCAACACAATTAATTCCGAATTCGTATACATGAGCTTTCATCCCTGGCCACCAGTACATCTCTTCTAATTCTAGTAGAGATTGAGAGATCCCCTGATGTATCAGACCCTCTTCCATATGTGCTTAAAAAATGAGAGCACCTCTCAGGTTCCTGTTTGGAATTACCCTATCCCCCACTCCAGGGATTCGAGCAAAAGGAACAGAGTTTGCATCAATTATGTATCTATATTCGAGTGGATAATTTAGAGGTAACGCGGCTCCGCTGCCTTTGCTCGTGGCATTGACAGCGAGCGTGGTTTCACCATCTATTGTTGTTTTTGAACGATTGATTGCAGTTACGGAAGCCGTTTGCACAGCTGCCTTCGTGGCTTCATCAGCCAATGATTTCCATTCAACGTGAACGCCATCACGCTGATGACTCAGTGTATGGATCACGTGAGTCTTTTGTAGTTCTTTCTGTAAAATAACTACTTGTTCCCAAAGCATTTTATGCTTGATTGTGCCACCTTTTGCATCTTTAAAACCATTTTGTAACCTAGTTCTGCAGATATTCATTGTAAGACTGGCCGCAGTAATACGAATCGCACACTATGAGTGTGGGAAATTCGCCATCTGTATTTTCAAGCGCCATTTTGAAAGCTTGGAGTACAGCTCGCTGAGCTGTACAGTCTCCTAGTGATTGAGTTTTTTTTACCATAGGTCTGAATTTACCATCGCGCCAGCGACCTTTAACAATCGCGCATGCAGCACTATAAGCTTGTTTACCCCCAATTGCGGGCTGTGCTGATCCGTCCGTATATATTATACAGCCGTAATGTTCTAGAGGTAGAATTTCAGTAGGCAGAGGACATTCTTGTTCGTATTGGAGAAATTCTTGTGTCTTCAAGTAAGGGTCAAAAACGTATTCAATGTCTGTTGCAGCAAGAAAATTAACCCATTGTATCCATCTTGGATGTAGAGCTTTTGCATTTTGAATGCTTGCCTTTGTTACTGCCTCTAAGGCAGGTACAGCTGTAAAGACTTTAATGTGTTTGCCCTGTGCGAAGGCTCTCTCCTGTGCTACAGCAGTAGGAACCGCTGTCAGAATATTTTCTGTTGAAGTGAATTTCATTTCAGCTTGTGTGTACAAGTGTGATTTGTAAGGTATTGGTACCTTTTCCCCTTCATTGAAGGTTAGGTATGTGAATCCGCATCTTCCTGGGATGATTCGGATTACAAGGTTGCGTACATTGTCACGTGTTTGTAAGTGTGTTGTTGCCAACATGTCTGTTTGTACTGAACGCAAAATTTCTGTGTGTTTTTGAGTCCAATTAGTTGGTTTGAAATCAGGTTTGATTAGTTCGTAGAGACGTTCATAGAGAGGTTTAACCCTTTCTTCGTAATTCAGAATGTATGTTCTTCCGAAGTTTATGAATCCTAGAATTGACTGTAGGTTTTTCAGCGTTTTTGTAGTTTGAAGATGCACGCATTTTTCTAAAAAGTTTGCTGCCAGGCTTTTGCCTTCACTTGAAAGTTCTTATCCCAAGAATAGGACGTTGAGGTGGGCAATTCTTAAAAATGAATTTGTACCCTTCTGAGGGGAATCCAAGTATTATGGTGTTCACCCTGTTCAAGTGCCTGTCCAAATCATCATCTGTAAGATAGATGGCATCGACATAGGATAATGCCTCATCATCATACGTTTGTAGTAACTCTGTTACTCTGGCTGAAAATAATCCAGAACTGTTCTTGAATCCCTGGGAGAGATGGCAAAATTTACGCTGTGTCCCCATTATTGAGAAAGCGGTCAAATACCTGCTTTCTGGTGTGATATTTTGACAGAAGAAACTGTTTGAAATGCCTAATGTAATTTTGTATTTTTTGCGAACGATGTTATTCATCAGTGCTGCACTGTGTGAATTTTGTACTGCAAAAGTTTTGCAACAAGAGTTTAAATGTCTCTAATCCAAAACTAGACGATATGTTTCGTCTGGTTTGGAGCCAGGAAACAAAGGAATGTTCATGGATGAGGTGCATGTTTCAATCACCCCTTGGTATACAAGTTGATCTAAAATCTCCCTGACTTGTTTTTTAGCTTCATGCTTTACTGGATACTGCCTCTGAGCAGTAGGTTGATTTTTCAACTGGATTTTAAGGTGAGGAGAGTCCTCATTAAGGGTGAGCACAAAATCCGTTCCGCTCGCGGATTTTGCGGATTTTCGGTAAATTCGCGATCCGCGAACTCCCGCGAATTTACCAAAAATCCGCAAATCCGCGAGCGGCGGATCCGGGGGGCAAAAGTTCAAGCCTTCAAGCTTGAAGTTGTTGTAACTATTTTAGGATGGCGCCGGCAAGCTGCCAGCGCCATCCTAAAATAGTTACTAAGTTAGCTTCAACAGGAAGCACTAATAGATAAAATAAAGCTGGTGCTCGAGCACCTGCTTTATTTTATCTATTAGTGCTTCCTGTTGAAGCTAACTTAGTAACTATTTTAGGATGGCGCTGGCAGCCTGCCGGCGCCATCCTAAAATAGTTACAGGATGATGGACAGCTCACTCAAGGGACCCCTGCGCACATCTGTGATATGAAGGGCAGGGTGCATTCTGGCACGATGGTCCTGTCCCAAAAATTAAACCTCAACAGGAAGCACTTACAGATATCAATAAAGCATGTGCCCTAGTTGAAGCTCAAATTCAGTGACGCATTCATCAGCCCAAAAACAATCGTGAGCGTTGTCGAGGCTGGGCAGGTGTGCTTTCTTCCCAAATCTACCGTCGAAAATCAGCTGTGATGCTGGATAGAGGCCTTTGCATCCTTGACTTTTACGAGAGCAATCGCCGTGCTGTTCCTGTGACCAGGAGCTTCCTTCTCCTTATCTGCTGCTCTGGTCGGTCTCTGACCTTTTATACACACTAGAGGCATGTGAACTCGCATGGAAGCCCCGCCCGTTTGGCCCCGCCCACACACTCGCGGTATGCACAGTGTTCCCGCCATTTACCCACTATGATGGACAGTTGAAGCTCAAATTCAGTGACGCATTCATCAGCCCAAAAACAATCGTGAGCGTTGTCGAGGCTGGGCAGGTGTGCTTTCTTCCCAAATCTACCGTCGAAAATCAGCTGTGATGCTGGATAGAGGCCTTTGCATCTTTGACTTTTACGAGCGCAATCGCCGTGCTGTTCCTGTGACCAGGAGCTTCCTTCTCCTTATCTGCTGCTCTGATCGGTCTCTGACCGTTTATACACACTAGAGGCATGTGAACTCGCATGGAAGCCCCGCCCGTTTGGCTCCGCCCACACACTCGCGGTGTGCACCGTCTTCCCGTCATTTACCCACTATGATTAACAGCTCACTCAAGGGACCCCTGCGCCCTTCGGCGCGACTGAATAGTAACACACACATGGTCGCTGTAGACAACTCTTCTGGCACTTTAGGCAGCTGTAGTGTTGTAAAAGCACTATACATTTACCCAACGAGGTAGCACTTACTGATTAGCCAGTAGAAAGTACTCCAGTTGAGTAGAGGTATGGCACAAAACGGTGGCGTCTTCTTGGATAAATATGAAGGGCAGGGTTAATTCTGGCACGATGGTCCTGTCACAAAAATTAAACCTCAACAGGAAGCACTTACAGATATCAATAAAGCATGTGCCCTAGTTGAAGCTCAAATTCAGTGACGCATTCATCAGCCCAAAAACAATCGTGAGCGTTGTCGAGGCTGGGCAGGTGTGCTTTCTTCCCATATCTACTGTCCAAAATCAGCTGTGATGCTGGATAGAGGCCTTTGCATCCTTGACTTTTACGAGCTCAATCACCGTGCTGTTCCTGTGACCAGGAGCTTCCTTCTCCTTATCTGCTGCTCTGATCGGTCTCTGACCTTTTATGCACACTAGAGGCATGTGAACTCGCATGGAAGCCCCGCCCGTTTGGCCCCGCCCACACACTCGCGGTATGCACAGTGTTCCCGCCATTTACCCACTATGATGGACAGTTGAAGCTCAAATTCAGTGACGCATTTATCAGCCCAAAAACAATAGTGAGCGTTTTCGAGGCTGGGCAGGTGTGCTTTCTTCCCAAATCTACCGTCGAAAATCAGCTGTGATGCTTGTTAGAGGCCTTTGTATCCTTGACTTTCACGAGCGCAATCCTCGTGCTGTTCCTGTGACCAAGAGCTTCTTTCTCTTCATCTGCTGCTCTGATCGGTCTCTGACCATTTATACACACAAGAGGCACTTGAACTCGCACAGAAGACCCCCCTATTTAAAAAATTCGCAAATCCGCGAATCCGCAAATTTCCAAATTTTGCGGATCCGCAAATACGCAAATCCGCAAATTCGCGAATCACGAATTCGCAAAATTCGCCCATGCTTAGTCCTCATCCCATCCCACATGATGTTTATATAATGCTGGAGCCTGGGCCACAGCCCATTTTCTGGCATAGTTGTATTTTTTATGAATAGGAATATGATTAGAGAAGGCTGGCATAATGATTTCTTCACCATTTGGGCACTCCCTGACAAATTCAAGTGGCCAGTCTTTTTCAGCCAGAAGGATGTCATAACCCTCCTAGTTATGTCCCCTTCTATCCAGAGTGTTACTTCATATAACTTATGGGGTACACTAACCCTGGTGTCGGCAGTTTCAACCTGAATGCATTCATTCATATCCACTGTCTCCAGATGATCTTTTAGGATCCTGTGACCTCTGCTGCACTGTCCAGCATTGTCTGGGCCCACTCCCCGTTATTGAGTTGTGTCCTCAAGATCCTCAGCATGTCTGATTTTAATACTTGCTACCTTCTTTTTGGAAAATTGAGTTTTCTTATTGTTTGGAACGTGTTGATCATCTTTGGACTTCACGCGTTCTTCTTTTTGTTCTGATCGTCCTCTTCTTTTGGATTTCTGCGAGGAAGTCTGAAAGGTACGAGAGGATCGTGTATCAGTATCTTGATATCTATCACGTTTTCTTATATTATGCCTATTTCTAAGGTTATATCTCTTTTCAGAGTGCTCCTTTTGAGGAGATCTACCTCTGGAATGAGAGCGCTTCTCTTTAGGAAGTGACTGTCTACTATTTTCCCATTTCTTTTTAGGAGTAGTTAGATTATTTTTTCAAGATTTTCTGTTAGTTCAGGCTTAACAGGTTTCCCTCCCAAACTATCTCTTCCTAGTTCTTCATAGGATTTTTCAATAATTTTGGCAAGTTCATACGGTTGCTCAGTAATATCAAGTTATTTAATTTTTGGCGGATTGCCACTGATGTTGCTTCACCTTTAATGTTAGCTAATAATATAGCTGAGACCTGTTTGAAATCTTTCAGTAATTTCATACCAAGATTCAAGGCCGGTTCCGGACCGTATTCATTTTGAATCTGTCTCAGAACGTCTGGTATTACAGCCATAGACGGGACACCATGTGTTTTTGTGTAGATTGAAGCAAAGACTGTACCCCAAGTGTCACAGTCCTCCACGTGTGGTGCAATCCCCATTGGTAAACAGATTGTTAGAATCCTGTGTTTCTCATGAGGTGTACTATCAGGAAATACTGCCTCTATTTGAGTAATTTTCTGGGCAAACCAGAATGGAATTTGTTCCCTTTTTGCGGGCAACTTACCGATTACTGACTGTATAGTCTGTGGTGTGATTTGTTTGTGTTCCCCTGATGAAGGGTGTGCTGTGAATTCTTATAGCAGGTTGGACTGTTAAGTTCCGCATTACATATTGTACCAATTGTCTATGTATTTTAATTCATTGTTTTAGCTGAGCTAACAATTCTACATCTGACATTCTTTCAATGTTAGGATGTGGTGTATAGCTGGCTATTACCGGCCATGTAGCTCCTGGTTTACCTAGTGGACCGAGCCTGGTAATGTGATTTTGATGTTGTAGTGCGTCTTTAAACCAGAGCTGATGCTCTTGGTAAGTTAAAGAAATTTCAACGTCCTAGAAAGAAATGTATTCCGCTGGATGTTCCTCCCTCTTGTAGTAATGGAACACATGTATTGTTGGATTTGCTTGTGGAAAGACAATCCATGAATAGAATAACTCTGTCTGCCGATATTCATGTGCCTCTATGACAAATATAACCATACCACCTCTCGGTGATAGGCCATTTTTTCTATAAGCTTTATAGCTATGGCTTTTCTTACGTTTTCCGGGATGATTATAGCATCCGCGTCGTCTTCATTAACCCTGTGGTGTCTAATCCTGGTCGAGAATTTCCAGATCCACTGGCCTCGGTGTTGCCGTTATTCGACATTGTTTAATGAAAGTTTGCAGAGCTGGTTTCAAAAAATAAAGATAAGGTGCACAATATTTTAGAACACTGTATCCTTCAACGTTGAACAAAACCAAAAATTAATACATAGGATTTTTCGTCCTACTCAGTTTAAGGCAGATATTTTATCCTTTAACCCACTCCAGATGTCTATTGGAGTATTTTATGGGATAAAGGGGTCTCTGTGAAAAGCATGTCTGAGTTACTCTAGTATCTAGATTTAAATTAATGCCTTACCAAACGTGGGCGCCATGTAGTGTAGGTCCTATATTCCCAATAGGCTTTGCGCATTGGAATATTATATCCTATAGATTAGACGTAGGACTGAGGTCGACTAGGTCTCTATCGAATATACTAGACTTAATTGTGAGTGCCAGCTAGCTCAGAGGTCACTAGAAACGTTCTCGAATAAACAAGAAGGGATTAGTTTCTGACAACCGCATAAACATGACAACTTTGTTTCCCCAAGATAAAACTGATCATCAGAGTCGTGGAAACAATAGATAGATATTTCACTCAGTCAATCGTGCATGCTTCGTTTCACCAGGGGTGCAGAGAAATAGATAGACGGGCGTTTTCAATAAAAAGGATTTATTGAACAGTCTTCGTTCTCAAGCATAAGAAATGAACTGCTACAATCATAAAACTGGTTGTAAAATATAATTCATACAGTATAAATAGTAGAATAAAATAATACTGTAAGAGCATTGTATGGTTCCTAAACCATAGATAAATACATACATAAATAACAGAGGCTAAAAGTACTCAACTGGTACTTCTAAAATACGCCTACCCCGGTGTACCTAACCTAAGCTTAGTACAAGGGAAGAAGTAAGTGAGGTGGAGCATAAATATAGTATTCTTTTGCTAAGAATCTGTCCAAGATTTCTCTTAGGGTCTAATCAGCTCCGTACCTTAGTTTAGAATGAAGAAGGTCAGTCTCGGGACTCGATTTCCCAACAACCCGCAAGGTTAGCTTGGAAACACTGGAGCGGAATTTCTCGGCAGGAGAAAAGACAGCGTCTCTCTCAGTGCGTCTGCTGGAGGGTCATAATAACGCCATCAAAGAGTCTCAGTTCTTTGAAAACTCCATGAGTTCTTGGACAAATCAATATTCAAGCAAGGGGAAGTCCCTAGCTGCTGAAGCTGAGTTTTCCAAGAAATCGTTGTGGATTTTCGAAACTAGTGGAAGTAGCCCTGCCGTAATTGGACTGCATGAGCTATGCCTAAATATGGTTATGATTTCTATGCCTATATAAGGATATGGTGATTTATATCTATATAAGGGCATGAATCGGGAAAACTACAATAGGGTCCTAAAATGATACATAACACTACAATTAAAACATAACAATCCACTGAACAGCATAACAGTCATCATCATCATCATAAATAACTTTATTCGATTCGAAAAGAATCATAAAAGTATACAATTTGACATACAAATTCACAAATGGTGTTTCATATCAAAAGGTTTAAACACAGAAACACAAAACACAATATATCAAAAAGCACAAAGCAGTAAACATTATACTCTTATATAAAAATTCTTAAAAATCAATCCAATAGAGCTAAGCATAAAAATTACATTAAAAAACAATTTATAATAATCTCAGTTACTCCAGACTTCCTTATGTAATCAAGATCGAATATCCCTCAGGAAGGATTTGATAGCTTCTTTTAACACCTTCAATGCTATGGCTTTTCCCGTCCTGTGCTGAGATTTCTCAAATCTCTTTGTTCCATGACGAGTTCACCTTGTCATCCGCACAGGGCAGGTAAAGCTGATGACGAGCTGAGCTCGTCATCAGCATGGAAAGGGTTAAAAGCAAACAAACAGATGTAAAGGGCACTGTGCATTATCAAACTTCATCATTACATGTATAGGTGGGTTAGCCTCCCACACCAACCCACTTGATTTTGCAGGACAACTGCCAGAATTTAGTAGATTTTAACTAAATACATTCATATAGATTGTCAATTCTATAGATTTCAGTGGCTTTCAGTGGAAAACACAATATATCATAAGAGAAAACATGCTATCAATAGCGATTCCTGATTAAAAGTGCCGATCTAATAACACTGAGCATAGAGCTACATAGAGCAGCAGTTTGTAATGATCTTAAGTGCTCAAAACCTTCCTTAAAATTACAAGGTCGAATTTCCCTTAGGAGGGGTTTAATAAAACGATCTCTTGGAGCTTTATTGAGTGTGCAAAAGAGCACAAAGTGCAATGTACATTGTTGAGTTTCATTATCGCATGAGCAAGGGAGTAGCCTCTCACACCAACCCCCTTGCTTCGGAAAAGCAACTAAAAAGTGCAGTGCATTTAACCGAAATCTAGTCAGATAAAAACGCCATTGCATAAACAGTCAAAACAAACCGCCACACAGCAACCACAGTGTAAATTAACATCACATTGCAATAATTCAGCACAAAAACAAAGCAGCACAAAAAACAACGGAACACATCACCACCACAACAAAATGGAATGTAACAAATATGAACAAACGTTCGTCAAACGTTAGCACCACTAGAAGCCTACTTTTGTAATACAGTGGTAAAAGAAGTTTGCACCAATCACTGCCTTAACTTACATGTAAAGACATTAAATAACGCCAGTCATGTCAAGGTTAGAATTGTCAATTGGGCCAATTGTTTGTGGTGTTGCTTAATGGGAGAAAATATTTGAGAGTTTTTAATGACATGTAACATGACAATGCCGTACGAATTCCCAAATGAAATGCTAAACACTTATGTAATAGTTTATAACTAACTTGCTTAAGGAGATCTACATACAACATGTTAACTGATCAGACAATGAGAGGTAACAATATAAAAAGATACAGGCGATATCAGGTATCACACACTGAAAATAAAGCGCCTCTGCTACATGCCTGGTATGACATGCCCCTGTATTTTCATGCCAGAGTATTCCCCTCTTTAATAAGAAGCATTTCTGACTATTTTCCCACAAGTCAAGAAAAGAGTGTTGACAGGCCAAGTCTGTGTTAGCAGAAAAGATTAAAATGCAAACAAGCCAGTTGAAGGTTTTTTCGATTCCGTCTGGGAACCTGTTTTGCCCAATAAAAAAAAGCCAGCAACACGGTATTCCCCTGCATCTGTGAAAGGTCACGGATCCCATCTGAGGGTCGCTCCCAAATTCTCTGTTTAATAATTGCTTGGGGTGACCTCTGCCTTGACCTGTGCCTGCTTTGCCCTGACTGGCTGGGGTTAAAAGCAGAAAGACTCTAGAAACCCAGTAAACTGTGATAATGATTACGAATCTCGGTGACACTTTCCGTGGCCTGCAAAATAAACCTATGTATAACATTCCTAAATATTCGTAACCTTTGTGTCCCCTGGGAGGAGAGCCGGGCTGACCTTGGCTGTGCTGATGATATACGTTTACACAAGGCGGTATACACCGTGCCACTCTTCAGAAGAGAAGCATCACAGAAAGATGCAGCGAGCTTGCCTCGCGGGGAATACGAAAATACCGCGAGATTGAAATCAGAAAATTCCAGGCGTGTGCACCTGGAGAATAATCATAATAATAAAAATTGAAAGAAGGGTACTTGGAGGAATGGGTAAAAGAAGCAGACTTAAATATTAAAGCAGAATGAAATAGTAAACCATGCAAAATACACAATTTAAAATTAAATGTATTTTAAGGGTGTTTATTAAACCATTAAAGATTGCGTATTACATGAAGAGGAGTATTTATTAGTTTTTATAATACCAAGAAATCAAAATGTGCGTTTTACATGAAAATGATGATCTGTGTATGTATAACTGTCAAGGCAAAAGTCCGAGTCCTTCATCCTTTCAAAGCCCATTAAAGAAAATGCGAATCTAATGGACTCAGAGCGCCATTTACTCTTTAGAGTACCATGGAACGACTACAGTCTTGGAAGGGAGTGTTGCACGATGAGCAAGATATCATTGCCTTTCAATGTACCGTGCATTTTGTGAGGATTTGAAACAGGCTGCATTTTTGCATTGCCTTATATCCTCTGTTTCAGAGTAAACATATTGCCATCAGGCGAGAGAAGATAGTTTTGTTTTTAATATTCAAAGAATATTGTAAACCCAAGGACCCGATCACCCATGAATTGCTTCCTTCTCTTCCAAAGAGATGCTCAGAAATAAAATGTAGAATAGGGAAGGACCATCTATCCAACTTGAAGGTGAATTGTGGGCAACAAGACACCCTGCAAGTTGCTTTATGCCCACTGACAAATAGAGCTCATTCCTTTTTTTAATAAAAAAAAAAAACTATCCTTGATAATGCTTTTATATATTCCGAAATTACATAATCGGGAATGTTTTATGAAGCGGTAAAAAAAATACATAACATATAGTAAAATATGTTACATTCAATAATAAATTATCATCTGAATAAACCATAATATGGATAAAAGACAAATATTACGATAAATGCATGTTAAGGTACAATCCCGCTACAGGAAAAAGTGCAAATGCAGTATAAACAAAGTACTTTTGTCTTCTTCAATATTTCCTTTAGGAGAAAGCATTCATAACTGAAAAACCTAGAAATCCTCCCTTCTTAACCAGTTAATATTCAACCCTCCTGCTGGGATCGAAACCATTTCTCAAAGACCCCGTATAGAGCGCATTCCAATTGAATTGGACGCAATAATTAAGAAAAACTAGGACAAATTATGATCTTAATTATTTTGCATCTAGCCACTAAATTGACTATAGAGTTGAAAGGTATATTCTATAAAGCTGTAAATTCTATTCATAATTCACTTAAGAGTATCATCTAATTTCTTGAACCACATACAGCTCTTTGGTAGGAGTTAACTTTTAAAACAGAGATGAACCAAACCTCTATGACATCAAAGTCGACTACTGCTATAGTTAACATTGGCTTCTTAAACAGAATTGCTTTATCAACATAAACAATTACTTTAATAGAATGTTCACTCAAGACAACAGAAGGAACATTTCAATATCTTCCAACTTCATAAAGGACTCCATAACAGAAACAAAGATGTGTGGGTACAGAAGCAAACCATGTCCGCAGCCCCACTCAGTTGGGATGCCACTCCCTACGATAATACCACCCATTATGCACATCTTTGAGTTGGAGCTTTATAAAGTACCTGTATCTATTAATGAAGCAATACCCAATACTGAATCACAAAGTAAGTAGTGAAAGAAATTGTCAAGACAAACTGTTAAAGCTTACTTTGCCCCAATAGAATCATAGCTTTATGTTGTCCAGAGACCGGCTCGATGTCAAGCAGGGTTATGACAGTATTAATGGGTTCAGTAGTGTCCGGCCAGAGTAAAAACCCATAGTCAAATGGAATACCAAAGTCACAAATTCCAGTAAGTACCTTAGATTAATTTTACTGTTTGTGTTTTTGTTTCTAGTTAGACCTGGCACAATTGGCGTGGGTCTCCCTTCCATTTTTGCTATTGCCTCATGTATTTTTGCTGGTGTTAGATGCTTTGGGCACTGTGCCACTGCTATCCAGTGCCACAGTGCAAGTGCTCCCTATTTTAAATTGATGTACTAATCAGTGGTTCCATGTTTGGCTATTTGGTTTACTTGTCAGACCCTAGTCTAGTGCACTAACTGTGCCCAGGGCATGTAAATCCAAATGCTGCTGGTGGGCCTGCAGCACTGGTTGTGCCACCCACAGAAGCAGCCTTGTAAAATGTGTCTAAGGTCTGCCATTGGAGAGCCTGCGTGCAGTCTGGTACTGTCATGCTGACTGGGCAAGTGCACCCACTTGCCAGTCCCTAAACCTTCCCTTGTTTTCATATCAGTCACCCCTATGGTAGGCCCAAGGGCAGGGTGCATTGTAAGTATAAGGTAGGACAAGCCCTGGTGTGTGTGGCAGGTCCTAATAGTGAATTACAGCCATTTTTGTTTTTCACTATTGCAAGGCTACCTGTTCTCCATAGGCCAGAATGGGCGGTTAGAGTTATTACAATTTATAATCCAACTGTCTCAGAGAACATGGTAGAAATTCGAGTTTAGTATGCCTGAACTCAGAATAATAAAATACATCTTTTAGTAAAGTTTATTTTAATATTCTGTGTTTGCAATTACCACTTTTAAAAAGTAGGTATTTGCTTGTCTAACCATTCAAACCTGTCTCTGCTAGGTTGTGTATTCCTATGTCTGGTTTTGAGAGTGACAGGGCTGGGAAATTCCAGGAGACAGGCTGAGTCACCCGGTGGTGAATAGAGATCTGCATCTAGATGGGAGGGAGGAGTTGCAACTGAGCCTTGAATAGGGCTGTGACTGCCTTCCACAATGCTGGCTCCACCCCCTGAGGAGTGGCTGATGTCTCTGCCCTGCACACTGAAAGAAGAGAAGGAGTCCTGTAAACAAAGTGCTCCAGGACTGTACTTGCCTTCCACAATGCTGGCTCCACCTCCTGTGCGGCGTCTGATGAGCATGCCCTGCACTGTGAAAGGAAAGGAGAAGTCTGTTAAACCGAGTGCTTCAGAAATGGTTTGGACTGGGCAAAGGCCCCTCTCCCCTCAGAGAACAAAGGATTTTTGGGTATAAATATTGGGACCCTGATCAGATGAAATTAGATCACTTTGGACTACAAGAAGAAACCTTTACTGAGGAGAGGAACCTGAAGAAACTGAGGAGAGACTATTCCCAAGCTGAAGTGCTGCTTGGGGGATTGGCCTGCAGTGGTTGCCTTACTGCCAAAGGAAGGAGAAAGGAACTTTGCTTTCAACTTGTGAAGGACCTCAAATGGCTTGGAAAAGAGCTTTCCTCCTGCTGAAGTCTCAGGGACAACAGACTTCACCCCCAGCTCCCCAGAGTTCTTTGGAAGTGCCTGCTGCTGTTTTGGGCCGTCTGAGGGACTCCTTGTCGCAAGGAGCTGGAAGTGCGACTCAACAAGAAGAAACGTGTCGCCGTCGCTGTGCCTGCCGTCGCAACTCCGAAGGAGGGTATCACCGCTGGAACTGTTGCACTGCACCGCATCGGAGAGAAGCGTGCCTCAACGAAGTGGAAGCGTGTCGCCGTCGCTGCTGCTGCGTCGAAAATCCGAAGGAGGGTATCACCGCTGTAGTTGTCGCACTGCACCGCATCAGGAGAAGAATCTCGCAACGAGGTCGGAGCATGTCACCGTCGCTGTGCTTGCCTTTGCAACTCCAAAGGAGGGTGTCGCCGCTGGAACTGTCTCACTGCATCCCATCGACCAAGAGCACCTCGCATCCCCAAGAAGCGCGCCGCCATCAGAGCTGCTGATGTCGCATCTTGGATGTCGCCGCTGTAGTGTCGCATCGAGCGGAAGCTTCTCGCATCGTGGGAGAAGAGCGTCGCCGCTGGAGCTGTTGCCGTCTCATCGTAAGGGTGTCGCCGATGCAGTCCGCGCATCGTACCGAGAACTTCTCGCATCCCCGAGAAACCTGCCGCATCTGGAAGATCTTCACGTCTTTATTTCTTTGTATCTGAACTTTGCCGCATTTCCCTTCGCTGCGACATTGCGTGTCGTGGAAGCGCAACGCAACCTAAGGTACATTGACGCAGTGTCACATCTAAGAACTGAACTGAACTAAGCTTAAGTCTACCATCTTAAAGTAATCATAGTGTGTATTTTTGTCGTTTATGGTCTTGTGGTAACTCTATATAAAGTCTGCTTATTTTTGATATAAAACCTGTGTGGTGTCCATTTGTGGTGTTGTCAAAGGGTTACTGTATGTGGTCACAACTGCTTAACTTACAATGCCTCTGAAGTAAAGCCCTTCTGCTCATGCCAAGCTACCAAGGGGGTGAGCAGGGGTTATTTTAGGAGTGTAATCCCCTTATCCTGACTAGAGAAGAGGGTCCCTATTTGTCACAAGTACCTACCTGTGCCAACTAGAGACCCCCAAATCTAACATGTCATAAAAAATAAACCGTGTTATTTTGAGTCTAGCAGTCAAGATCTTGATTTTCTAAAAAACTATTGGCATAATCACTTTGATAATGATAGGAAGTAAATTAGCCAAAAAACCTTTTTACCAAAATTGACGATCTTTATTATCAAGGAGACACCGATCAAGCTATTACACAACTGTATGAGGGATTAGAAAAGACAAGTCCGCTCAACTGTTGTCTTATATTAAAAAGTAGATGTAAGAGATGGATTTGGAGCTCCCAGAAAGCTTGGGGATATTAATATGGAGACGGGCAGCAAAATACGCAGAATGCTTCTGATATACAGAAACGAGGTGCAGAATTATGTGAAGATGGTACATGACACCTACATGACAAAGAGGTACAGGACTGTGCTGGTGGACGTGTAAAGAGGAGGGATCATATATTCACACATGGTAGACTTTTGTTAGGGCCCAGGCCTTCTGGTTCCATGTCTATAAAAATAACTTAATGAGATCACTAGTGTAAAACTCTCCCTGGATCCCTTAACGGCATAGCTGGGGGAGGTGAATGACAAGTGCAAATACCCACTGGCTTCAGAAGCTGGGAGTCTAATATCCCAGTTGCTGTTGGCGGGTAGACTGGCCATGGCTTTTAAATTGTGTGGCCGGGACTATCAATGTTAGAGCTGTGGTGGCTCAAAACTGGGGGCTTGATTCACAAAGGTAAACATATTCTTTTGCGTAAGTTTACTACTTTTCAGTATTCACAAAGGTAAACTTAGACCAAAAGTCTAACTTTACTAGTAGTAACTTACCTTTTCTGAATACCGAAAAGTAGTATACGTAGACCTTTGGTCTAAGTTTACCTTTGTGAATACAGAAAAGTAGTATAGTTAGACTTTTAGTCTAGGCTTACGTTTGTGAATACCAAAAAGTAGTAAACTTGCATAAATGTGTAAATTTACCTTTGTGAATGGGGCCCATAGAGTATATACACCAAGGAGAAGTCAGAAGCTGTCTAATTGCAAATTTTGAACAAACCTGGGCATCCTTCCTAAAATACTGGCAATCACAATCCTACGAGTCGGTCCTCACCCACCACTTCTGTCAGCGGCAAGGATGGTCTCAGACTTCAATAGTGGGCCATGGTACATTTAGACACAATAATATTGGGATTTAGAGGTGCAGCTTAAGTGACCCCCCCTGCTGAGCAGCTGATGGCAGTGCCTTAGATTTTAAGGGGTAGTTGAATCTGTGTTAAAGGCAGGCCATTGGGTATTAAAGATGATGACCTATGGATGCCAAGAGAGCCCTATAGCTCCGTGTTGTTAGTTGTCCTACTTCTTACATTCTCAGAAAGATACAAAAAAATATTATATTTGAAACTGTCATCCTTCGTTATAAAACTGCTATATGAAGTGTTTAAAAAATAACCTGTCACAAAATGCAACCATTTGGTATCCTCCCCATTTGACTTTCCATAGTAATTCCTCAGTCTCATTCAGGAGTTTGAGCCAGCATAAAAATTAAAACATGCTGTCCTCGTTCTAGGAGTTAGACACAGTCATTATGTAAAACCTTGGCATGGACTCTAGTCCGTTATTTTGACAAATTTATAAAATACAGAAAGTTACCCTGTTTAAAGCAAGCTGACGAAATTTCATTTAGTAAATGTTCATTTTAAATGACAGCGTGACAAGGAGGGAAAATGGAGTTTGTATACAGGATGTGGAAGAGAAATAGAAATGGGTTAGTAAAAAAGCAATCAGGAGTAATGTGAGGGGTGGAGTAAGGGGTTTGTGAAAAAACAAAGTAAAGATGGAGGGGGAGTAAAGGGTTTGTTAAACAAAAGGGAGTTAATATTGAAATAGAAGGCTTCATTTTTATATCAGTGGATGGCCTGTAATTCCGCTAGGTTGACTGAGTAAATTACTCCATCACCCTAGTGGAGGGACTGCCCGCCAGATTTATAAATGACCGCCAACCTGGTAGCCATTTATAAAGCATTGGCATCTACTGCCATCACAGGAGTTACTGTCAATGCATTTTTCTGTTTGGTAAAGGGCTCCATTAGCGGGATGGAACCCATGTACCAAATAGACTCTTTTTTATTTTCAAAAAGAAAATCCTGAAACAGTACTTTAATTTTTTTTTTTTAAATACAATGCTCCCTTCACTATGGGAGTCCTCTACCATTGCGAGTGGAGTTTTTAACAGTTTTCACTTCCCTTTACCACCAGGGTATTCTCCGGCAGTGATGGACAGTGAAAACTGCCCTGACATTCCACGCAGCTAAATCAGGTGGATGGAAGGGCAGGTCAGCTTTTGACGGCCCGTACTTCATAGGACCATTTGAGGGAGTAAAACATGACAGAGACAGAGAGAATGGAGCATGTGATTGGTCTGAGCACCATGACACAACGCTCAGCAAGGGGCTGTAGGGGTGGGCATGTTCTCCATGCAAGATGTAATGCAGCCTGCATGGAAAACAGGGGAGTGCACATGACTGTTTTGGGCAGCCCGAGAGTGCTGACCAAACAGCCAATCCACACAGTGTCTACCACTCCTACCCTGCAGCTCCGCCCCACCCCTCCTCACACCGCAGCAGCAGGAGGATAAAAATTAGATAAGAGCATTCCGTTATTATTATTTTATTTTTTCCTTTCTTTGCTGCTCCTGACAGTGGGGCAATGCTCCTCTGCCTTAGCAGAGGAGCAGCAACTGCAGGAGACACAGAAGAGCTGGGGACCCAAGGAGCCACCCAAGGTAAGTACCCAGGAACCCCATGTAGGTTGTGTGCAGGGTGGGAACACAGCTGTGTAATCAGTAGAAGTCAATGGGAAAAATGGGGTTGCAGTTTTGAAGAAGAAAGACCCTTTCCAGTGGACCCTGAAGAAACACCATGGAAGACACAGGGTTGGAAAGTCACCCCACCCATGGATACCCCAAGAACCAGGATACCTACACCAGGGAAGCCTGGTGCATATTTGTGAAGTCAAGTCAGAAACCACTGTAAACCACATTGGAGGACTTCAGTAAAGATGAGGCTGGTGGAGAAGGTGTAAGAGTCCGGTGAAATCCACGGGTGGATTCTTGTAGTAAAGGACCTGCAAGGAGAGGAGACAGAATCTATGCCACTCTGAGGTGACCAGGAGGCACGGAAGAGCAATGGCCACCAATGACAGAAGATGCAGGTGTGTTGACAGTGAACTTATAATTGCAGCTGTGAGGACCAGGCGGTGCTGAGAAAGAGCAGGAGCTGTGCATGAGGTGTACAACATTGGAAGGCGTGAACCAGTAGGTCGGTGTCTGGCAGTGCAGACCCAACAAGCTTTGGCAACAGCAAGCTTGAAGATTTGCACAAGTGTTTGGTCGCACTGGTTCCGACAAAGGATGCTGGCCTCAAAATTGCAGAGAGGACAGGTCAGGCCTCGAGGAAGTTGCAGAACCACCACCTGTGCTGCTGAATCTTTTGAAGTCCGTGGGACATCAGGAGCAGCAGACCCGTCAGCTTTGTTGTGGTGCCTGCAGATGCCGGGAAGTGACTCCTTCACTCCAAGGGAGATAACTTCGGATGTCCTTGATGCCCACAGGTCTGTTGAAGATCCTGGAAGAAGCACAGACAATGAGGAATACTTGTAGAACAGCAAGACCTGGAGCAGTAGAAATCTTCCTTGATGCAGTCTTGGTTCCAGGCAAAGTCCAGTGAAGTCCAGGTGCCAGACGGTCAAAGAGTGATGAGGCTTGAGTCTTGTCCCATGACAAATCTGAAGAGTCACCCACACTTAAGCCCTGAAGTACCCTAGGGAAAGGGTTGGAATGACTCAGGGGTCCCTCCCAGAGGAGGGGCTGGACAGAGGGGAGGATAGTCCCATGTCCGTTGTCCAGTTTCACACCAGAGCAGAAGCCAAGGGTTTCCTGAATGGGTTCCAACTGGAGCATGCAAAGAGGGCACCAAATGTACCCTTCAAAGCAGCCTGTTGGTGCTGGCAAGTGCCCCCACCCCAGCCCAGTACACTAAGTCCTGTCTGCGGAGGTGGTCACATCTCCCTGCGAATGGGAACCTATTGTTCTACCTTTTTCCCAACTCAAGTTTGGCTCAGAAGCAGGAGGGAAGAATCATGTATGTGGTCGGCAGCAGCACTAGCTGGCTGTCAGACCCTGAAAGGCTGTTACCAGGAGTACAGTGGGTACCCCAATTGAGCCACCCAGTACAATGGATCATACTTCCAACTCTGGAATCAGTGTTGGGGTATGATTCCAACATGTTTGATACCAAACATGACCAGTTCAGTGCAGCCACTATGTAGTTAGACATCTCGTAATGACTGATTTCCACCACCCAGACCCGGCGGTGAGGGGTAGGTCACACAGCCAAAGACACGGGATACACGCACCAAACTACATACTCACATATACGTCTACTCTTTTCTGGCCCCGCACCCACATTTCACCTGGCGGCAGTTGGATAGAAGATCTCTGCCAAAGAGACCCTCTTTGAGGTGTCGCCCTTTGGGGTAACGAGGAGCAGCCCAGAAGATGAAGCATGACATCTGAAAGGGTGTGTGAGGGCATTACATCCAACAAAATGGATGCGCAACTGTAGGACTCCACCGCTGTAGTTAGATATGGGATGAGTGGGGAACTGGCGGAAGCATTTGGGATAAAGAAAGGAATGCGCCAAGGGTGCATACTTGCCCAGACACTCTTTGTGCTGTATGTCAATGACCTGAATGAAGCTCTAAATTTTGCAAACAATGAAACTCCAAAAATTGCTCCCACAAAAATCCTTACTCTGCTGTTTCCAAAACTTCATTCTGTTTGCTAGCAGTTCTAAATCGTTTTCTGCAGCTCTGTTGTTATCAAGACCCTAAGTTAAAGATATACAAAACGAAATTTATGACACGGATAATTTTTGTAGGACTCCTCACATAAGAATTGTGGCTAATAACTCTCCCCTTAAGCGTGTGCATGACTTTGCTTATTTGGGTGTGACGCTGTTCCATAATTGCAGTTGGAAGACGGAGATCAATAGGAGAGCACGTAAACTCCAGAAAGAGTTGAAAACAATTCTCAAAATGGCCCAAAAAAATCTAGGAAATTAACGCCAGCTCTTGAACTTTATTAGACAAAGGGAAAAAGCGCCACTTTATATGGGGAAGAATTGTGGGGTCATTCATGTATTGAAGAGTTATCTGTGGCAAAGAATTGCTTCCTTAGACAACTGCTTAACCTGCCACAAAGTACTCAAACACTTCCCTTATTGCAGGATATTGGCCTGTACCCAATACCCTTCATAATCCTGTTTTGTCCTGGCATAGGCCCTGACGACACCTGAATTGGAGGTCCTCCAGTAGAGAACTACTAACCTTTCCAGAGCATCTGAGAATCCCTTGGTTGTCACACTTGAAGAGGATGTTTAAAGTTCTTGCCCTGGAAGCCTTGTGGGCCAATCCTGACAAAGCCACCCAGACTTTGAAGCAGCTAATCAAAGACAGGTTTAAGGATTACCTTTGGCGTGAGCAGATCCAAAAATGTTCTTCAGGAAACCCAACTGACTAGTTCTTAGATCATAAGATTATCCCCTTCTATGAAGAGTCCCTAAACTCCATACAAGGCTCCTTCCCTAGACAGCATTACCTGAAGTTCCGTTATGGAACACTTCCATTGGCTGGATTCATAAGGAGATGGGGGGATCCTAGCAACCCTAGTCATCTTTGTCCAATGTGCAATACAGGTTACGATACCACCGCTCCTTTTGTTTTTATGTGCTCTTTCCTTAGGTTGCCCTACAAGAAATGGATCCTCTCTGTGTGTCGATTTCTGGGTTTAAGATGATGAAGCATGACACCTGAAAGGGTGTGTGAGGGCTTTACATCCAACAAAATGGATGCCCAACTGTAGGACTCCACCGAGACCCTACAGCATCCACACACCGGTGTGACCCGTACATTCACTAGTTTTAGGAACAGCCCAGCATTTCTTTGTAATACATTAGGTAAATAATCCAATCTTATTGGGAAATGTTGTTCTTTCCAACAATAAGAAAGCCTTAAAATGGTCCCCCGTGGAAGCTTTCCCGGAACTCTTGAAGTAGGTGTACTCGAGGGTGGCAGAGGATCATAAGATCATAAGATGAAGGATTTGCTGGGATCTGATCTGCTGATGCGGTGAAAGCTTATGACATGAGAGGCTGTGAGAATGGGAACTGGATGTTAAAAAGTTACATAGAGTTAATGATAGTGGGTTCCTGGTGAGTAAATGGCCATTGATGATGCATGGATGAAAGTAAGTTTATGGAGATATGTCATTTCTTACACTAAATGCATTTTAGATGTTCCCGAAAGAAGACCCTAAATATGGCTGTGGCCAGGGGCACCAAAATCCTTCAGATGTGTTTTATATTAGAACAAAGGGCCTTTATGGTAGCCATTCGAGTCCATCCCTGTATTGGCATCATTAGACAATCCTGAAAGTTTGTCTTCGGTCAATCAATCAATCCAAATGTGTATAGTGCGGCTGCTTCATCCCTGAGAGTCTTGAGACACTATGGGGTCCATCTTCGGGATCATGCTGCCTGTTCCTATTGGTTGAACATCCAGGTCTTGAGGTCCTTCCTGAACTGTTGGAGCAACAGTGATGCTCTGAGATGCAGCAGGAGGGCGTTCCAGGTCTTAGCCGCCAGGTTGGAGAAGGAGCGGCCTCCACTGTTAGACTGGCAGATGCGCTGGGAAGCTGCTAGGGAGAGTGATCTGGAATTAAGTTGCCTGCTAGGTTGCCAAGTGGACCGGTGAATAATTATAAAAGCAAAAGGATTTGTCTTTTAATTAAACAATCTTCTAATTTCATTGTTTAATTTTCCTACTTTTATTGGAAGATGATAAAAAGTAAAAAGTTCACATATTTCGTCCATTTTTATAATCTATGTGATGTCAAAGGGAAACAAAACAGCTTTAAGACATTCGTTTTTAAACACAGAAGACTGGACTTCTGTGTTTTCCCCCCCAGGGAGCACACGTGTGGTTTACTAAACGCAATGGAACTTTTCAAAAAGCTAAACTGAGATTTTGGGGGATAAACCGTACCCACACCACATTCTGCTTATGAGCCAAAGAAGATCAGCTGCATTAGACATGTTTATGATCTGAATGGGGTTTTCAGCATCTATGCGTGTGCAGGATTTAGCATGTAATCATTTTAAATTGTGTGTTGATAAGGGTATATTTCAGGATTCATATGCTGATTTAATGGAAGGCTGAGAAAATGATAAAGTCTGACCTTTAACAACTCCTGCATAAAGCGTGCCTTGACATCCAAGGGAACAGCATGGCAAGCTCGCTAAGTGGAAAACTGCAGTGAAATGACTGTGTCGTTCATTTCAGCACGAGAGTGTTTGTACATTTCTTCGTAACCACCTAAAAAGGGACTGTCACAGACTACTGGACCCTTTACGAGATGGCTGGAATGATGGGACAAATCCCTTCATCTCCTGTGAAATGAATGTGACCTTGTGTAATGTAACTGTGCTCATGTAAAGCGCTCCAATACCTTCGGGCCGGGCTTGAGCTATATAAAACTGCCACACAATGAAATGCGGAGTTACTGTTTCCTCAAATACCGATTCCAGATAGTATTTCTACCTTCAATCATGGCATCACAATTGAAGGTGGCTGGAAAGAGGTATTGCCATACAGACCCGGAAGAACAGGCATAAAAAAATGAGGGTCTTATTTATAAAAAGTGTCCATCCCTGCGTGAAAACAGCGATGCAACAATTTGCACTGTGCCCTCCTTGCGACACGATGGATGCGCCGTATTCACTGTACGATGCTCCATGTTGCAAGGAGTGACAAATGCGTCAGGAATCCTGACGTATTTGTCGGCACAAAAGTCAAGCATTGCTGGAGTTGTGTCTTAAGCAACTCCAGCAATGCATGAGGCAGGCCCATACACATAGCACTGCGTCACCCTTACACCTGCTATTAGGTAGACGTAAGGTTTTGACACAGTGGCGTCCTAGAAGTGGCGCAGTAAAATCTGATAGATTTCACTGCGCAACTCCTACAAGGCTTCGTTCCATGGGAACGCCTACCGTGCTTACATTACATCTGACCAGGTATAATGTGGCGCAGGGCTTTACAAGGTGACACATCTGCCTAGATGCGTCATCTTGCAAATACGGCGTAAGGTAGCTCATTGTTTACGCCGTCGATACGTCACGAAAAGTGATGCATAAACGACGCAAAAGTGTCGCATGGGGCTCATAAATAAGCCCCTAAAGGTTTTTCCCGGATTTTGGGAACTTAGGGGCATATTATCAAGAACGGCCTTACAATTATCACCGGTTTAGCGGCAGAAAACTGCAGCTAAAGCGGCGATAATGGGCTTGATAATATGCCCTGGAGAATTCCAATAGAAGCGCATGTTCACACCAGAACATGGACTTCTATTGGAATTCTCAAGGGCATATTATCAAGCCCATTATCGTCGCTTTAGCAGCAGTTTTCTGCCGCTAAACCGGCGATCATTTTTAAGGCCGATCTTGATAAGATGCCCCTTAATGTTTACATTTACCACCTGACCCTAAACAGGTGGCAAACATGATCTGCCGGCCACATGGGATTGCTGTGGGGTGGCCGTTGGGCAAGGAGGGTGTCAGGGGTGAGGCATGTTCAGGAGCTTCTGGTAGGAGGATGTTGCATGCCCATGCTCCAGTGCTATTGGAGGGTGTCAGGTGGGGGCAAAGCTGCACATGTCCTTTGCCTGCAATAGGGCCCCATTGGTTTAGCAGGTGCAGTTTTGCACCAGGTAAAATTGGTCTCACTATCCCAGCACCAGGCATTTTCCAGGTGCGGGAACACTAGGCCAATCAAAATCGGCAAGAGGAATCCACAGTGGAGATATTGCTCTTTTTTGCGAACCCCCTTGCTCCTCACATCTGGCTAAATGCAGGGCCATTGAAATGATGCCATTTTAAGGCTGAGGCGTTTTTCACATAGTTAAGGATTGGCCAAATTTGCCACATAATCTTTGCCTATTTAACATTACAATGTTTAAAAATGTCAAAATACCGAAGTAATGCCATATAAAAATGTGCCACATAATACTGCATATTTTGCTTTTTCTTGCCACATAATTTTGTGCTCCCCTGCCTCATTAGTCCAGTGGCCCCGGCAAAACCTTCTGATTGTCTCAGTTGAGGTTCTGAGAATGAAGTACACAGTCAGCCATGCAACATTTGAACAATTCACATAATAGTTTTCATGTGGAAAGGGAAACTGACTACTTGATAATGGGCTCATTTGTGTTATATCAGTGAATTAACGCAAAAAGCTTATGATCTCTCTCCTTCAAATTGCGTATCACTCGCTAAGAAGAAATGTGCATATAGCGCTATATAGTTCTCTTAAGAAAGAGGCATTTTGTAAGGGTGTGAACGACTGTGGAACGTCATTTCTATGAAGTTTATACAATTCTATTGTGAAACTTCACAGGTTCAGAAAATAGCTGACATTTTTTAAGTTTCTTTCATTGCACGATACACATGAAAATATACTTTATACAGATTCCAAAAGGATTTGCTAAATATAATCAATAAAACTGTTCACTAAAATATTTTGCTGAAAAATATAGCAAGTTGATATTTATTTTAGAGGGACATTTTTCCACAATGAGAGAATTTGGACAGCAGCATAAATAAAAACAAAATTCAAAAATTCAAAATTTGTTAAAAGTCAAAACTATAATTTTTCACATCTCTGGACTTTTGTACCAAACGTTTTCCCATAGATTCCTCCTGGTCCTGTTATACGCTTTATGAACATGAGATCGCTGATAATCTGAACAGCGTGAAATGGGAATTCCACTGATGACAGAGTTAGAACCTGTGTCATTTTAAACATTTTAAACACTGGCTTCAGCCCTTTGTTGCTGTACACAAAAAGAAAGCTAACGGAATGCAATGTGGTACACATGCTTCAAACATTCTTGTCTGGGAATAACTTCCTTTCAGTCTAACTCAGGTGCTGGTGTGCTTGCACACAGATCAGGTTTGTTGTGTGGTCTCACTCCAGACAAACTAAAATACATTGTCTAAGTTACGACGACGCCAGGAAGTTTTATGACTTGAACCTTGCATTTCATTTATATGATCTTTCTGACGTGAGTGACTGGGTGCTCTATCCATCTTTCCAACAAAAAGACTCCAAGAATTGTTCCTAAATGAAAAAATGGGGCAGATCTACAAGAAACTAACTCAGCATGGTGCCCCAAGTCATTTTGCTGTGCCACGCGGCGTTAGTTTTGAAGCACAAGGATGCAACATATTTACAACAATATGTAGCATCTCTGTGCTTCCCCTGGGGCTAGCGCACAAACTGCTGCCATGCACCGGCGCAGGCACCCTTGCAGCATGGTGCAAGGATGCCTGCGTCGTGGGGAAATTGTTTTTTGTGCAGGAAGGGGCACCTTCCTGCACAAAAACAATCACTTGAGGTAATTTCTTCCTCCAATGTGTGCTGTAGAATGCAGCACACATTGAAAGAGGAAAAAAGACGAGGAGAAATATTTCTCCTCGTTGCACCTCGTTATGCCACTTAGCATTTTGAAGCATTTCCAGATTTATGATTTATCGTAAATCTGAAAATGCATCAGTGTACATGGGTGTTGCGTGGGAACACCCACAGCAACACCCATGTCACGCCCAAACAGGGGCAATATTTACAAGCACAGGTTAAGTCACGCAGGGTGACTTTACCTGTGCTTGTAAATACCACTCAGCAGACTGCACCACCGGTGCGTCACGCAACGTGATGCATCGGTGGCGCAAAGTGCTTGTAAATCTGCCCCAATGTTTTTAGAGCAATTTGGGAAAATTAAAATCTTATTATTAATACCAGGTCTTTGTGAGTTTAACAGGCAACTCTTAAATGAATACATAGGCTTATTTAAAAATTGCACTTTTCTACCCTTCAACATAGAGAATCATATTTTATTATTTTTTTTCAGGTATTTATATGATACAAAAATTTACTAGAACAGTGACATCATTTCCATGACTTTTTGCCACATCTTCATATGTAATCAATTGAAATCTTTCTGCTTCAGTAAAAAGGAAACATGGGCATGAAGTAATAAACATGTAGTTTTAGGAGTTTCATCCTGACATAGCACAGCAATGGAGGGCTTCCCAGTGAGGCATCAGAGTTTCAATTTACCAATAAACCACTGGTTACCAGGGAACCCTTGGTGTTATAAGTTTCAATAAAGAGACACACTAGTACACATCCCCTCTCTTTCTTTAGAGGGTAAAACAACTAACAAGGATAGTAACAACAAATACATAACATAAGGAAATAGCAAAGAAAAGAAAATAGTGTGTTGCTCACTGAAACATTAAATAAACAGATTCTGTTATTCAAAATCTCATTGCTTCCATCTGATGCAGAAACAGTGCCACACCTAGGGTCCGATTCACAAAGGCAAATGTAGACTTTTGTGTAAGTTTACTAATTTTTCATATTCACAAACTAACATATTAATTTTAATATTAGTAATTTTACAACTATGGTGACTCTGCAGTTTGGGCGGAAAATTCCACACATAAAAATATAAGATCGGCCTATCTTTTTATGGGCAGGATCTCCACAAGAGGTGCAAAGTCTCCGCAGTTATAAAATTGCTATTAGTAAAATGAAACTTGCAGATTGTGTATACCAAAAAAATAGTAAGCTTACACAAAATTGTAAGTTTACCTTTGCGAATCAGGCTCATAGTAGATGAGCCTGATGCAAGATCTTCTTACGGCCTGATTTAGATCTCGGTGGACGGATTACAACATCACAACAGTAATGGATATACCATCGACTGATTTAAAAATCCTATTGTATCCTATGTGATATATATTTCGGCGGATGGGATATCTGTCACCGTTGTGATGGAGAATTCCATCCGCCGAGATATAAATCAGACCCTTGGTCTTGGATGCTTGGCCTCAAGGTGCCGCTCCCAACACCAGAACTGGAACCAGAACTGTGATACCTCTGATTCGTATCACCGGCCCCTGAATGCACATCCTGATGACTCGCCACATTCCTCAAACACTCAGCAAATGACGTAAGAATGGCATCAATACAATTCCCACCATCATTCTCCTCAAAGGGCGCTTTGCATTCTGACTTCCGCTTTTCCACTCTGCTTGTTCCAACTCTAACCATGCTGCAGCTTGACATAATTCTTACTCATGGCAGCAACTTTGTAAGGACTTTTATACTCAAACAAGCCCAGTCCCTCACATCCTGGGGTCATAGTCACCCAATCTCCTTCATTCACCCAAATGTTATTGATACACCCCTTCATCTTACCAACCTTGCATTTGCCATCACGTTCAATGCACTCCCTCATCCATGCTGGGATCAACTTGGTTTCCCAATATCTCCTCTTATCATGATCAAAATTATTAGACCTTTAGCTTTGTTCATATAAGCTATCTTACTGAGGGTAAGCACAAGCAGTTTCGAGCACGGTTTTCTCCACATCCATTTTATTTTTCACTGGCATTTTAATTTCCCCTTCAACCATATGGTTCTCTCATTTGATTGTGGATAGTACTCAGTTGTTCTACAATGTTCCACACCATATTGTATTAAAAAGCTTTCCATATCTTCGGACGTTAGGTACGTCCTGTTATCTGTCAGAGGGTTTGACAGCACACCCTCAATTGCAAAAATATTCCTGAGTACCAGGATAATACTAATGGTTGCTATATCACTCAGAAATGTATCCCCTAACCACTGCGTACGTAGACCCACCATGAATACAGCAAATCTTATGCTATGCGGTAGTAGCATATAGTGGAAAAATGAATTCCAAAGACACTCCCTTCCAGGGCAGCCCAGGATCTTGTATGTGCAAATCTGCACCTCCTCCAACCTTCAACATTTTTCTCCGTCTTTTCATGTCACACTCATTCATTGAATGACCTCCTCATACACATTGGTCCATCAAAACTTCCCCTTGACACACTTGACAGTCACAATATGTCCTAAGGGACCTTCAAGCGTGAGTTCACATACTGTCTTTGGCAAACTAATACTGGTATGAACCTCTCTGTGCATCAATACATTTTTCCTTTCCAGGGACAGTCCATTCAACACCTTAAATAAAGGTCTGACTCTCACGTCACTTTCCCTGTCACAACCCTTCCTCAACAAGCTTAGCATTTCCTTCAAAATGTAATTTTTCTTCTGTGTCTGTTCAGTCGTTCTTAGTGACGAAACCTTACATTCAACCATCTTGACATCAATATTTGCCACCAACTCATAGGGGATAATAGTAGCTGAGATAGATGTTCAGTCTGCTTGTTGTTCCAAATCGGGATATATTCTAACATGTACTAGAAATTATGAAGCAGAACTTCCAGTCTAACCGGCCATGCTGACACAATGCACGTACCACTAGGCTGCAATACTCGAAGACAGACTTTTGATCAGTGTGTAGAACCAGATTCACTCCTCACTCATAGTTCCAGAAGTAATCCATGGCCCAAGGAGGAAAGACTCTCTCTATAATGGAATGCTAACTCTCTGCTTCTATCAAACTGTGTGAGGCAAAGGCAACAGTTCTTTTGGATCCACCTTGAACTTGAGAAATCCGGCCCCAAAACCCACTGCATTTGCATCCACTGTCAGAATGTTTCTTCTCCTAACATCAAAAGGTGTCAGGATTTTGGCATTTGCAATGACCTCTGTCACATTTTCGAACTGTTACTTTGTCACTCAAGCCTTCTTCTCTTTCTCATCAAAACTCTTAAAGGTCCTGTTTGGTCTGAATAGTTCTTGATAAACTTTGCATAATACTCCACAAGACCCATAAAGGATCTTACTTGTCCTTTATCTTGTGGTTCAGGATCATCCTTTATGTCCTTGATATGGTCAGCTTGTGGCTTCACACCCTATGCCACATTGTGCATCCTCGATACTCGACCTCTTCCTTAAGAAACTGGCTCTTCTCCTTACTTAATGTCATAGCAGCTCTGCCTAACACTTCCAACACTTGTTTCAAAATCAAGTTGTGCTCTTCCAGAGTCTATTCAGAAATTAGGATGTCACCATGGAAGAAGACAACTTGATCTTGAAGCTATAAGCTATCAGGTATGAGAAAATACTCATAATAGAAGGAAGACCATAAGGGAGGCCGTTGTAGTTATAGACACTTTTCATCATTATAAAAGCAGTGAGTGCCTCTGATTCTGGGTGTAATTTTAATGTGATGGTAGGGGCTACGATTTCCAACTTTGATGAATATCTACCTTCTTTCACATTAGAACCATCTCACCAATGTTAGACAGAGGGAAACTGTTGACTTCAATGCTTTGATTCAGGCTGCTCAGGTTGACCCAGACCTTAATCTTCATTCCACTTTTTTACTTATAATCACAGGAGACACCCACTGCATTGACTCTACTGACTCTATCACACCATCTTTGACCATATCATCTAGCATTTTCTTCACCTCCTCTCTCATGGCAACTCGTATTCTCCTTGGGCCCTTGCTTTAATGTAACTTTGTGTAATGTTTAATTTAGAGTGTTTGTATCACCCAAGTGGATATCCTGGTGCTTTTAGAATGGAGATGCTGCCCTGGCTGTGGCCTAATGGAAGAGCCTTGTTTTCAGTTTCTTCCAGATTCTAGGAGGGTGCTGATGGCTGGAATTTAAAGGGAAAGTTCGTTCCAGGCTTAGGGGCTAGGTCCAAGAAGAAGGCTGCAACATCTTCCCATATTTAGCCTGCTACTTTATGTATATGATCTCTTAATACTTCTAACTTGCGCTCAAACACATCATTGTCATGAATCTTTATCTCCTCCACTTTTATGTCCTCCACCACCATAATCAGATCTTTACTCCTGGGATTGATGATGATATGGACTAGCTCAAATTCTTGATGCCAGACTAGGGGGTCTAGGCTCAGCCACAGACACTTTGCCCTTCGTGCAAAGGTCTTCCAATACCTTGATGTTGCTACCTTGATAGCCAGTGGGATTAATGTTGTTAGGCTCCAAAAAAGACCTTCCCTATCTTATCACCAACAATTCTTCTAGCCCTATAGTAAAAATACAACTGGAATCCGCTATAAGGTGAACACATTTATTATTAATCAAATACCCCATCTTAGGCTCACATGTTTTTTCCCACTCCTCTTTGACCTCCCCAATGCTCAACTCCCTATAGCTACACATGCCCTTACCCTCAATAGACGTGGCATTACCTTTGTACCTAGCCATACACATGTGGCAAACTGGCATTTCCTTCCACACTTTCTGCAATCTTAGGACCATTTTTTACTAAGAATTGGCATAGGGAAGCACTGCAAGTCATCTTGCAGTGCTGCACTATACCAATTCAAAAGGGCAGGAATGCACCGCATTTACAAGATACAGTGCCTTCCTGTTCGTTCAGCCAGTTCCGGCACACAATGTGCAGCCGATTACCAACGCAGACATCATTGCACTATGGTGCAAGGGTGTCTGTGTTGTTGTCATGATTGGTTTTGTGCAGGAAGCAGCACTTTCCTGCGCAAAAATAACCATGAGAGGCATTTTCCTTGTTCTAAGCATATGTGGAAAGAGGAAAACAAATGTATAAATGTAAACATTTCTCCTCATTATGCCTACTCTGGGTAGATGCTCATTTTGGCACTGCCCCAGGTTTACATGATGTTGTAAATCTCGGGCAATGTCAAAATTCAAGGGTGTTGTGTGGGAACACCCACAGCAAAGCCCATGGAACACCTCCTTGACATAGAGCAAAAGCCATGCGTTACTGCATATCTATGTGGTTATGCAAATCCAAGCAGCGTGGCTTTGCGTTGCCTCATAGATATGATTGAGAGGCCGGCGCCACCAGATCATCAAAAAAAATGCGCTCCTTAGGCGCAGGTCTCTTGTTAATGAGGGCCTTAGTTTGAAGCAAAGTAATTTTTGGGGCCTGAGCTATGAACTGTACTCCCGCTACTGTTAAAAAATGTGCCTGAATCTAATTCTTTCTTCTCTCTACCACTTCTGTTGCTCAATCCCCTACACCTGTTTCGATTTTTCTTGTTTACAACTGCCACTTCATTACACAATCAATCATTGTGAGTAACCACTGTGCCGTTGTACCTTTTTTTGTACTCAGTAGCCTCCATTTCTTTCATACAAGCACTCACCTCCTCAACTATCTTTGTGATATCATTTGCTTCCTTTACTATTGTGGTCTTCACAGCCACCAGTCTCTCCTGCATCTTTTTACTTGAAAATCTGCCCCTCATTTCTATGAGCTGGCACGTAATCACCAATTCTCTGAGGTAAGGAACCAAAACCTCAGCTGATTTATTTTGTCAGTTTCAGTTTAGAAAGCTTTATTCGGTTTGCATAACACAACCATAAAAGCAACAATAAAACAGAAATACATTCAATAATATTTGTCATATTTGTGATTTATTTTGTCATTGAGGCTGCATATAACGCTTGTGAAGAGTCACAGCAATATTCATCATTTTGTCAAATCTAGTATTCAGTCTCTGGATTTCTTGAACACATACTGTTTTTGACAACCTTGCAGGTCCATTGCCACTCGCAAATACATAATACTCACAGGCAAATCCAAATTTTTGATCTCCATTTGTTCAGGATTAAGTAATATTTTGGTAACTGAATTAAAATTTGAGCCAAGCACTATTTTGCTGTGTATTGATGTAGATAAATTGATTTTCTATACACTTTAACCAACGCATTTATAAACAGTGCCTTTTTTCTGTTTTAATTAAACTCCTAATCATCCAGAGAAACGAAATAACTTTCAAAAGTGTCAAGCCACTTCTCCCAATCAATTGAGGATAAAAACATAGTTGTTGGATGATGGGGTGGGTGAATTCCATGTTGGCATGAACACTTATCAGGATGTTGTAATAAGACTATTGACTTAAAGGTGGTGGTGCTGCCACTTACAAGTTTGAGACCAAGACAGCTGATGTAGCAACCAATCATATTTTTCCACTCCTAATATTTACCTGGGAAGCAAAGCAACAAATTCAAAAAGATATTTATTGAGCAAAATCTGTCCCTCAGCAACTTTATAAATATGCCTCAGTAGCTGAACTATTTGAAAGTCTTTGATCTCGAGGCTCACATTTTACACACTTTTGTATCCTTAGCAAACCTTAAATATATTTTCAAATAAAATGATTGAATAATGCAATTCAAGGAATAACAGTCACAAATTACAGAAAATGTATTTAGATGAGACATGATGAGACAATAAGCAGAATGTCCTCTATGTTCTTATTTTCATTTGAACGATTCAGAAATGGTAGACAGGGATAGCAGCAAAAGGCCACTGACTCCCTATCATCTGCCCATTGCACTGCACAATGAAGCAACTAGGTGCCCTATTTAGTGACTTAGTCATAGTCATAGTCATAGATTCTTATATAGCGCACGTATCAGCAAAAAGGTCTCAAGGCGCTTAATGTAACTTATACTGAATGTTCCATGAAATTCCGACATGGCGGTAATTGAAGTTAGCAGTCCCATCATGATTAGAAGTACAGTGGGAACAGTCTGTAGCTCCTCCTAGTGGATTCCGCCAATGATTTCTCGGCCTCATTCCGACCATGCCTAGATGTCCTCCAGCAGGTCGATCTTGCACTCCTCTGCTCCGGGCTCCAGTCCGCGGAAACGCTGCCACTGTGAGCGAGACAAGGATTCAGCTATGTCATTGCTGGCCCCCATGGTGCATGCTTTGCTCTGTAAAAAAACATTAAGCTGCAAGCACACCAGCATAATCCTTCGCAACAGTCGCAAACACCTCAGGTCCCTTGCCCCTTGCCTGTTCATCAGTTCCACTACAATCATGTTGTCCACATGAAACAGCACTGTCTGATTTTTAAGCTCCTCTCCAAAGGCTGCCAGTGTCACCATTAGTGGAAACAAATCACAAAGTGCAATACTCCACACTGCCTCAACTCTAACTGGGGTAGGGGCCATTCGGTCCAGACTGCCCCCGGCCTCTAGAGGCTGTCCACTGTTCCACTGTACTAACCAATTTGAAGCACTGTGTGATTGGGTGCCTTACCCCCCACACTTGGAACATTCATGTTTGAACTTACTGGGGGGCCTGGAACAGAATCCCTTGTTGAAATTCCAGCATGCCCCCCTGCTGGGTCCTGCCGGTTGCTGTGAAAATTCAGGGCCCCCGCTCCCTAGGGAGCAGGATGCGACTGAAAGGACCAATAGGTCATTGGCAAGCTGCTCATGGTGTGAGTGGACACTGAGGATTGTGTGGACAACATCCACTGCATCCAGAGCTCCGAATCCACCTCGCCTCATGGTTTATCAGGGTTAATACTGTCCATGGCCCTAAACTCCTCATCATAGCTCAAACAGGCATATCCCCCAAAATGCATCTGTGCCTCGCAGATAATATCCCTGTATTTCAGCAAGGCAATTTCTCTGTCTAAATGCCGCTCACAGTAAATGCTAATGTGAATCAAGAAAGTGGAGGTCCAGTTTTCAATGTTAATAGGCACCCTCGGCCTCCTCGTCAACTCCCACTCCTCTTCTTTTGATTCCTCATTTGCCTGTATCTCCCTATAGAGGAGTTTGAAAACATAAACATATTCATGTTTCCAGATTCTATTTTTTGTTTTGTCCGACAGGTGTGACCTCAACGACATCGCCAGTCCCAAGTAAGGCAATTTGTTGTGATGTTTGTCTTCTACCTTTTCCCCCTGCCCTCCGCCCCAACAGTACCATCCGTCTGGGCCCCGGTACCCACTAGGCGCTTATTGTCATCTTTTTCTTTGCCCATCGCAGGTGCTGCAGCTGCACCTGCCTTTGCTGCCCCCAGCTCCCCACCACCCGGTTGCCCACCTCCACTGACTGGCAAGCCTTCCTTTTGGGACCCGTATCCCCCACATCCCATGCCATCCACCACTAACCAATGCCTGATAGACGCTCGCTGTTAACCGTTTTGTCCTTGCATCTGCTGCTGTTGCTCCACTGCCCCGTGGGCTTCACCTTCTCTTTGACCACACTTGCCACCTGCAAAACACCAACTTTTCCGGTTGTCTGCGCCGCAGAGTGCCCTGCGACCTCCTCATCATCATCGCATAACTCTCCCTCTTCCCATTCGTCGCTGTCATCCTCATAATCCAGTACCAGCTCAACCTCATCCACAAACACACCACACATAGGCTCCTGCACCACTCTCTTCTTCCACTGCACAGCTGTATCATTCTGCAGTGGGCAGTCCTTAGCTGTCCTCAGAGTGCGCAAGCTCTCACCGGATGACAGGTCGCCATGGACACCCTGCTGCTTCAGGCCAATTTATGGGGACATCTTGCCCCGTTGGCATCACCACCTTTCTTGTGGCCTCAATTGCCAGTCTCGTTCTCCCATTCCTCACCAGCCTGCTCCAACCTGGGGGGTTCCTGCGCCCCACCGGGCCTCACCGCCGTGCTGGCTGCCCCCTTGACCTCCTCACTAGTCCGAATATGTGAGACCCATACCTACTACCCCCACCTGCTTGCCATCTGCCTTTCCCCCTCCCATAATCCTCTCCTGGCTGGGGGTCCCCCCATCCACGTGAGCGGACAGCCAACCTATTCAGGGCAACAGGGCCACCTCCCCCATTGGCCCAGTCTTCTGTGGGTCAGCCAATTGGATTTTTTACTTGCTGGTCCCAATGGTCCAGCTTCCTGTTCCTCACTACTCCGGGGGGGGCCTCATCGAGATGTATATTGGCCTGTTTACCTCTGGGAGATCACGTGTTGCTTTGCATACGGCAGCACTGGCTCAGCGGTGGAATGCCCCGTTCTCCTCCTTTCCTGATTCACCGCTGGAAGGGAGCCGTGCAGGTAGACGCTTCTTACTGCCCCTGCACTTGGCTTCTGCAGGCTCCTTCTTCGCGGCCTGCCCCGCCCTCCTGGTGCTTTCACTGCGAGTGGTGGCTCAGGCATACAAGCCACCACTGCCGGGGCAACCCTGCCTGACGCAGATCACGTCAGGTGACTCATCCAGACCAAGGCTTGGTCGAGGACGCTGGGCCTTAGAAAAGCGGCCCGACCTGCTTACTCAGGACTATCAGTGCAGCCGGATCAGCCTTGCTGTCTTCGCCATCACACCGGTACTCGTTGTTCAACGAGTCCAGGTTGACATCACCACCTTTCTAGCGGCTTCAATTGCCAGTCTCGTTCTCCCATTCCCCACCAGCCTGCTCCAACCTGGGGGGTTCCTGTGCACCACCGGGCCTTACCGCCATGGTGGCTGCCCCCTTGACCTCCTCACTAGTCCGACTATCTGAGACCCATACCCACTGCTCCCCATCTGCTTGCCCATCTGCCTTTCCCCCTCCCATAATCCTCCCCTGGCTGGGGGGCCCCCACCCAGGTGAGCCGGCTGCCGCCTGCTCCCTGGCTTCACACATTCGTGCCCACCGCTCTTCTGTCTGCTGGATGAGGCGTGGCTCCTTTATCTATGCCTCAAGAACCATCCCTTGCCATCTGCTAAGTAGAGGGGACATGGGGCATAACCCCCTCCACCACCACCTAGGCCTTCGTGTCAGCCAATCTATTCAGGGCAACAGGGCAACCTCCCCCGTTGGCCCAGTCTTCCGTGGGTCAGCCCAATTGGATTTTTTACTTGCTGGACCCGATGGCCCAGCTCCCTGTTCTTCATTACACCAGGGGGGGCGGGGGGCCTCATTGAGAGGTAAATTGGCCTGTTTCCCTCTGGGAGATCACGTGTTGCCTTGCGGAGGCCAGTGTTTGCATACGGCAGCGCTAGCACAGCTGTGGAAGGCTCCGCCCTCCTCCTTACCTGATTCACCGCTGAAAGGGAGTCGTGCAGGTAGGCTCTTCCTCCTGCCCCTGCGCTTAGCTTTTGCAGGCTCCTTCTTCGCGGCCTGCCCCTGCCCTCCTGGTGCTTTCACTGCGAGTGGCGGCTCAGGCATACAAGTCGCCACTGCTAGGGCAACCCTGCCCAACGCGGAGCACGTCGGGCAGCTCATCCCGACCCAGGCTTGGTCGAGGACGCCGGGCCTTGGAAGAGCCGCCCAACCTGCCCTACTCAGGACTATCAGCGCAGCCCGGACAGCCTCGCTGTCCTCTGTTTCCATCACATCAGTACTCGTTGTTCAACGAGTCCAGGTAGGCCTAATTAATTGCAACTACTTCCACTAACGTTTTAACCTTTGCCTCCCGGTGGTGCTTGGTGTCAGGAAGAGTCAATATACTCATCTCCTTATACCTCTATAGCCCTACCTAACACCCACCCCTTCCCCTAACTACCCCGAACCTCACCTTGTCCTTCCAATATTTGCACGAAGTGCCCCGGGGGAAGACTGGTCTGCAACCCTCACTTTCCTGGGGGCCAGCATCACCACAAGCAAAATCATGTTAAAGATGCAGATATTGAAATAGCGCACATTTACCATGATTTGTAAGACGTGTGTCTTTGCATTTGAAAATAACATTCTCCCAGTATCTGGGAAGTATACGGACCACCTCTTGTGCACTAGAGTGCTGCCTCAGCATCTGGGCTTGATTTGAGGTTACCAGAAGGCATATATACCCCTGTGATAATATAATAATCCCCCCATTACCTCTTTCATGATAAAATACTTGGCTTCTCTATTTTCTTTCATGCAGAGTCGTATAATTATCAGCCATTAGCAGCGCTTTAGAGATTTACTTTAAGTCGTTCCTAAGAAGGTAATGGAGCAGCAAAACACAGCTGAATAGTCAACAAGTCACCACAACGTCACATGCAGTCGAAGAGACCGCGCGATCCAAGCAATATTTATTTGTGCAGGCGAAAGGAGCACATGAAAGACTTAAGAACCGAGTTTTCATGTAAACTCGCTAAAAAGCTTCAGGATTAAGCAGTGCAGTGAACAAGTCGAAGCGGAGGCGAATTAAGACTGCCAGTATTGTCGGGACACTGTGTATTGTTTCTGCGAGAACGCTTGTGTACATAGCATTAGCCAGCGCGGTCATCAAAGCCCCTCTCCTTGCACGGACTTTGAGCACATTGCCCTTCCAGTCTTTGATCGGCCTCCATTTCATTGGGTGAATCGAGACGGGAGTGGTTGGAAGGGTGTGTGGCATTCTGGAATGTTCTATCATTTTGGAATGCTTTGCCATTTGGCATCAGGTTTGCTCAACCAAGCATACCGTGCTTTGTCGTAATCATACGTTCATTGTTTGATTGTATGTTAAACTCTTTCAAATACAAACAATTCAACATAAAGGCAGTACGTGTGACGTTTGTTACAAAAGAGAAAATGGAATATCTCTCCGAGATATTGCAGGTGCGAAATACCTTGCCAGTAACTTCACCATTCGGCCAAGAATTTCAGGAGCAATTGTTCTGAAGAATTTTCAGCCAATGGCAAACGTATGCTTTTCTATAAATTAATTTCATTTTAAAAGTTGATGCTTTTATTGGTAATAATCTCGTTGTACTCTGCGCACAGCCCTTGTATTGAAGAGTTTCTGCCTCAGACACTACTGCCACGTGATAAAATTATGCATTTTTTATAAACATTTTAATTTAATGTCTTCACTTTTATTTGTTGATGGGCTGTTATAATAAAACACACAATTAAATGTCATTTTAAACATACTACGGTATAAATTACCATTACACATACACATGGAAGTTTACTTCAGATTTCTTTTAGTAGAATTAAGAAAAAAAAATGTTAATGCCTTTTAAAAACATTTTCTGTGGTGATATTAGTTCATAACATTTAAATAACAAATATTCGATACACTTCGTTTCATAAGGGGAAGGTACACTTTTAAAAGGGCATCCTCTCCCGTGCTCTGACTATGCTCCTTTTAGGGAGAGTGAATAATTTAAAATGTATCTAATACATTTTCTAGACTAATAAAATAAATTGCTGCTGAGAATAAGGGATAGTTTCTGTATGATCACAGACAGTGAAATATTCCTACATCTAGAAGTCGCAGTTCTCTAGCCTGAGTCTAAGATCTTTGGCATCTTATATTTCACACACTTTAGCACTTTGGTGACTTGTAATCCTTGGGCAAAAGAAACATTTCCTCCTCTAACATTGCACACTATTGTGCATACCCTCTAAAGCATGGAACATTCTTCTAGACCCTTTATGGTCTGAAAAGCAACGAGTTGCTTCAATTTTCTTGATTTGGTGATATGTTGAGATAAGATCCATCATGGCACACCAAAACACACTGACCAACTCAATGATGTTGGATCTGGGCTGTGACTCTACTCAGATATTATAATTTGGGTCTGTCAGGTTGACGAGAATCTGTAAATTGCAATCCTTTTACTGGCAAAAACAAAAGATGTCTGATTTGGAGATTCAATCTTTTCAATTGATGTTTTTGTACACAATGTTCCAGACGTGATTCCCAGATCTTCACAAGGTGCGCTCTCTGGTCTGCCTTCCAACAGATTGTTTATTAACACTGATATAAAACTGGCAAGACTTTCGTGAATAACTTCTTGAATGGCTTCATCTGTGACGTACTTAACTCTGTGTCATCAAGAGTCATCCCTTGCTGCACAGCACAGACAGCCTTTGAAATCATGTTAATCTTGCACGCTACCACAGATACATGGGAGACAGTGTTATCAACACTGTGAGTACCACGCACGTTTGTAAATACGCGGACGTTGCATCGTCCACGTTGTTACCACACATGGCATTACATCGCAAGTCGTTTCTACTACTTGCGCTAGATGGCGCACAACACCAGGGACTGTGTTGGATTTAAAGTCCAACACATTCCCTGCTGTTGCGCTAACTGGAGTAGGAATAGTAATTTATACTATTCCTAAGTCCAGCGCGCCATCTAGTGCAAGCCGTAGAAATGACTTGTGTTGTAATGCCATGCGGACGTTACATCGTCCGCGTCGATACCTACCGCGATGAAATATGTGGCATTGTAACGTCACATATTCATACACGAGAGACAGCATTTAGAACGCTGTGAGTACCACACGCGTTGGTAACAACACGGACGTTACATTGTCCGCGTTGTTACCACACATGGCATTACATCGCAAGTTGTTTCCACGACTTGCGCTAGATGGCGCGCAACACTAGGGAATGTGTTGCATTTAAAGTCCAACATATTCCCTGCTGTTGCGCTAACTAGAGTAGGAATAGTAATTTATACTATCCCTAAATCCAGTGCGCCATCTAGTGCAAGTCATAGAAACTACTTGCGTTGTTATGTCATGCGTGGTAACAACACGGACTATGTAATGTCCGCGTTGTTACCTACCTCAATGAAATATGTGGTGTTGTAACGTCACATATTCCAGATACACCTTTATTCATAACATAAAACTTTGCCCAGGCATACAAGGTTAAAGTTAACTTTGTTCTCCAGTAAATCCCTCAGAAAAGTTCTTGACACCTTAAATTTAACGGAATGTTAGGTTTGAAGAACATTTTCACCTTTGTCTTTAAACCTTCACAATACAAATAATCATATTTCATTTTCATTTATAGTGGTAGGGAGTTCCAAAGTAAGAGGCACTTTACATTGATTGATCAGTCATATCTCCTATCTCTAAACAGTTGGATTCACAATATCTATTGGTTTATAGACTTGAAGCTTTTAATTTGTTGGTTAAGCGACAAATGGTACAAGGTATGCAGGTCAGGAATACACCCGTTCCTGCAGTGGAGTCTGGTTCTGGACTCAGATAATAAACCACTAAATTCCCCTTTAGGATATCATGGGAGATAGAAAGGAAACCCTACTGCCCGGATCATTCTGGAACAGGGAAAGCTTGGTAAATGGGCTAGGGAAGGCGAGAGAGAAACACAACACATCAGTGAGAGAGCATTCACAGGAGAGATTGCACGCTTGGAAAGGATGGCACTGTAATGAGCAATCTCACTCAGAGAGGTGGTAGCCACTCTGTACTTATAATTAGGTTTACCTTGACAGGAATTCCCTGTCAAGGAATTGGCCCTTAATAACTTTGTGCCCATTTAACGAATCTCCACAAAACTTTCCTGACCTATTCCTTCTTCAGCATTGGTGGATGATGGGAAAGTTTTAAAGGGATTATTTAAAGAAGCGCAAAGTAGAAAGGGGGGTCCCAAAATGCATTTTGTCCCCAATTAATTTTCTATAGACTTTTTGTATTGGATGTAGTGGACACACATACCGTCAGATTTGGATGAAAATTGGCAGGATTATAGATCATGGTGTGCTGATGATCCTTTTTGGTGTTAGAGGCAAGTAGGGTAAGTATTCTTAAGTTATAAGGGAAGAAGACTTAGTGAAATCTTTTATCGTAGTGGTTTTGTGGTAATTTCATGAAACTACCACAGTACATGCAGATCACAAGGAATTATATCATTGGCTAATGACTGTCTTTTCAAAAGTCAAAAGCAGCCATAATGTTTTATACATAAAAAAAAATTCTAGGGACTACTGCCTTGGGAGTTCTGCGGTACCAAAAATAATAAGAAAAACAATATGTTTAAACAATAAAAAAACTGTAATACACTATATTTTACTAAAATTGTGTACTGCAGATTATTTTCTTATTTTTACATCTTAAAAAACATGAAAAAGTATGGTGTAGCATGCAAATTGTGCTAAAAGACCACATAAAAAACAAACAGGTACTTGCTATTTACTAGTGCAATACACCATAAACTTAAAAAAATATATAGGAAAATTAAAAAAATTGTTCTATACCTATTAATACTCTAATAGAGATTCCTCAAATGCTATTCATGACACAAAAAAAATTGCGATTTAGCACTTTTGGGCCGCTATTTACCGAGAGGTCAGACCTCTCGGTAAATAGCAAAAACTCAGAAAAATGCTTTTAAAAACATTTTTCTAAGTTGCATGTTGCACACACACATGTCCTTTGGACATGTGTGTGCGCAACACCTGTTCAATTGTGCATTTTAGGGGTGCTACAGGGTGTCCTTTGGACACCCCTGGCACCCTTAAAATCGCTATCTGATTTGCGAGTAGCAAATTGCTACTCGCAAATGAGGGATAGTCCCCATTCATTCCTATGGGCCTTTTGGCCCATAGGAATGAATGGGGAGTTATTCCTTTTTTTGCGAGTAGCAAATTGCTACTCGCAAATAGAGAACATGTAGGAATCGCTATTGATTTAGCAATTCCTACATGAATGCCGTTTTGCGTGTCCTCAATAGCGAGTCGCTATGATTCGCTATTAGGGCCACGCAAAACGGCCTGTACATGAATCAGGCTGTATGCCACTCCACTGTACACCACTACACTATTTGCCAATCCAGTGTACACCCCTCTACCATACCCCACTACCCTGTACTGTATTTCATCGAATGACACTCCACTTTACAACACGCCACTGAATGGTATTCCACTGTGCCTCACATGAATGTACACCACTTCAGTCTATGGCACTCCACTGTACGCTCCTCCACTCTACACTAATCCAGTGTATGCCACTCCAATCTGCGCCTCTCAATTCTATGATATTCCAACGGACACCACTCCAGTCTATGTACTTCACTGCATACTATTCTTCTCTACCTCACTAAGCTATACATCACTCCTGTCTACGGCACTACACTGTATGCGTGCCACTCTATGCTAATCCACTATATGCTATTACACTCTACACCACTCCACTGTAAAGTATTCCACTGTATTCCACTCCACTGAATGCTATTCCACTGTATACCACTACACTGCCCAGTACTCTACACCACGCCACTCCAGTGTATGCGACTCTTCTCTACACCACTCTATTCTATGCTATTTAATTGGATGCCACTCCACTCTACATCACTCCATTGAATGCCACTCCAATATCCTCAATTCAACTCTGCAACACTCCGCTGCACGAAACTCCACTCTATGCCACTCCACTCTACGCTATTCCACTGTATGCCACTGCACTGTCTGTCACTGCGGTGCATGCAATTTCACTGTTCTAAACTTCACTGGATGCTATTCCACTGTATGGTATTACACTGTACGTTATTCCACTGTATGCTACTCCACTGTATTGTACTCCACTGCACGCCACTACAGTGTACACCACTCGACTCTGCTACACTCTACATAACGCCACCCTATAAAACTCTACTACACTTCATGGCACTTTACAACACTCTACTCCACTCTATCTGCATACACTCCACTGTCCAATTCTAGACCCCACTCTATGCCAGAACACTCCATTGTGTAACACTCTATTCCATTGTGCAACACTTTTGAATACTTTAGAAGACAGCACTCCACTCTACTATACAAGATGCCACTTTAATTTAAAACAGTTGGCTCAACTTAACTCTACACAACTACACTGTACTCCACTCCACCCCACTCTACGCTAAGACATGCCTATACACTCTACTATATTTTACTCTACACTATGTTACACCACTCCACTTGACTCTACTCCACTCTGCTCCACTGTACAAATCTTTACCTCTCTCTATGCCACTGTACAACAATTCACTCTACGCAGTTCCACTGTACTCCATCCGACTGTACTTCATGCAACTTCACTCTACAACACTCTACTACTGTATTGCACTCTCTGAAACTTTACTTCAATCTATACCTCTCCACTCCAAAGTACAACACTGTACTATACTGTATGCCACTGTACAGCACTCTACTACACTTTATGCCACTCTACGATACTCTAGTCCACTATACAACACTTTACTCAACTCTTTCTATGTGACTGCACCCCACTTTACTCCACCGTACTATGACACAGTACTCCACTCTACTCCACTCTACTCCACCACTCAACTGTACGCTAATCCACTCTACCCCACTCTATGCCATTCTTCTCCAAAACCTTTTACGCCATTTCACTCTCGCACACTCCACAAAATGTTACTATACTGTATGCAATTCTACTCACCTGTAGTCTACAACACTTTCCAATACTGTATGACATATCACTGCAATTTACTGTGCAATATAGAACTCCAAATGTTTAACACTTACTCACAGTATACTACACCACTACAGTCTATTGCACTCCACACCACTACACTCTACAACACGCCTCTCCACTCTTTGACACTTTACTCTACTCTCCGCTACCCCACTGCAGTGTTCCCCACTCCATTATACTTCACTGTACTATACTTTATCCCACTGTATGCCACTGTATCAGCTCTAAGTTACTCCACTGTCCAACATTCTACTCCACTGCATGCAATTCTAGTCTACAAGAGTATATGTTAGAAATTGGGTCCCTCAATTATAAAGAATTAGAATAGAGCAGCGGTGCAAGTCATTTTGCTGCGCTGCCCAATGTCATTACAAAAGGGCTTAAATGCACCGTGTTTACAAGGTATGGTGCATTCCTGACCTTTCAGCCAGTGCTAGTGTACAATTTGCAGTCAAGCGCCAACACAGGGGCACCTTCTTGCACAAAAACAATCACAAGAGGTATTTCACTTGCTCTATGTATGCTGCAGAATGCAACACATGTAGAAAGAGGAAAAAAGTAGGAGAAATGTAAACATTTCTCATTGTTACGACTGCTCTGGGGAGTTATACATTTTTTATGCTACGCAGGTTTATGTGATGTTATGAATCTGGGGTAGTGTCAAAATCAATGGGGGTTGACTGGTAACACACACAACAACGCCCATGAAATGCCTCCTTGACGCAGAGCAAAACAAGGCAGTGCTTTGCATATCTATGAGCCCATGCAAAGCCACGCTGGGTGGTCTTGCATCACCTCATTGATATGATTGAAAGGCCTGCACCATTAAAATCACCATACAAAAGTGACACATCAGCAGGGCAGGCCTCTTGTAAATGAGTGCCCGGTCCACTAGGTGGCAGAGGTATGCACCCTGTTCAAGTAAGGAGCACAATCCTAGCCAGGGTAAGCTAGAAACACACAAAAATATAACATGTGCTCACCATCCGGTAGCTTCACACAGAACAGTCAGGCTTGAATAAAGAGGCAATGTGTAAAGTATTTGTGCATCATACACAGAAACACAATGAAAACACACAAAAATACCACGTTTAGAAAAATAGAGAATGTCTGAGTGAAATAAAACAAAATGACAACAATCCAATAAGTAGAACCGGAGTTATGGATTAAAAAAAATAACCAATAATAGTGCTTAGACGACAATAGTACTGAAAGGTTACTTGAGGTCGTGCTAGACCAGGGCAAATCCAAAGTTCTGGTCAACCACGATGCAGGGCAGGCTGCCAACTATAGGACTCAGTTACCTAAGAAGGGTAAACCCTAGCCTAGTCTCTGGGACCTGGGTAAAGAACAGTACGTAGGAACAATGGTCCCAGAGAACAACAATACAATATGCAACATCAAAGCATACATACAAAACGAAACATAAGACACAAGGTATTTGTTGCACACAGTGTTTAATTCACACTGGGCATTAATCTCTTAGTGAAGATATTTACGCATTATTTCATGGGACAATGTCCCTCGGCGGGAATGTAATGGGGGGAAAGGAGGGTCGGGTAAAAGTGCTTCAGTGAGGATAGGGAAGTGATTGAAGGATAAAGTGTCAATCAGAAACAGTGCATCACTTAAAAAAACCTGTGGCTCATTCATCAAGCCTATAAATCCCAGTTTAGCAGAAACAATATACAGCCAATATTTTAAACAATAACACAGTATGAAATATCTGTTGTTTATGCTGGCTATACAATAAAATGTCAACGTTTTGACCCCAATAAAACTGTAGGCTGTTGTATCCCTTACTCTGAGGTCTTCAACAGGACAAAAGAGAGGGGATGAGGGAGGGAGTAATCATAAAGCCTCTGCAAAGAGGCTAAGGGAGTAGAAGGGCGCGTGGGCTCCTATTTTGTGAGAGCGACCAAACACTTCATACAGTGATGAGATTTGACTATGTCGCGCCGGATAAGTCGGGTGTCACTGACATAGTGAAAAAGATCTGAGTTAGTGGTAAAACACACCGAATCCAAATACATCTGATCTATGGGAAGTGGGCCTGACGGTTATTGTTTAATCTTTACATCTCTGCTCAGCGTGAATGCCTCCGTTCGAGTAGACAATATATCATTTTACACAATATTTACAAACAGACCTTTATACAATTACAAAAATATAGATTTGTTATATTCAAAAACCAATAGTACTCTTCATACAAGCACATCCATTCATCACTCAGTACACATACACACTGGAATTGAAATATTCACAGTAAGCCATACAAAATACATTCCTATCAATAAAGTTTTGTTGAGAAAATTTTTGGTTTTACTCCTTTTACTTAGATGGCATACATTGTCTACGCGTTTCGAACTCACACGACTGGGGGAGTTCTCATCAGGACAACAAAGCTGTAAAAGAGGAGAGCAAAAACCTTTCTATTAGGAACATAACTAGAATCATGGTCGCCTCGCTCCAACCAGCATCACTCAAGCTTCCTTCACTTACCTCTAAAAGCTTTAAAGCTAGTTGTGGGTTGTGCACTAACCCGACGGGACAATAAATTACTCAACGGAACAACAGACCTGTGTAAAAAATGGACCAATCAGTGTCGAGTATACTGTATTAATGTGAAACTTATAGTGAGGGATTGCTGAAGAACTTACTTGTGATAACGGAGGACTATGTTATATATATGTAGCCTGTCCTGTGGAAAGTAAGGGGTAAGTCACTTCCTGATTCAAAACAATAATGCATTATTCGTAACATAGAAGCAAGACTTGCTGGTGCTTACTTATTATTAGATGGCTGGTGTCCGTAAATGAATCATGGAAGGCGGGTAGACTCTGAAATTAGGTAATATGGGACATAAGTGACCGAATTGTATACACGAGTTGGCCTCATTCCCTATCAATTGCAATGCCGGTCTTACCTATTAGTGCAACGTTTTTCCAGACCCGCTTGGTTCGGGAATGAAGGGGCAGAATTTGTTTGATGCAGCGTAGGAATTCAAACTTACCTGGAAAAAGGGGGTGAATATGTAATGTCGGTCTAAAGGAAGGAGCTTAATTTGCAATCTATTGACAACAAGTACTTACTTGTTTTTTCAAAGTCGCTGTCTGCAATGGGATTCACAGAGGGCGGGCGAGCTCTGCAAAGTGGAGTAGAAGGAATTTTAGTTGGTTACTTAAAATCATACCGTTTTTTGCGTGGCAGCCGTTTACAACGTGGAGGTGCTCAGGCTGTCCTTACCTGATTTAGACGACATTTTAGTTAACCCACTTCACTGGTATAGCCATAGTTCCAATCGCTCTGTCTCAGACACTGGAGCCGCGTCTCATTATGTTCCACACTTCCTTTGCCGTCGGGGCTCATGGGAATTGTAGTCCTGAACCATACAGTGTGTTTGTTTTCTGTGAAATTACCCAAAACTGATTAGAGGCTGATAAATATAATGGGTATTTACATATTGTCATGTACGATTCTGGTGATAGTTTGGATATTGAAAAAAAAATTCTTCGATGCTGATAGCAATTTGGAATTTGGGTCCATAAAGTAGGTGTTATTAACTTGTGCACTTGGAACACAGTTGTCAATTCATGAAACATTACACATGGAACACTCAAGATGCGCAATATTTTAGTTGAGTTTATATATTTCAGTAAGCTCATTGAGTCCATGCGTTGCAGCATTAAATTTGACAATAAGCATTGCCTCACGTTTGGATAGTTTGAGGTCCAGATCTCCTCCTCTTATGTCTTTCTCTACTTTCGAGATCACTGTCCATATCAGGTCTGAGTCCTTGTGATTCTGGAGGCGCCAATGGTTGACCAATGGGGCTGTTGGCACATTCTTATTGATTCTTGATTTATGTTGCTGGATGCGTGACCGGACTTCCTGATTGGTTTTACCTATATATATATCAAACCACATGGGCACTTGATACTATAGACAACATATCTTGATTTACAGTTAGTAAATGCCTCGTGCTTCCATCCTATATTGTTATGACTGAAAAATGACCCTTTGACAGTAGTGCTGCAGCAGTTGCATGAGCCACATTTGTGGTGTCCTTGGATCGGTGGACACCACAAATGTGGCTCATGCAATTCCCCATTAACTTTGTATATAAAATTTAGGCTGGGTATTCTCCCACTTTCATCTTTCACCTGTAAATGGAGGACCCATACAGAGAGTAGTGCAACCTGCCAGTAGACAGATGCTCATCTACTGTTTTTTTGCCAAGCATATACCAGACAAAGAAGACACTGGATTGTGCCCTTACGTAGACTTCTTGGAATACGTTTCCACAAACAAGCTTTGCAGATTTGCAGGTCGGACACTGTGTCCTGTGTGGTCTTTTCTATAGCTAGATTTTTAGGAGCAGTCTGGTCAGTTCATGCCAGGACAATCACGCAAACGCTAGAATTCAAACATTGGGTAAGATCACGATAGTTGCCATTGTACATCCTCGCCCTGCTGTCTATTAAATATAACAGTCCAAGAAACTTCGAATTCTATAACAAAATTATCTTTTTCTGCAGTTCTGCTCTTAAAATCCTGATTTCAATGTTTACATTTACCAGTGAATTTATTTAATCTAAAATTTTATACTGTGGTCCTTTTACCTGGAAAATACTTATATTGTATTCACTTGATGAATATCACAATGTGCTTTCTATTTTGTATTGCTTTTATGGTCGCTGCCCGAAATAAAGTATTTAAACTGGAACTGGACTTTAGACATTTGTCGCCCTTTGTGTCCAGGGATGGCGAAGACAGCGAAGATAGCAGAGAATCGAAAGAAGATGCATTGCGGAACACGTAACTACATTAACCATAGTCCTTAAGGGCGATACCGCTGGTGTGTGAGTAGTGTGCGACCCCACCCCCATTTGTAATGTTAAAGCTCCCTTGAGCAGTTGGCTAACGAGCCTGGGACCCCGCACCTGCGCGCCTGAGTGGTACTAAACCTGGCAGATATTTGGCAGCCACCGGCAACCCCAGAACACGGCCTTGGATGCTTGATTCCGGTCTGGGAAAGACATGGCTTGGTAGTTCGGACTGTACTGTTCCCATGAGGCACAGGGTCAGAGCTGATTTGCATATACCCAGTGTCTAACCCAGGGTGGTGTGGAGTACAAAAAAACGATGGATTTAGGCCCAGATCCTTGTACTGGGGTGAATGTATGACATTGTTCTACATTCTGTCCATCAACTGTGTTTTTTGCAATTTTCACCCCGAGTGGGTTGGGTATGCTCAGACGTGAGTCCCAGGCTCTCCACACCACTGGAGTCAAGCTATCCAGGCTGAATGAAGGTTGATATCCAGAAACCGGTCCTTGGATGCTTGATTCCGGTCTGGGAAAGACATGGCTTGGTAGTTCGGACTGGACTGTTCCCATGAGGCACAGGGTCAGAGCTGATTTGCATATAGCCAGTGTCTAACCCAGGGTGGTGTCGAGTGCAAACAAACAATGGATTTAGGCCCAGATCCTTGTACTGGGGTGAATGTATGACATTGTTCTACATTCTGTCCATCAACTGTGTTTTTTGCAATTTTCACCCCGAGTGGGTTGGGTATGCTCAGACGTGAGTCCCAGGCTCTCCACACCACTGGAGTCAAGCTATCCAGGCTGAATGAAGGCTGATAGCCAGAAACCGGTCCTTGGATGCTTGATTCCGGTCTGGGAAAGACATGGCTTGGTAGTTCGAACTGGACTGTTCCCATGAGGCACAGGGTCAGAGCTGATTTGCATATAGCCAGTGTCTAACCCAGGGTGGTGTGGAGTGCAAAAAAACTATGGATTTAGGCCCAGATCCTTGTACTGGGGTGAATGTATGACATTGTTCTACATTCTGTCCATCAACTGTGTTTTTTGCAGGCCCACTAGTAGCATTAACCGCATGCGCGCTAGCAGTTTTCCCGCTGCACGCTGCGATTTGAAAAAACCCGCGTTACATGACGAGCTCAGCTCGTCATCAGCGTAGGGCACGTTACGCTCATGACGAGCTGAGCTCGTCATGAGCGCCGAAGGGGTTAAATTGCAGGTCCTGTGTGAATGGCATACTACTTTACAAGGGAATTACAAGTAAAGTAAATATGCCAATCAGGTATATACCAATGTCACCATGTTTTAGGGGAGAAGCACAAGCTCTTTAGCACTAGTTAGCAGTAGTAAAGTGCTCAGAGTTCTAAGGCCAACAAAAAGATACATCAAAAAAGGAAGATAAGCAGGTGAAAGGTTGTGAGAAACACTCTAGCATGACAGATCTAACACTAAACTACACTCAATGCCACTCTATAACATTCTATTCCACTCTATACCCATCCATTGTATGCTACTGTAGTACACTGTTGAACACTCACCGAGTAGCAAGTCCACTGGTCTCTACAACATGCCTCACCACTACACGATAAGCCATTCCCCTGTACCACACTCTCCTACACTGTCATCTACGATACTACTCTCGGCGATACTCTACTGACCGACAATCTACTCCACCCTACTCTACTCTATGCCACTCTTCTCTACAACAATGTACTCCACTCTATGCCTACGACACCCTGCTCTGTTGTTCGACATACCATTACTGTACAACATGCTGCTCCACTCCACAATACTCCACTCCAATATACAACAAACCATGCCACTCCGTTGTATAATACTTTACTCCACTGTACACTACCCTACTCCACTCTACTTCACTTCACTTTGTTCCACTCTACAATACTCCACTCTACCACACTGTACTACACTACACTCTACAACACTCTCCTCCATTCTACTGTATGACATTCCAATTATAATAACATTCCGATTTGAAACACGTTTTTAATCAAAAAAACATTGAAATTCGGTGAAAAAAAACAGGTTAGAAATATGGTATAGTTAGGAAAACTATATGTATTTATTCTATAACAACCCAAATTAATCTACATATAAAGTTATAGTTATAAATTAAATTAATAATTTATGCACCACCTTGACATTACTATAAGTCGCACATCTCTGTACCCAGTGTTGTCACCTCACTTGTCACACTACATTAACTATAACTCACACCTTCTCCATGCCATGGTTATATCCTTCCATATTACATAACTTATAGCATGTGAAATGTCATCTGTGATGTCATGAGTGATGTTATAAATGACGTCACAGAACATGTCTTGACTCATGTAATATGTGAGGTCATAAGCAGTGCATCGATGGGGGCCAAGTTATAGTTATCTCTGCTAACTATTTCTGGTGAATTTCTTTGCTTTTTTTAGTTCAAAACATTAATGCTGTCACTGACATATTCACCTAACTATAACGTTACTTTAACATTTGTTTTTTTTATTGAATTTCTATGTTTACAAAAAAATGATCTTTTTATTACACCTGTTATGTTATGTATATTGATTTGCATAGTGTACTACTCACCGGAGAGGTTATCCAGGCGATTGTGTCGTGTGTATGTTTGTGGTCCCAAAGGTGCTTACACTAAGTGCCAGATCTTCAGCTTTCTGTGAAACTCAAGAAGTGAGGAGGAGGCTCTAATTAAGTATGGGCGAATTTTGCGGATCTGCGGTCCGCAAATTCTCGCGAAATTGCAAAAAATTCGGCGAATTTGCGGATTTTCCCGCAAACTTGCAGATTTTTTTGCAATTTCCATCTACTCAACTGGAGTACTTTCTACTGGCTAATCAGTAAGTGCTACCTCGTTGGGTAAATGTATAGTGCTTTTCCTACAAGATTTGTCTCCACTGACCATGACCATCTCCACTGACCATGTGTGCCTGTAACTTTGCCACCGCACCAAAAGGCGCCGAGGTCCCTTGAGTGAGCTGTCCATCATAGTTGGGAAAGGGCGGGAAGACGTTTGATACCGCTAGTGTGTGGTGCCCGGCTTCTATGCGTGTCAACATTCCTCTTGTGTATAAAGGGTCAGAGAGCGAGCAGAGCAGCAGGTGAGGATAAAGCAGCTTCCTGGACACAGGAACTACACGGGGATTGCGCTCGAGAAACTCATCGATTCAAAGACCTCCCTCGAGTATTACAGCTAATTTTCGACCGCAGATATTGGGTTAAAGCACACTTGCCCAGCCTCGACCGTGCTCACTAATGTTTTGGGCTGATTAAAACGTTACTGAATTTGAGCTTCAACTCGGGCACCTGCTTAATTTATATCTGTAAGTGCTTCCTGTTGAGGTTTAATTTTTGTGACAGGAGCCTCGTGCCAGAATGAATCCTGCCCTGCATAGTTATCCACGAAGGTGCCACCATTTTGTGCAATACCTCTACTCAACTGGGGTACTTTCTACTGGCTAATCAGTAAGTGCTACCTCGTTGGGTAAATGATAGTGCTTTTCCTACACTGCAGCTGCGTAAAGGGCCAGAAGATTTGTCTCCACTGACCATGTGTGCCTGTAATTGCCACCGCGCCAAAATGCGCCGAGGTCCCTTGAGTGAGCTGTCCATCATAGTTGGGATTGGGAAAGGGCGGGAAGACGTTTGAGACCGCTAGTGTGTGGTGCAGGGCTTCTATGCGTGTTCACATGCCTCTTATGTATAAATGGTCAGAGAGCGAGCAGGGCAGCAGGTGAGGAGAAAGCAGCCTCCTGGTCACAGGAACTACACGGGCGTTGCGCTCGAGAAACTCAGGGATTCAAAGACCTCCCTCGAGTATTACTGCTAATTTTCAACAGCAGGTATGGGGTTAAAGCACACTTGTCCAGCCTCGACCGTGCTCACTAATGTTTTGGGCTGATTAAAACATTACTGAATTTGAGCTTTAACTCGGGCACCTGGTTTATTTATATCTGTAAGTGAATCCTGTTGAGGTTTAATTTTTGGCTCACAGGAAGCACTTACAGAGTTAAGGCAGGTGCCCGAGTTGAAGCTAATTTTGTAACCATTTTAGAATGGCGCCAGCAAGCGGCCAGAATTGAAGTTGCAACTTACAAGTAAACAACTTCAACTCTGGCAGCTTGCCGGCGCCATTCTAAAATGGTTACAAAGTTAGCTTCAACTCGAGCACCTGCCTTAACTGTGCTTCCTGTGGGCCAAAAAAAAAATCTGCCCGCTCGCGAATTTGCACATTTTTCGGCAATTATGCGAGATTTGCGGATCGCGAAATCGCAGAAAATTAGCAAATTTCGCGAGCGGAGCGGATTTTGCGCCCATACTTAACTCTAATGTGATGAGGGTGGCCATTCCATGTCTTTGGTGTGATGTAGTGAACTCCACTTTTGCTTTTGTGGATGCTGGAAATGTGTGCGAGTGAGCCAGAGCATAGGTGTCTGGTGGATTGGTGAAAGTGTATTCAGCTCTTCAGGTATTCTGGTCCTGTGCTGTGTAGGGCCTTGTATGTGTGTGAGAAGTTTGAATTGGCTGCGCTTGTGAATGAGAAGCCAGTGACGCTCCCTGAGGTGTGGTTCCCCTCCAGGAACCATCTTAGGCCCCTGGCACACCATACCCCAGGGCCTTCTTTAAATGAAAGGGGTGGGGGATGCGCACTACCAAAATGTCATGGGGAGTCCCAGGGGGGCCTTGCGGCCCCTGCACCCTCCGTGGCCCTGTCTGATTCCTTGCATCCAGCAGAAGGTGATATTGCTTCTGCCTTCAGGTAGCAGCTTTTAAGGCTGCCCTCTGAGTGCGGGAGCAATATTTAAATCTGTTTCCCTGCCCGCATCACTACGGGCAGGGAAACAGATTTTAAATCTACTCCCAATGGGCGAGAGTGTTTTCAAGCTGCTGCCCGCTGGGAGCGGACTTAGTATTTGCTCTTGCTTGGCAGGAGATTTAAAAATGCTACTTCCAAGTGAGAGCAAACACAGTTTTCCCTGACTGTGCCACTGTGGGCAAGAAAACCACTATTGGGACATAGCCTGTGAGCTGGCTCTAAGGGACGGGGTCCCTGGGGCTATTAATGGCATCAGCTCTGGGGGTGAGCTTCCTGGAGCCTTTTGAGACTGCGGGATGGGCACTGTGCAGCCCCCCTTACTATTTTCTTACATTTTGGCTCTGGGGGTGGGATCCCCATGACCTTTTGAGGCTTTGGGAGACAGTCTGTGCAGCCCCCCTCCCACTAATAAACACAGCCCCGGGGAAGGGCTCTCTGGGGTATAATGCAAATAAATGCGGCACTGCTGCTGCTTTTTTCACAGCATTTTTTGCAGATTTATATTTTTTTTGTCCCCAAGTGCTCACCACAAATGTCTGTTTTTCTAAACAAAGCTTTTAAGCATAGGATTAGCCTGGTGCCATTCATGCTGAGCTAGAAAGGGACAAAGCAATTTCCTATTTGTACAGCAAAGTCTTTAAGCATAGGGTTAGCAAAGTACTATCCATGCTGAGCTGTAAATTGGCAAAAGCCTTTTACCACTCCAGGCACAGTATTACAGCTTTGGATTGGTAAAATACCATCCAAGCCAACCTGGAAAGCACAAAAACAACCCCATAAACTTAATTTGCTCTTCAGAGAGGTATAGCTTTATCTAGACGCTCCATTGTGTCAGTTGGCTTGGATAGGAATTTACCAATCCAAAGTTGTAAGATACAAATATATATATTCACTGGAAAAACAAAGGTTACAAGAGCATTATAGTTAGGTTCACATTTTAACACACAAAACCGTAGAAATTCAGCACTTATACTTATACTTATATCAGCACTTATAATTATACTTATGTTAAGAAGCTATAACTCATGGCCAAAAGTTACTTTACGGCACAAGTTATAGTTTCATCAGGTAAGTATAACTGTAAGTGCTGATATAAGTATAACTATAACCGCTTAATTTTATTGTTTCATGTGTGTAAAATGTGAACCTAACTATAACGTACCTATAACCTAAGTTTTTTTGTGAATTGTATAAAATAAATTCACGTAAAGTAATATGTAATTTTCCATTGGTTTATCTAACCTCTGGCATGCATGGCCTTTGGCCGTGTGCAGTGGGGACTGGACGCAGGCCCACAGGCCTGCGGCCCACCCCTGCACATATCGAACCCCATGCTGCATACGGCGCAGGGGTTTAGTGTGTGAGTGGGGTTTTTTCCAATTCAGCTGTGGATCCAGGGATCCTCTGCTGGGTTATACTGGGGACCAGGCTGTGCCCTGCAAAAATTATTCGGCCTATTTTTTTGCCCATGAGGGGTCCTTTGCGGACAACTCCATGTGTCCTGTAGGGTCAGGATACCTCTATCGTGACCCCTTATATGATTTTTTTATTAATCTTTTCTCCCTAGGGCCCAGCCGAGAAACACAATGGTGGCCACAGCTTTCCTTTCATCTTGCACCAACCATTCAGGGCCTTGTATTTGCCCCCAGATCCGTAGATCACCTGTGAGTGGATCTGAGAAGGATCCGCATCCCTAAATATCTACATTTTTCTGTCTTTAACAAATTTCTAAACTACTGGACAGATTTCTACATATTTATAGAAAGCGCTCTTTCTACACCAAGGTCTACTTTTCTGCAACATTTGGTGTCATTCTGTTCAGCTGTTTGGGCTGTAGTCTTGTCTAAAACTGATAAATCCCCTTAGACATTGCATGAGGAAAAAGCGTTTTGGGGCCCCTCCCTTTTCTTGGCCGCCATTGACAAATCACCCCAAAACTTTTCAGACAGCAGCTGAAGTAGATTGTACACTAGTTTTGAATATTTTGTGAAGATTTGTCAAATGGCGCCAAAGTTATTAGCAAAACAAAAAGTGCTTCATCTATGGGAAGTAGATAATATATATATATTGCCAGGCACTTTGAACAACTACACTATAGTGACCGTAAATTATTAAAATTCTACAGCATTGAGAAAGTGGAGGTCAACCATAGAGGGAGCAACATGGTATTACAACTGTATAATTGATTTAGACAGCATGATACCTAGTGGTCTGAATGCAGATGAGAAAATATACGTTTACCTAGATTGAAAAAGATGTAAAATTTACTTAAGAAGTTCCCCATATACAAGAAAGGCATGAGATATACCACACAATAAGCTTGATAGATATAGCCTAGAAGATCTTCTGAAAACACTTCCTGGGTCATTTAAATACTTGGTTGGAAGATAATAACACTCTGTCCTCTTTTCAGGCAGGATTTTGCCCAAAAATAAGTACTGTGGAGCAAGTTTTTAGGTGCTTGATGTTGAGGTGGAAAACAGTGGATCTCAATGAGGGGAGCCTTTAAGTAGTATTCGTGGACCTCAAGGCTGCCTTCGATATGGTCCCCAGAGGCAAATTCTGGGCAGCCTTGAGGGACATGGGTATCCCTCCTGTGTTACTCAAAATCATTGTGCGACTCCACATCAGAAACTGTGCCCAAGTAAGATGGGGTCCTGAGGGTGAATTAACAGATTGCATCCCAGTAGATAAGAGTGTAAGGGAAGGATATGTTCTTGCCCCAGCACTCTTTCTACTTTCTTTTAACAGGTGTGTCAACTTCCTAATGTAATGCGTAACCACTCTCCAGTCATGGGTGGTGAAAACAAACCTGGCATTGTTATTTGCCGATGATACCCTTATGGTGTTAGAAACCCTCAAAGGATTGGAACTACTTATAGAAAGATTCAACTTGTTTTGTACTAATGGGCTAGCCATAAATGCTTCTAAAACAAATCTAATTGCTTTCATCCCCACAAACAATTCCGAGGAACAATCAAAATAGGGGGAGCTAATCTGGAGAGAGTCTCAGATTTTGACTACCTTGGTTTACATCTGTCCAACTCCAGCTCATGGAACAGCCAGATAGCCAAGAGTGGGCTACTTCTAAATCATGAGCTGCTGGTAAGTCGAATTTTGCTACAAATACATCTTTTCATCCAATGTCCCCACTATTGGAAATCTTGAGAGCCCAAGCCATGGCTGCGGCTACTTATGGCTCTGAACTCTGGGTCCATAGCAATGTGAAATCGCTAGGATTGGCTGATAATACTTTGTTTCAGTCAGAGCTTGGACTCTCCATAGTACTCCCTGGGTTTTCTATAGAGTGGAGCTAAATGTTCGCCCAATTGATGATACAGTTAGAATAAAACCAATCTTGTATTGGCTGAGATAATGGCTGGTCCCTGAGCTTTAGGAATGGGTTAAAGGATATTTTCCTAACCCCCAGATGTGTTAACACTTTGCAGAGCCTAAGCTACATTAAGCAGTCTAATTTTCCACTGGGGGCTTCTGATCTTTGGCAATGCCCAGAGCGCATCTCTGCTTCTTCTGTAAAAGGGGTCAAAGACACTTTCTGGACTAATGAGAGGAGGAACATACTGACATCCACTAGAAGTGGCAGTTTATCTGACTTCCTTGTGAACCACAAATGTGAACCAAGTTTTGAAACTACCTGGACAAGGTCAATTCCCCATTAACTTTGTATATAAAATTTAGGCTGGGTATTCTCCCACTTTCATCTTTCACCTGTAAATGGAGGACCCATACAGAGAGTAGTGCAACCTGCCCGGACCGTGAAGCAGCACAGTAGACAGATGCTCATCTACTGTTTTTTGCCCAACATATACCAGACAAAGAAGACACTGGAATGTGCCCTAACGTAGACTTCTTGGAACACGTTTCCACAAACAAGCTTTGCAGACTTGCAGGTCGGACACTGTGTCCTGTGTGGTCTTTTCTATGGCTAGATTTTTAGAAGCAGTCTGGTCAGTTCATGCCAGGACAATCACGCAAACGCTAGAATTCAAACATTGGGTACAATCACGATAGTTGCCATTGTACATCATTGCCCTGCTGTCTATTAAATATAACAGTCCAAGAAACTTCGAATTCTATAACAAAATTATCTTTTTCTGCAGTTCTGCTCTTAAAATCCTGATTTCAATGTTTACATTTACCAGTGAATTGATTTAATCTAAAATGTTATACTGTGGTCCTTTTACCTGGAAAATACTTATATTGTATTCACTTGATGAATATCACAATGTGCTTTCTATTTTGTATTGCTTTTATGGTCGCTGCCCGAAATAAAGTATTTAAACTGGAACTGGACTTTAGACATTTGTTGCCCTTTGTGTCCAGGGTTGGCGAAGACAGCGAAGATAGCAGAGAATCGAAAGAAGATGCATCACGGAACACGTAACTACATTAACCATAGTCCTTAGGGGCGATACCGCCGGTGTGTGAGTAGTGTGCGACCCTACCCCCATTTGTAATGTTAAAGCTCCCTTGAGCAGTTGGCTGACGAGCCTGGGACCCCGCACCTGCGCGCCTGAGTGGTACTAAACCTGGCAGATATTTGGCAGCCACCGGCAACCCCAGAACACGGCCTATCCCTGCTGACGAGGGGTGATACCCCGAAACACGTGTCCAGGGATGGTGAAGACAGCGAAGATAGCAGAGAATCGAAAGAAGATGCATCGCAGAACACGTAACTACATTAACCATAGTCCTTAGGGGCGATACCGCCGGTGTGTGAGTAGTGTGCGACCCCACCCACATTTGTAATGTTAAAGCTCCCTTGAGCAGTTGGCTAACGAGCCTGGGACCCCGCACCTGCGCGCCTGAGTGGTACTAAACCTGGCAGATATTTGGCAGCCATCGGCAACCCCAGAACACGGCCTATCCCTGCTGACGAGGGGTGATACCCCGAAACACGTGTCCAGGGATGGCGAAGACAGTGAAGATAGCAGAGAATCGAAAGAAGATGCATCGCAGAACACGTAACTACATTAACCATAGTTCTTAGGGGCGATACCGCCGGTGTGTGAGTAGTGTGCGACCCCACCCCCATTTGTAATATTATAGCTCCCTTGAGCAGTTGGCTGACGAGCCTGGGACCCCGTTCCTGCGCGCCTGAGTGGTACTAAACCTGGCAGATATTTGGCAGCCACCGGTAACCCCAGAACAAGTCCTATCCCTGCTGACGAGGGGTGATACCCCGAAACACGTGTCCAGGGGTGGCGAAGACAGCAAAGATAGCAGCGAATCGAAAGAAGATGCATCGCGGAACACGTAACTACATTAACCATAGTCCTTAGGGGCGATACCGCCGATGTGTGTGAGTAGTGTGCGACCCCACCCCCATTTGTAATGTTAAAGCTCCCTTGAGTAGTTGGCTGACGAGCCTGGGACCCCGCACCTGCGCGCCTGAGTGGTACTAAACCTGGCAGATATTTGGCAGCCACCGGCAACCCCAGAACACGGCCTATCCCTGCTGACGAGGGGTGATACCCCGAAACACGTGTCCAGAGATGGAGAAGACAGCGAAGATAGCAGAGAATCGAAAGAAGATGCATCGCGGAACACGTAACTACATTAACCATAGTCCTTAGGGGCGATACAGCCGGTCTGTTAGTAGTGTGCGACCCCACCCCCATTTGTAATGTTAAAGCTCCCTTGAGCAGTTGGCTGACGAGCCTGGGACCCCGCACCTGCGCGTCTGAGTGGTACTAAACCTGGCAGATATTTGGCAGCCACCGGCAACCCCAGAACATGGCCTATCCCTGCTGACGAGGGGTGATACCCCGAAACACGTGTCCAGGGATGGCAAAGACAGCGAAGATAGCAGAGAATCGAAAGAAGATGCATCGCCGAACACGTAACTACATTAACCATAGTCCTTAGGGGCGATACCGCCGTTGTGTGAGTCATGTGCGACCCCACCCCCATTTGTAATGTTAAAGCTCCCTTGAGCAGTTGGCTGACGAGCCTGGGACCCGCACCTGCGCACCTGAGTGGTACTAAACCTGGCAGATATTTGGCAGCCACCGGCAACCCCAGAACATGGCCTATCCCTGCTGACGAGGGGTGATACCCCGAAACACGTGTCCAGGGATGGCAAAGACAGCGAAGATAGCCGAGAATCGAAAGAAGATGCATCGCGGAACACGTAACTACATTAACCATAGTCCTTAGGGGCGATACCGCCGGTGTGTGTGTAGTGTGCGTCCCCACCCACATTTGTAATGTTAAAGCTCAATTGAGCAGTTGGCTGATGAGCCTGGGACCCCGCTCCTGCGCGCCTGAGTGGTACTAAACCTGGCAGATATTTGGCAGCCACCGGCAACCCCAGAACAAGTCCTATCCCTGCTGACGAGGGGTGATACCCCGAAACACGTGTCCAGGGATGGCGAAGACAGAAAGATAGCAGAGAATCGAAAGAAGATGCATCGCGGAACACGTAACTACATTAACCATAGTCCTTAGGGGCGATACTGCCGGTGTGTGAGTAGTGTGCGACCCCACCCCCATTTGTAATGTTAAAGCTCCCTTGAGCAGTTGGCTGGCGAGCCTGGGACCCCGCACCTGCGCGCCTGAGTGGTACTAAACCTGGCAGATATTTGGCAGCCACCGGCAACCAAAGAATACCGCCTCTCCCTGCTGACGAGAGGTGATACCCCGAAACACGTGTCCAGGGATGGCGAAGACAGAAAGATAGCAGAGAATCGAAAGAAGATGCATCGCGGAACACGTAACTACATTAACCATAGTCCTTAGGAGCGATACCGCGGGTGTGTGAGCAGTGTGCGACCCCACCCACATTTGTAATATTAAAGCTCCCTTGAGCAGTTGGCTGACGAGCCTGGGACCCCGCACCTGCGCGCCTGAGTGGTATTAAACCTGGCAGATATTTGGCAGCCACCGGCAACCCCAGAACACGGCCTATCCCTGCTGACAAGGGGTGATACCCCGAAACACGTGTCCAGGGATGGTGAAGACAGCGAAGATAGCAGAGAATCGAAAGAAGATGCATCGAGGAACACGTAACTACATTAACCATAGTCCTTAGGGGCGATACCGCCGGTGTGTGAGTAGTGTGCGACCCCACCCACATTTGTAATGTTAAAGCTCCCTTGAGCAATTGGCTAACGAGCCTGGGACCCCGCACCTGCGCGCCTGAGTGGTACTAAACCTGGCAGATATTTGGCAGAACACGGCCTATCCCTGCTGACGAGGGGTGATACCCCGAAACACGTGTCCAGGGATGGCGAAGACAGCGAAGATAGCAGAGAATCGAAAGAAGATGCATCGCAGAACACGTAACTACATTAACCATAGTTCTTAGGGGCGATACCGCCGGTGTGTGAGTAGTGTGCGACCCCACCCCCATTTGTAATATTATAGCTCCCTTGAGCAGTTGGCTGACGAGCCTGGGACCCCGCTCCTGCGCGCCTGAGTGGTACTAAACCTGGCAGATATTTGGCAGCCACCGATAACCCCAGAACAAGTCCTATCCCTGCTGACGAGGGGTGATACCCCGAAACACGTGTCCAGGGATGGCGAAGACAGCAAAGATAGCAGCGAATCGAAAGAAGATGCATCGCGGAACACGTAACTACATTAACCATAGTCCTTAGGGGCGATACCGCCGGTGTGTGAGTAGTGTGCGACCCCACCCCCATTTGTAATGTTAAAGCTCCCTTGAGTAGTTGGCTGACGAGCCTGGGACCCCGCACCTGCGCGCCTGAGTGGTACTAAACCTGGCAGATATTTGGCAGCCACCGGCAACCCCAGAACACGGCCTATCCCTGCTGACGAGGGGTGATACCCCGAAACACGTGTCCAGAGATGGAGAAGACAGCGAAGATAGCAGAGAATCGAAAGAAGATGCATCGCGGAACACGTAACTACATTAACCATAGTCCTTAGGGGCGATACAGCCAGTCTGTTAGTAGTGTGCGACCCCACCCCCATTTGTAATGTTAAAGCTCCCTTGAGCAGTTGGCTGACGAGCCTGGGACCCCGCACCTGCGCGTCTGAGTGGTACTAAACCTGGCAGATATTTGGCAGCCACCGGCAACCCCAGAACATGGCCTATCCCTGCTGACGAGGGGTGATACCCCGAAACACGTGTCCAGGGATGGCAAAGACAGCGAAGATAGCAGAGAATCGAAAGAAGATGCATCGCGGAACACGTAACTACATTAACCATAGTCCTTAGGGGCGATACCGCCGTTGTGTGAGTCATGTGCGACCCCACCCCCATTTGTAATGTTAAAGCTCCCTTGAGCAGTTGGCTGACGAGCCTGGGACCCCGCACCTGCGCGCCTGAGTGGTACTAAACCTGGCAGATATTTGGCAGCCACCGGCAACCCCAGAACACGGCCTATCCCTGCTGACGAGGGGTGATACCCCGAAACACGTGTCCAGGGATGGCAAAGACAGCGAAGATAGCAGAGAATCGAAAGAAGATGCATCGCAGAACACGTAACTACATTAACCATAGTCCTTAGGGGCGATACCGCTGGTGTGTGTGTAGTGTGCGACCCCACCCACATTTGTAATGTTAAAGCTCCCTTGAGCAGTTGGCTGACGAGCCTGGGACCCCGCTCCTGAGCGCCTGAGTGGTACTAAACCTGGCAGATATTTGGCAGCCACCGGCAACCCCAGAACAAGTCCTATCCCTGCTGACGAGGGGTGATACCCCGAAACACGTGTCCAGGGATGGCGAAGACAGCAAAGATAGCAGAGAATCGAAAGAAGATGCATCGCGGAACACGTAACTACATTAACCATAGTCCTTAGGGGCGATACTGCCGGTGTGTGAGTAGTGTGCGACCCCACCCCCATTTGTAATGTTAAAGCTCCCTTGAGCAGTTGGCTGGCGAGCCTGGGACCCCGCACCTGCGCGCCTGAGTGGTACTAAACCTGGCAGATATTTGGCAGCCACCGGCAACCAAAGAATAACGCCTATCCCTGCTGACGAGGGGTGATACCCCGAAACACGTGTCCAGGGATGGCGAAGACAGTGAAGATAGCAGAGAATCGAAAGAAGATGCATCGCAGAACACGTAACTACATTAACCATAGTTCTTAGGGGCGATACCGCCGGTGTGTGAGTAGTGTGCGACCCCACCCCCATTTGTAATATTATAGCTCCCTTGAGCAGTTGGCTGACGAGCCTGGGACCCCGCTCCTGCGCGCCTGAGTGGTACTAAACCTGGCAGATATTTGGCAGCCACCGGCAACCCCAGAACACGGCCTATCCCTGCTGACGAGGGGTGATACCCCGAAACACGTGTCCAGGGATGGTGAAGACAGCGAAGATAGCAGAGAATCGAAAGAAGATGCATCGCGGAACACGTAACTACATTAACCATAGTCCTTAGGGGCGATACCGCCGGTGTGTGAGTAGTGTGCGACCCCACCCACATTTGTAATGTTAAAGCTCCCTTGAGCAATTGGCTAACGAGCCTGGGACCCCGCACCTGCGCGCCTGAGTGGTACTAAACCTGGCAGATATTTGGCAGCCATCGGCAACCCCAGAACACGGCCTATCCCTGCTGACGAGGGGTGATACCCCGAAACACGTGTCCAGGGATGGCGAAGACAGCGAAGATAGCAGAGAATCGAAAGAAGATGCATCGCAGAACACGTAACTACATTAACCATAGTTCTTAGGGGCGATACCGCCGGTGTGTGAGTAGTGTGCGACCCCACCCCCATTTGTAATATTATAGATCCCTTGAGCAGTTGGCTGACAAGCCTGGGACCCCGCTCCTGCGCGCCTGAGTGGTACTAAACCTGGCAGATATTTGGCAGCCACCGGTAACCCCAGAACAAGTCCTATCCTTGCTGACGAGGGGTGATGCCCCGAAACACGTGTCCAGGGATGGCGAAGACAGCAAAGATAGCAGCGAATCGAAAGAAGATGCATCGCGGAACACGTAACTACATTAACCATAGTCCTTAGGGGCGATACCGCCGGTGTGTGAGTAGTGTGCGACCCCACCCCCATTTGTAATGTTAAAGCTCCCTTGAGTAGTTGGCTGACGAGCCTGGGACCCCGCACCTGCGCGCCTGAGTGGTACTAAACCTGGCAGATATTTGGCGGCCACCGGCAACCCCAGAACACGGCCTATCCCTGCTGACGAGGGGTGATACCCCGAAACACGTGTCCAGAGATGGAGAAGACAGCGAAGATAGCAGAGAATCGAAAGAAGATGCATCGCGGAACACGTAACTACATTAACCATAGTCCTTAGGGGCGATACAGCCGGTCTGTTAGTAGTGTGCGACCCCACCCCCATTTGTAATGTTAAAGCTCCCTTGAGCAGTTGGCTGACGAGCCTGGGACCCCGCACCTGCGCGTCTGAGTGGTACTAACCCTGGCAGATATTTGGCAGCCACGGCAACCCCAGAAAATGGCCTATCCCTGCTGACGAGGGGTGATACCCCGAAACACGTGTCCAGGGATGGCAAAGACAGCGAAGATAGCAGAGAATCGAAAGAAGATGCATCGCGGAACACGTAACTACATTAACCATAGTCCTTAGGGGCGATACCGCCGTTGTGTGAGTCATGTGCGACCCCACCCCCATTTGTAATGTTAAAGCTCCCTTGAGCAGCTGGCTGACGAGCCTGGGACCCCGCACCTGCGCGCCTGAGTGGTACTAAACCTGGCAGATATTTGGCAGCCACCGGCAACCCCAGAACACGGCCTATCCCTGCTGACGAGGGGTGATACCCCGAAACACGTGTCCAGGGATGGCAAAGACAGCGAAGATAGCAGAGAATCGAAAGAAGATGCATCGCGGAACACGTAACTACATTAACCATAGTCCTTAGGGGCGATACCGCCGGTGTGTGTGTAGTGTGCGACCCCACCCACATTTGTAATGTTAAAGCTCCCTTGAGCAGTTGGCTGACGAGCCTGGGACCCCGCTCCTGCGCACCTGAGTGGTACTAAACCTGGCAGATATTTGGCAGCCACCGGCAACCCCAGAACAAGTCCTATCCCTGCTGACGAGGGGTGATACCCCGAAACACGTGTCCAGGGATGGCGAAGACAGCAAAGATAGCAGAGAATCGAAAGAAGATGCATCGCGGAACACGTAACTACATTAACCATAGTCCTTAGGGGCGATACTGCCGGTGTGTGAGTAGTGTGCGACCCCACCCCCATTTGTAATGTTAAAGCTCCCTTGAGCAGTTGGCTGGCGAGCCTGGGACCCCGCACCTGCGCGCCTGAGTGGTACTAAACCTGGCAGATATTTGGCAGCCACCGGCAACCAAAGAATACCGCCTCTCCCTGCTGACGAGGGGTGATACCCCGAAACACATGTCCAGGGATGGCGAAGACAGCAAAGATAGCAGAGAATCGAAAGAAGATGCATCGCGGAACACGTAACTACATTAACCATAGTCCTTAGGGGCGATACCGCGGGTGTGTGAGCAGTGTGCGACCCCACCCACATTTGTAATATTAAAGCTCCCTTGAGCAGTTGGCTGACGAGCCTGGGACCCCGCACCTGCGCGCCTGAGTGGTATTAAACCTGTAAGATATTTGGCAGCCACCGGCAACCCCAGAACACGGCCTATCCCTGCTCACGAGGGGTGATACCCCGAAACACGTGTCCAGGGATGGTGAAGACAGCGAAGATAGCAGAGAATCGAAAGAAGATGCATCGCGGAACACGTAACTACATTAACCATAGTCCTTAGGGGCGATACCGCCGGTGTGTGAGTAGTGTGCGACCCCACCCCCATTTGTAATGTTAAAGCTCCCTTGAGCAGTTGGCGGACGAGCCTGGGACCCTGCACCTGCACGCCTGAGTGGTACTAAACCTGGCAGCTATTTGGCAGCCACCGGCAACCCCAGAACACGGCCTATCCCTGCTGACGAGGGGTGATACCCCGAAACACGTGTCTAGAGATGGCGAAGACATCGAAGATAGCAGAGAATCGAAAGAAGATGCATCGCGGAACACGTAACTACATTAACCATAGTCCTTAGGGGCGCTACCGCCGGTCTGTTAGTAGTGTGCGACCCCACCCCCATTTGTAATGTTAAATCTCCCTTGAGCAGTTGGCTGACGAGCCTGGGACCCCGCACCTGCGCGTCTGAGTGGTACTAAACCTGGCAGATATTTGGCACCCACCGGCAACCCCAGAACATGGCCTATCCCTGCTGACGAGGGGTGATACCCCGAAACACGTGTCCAGGGATGGCAAAGACAGCGAAGATAGCAGAGAATCGAAAGAAGATGCATCGCGGAACACGTAACTACATTAACCATAGTCCTTAGGGGCGATACCGCCGTTGTGTGAGTCATGTGCGACCCCACCCCCATTTGTAATGTTAAAGCTCCCTTGAGCAGTTGGCTTACGATCCTGGGACCCCGCACCTGCGCGCCTGAGTGGTACTAAACCTGGCAGATATTTGGCAGCCACCGGCAACCCCAGAACACGGCCTATCCCTGCTGACGAGGGGTGATACCCCGAAACACGTGTCCAGGGATGGCAAAGACAGCGAAGATAGCAGAGAATCGAAAAAAGATGCATCGCGGAACACATAACTACATTAACCATAGTCCTTAGGGGCGATACCGCCGGTGTGTGAGTAGTGTGCGACCCCACCCCCATTTGTAATGTTAAAGCTCCCTTGAGAAGTTGGCTGACGAGTCTGGGACCCCGCACCTGCGTGCCTGAGTGGTACTAAACCTGGCAGACATTTGGCAGCCACCGGCAACACCAGAACACGGCCTATCCCTGCTAACGAGGGGTGATGATCCGAAAGAACGTGTCCAGGGATGGCGAAGACAGCGAAGATAGCAGAGAATCGAAAGAAGATGCATCGCGGAACACGTAACTACATTAACCATAGTCCTTAGGGGCGATACTGACGGTGTGTGAGTAGTGTACGACCCCACCCCCATTTGTAATGTTAAAGCTCCCTTGAGCCGTTGGCTGATGATCCTGGGACCCCGCACCTGCGCGCCTGAGTGGTACTAAACCTGGCAGATATTTGGCAGCCACCGGCAACCCCAGAACACGGCCTATCCCTGCTGACGAGGGGTGATACCCTGAAACACGTTTCCAGGGTTGGCGAAGACAGCGAAGATAGCAGAGAATCGAAATAAGATGCATCGCCTAACACGTAACTACATTAACCATAGTCCTCAGGGGCGATACCGCCGGTGTGTGAGTAGTGTGCGACCCCACCCTCATTTTTAATGTTAAAGCTCCCTTGAGCAGTTGTCTGACGAGCCTGGGACCCCGCACCTGCGCGCCTGAGTGGTAACAAACCTGGCAGATATTTGGCAGCCACAGGCAACCCCAGAACACGGCCTATCCCTGCTGACGAGGGGTGATACCCCTAAACACGTGTCCAGGGATGGCAAAGACAGCGAAGATAGCAGAGAATCGAAAGAAGATGCATCGCGGAACACGTAACTACATTAACCATAGTCCTTAGAGGCGATACCGCCGGTGTGTGAGTAGTGTGCGACCCCACCCCCATTTGTAATGTTAAAGCTCCCTTGAGCAGTAGGCTGACGAGCCTGCGACCCCGCACCTGCGCGCCTGAGTGGTACTAAACCTGGCAGATATTTGGCAGCCACCGGCAACACCAGAACACGGCCTATCCCTGCTGACGAGGGGTGATACCCTGAAACACGTGTCCAGGGATGGCGAAGACAGCGAAGATAGCAGAGAATCGAAAGAAAATGCATCGCGGAACACAAAACTACATTAACCATAGTCCTTAGGGGCGATACCGCCGGTGTGTGAGTAATATGCGACCCCACCCCCATTTGTAATGTTAAAGCTCCCTTGAGCAGTTGGCTGACGAGCCTGGGACCCCGCACCTGCGCGCCTGAGTGGTACGAAACCTGGCAGATATTTGGCAGCCACCGGCAACCCCAGAACACGGCCTATCCCTGCTGACGAGGGGTGATACCCCGAAACACGTGTCCAGGGATGGCGAAGACAGCGAAGATAGCAGAGAATCGAAAGAAGATGCATCGCGGAACACGTAACTACATTAACCATAGTCCTTAGGGGCGATACCGCCGGTGTGTGAGTAGTGTGCGACCCCACCCTCATTTGTAATGTTAAATCTCCCTTGAGCAGTTGGCTGACGAGCCTGGGACCCCGCACCCGCGCGCCTGAAGGGTACTAAACCTGGCAGATATTTGGCAGCCACCGGCAACCCCAGAACATGGCCTATCCTTGGTGACGAGGGGTGATACCCCGAAACATGTGTCCAGGGATGGTGAAGACAGCGAAGATAGCAGAGAATCGAAAGAAGATGCATCGCGGAACACGTAACTACATTAACCATAGTCCTTAGGGGCGATACTGCGGGTGTGTGAGTAGTGTGCGACCCCACCCACATTTGTAATGTTAAAGCTCCCTTGAGCAGTTGGCTGATGAGCCTGGGACCCCGCACCTGCGCGCCTGAGTGGTACTAAACCTGGCAGATATTTGGCAGCCATCGGCAACCCCAGAACACGGCCTATCCCTGCTGACGAGGGGTGATACCCCGAAACACGTGTCCAGGGATGGCGAAGACTGCGAAGATAGCAGAGAATCGAAAGAAGATGCATCGCAGAACACGTAACTACATTAACCATAGTCCTTAGGGGCGATACCGCCGGTGTGTGAGTAGTGTGCGACCCCACCCCCATTTGTAATATTATAGCTCCCTTGAGCAGTTGGCTGACGAGCCTGGGACCCCGCTCCTGCGCGCCTGAGTGGTACTAAACCTGGTAGATATTTGGCAGCCACCGGCAACCCCAGAACAAGTCCTATCCCTGCTGACGAGGGGTGATACCCCGAAACACGTGTCCAGGGATGGCGAAGACAGCAAAGATAGCAGAGAATCGAAAGAAGATGCATCGCGGAACACGTAACTACATTAACCATAGTCCTTAGGGGCGATTCCGCCGGTCTGTGAGTAGTGTGCGACCCCACCCCAATTGTAATGTTAAAGATCCCTTGAGCAGTTGGCTGACGAGCATGGGACACCGCACCTGCGCGCCTGAGTGGTACTAAACCTGGCAGATATTTGGCAGCCACCGGCAACCCCAGAACATGGCCTATCCCTGCTGACGAGGGGTGATACCCCGAAACACGTGTCTAGGGATGGCGAAGACAGCGAAGATAGCAGAGAATCGAAAGAAGATGCATCACCGAACACGTAATTACATTAACCATAGTCCTTAGGGGCGATACCACCATTGTGTGAGTAGTGTGCGACCCCACCCCCATTTGTAATGTTAAAGCTCCCTTGAGCAGTTGGCTGACGAGCCTGGGACCCCGCACCTGTGCGCCTGAGTGGTACTAAACCTGGCAGATATTTGGCAGCCACCAGCAACCCCAGAACACGGCCTATCCCTGCTGAAGAGGGGTGATACCCCGAAACACGTGTCCAGGGATGGCAAAGACAGCGAAGATAGCAGAGAATCAAAAGAAGATGCATCGCGGAACACGTAACTACATTAACCATAGTCCTTAGGGGCGATACTGCCGGTGTGTGAGTAGTGTGCGACCTCACCCCCATTTGTAATGTTAAAGCTCACTTGAGCAGTTGGCTGGCGAGCCTGGGACCCCGCACCTGCGCGCCTGAGTGGTACTAAACCTGGCAGATATTTGGCAGCCACCGGCAACCAAAGAATACCGCCTCTCCCTGCTGACGAGGGGTGATACCCCGAAACACGTGTCCAGGGATGGCGAAGACAGCGAAGATAGCAGAGAATCGAAAGAAGATGCATCGCGGAACACGTAACTACATTAACCATAGTCCTTAGGGGCGATACCGCGGGTGTGTGAGTAGTGTGCGACCCACCCACATTTGTAATATTAAAGCTCCCTTGAGCAGTTGGCTGACGAGCCTGGGACCCCGCACCTGCGCGCCTGAGTGGTATGAAACCTGGCAGATATTTGGCAGCCACCGGCAACCCCAGAACACGGCCTATCCCTGCTGACGAGGGGTGATACCCTGAAACACGTGTCCAGGGATGGGCGAAGACAGCGAAGATAGCAGAGAATCGAAAGAAGATGCATCGCGGAACACGTAACTACATTAACCATAGTCCTTAGGGCCGATACCGCCATTGTGTGAGTAGTGTGCGACCCCACCCCCATTTGTAATGTTAAAGCTCCCTTGAGCAGTTGGCTGACGAGCCTGGGACCCTGCACCTGCATGCCTGAGTGGTACTAAACCTGGCAGATATTTGGCAGCCACCGGCAACCCCAGAACACGGCCTATCCCTGCTGACGAGGGGTGATACCCCGAAACACGTGCCCAGAGATGGCGAAGACAGCAAAGATAGCAGAGAATCAAAAGAAGATGCATCGCGGAACACGTAACTACATTAACCATAGTCCTTAGGGGCGATACCGCCGGTCTGTTAGTAGTGTGCGACCCCACCCCCATTTGTAATGTTAAAGCTCCCTTGAGCAGTTGGCTGACGAGCCTGGGACCCCGCACCTGCGCGTCTGAGTGGTACTAAACCTGGCAGATATTTGGCAGCCACCGGCAACCCCAGAACACGGCCTATCCCTGCTGACGAGGGGTGATACCCCGAAACACGTGTCCAGGGATGGCGAAGACAGCGAAGATAGCAGAGAATCGAAAGAAGATGCATCGCAGAACACGTAACTACATTAACCATAGTCCTTAGGGGCGATACCGCCGGTGTGTGAGTAGTGTGCGACCCCACCCCCATTTTTAATATTATAGGTCCCTTGAGCAGTTGGCTGACGAGCCTGGGACCCCGCTCCTGCGCGCCTGAGTGGTACTAAACCTGCCAGATATTTGGCAGCCACCGGCAACCCCAGAACAAGTCCTATCCCTGCTGACTAAGGGTGATACCCCGAAACACGTGTCCAGGGATGGCGAAGACAGCAAAGATAGCAGAGAATCGAAAGAAGATGCATCGCGGAACACGTAACTACATTAACCATAGTCCTTAGGGGCGATACTGCCGGTGTGTGAGTAGTGTGCGACCCCACCCCCATTTGTAATGTTAAAGCTCCCTTGAGCAGTTGGCTGGCGAGCCTGGGACCCCGCACCTGCGCGCCCGAGTGGTACTAAACCTGTCAGATATTTGGCTGCCACTGGCAACCCCAGAACACGGCCTATCCCTGCTGACGAGGGGTGATACCCCGAAACACTTGTCCAGGGATGGCGAAGACAGCGAAGATAGCAGAGAATCGAAAGAAGATGCATCGCGGAACACGTAACTACATTAACCATAGTCCTTAGGGGCGATACCGCCATTGTGTGAGTAGTGTGCGACCCCACCCCCATTTGTAATGTTAAAGCTCCCTTGGGCAGTTGGCTGACGAGCCTGGGACCCTGCACCTGCACGCCTGAGTGGTACTAAACCTGGCAGATATTTGGCAGCCACCGGCAACCCCAGAACACGGCCTATCCCTGCTGACGAGGGGTGATACCCCTAAACACGTGTCCAGAGATGGCGAAGACAGCGAAGATAGCAGAGAATCGAAAGAAGATGCATCGCGGAACACGTAACTACATTAACCATAGTCCTTAGGGGCGATACCGCCGGTCTGTTAGTAGTGTGCGACCCCACCCCCATTTGTAATGTTAAAGCTCCCTTGAGCAGTTGGCTGACGAGCCTGGGACCCCGCACCTGCGCGTCTGAGTGGTACTAACCCTGGCAGATATTTGGCAGCCACCGGCAACCTCAGAACATGGCCTATCCCTGCTGACGAGGGGTGATACCCCGAAACACGTGTCCAGGGATGGCAAAGACAGCGAAGATAGCAGAGAATCGAAAGAAGATGCATCGCGGAACACGTAACTACATTAACCATAGTCCTTAGGGGCGATACCGCCGTTGTGTGAGTCATGCGCGACCCCACCCCCATTTGTAATGTTAAAGCTCCCTTGAGCAGTTGGCTGACGACCCTGGGACCCCGCACCTGCGCGCCTGAGTGGTACTAAACCTTGCAGATATTTGGCAGCCACCGGCAACCCCAGAACACAGCCTATCCCTGCTGACGAGGGGTGATACCCCGAAACACGTGTCCAGGGATGGCAAAGACAGCAAAGATAGCAGAGAATCGAAAGAAGATGCATCGCGGAACACGTAACTACATTAACCATAGTCCTTAGGGGCGATACCGCCGGTGTGTGAGTAGTGTGCGACCCCACCCCCATTTGTAATATTATAGCTCCCTTGAGCAGTTGGCTGACGAGCCTGGGACCCCGCACCTGCGCGCCTGAGTGGTACTAAACCTGGCAGATATTTGGCAGCCATCGGCAACCCCAGAACACGGCCTATCCCTGCTGACGAGGGGTGATACCCCGAAACACGTGTCCAGGGATGGCGAAGAAGGCGAAGATAGCAGAGAATCGAAAGAAGATGCATCGCAGAACACGTAACTACATTAACCATAGTCCTTAGGGGCGATACCGCCGGTGTGTGAGTAGTGTGCGACCCCACCCCCATTTGTAATATTATAGCTCCCTTGAGCAGTTGGCTGACGAGCCTGGGACCCCGCTCCTGCGCGCCTGAGTGGTACTAAACCTGGCAGATATTTGGCAGCCACCAGCAACCCCAGAACAAGTCCTATCCCTGCTGACGAGGGGTGATACCCCGAAACACGTGTCCAGGGATGGCAAAGACAGCAAAGATAGCAGAGAATCGAAAGAAGATGCATCGCGGAACACGTAACTACATTAACCATAGTCCTTAGGGGCGATACCGCCGGTGTGTGAGTAGTGTGCGACCCAACCCCCATTTGTAATGTTAAAGCTCCCTTGAGTAGTTGGCTGACGAGCCTGGGACCCCGCACCTGCGCGCCTGAGTGGTACTAAACCTGGCAGATATTTGGCAGCCACCGGCAACCCCAGAACACGGCCTATCCCTGCTGACGAGGGGTGATACCCAGAAACACGTGTCCAGAGATGGCGAAGACAGCGAAGATAGCAGAGAATCGAAAGAAGATGCATCGCGGAACACGTAACTACATTAACCATAGTCCTTAGGGGCAATTCCGCCGGTCTGTGAGTAGTGTGCGACCCCACCCCCATTTGTAATGTTAAAGATCCCTTGAGCAGTTGGCTGACGAGCATGGGACACCGCACCTGCGCGCCTGAGTGGTACTAAACCTGGCAGATATTTGGCAGCCACCGGCAACCCCAGAACATGGCCTATCCCTGCTGACGAGGGGTGATACCCCGAAACACGTGTCTAGGGATGGCGAAGACAGCGAAGATAGCAGAGAATCGAAAGAAGATGCATCACCGAACACGTAATTACATTAACCATAGTCCTTAGGGGCGATACCGCCATTGTGTGAGTAGTGTGCGACCCCACCCCCATTTGTAATGTTAAAGCTCCCTTGAGCAGTTGGCTGACGAGCCTGGGACCCCGCACCTGTGCGCCTGAGTGGTACTAAACCTGGCAGATATTTGGCAGCCACCGGCAACCCCAGAACACGGCCTATCCCTGCTGAAGAGGGGTGATACCCCGAAACACGTGTCCAGGGATGGCAAAGACAGCGAAGATAGCAGAGAATCAAAAGAAGATGCATCGCGGAACACGTAACTACATTAACCATAGTCCTTAGGGGCGATACTGCCCGTGTGTGAGTAGAGTGCGACCTCACCCCCATTTGTAATATTAAAGCTCACTTGAGCAGTTGGCTGGCGAGCCTGGGACCCCGCACCTGCGCGCCTGAGTGGTACTAAACCTGGCAGATATTTGGCAGCCACCGGCAACCAAAGAATACTGCCTCTCCCTGCTGACGAGGGGTGATACCCCCAAACACGTGTCCAGGGATGGCGAAGACAGCGAAGATAGCAGAGAATCGAAAGAAGATGCATCGCGGAACACGTAACTGTATTAACCATAGCCCTTAGGGGCGATACCGCGGGTGTGTGAGTAGTGTGCAACCCACCCACATTTGTAATATTAGAGCTCCCTTGAGCAGTTGGGTGACGAGCCTGGGACCCCGCACCTGCGCGCCTGAGTGGTATTAAACCTGGCAGATATTTGGCAGCCACCGGCAACCCCAGAACACGGCCTATCCCTGCTGACGAGGGGTGATACCCTGAAACACGTGTCCAGGGATGGGCGAAGACAGCGAAGATAGCAGAGAATCGAAAGAAGATACATCGCGGAACACGTAACTACATTAACCATAGTCCTTAGGGGCGATAACGCCATTGTGTGAGTAGTGTGCGACCCCACCCCCATTTGTAATGTTAAAGCTCCCTTGAGCAGTTGGCTGACGAGCCTGGGACCCTGCACCTGCACGCCTGAGTGGTACTAAACCTGGCAGATATTTGGCAGCCACCGGCAACCCCAGAACACGGCCTATCCCTGCTGACAAGGGGTGATACCCCGAAACACGTGTCCAGGGATGGCGAAGACAGCGAAGATAGCAGAGAATCGAAAGAAGATGCATCGCAGAACACGTAACTACATTAACCATAGTCCTTAGGGGCGATACCGCCGGTGTGTGAGTAGTGTGCGACCCCACCCCCATTTTTAATATTATAGGTCCCTTGAGCAGTTGGCTGACGAGCCTGGGACCCCGCTCCTGCGTGCCTGAGTGGTACTAAACCTGCCAGATATTTGGCAGCCACCGGCAACCCCAGAACAAGTCCTATCCCTGCTGACGAGGGGTGATACCCCGAAACACGTGTCCAGGGATGGCGAAGACAGCAAAGATAGCAGAGAATCAAAAGAAGATGCATCGAGGAACACGTAACTACATTAACCATAGTCCTTAGGGGCGATACCGCCGGTCTGTTAGTAGTGTGCGACCCCACCCCCATTTGTAATGTTAAAGCTCCCTTGAGCAGTTGGCTGACGAGCCTGGGACCCCGCACCTGCGCGTCTGAGTGGTACTAAACCTGGCAGATATTTGGCAGCCACCGGCAACCCCAGAACATGGCCTATCCCTGATGACGAGGGGTGATACCCCGAAACACGTGTCTAGGGATGGCAAAGACAGCGAAGATAGCAGAGAATCGAAAGAAGATGCATCGCGGAACACGTAACTACATTAACCATAGTCCTTAGGGGCGATACCGCCGTTGTGTGAGTCATGCGCGACCCCACCCCCATTTGTAATGTTAAAGCTCCCTTGAGCAGTTGGCTGACGAGCCTGGGACCCCGCACCTGCGCGCCTGAGTGGTACTAAACCTTGCAGATATTTGGCAGCCACCGGCAACCCCAGAACACAGCCTATCCCTGCTGACGAGGGGTGATACCCCGAAACACGTGTCCAGGGATGGCAAAGACAGCAAAGATAGCAGAGAATCGAAAGAAGATGCATCGCGGAACACGTAACTACATTAACCATAGTCCTTAGGGGCGATACCGCCGGTGTGTGAGTAGTGTGCGACCCCACCCACATTTGTAATGTTAAAGCTCCCTTGAGCAGTTGGCTAACGAGCCTGGGACCCCGCACCTGCGCGCCTGAGTGGTACTAAACCTGGCAGATATTTGGCAGCCATCGGCAACCCCAGAACATGGCCTATCCCTGCTGACGAGGGGTGATACCCCGAAACACGTGTCCAGGTATAGCGAAGACAGCGAAGATAGCAGAGAATCGAAAGAAGATGCATCGCAGAACACGTAACTACATTAACCATAGTCCTTAGGGGCGATACCGCCGGTGTGTGAGTAGTGTGCGACCCCACCCCCATTTGTAATATTATAGCTCCCTTGAGCAGTTGGCTGACGAGCCTGGGACCCCGCTCCTGCGCGCCTGAGTGGTACTAAACCTGGCAGATATTTGGCAGCCACCGGCAACCCCAGAACACGGCCTATCCCTGCTGACAAGGGGTGATACCCCGAAACACGTGTCCAGGGATGGCGAAGACAGCGAAGATAGCAGAGAATCGAAAGAAGATGCATCGCAGAACACGTAACTACATTAACCATAGTCCTTAGGGGCGATACCGCCGGTGTGTGAGTAGTGTGCGACCCCACCCCCATTTTTAATATTATAGGTCCCTTGAGCAGTTGGCTGACGAGCCTGGGACCCCGCTCCTGCGCGCCTGAGTGGTACTAAACCTGCCAGATATTTGGCAGCCACCGGCAACCCCAGAACAAGTCCTATCCCTGCTGACGAGGGGTGATACCCCGAAACACGTGTCCAGGGATGGCGAAGACAGCAAAGATAGCAGAGAATCGAAAGAAGATGCGTCGCGGAACACGTAACTACATTAACCATAGTCCTTAGGGGCGATACCGCCGGTCTGTTAGTAGTGTGCGACCCCACCCCCATTTGTAATGTTAAAGCTCCCTTGAGCAGTTGGCTGACGAGCCTGGGACCCCGCACCTGCGCGTCTGAGTGGTACTAAACCTGGCAGATATTTGGCAGCCACCGGCAACCCCAGAACATGGCCTATCCCTGATGACGAGGGGTGATACCCCGAAACACGTGTCTAGGGATGGCAAAGACAGCGAAGATAGCAGAGAATCGAAAGAAGATGCATCGCGGAACACGTAACTACATTAACCATAGTCCTTAGGGGCGATACCGCCGTTTTGTGAGTCATGCGCGACCCCACCCCCATTTGTAATGTTAAAGCTCCCTTGAGCAGTTGGCCGACGAGCCTGGGACCCCGCACCTGCGCGCCTGAGTGGTACTAAACCTGGCAGATATTTGGCAGCCACCGGCAACCCCAGAACACGGCCTATCCCTGCTGACGAGGGGTGATACCCCGAAACACGTGTCCAGGGATGGCAAAGACAGCGAAGATAGCAGAGAATCTAAAGAAGATGCATCGCGGAACACGTAACTACATTAACCATAGTCCTTAGGGGCGATACCGCCGGTGTGTGAGTAGTGTGCGACCCCACCCACATTTGTAATGTTAAAGCTCCCATGAGCAGTTGGCTAACGAGCCTGGGACCCCGCACCTGCGCGCCTGAGTGGTACTAAACCTGGCAGATATTTGGCAGCCATCGGCAACCCCAGAACATGGCCTATCCCTGCTGACGAGGGGTGATACCCCGAAACACGTGTCCAGGTATAGCGAAGACAGCGAAGATAGCAGAGAATCGAAAGAAGATGCATCGCAGAACACGTAACTACATTAACCATAGTCCTTAGGGGCGATACCGCCGGTGTGTGAGTAGTGTGCGACCCCACCCCCATTTGTAATATTATAGCTCCCTTGAGCAGTTGGCTGACGAGCCTGGGACCCCACTCCTGCGCGCCTGAGTGGTACTAAACCTGGCAGATATTTGGCAGCCACCGGCAACCCCAGAACAAGTCCTATCCCTGCTGACGAGGGGTGATACCCCGAAACACGTGTCCAGGGATGGCGAAGACAGCAAAGATAGCAGAGAATCGAAAGAAGATGCATCGCGGAACACGTAACTACATTAACCATAGTCCTTAGGGGCGATACTGCCGGTGTGTGAGTAGTGTGCGACCCCACCCCCATTTGTAATGTTAAAGCTCCCTTGAGCAGTTGGCTGGCGAGCCTGGGACCCCATACCTGCGCGCCTGAGTGGTACTAAACCTGGCAGATATTTGGCAGCCACCGGTAACCAAAGAATACCGCCTCTCCCTGCTGACGAGGGGTGATACCCCGAAACACGTGTCCAGGGATGGCGAAGACAGCGAAGATAGCAGAGAATCGAAAGAAGATGCATCGCGGAACACGTAACTACATTAACCATAGTCCTTAGGGGCGATACCGCCGGTGTGTGAGTAGTGTGCGACCCCACCCCCATTTGTAATGTTAAAGCTCCCTTGAGCAGTTGGCTGACGAGCCTGGGACCCTGCACCTGCACGCCTGAGTGGTACTAAACCTGGCAGATATTTGGCAGCCACCGGCAACCTCAGAACACGGCCTATCCCTGCTGACGAGGGGTGATACCCTGAAACACGTGTCCAGAGATGGCGAAGACAGCGAAGATAGCAGAGAATCGAAAGAAGATGCATCGCGGAACACGTAACTACATTAACCATAGTCCTTAGGGGCGATACCGCCGGTGTGTGAGTAGTGTGCGACCCCACCCCCATTTGTAATATTATAGCTCCCTTGAGCAGTTGGCTGACGAGCCTGGGACCCTGCACCTGCACGCCTGAGTGGTACTAAACCTGGCAGATATTTGGCAGCCACCGGCAACCCCAGAACACGGCCTATCCCTGCTGACGAGGGGTGATACCCCGAAACACGTGTCCAGGGATGGCAAAGACAGCGAAGATAGCGGAGAATCAAAAGAAGATGCATCGCGGAACACGTAACTACATTAACCATAGTCCTTAGGGGCGATACCGCCGTTGTGTGAGTCATGTGCGACCCCACCCCCATTTGTAATGTTAAAGCTCCCTTGAGCAGTTGGCTGACGAGCCTGGGACCCCGCACCTGCGCGCCTGAGTGGTACTAAACCTGGCAGATATTTGGCAGCCACCGGCAACCCCATAACACGGCCTATCCCTGCTGACGAGGGGTGACACCCCGAAACACGTGTCCAGGGATGGCAAAGACAGGGAAGATAGCAGAGAATCGAAAGAAGATGCATCGCGGAACACGTAACTACATTAACCATAGTCCTTAGGGGCGATACCGCCAGTGTGTGAGTAGTGTGCGACCCCACCCCCATTTTTAATGTTAAAGCTCCCTTGAGAAGTTGGCTGACGAGTCTGGGACCCCGCACCTGCGTGCCTGAGTGGTACTAAACCTGGCAGATATTTGGCAGCCACCGGTAACACCAGAACACGGCCTATCCCTGCTAACGAGGGGTTATGATCCGAAAGACGTGTCCAGGGATGGGGAAGACAGCGAAGATAGCAGAGAATCGAAAGAAGATGTATCGCGGAACACGTAACTACATTAACCATAGTCCTTAGGGGCGATACCGCCGGTGTGTGAGTAGTGTGCGACCCCACCCCCATTTGTAATGTTAAAGCTCCCTTGAGCAGTTGGCTGACAAGCCTGGGACCCCGCACCTGCGCGCCTGAGTGGTACTAAACCTGGCAGATATTTTGCAGCCCATGGCAACCCCAGAACACGGCCTATCCCTGCTGACGAGGGGTGATACCCTGAAACACGTGTCCAGGGATGGCGAAGACAGCGAAGATAGCAGAGAATCGAAAGAAGATGCATCGCGGAACACAAAACTACATTAACCATAGTCCTTAGGGGCGATACTGCCGGTGTGTGAGTAGTGTGCGACCCCACCCCCATTTGTAATGTTAAAGCTCCCTTGAGCAGTTGGCTGGCGAGCCTGGGACCCCGCACCTGCGCGCCTGAGTGGTACTAAACCTGGCAGATATTTGGCAGCCACCGGCAACCAAAGAATACCGCCTCTCCCTGCTGACGAGGGGTGATACCCCGAAACACGTGTCCAGGGATGGCGAAGACAGCGAAGATAGCAGAGAATCGAAAGAAGATGCATCGCGGAACACGTAACTACATTAACCATAGTCCTTAGGGGCGATACTGCCGGTGTGTGAGTAGTGTGCGACCCCACCCCCATTTGTAATGTTAAAGCTCCCTTGAGCAGTTGGCTGGCGAGCCTGGGACCCCGTACCTGCGCGCCTGAGTGGTACTAAACCTGGCAGATATTTGGCAGCCACCGGCAATCAAAGAATACCGCCTCTCCCTGTTGACGAGGGGTGATACCCCGAAACACGTGTCCAGGGATGGCGAAGACAGCGAAGATAGCAGAGAATCGAAAGAAGATGCATCCCGGAACACGTAACTACATTAACCATAGTCCTTAGGGGCGATACCGCGGGTGTGTGAGTAGTGTGCGACCCCACCCACATTTGTAATATTAAAGCTCCCTTGAGCAGTTGTCTGACGAGCCTGGGACCCTGCACCTGCGCGCCTGAGTGGTATTAAACCTGGCAGATATTTGGCAGCCACCGGCAACCCCAGAACACGGCCTATCCCTGCTGACGATGGGTGATACCCCGAAACACGTGTCCAGGGATGGCGAAGACAGCGAAGATAGCAGAGAATCGAAAGAAGATGCATCGCGGAACACGTAACTACATTAACCATAGTCCTTAGGGGCGATACCGCCGGTGTGTGAGTAGTGTGTGACCCCACCCCCATTTGTAATGTTAAAGCTCCCTTGAGCAGTTGGCTGACGAGCCTGGGACCCTGCACCTGCACGCCTGAGTGGTACTAAACCTGGCAGATATTTGGCAGCCACCGGCAACCCCAGAACACGGCCTATCCCTGCTGACGAGGGGTGATACCCTGAAACACGTGTCCAGAGATGGCAAAGACAGCGAAGATAGCAGAGAATCGAAAGAAGATGCATCGCGGAACACGTAACTACATTAACCATAGTCCTTAGGGGCGATACCGCCGGTGTGTGAGTAGTGTGCGACCCCACCCCCATTTGTAATATTATAGCTCCCTTGAGCAGTTGGCTGACGAGCCTGGGACCCCGCTCCTGCGCGCCTGAGTGGTACTAAACCTGGCAGATATTTGGCAGCCACCGGCAACCCCAGAACAAGTCCTATCCCTGCTGACGAGGGGTGATACCCCAAAACAAGTGTCCAGGGATGGCGAAGACAGCAAAGATAGCAGAGAATTGAAAGAAGATGCATCGCGGAACACGTAACTACATTAACCATAGTCCTTAGGGGCGATACTGCCGGTGTGTGAGTAGTGTGCGACCCCACCCCCATTTGTAATGTTAAAGCTCCCTTGAGCAGTTGGCTGGCGAGCCTGGGACCCCGCACCTGCGCGCCTGAGTGGTACTAAACCTTGCAGATATTTGGCAGCCACCGGCAACCAAAGAATACCGCCTCTCCCTGCTGACGAGGGGTGATACCCCGAAACACGTGTCCAGAGATGGCGAAGACAGCGAAGATAGCAGAGAATCGAAAGAAGATGCATCGTGGAACACATAACTACATTAACCATAGTCCTTAGGGGCGATACCGCGGGTGTCTGAGTAGTGTGCGACCCCACCCACATTTGTAATATTAAAGCTCCCTTGAGCAGTTGGCTGACGAGCCTGGGACCCTGCACCTGCACGCCTGAGTGGTACTAAACCTGGCAGATATTTGGCAGCCACCGGCAACCCCAGAACACGGCCTATCCCTGCTGACGAGGGGTCATACCCCGAAACACGTGTCCAGGGATGGCAAAGACAGCGAAGATAGCGGAGAATCGAAAGAAGATGCATCGCGGAACACGTAACTACATTAACCATAGTCCTTAGGGGCGATACCGCCGTTGTGTGAGTCATGTGCGACCCCACCCCCATTTGTAATGTTAAAGCTCCCTTGAGCAGTTGGCTGACGAGTCTGGGACCCCGCACCTGCGCGCCTGAGTGGTACTAAACCTGGCAGATATTTGGCAGCCACCGGCAACCCCAGAACACGGCCTATCCCTGCTGACGAGGGGTGATACCCCGAAACACGTGTCCAGGGATGGCAAAGACAGGGAAGATAGCAGAGAATCGAAAGAAGATGCATCGCGGAACACGTAACTACATTAACCATAGTCCTTAGGGGCGATACCGCCGGTGTGTGAGTAGTGTGCGACCCCACCCCCATTTTTAATGTTAAAGCTCCCTTGAGAAGTTGGCTGACGAGTCTGGGACCCCGCACCTGCGTGCCTGAGTGGTACTAAACCTGGCAGATATTTGGCAGCCACCGGCAACACCAGAACACGGCCTATCCCTGCTAACGAGGGGTTATGATCCGAAAGACGTGTCCAGGGATGGGGAAGACAGCGAAGATAGCAGAGAATCGAAAGAAGATGTATCGCGGAACACGTAACTACATTAACCATAGTCCTTAGGGGCGATACCGCCGGTGTGTGAGTAGTGTGCGACCCCACCCCCATTTGTAATGTTAAAGCTCCCTTGAGCAGTTGGCTGACAAGCCTGGGACCCCGCACCTGCGCGCCTGAGTGGTACTAAACCTGGCAGATATTTTGCAGCCCATGGCAACCCCAGAACACGGCCTATCCCTGCTGACGAGGGGTGATACCCTGAAACACGTGTCCAGGGATGGCGAAGACAGCGAAGATAGCAGAGAATCGAAAGAAGATGCATCGCGGAACACAAAACTACATTAACCATAGTCCTTAGGGGCGATACCGCCGGTGTGTGAGTAATGTGCGACCCCACCCCCATTTGTAATGTTAAAGCTCCCTTGAGCAGTTGGCTGACGAGCCTGGGACCCCGCACCTGCGCGCCTGAGTGGTACGAAACCTGGCAGATATTTGGCAGCCACCGGCAACCCCAGAACACGGCCTATCCCTGCTGACGAGGGGTGATACCCCGAAACACGTGTCCAGGGATGGCGAAGACAGCGAAGATAGCAGAGAATCGAAAGAAGATGCATCGCGGAACACGTAACTACATTAACCATAGTCCTTAGGGGCGATACCGCCGGTGTGTGAGTAGTGTGCGACCCCACCCCCATTTGTAATGTTAAAGCTCCCTTGAGCAGTTGGCTGACGAGCCTGGGACCCCGCACCTGCGCGCCTGAGTGGTACTAAACCTGGCAGATATTTGGCAGCCACCGGCAACCCCAGAACATGGCCTATCCCTGCTGAAGAGGGGTGATACCCCGAAACACGTGTCCAGGGATGGCGAAGACAGCGAAGATAGCAGAGAATCGAAAGAAGATGCATCGCGGAACACGTAACTACATTAATCATAGTCCTTAGGGGCGATACCGCCGTTGTGTGAGTAGTGTGCAACCCCACCCCCTCTTGTAATGTTAAAGCTCCCTTGAGCAGTTGGCTGACGAGCCTGGGACCCCGCACCTGCGCACCTGAGTGGTACTAAACCTGGCAGATATTTGGCAGCCACCGGCAACCCCAGAACACGACCTATCCCTGCTGACGAGGGGTGATACTCCGAAACACGTGTCCAGGGATGGCAAAGACAGCGAAGATAGCAGAGAATCGAAAGAAGATGCATCGCGGAACACGTAACTACATTAACCATAGTCCTTAGGGGAGATACCGCCGGTGTGTGAGTAGTGTGCGACCCCACCCCCATTTGTATTGTTTCAAAGTTAGCTTTTGATTTTAATGTACTTTGTATAATGTTGTAACACTTTCTTCAAGCAGCAGTTTTTTATCCATCTAATCTCTCTTTTATTTTTCACAGGAGAAGTGGAAGTGACTCTTTAAGCCTTGCTGGGTAAAGTGAGGATGCCTTAGCTGATAGACACTACCCAGCTGTTCCACTTGTGAAGAACATCCATGGGTTTGCCTCCTTTCAGGTTTTCTTTAGCTTGGTTTATTTTACTGTTTTCACTGCTTCTGTTGTTAAGTTTATGCACACTGTGGCTGATTTATTTATCAGAGAGGTGCAGGTGTACCTCTGTCTAATATGTATGTGGGCCTCATTGGAGCATGTGAAGACACTTTTGTTGATTTACTGCCTTTTACTGTTTTATTGTCATGACAATGTGCTTGTGACCCTCACTTCATTTCGTTTGTAGTTTTAAGATTATGTCCACTGGGGCAATATTTGATCTTTGTACAAAGAAGGGGTTGATTGCTGCATCTGAAAGGCACGTTTGGAGACTTACCACTCCATCCAGATTTCTTCATGTCCCCAAAGAAAGCAGTACGTGTGACAAGGTGATTTAATGATACTGCCCAATGGGGCATAACTCCAGTTACTTTGGTTTCATTACTCATGTATTATTTTCAGACTACGATTTGCATTTGAAAAGATTTGATTTGTAAAGATTACCTGAAACATAATATGCAATTGAATGTATCACCATGAGGGGTCTTCCGAGGCCACGTCCCTTTCTCCACCACTCTACAAATGCGCCTCCTGGTGCATTGCTGGTTGGGGATTAAGTCTCCTTGACTCCAGAGGGTCCTTGGGGGCCAACAAACACTCCTGTTACCTCTAGTAAGTCCTACACAGCAGGCTTGCTGAGAATTCTTTGGAGGCCACGCCCCCTTTTTCCACCACTCTACAAACGCTCCTCCTGGTGCACTGTTGGTTGGGGATAAAGTTCCCTTGGATGCTGAGGGTCCTTGGAGGCCAACAGGCCTTCCTGTTACCTCCACTTAGTCCCACAGATTGCGATTACTGAGAGGACTTCAGAGGCCATGCGCCCTTTCTCTACCACTCTGCAAATTTGCCTCCTTATACACTGCTGGTTGGGAGATGAAGTCCTCTTGGCGCTAGAATGTCCTTGGGGGCCAACAAGCTCTCCTGTTACCTCCAGTAAGTTCCACACAACTGAACTGCTGAGAGGTCTTTGGAGGCCATGCCCCCTTTCTCCACAACTCTGCAAATGCACATCCTGGCACACTGCTGGTTGGGGATGAAGTCCTCCTGGATGCTGAGGAGCCTTGGGGGCCCAGAAGCTGTCCTGTTACCTCCAATAAGTCAGACACAACCGAATTCCTGAGAAGTGTTCGAAGGTCCCGCTTTCGTACTCCACCACTCTGCAAACGCGACTACTAGTTAAACAAAACGGAGAAAATTCACTTAAAAACCAGTCATACATCTACTGATACAACCAGTCACTCATCCACACAGCTACTCACACAGCCACTTCTTCACCTACACAGTCACTTATACACCCACTCACTAACCCATGCAACCTCTCATCACAGCAACTCACTCAGCCACACAAACACTCACCCAATCACTTACATATTCATTCACACATCCATACAAGCACTTACACATCTGCTCACTCACCCATGAAGCCATTCACACAGAAACTCACTCTCCAATACAGTCACTCATACACCAACTCACTTAACCAAATCCTCACTGAAACAGCCACTCACTCACCCATACAGCCATTTACATACCCATTTTTTCACTCATACAGCCATTCGGGCACCCACATACAGTCACTACACACCCAGTTTCTCATCAATAGAGGCACTCACATAGCCACACACTCACCTATATAGTCACTGACCCACCCACTAACTCACCAATACAGCCACTCACACACCATCTCACTCACCCACACAGCTACTCACACACCCACTCATGCACCTATACAGCAACTCACACACCCATGCACACAAAAACACATAGTCACACAGCCACACACATAATATATGTTAAAAATAGCATAACTCAATAGTAATGCACCTTGTATACTAATTTAACTTTTGTAGTAGGTTAGTATATATGTTTAACACCCATAAACTCTTAAAAACGCTTACACTCATGTGGTGATGTCATCAGTGATGTAACTTGAGATGTCATCACTGATGTTATTAGTGATGTCATTGGCCATTTCATGGTTGATGCAATATGTGAGGTTGTAGGCAGTGCATTGCAGGGGCACAAGTTACAGACAGCTCAGGTAATTTGTACTGCCAAATTACGCTGGTTTTGTACGAGTAACATCTGAGCATAACTATAACGTCCCTGTGATATTATTATTTTCAGTGAATATATATATTCAATGAACCTGAACTAACTATAACTTACACCCCAGCAAAGCACTGCTTACAACCTCACAAATTACATCACTCATGACATCACATATTACATCATCCAGTGAGTGTGAGTGTTTTCTAAAATTCTATGAGTGTTAAACATATACCAAGATGCTATAAATATAAAAATTGTAAACTTTGTTAATATTCATGAGTAATACCACTTCTTTTTTTTTTTATTCCAATATAGTTTTTTTTGTTTTTACAACATATAACATATAATCATCAACGCTTTGTCGTTACAAGGTTGCAGCCCACATTGACTGTGTTAATGGTGGTACAGTTACACAATATATAAGCTTGGCTGCCCCCCTATCCACTGTCGCAGTAAGAGGAGAGGAGTGTGAGAAAAGGGGAAAGGATAGGAATTAAGGTAGAGAGAAAAAGAGGTAGCATACAGAGGTTTACTTTCTTCACGTTAGAGTCTTGAACCTGTGGGAGTGTGGTACAGAGCTAATTGTTATATTTGTTAGTACTATGCATGGCGGTTCATATGGGTCTTGGAGCTCGTCCAAGGACGCCCACATTCCCCTGTTAGGTTGTCTCCATGGTGAGTTTCGCAGGGCGGTGCTGTCAGCGCCTCGAAGGTCCGTCACCCAGTTGAGCCAACCCTTGAAATTTGCCTTGGAACTGTCTTTCCATTTGGTGAGTACTATTTTGACTGCCACTGTTAGTAGGAGATCCAGAAGGTCTCTGTCTTGCTATGAGTCTAACTCTGTTGTCATGATTGCGGTGGTGAGTGTAACAAAGTCTGCTTTTAGTGTGCATCCTAACGTTTTATTTATGAAGGTGAATATTTTTCCCCAATTTTTTTAAACTTTGGGGCAGTGGTAGATAAGGTGTGCCAGGTCCCCCCTTCCCTTGTCGCAATTCCAGTACTGATCATTTTCCCTCAGGCCCAGAGTCGCCAGGCGAGCTGGGGTCCAGTATGTTTTGTGCAGGAGCCAGAATTTAGTCTGCGCTAAAGCCGGGGAGATTTTGTTTTGCATGGGGGAGGCCCAGAGGAGGTGGCGTTCTTTCTCGCTGAGTGTGGAGCCGAGCTGTTTCTCCCAGTAAGTGACTGTTTTGCCGTTGAGTTTGGAGGAGCTGGGTCGTAGTAATCTGTAGAGGTGTGATACCTGGTGGCCTATTCTGTTGATGCTCATCATGTATTGGATGATTGAGGGATTGTGCTTTGTGAGTTTCGCTTTGGACAGGGCTGTTTTGATTTTAAGGAAGTTGTACAGTTCTATGTCTGGTAGATTGTGCTTTGCTTTTAGCATGCTGAAGAAGAAGGAACTTCCTCCCTCTTCCAGCTGCGCTGGGTATGCAACACCTAGCCTTTTCCATGTATCTATGGAGAGCATTCTTTCCTTGTATTTTATCTTTGTGTTTGCCCATATTGATTCCCACATTGAGTTTTTCACGGTGTGTTCCATTTTTTGGTCTATTTTAAGCAGGGCATTTCTAGTGTTTTTGAATTTTGGGTTCGCTACTTGTGCCTGTTTGTTGGCTCTAAGGAGTGCTATTGGCACCAGGTTGCCTAGTATGGGTCTCTCAATATTGAGCCAGACCGGTGTATACTCCTGGCTAGGCAAGACCCAGTAGGCCCCCTGTTTCGCTAGAAAAGCAGTTTGGAATGTTTTGAAGTCTGCCATATTTCGTCCCCCCCAGTTTTTTATTTAGCCTTAGTTTTTAAGGCTTATCCTCACTTTTTTCCCCCGCCGGAGGAATTTATTTATCATTTTGTCAATTTTGCTGTGGAACTTGTCAGTGAGTATGAGTGGGAGCATACCCGACAGGTAGTTGACCATTGGGGTGATCATCATCTTTATTGTCTCTACTCTCCCCCACCATGTCAGAAATTTAGGTGACCAAGCCTCCAACATCGTCTTTGTCTTTTCTAGCAGTAGTTTTTCATTTTGGTCGAGTGTGGTTTCGAGGTCTTTGCCGAAATGTATACCCAGGTATTTGATGAACCCAGTTTGCCAGGCTAGGCCTGAATTCCCCAGTATCTCTCTAGTGGTATGGATTTTGAGTGGCTTACATTCCGACTTATCTTTGTTCAGCTTGTAGCCTGAGGGGTTTGAGTACTTTCCTATGGTCTCCATGAGGGCCGTGGAGGAGGAGTTGGATCTCTCTGTTACTATGAGAATGTCATCCGCGTATGTGGCTAGTTTAAGTGTGACCTCATTGATGGTGGTCCCTCTCATCTCCTCATTGGACCCGATATCCCTGATCTGCGGTTCCAGGGCCAGCAGAAACATCGAGAGGGACAGGGGGCAGCCCTGTCTTGTCCCCCGTTGTAGGGTGAAGGGTTCTGAGACCGCCCCATTGACTACTATTCGAACTACGGGGTTTTCGTACAGAGCCATTACTTTCCGTGTATATGATTCTCCCAAGTTCTATTACCGCATACATTGCTCTAGGAAGTGCCAGGATACCCTATCAAACACTTTCTCAGCGTCTAGTGTGATCGTCACCGCTGGTTCCTCCGTCTTGTGTTCCAGTATGTAGCACAGGAGCCTGGTGTTATCATGTGACATGTGGGTCTTTAGAAATCCCACCTGTGAGTTGATTATCAATTGTGGGACTACCGTGTTCAGCCTTGAGGCTATGATTTTGGCGTAGACCTTGCAGTCTACATTGATTAGTGAGATGGGCTTGCAGTTTTGGGGTAGCTGTGTGTCTTTGCCTTCCTTCGGGATAACTATTATATTTGCCTCTGTCATAATATGTGAGACCGCTCCTGCTCCCTCGCAGTGGTTGAACACTTTTTTCATGGTAGGGTGCAGGTGTGTAAGGAACGTGTTATAGAAAGTGGCAGTGTACCCGTCTGGCCCCGGCGCCTTATTGTCTTTGAGAGACTTCACCGCCATCTCAATTTCTGCTGAGCTAATTTCCAGCCCAAGTGTCTGCGCTTCTTCGTTCGTTATCTTTGGGAGGTTTAGTCTGTGTAGGTAGGCTGTACAGCCTGCCTGGTCTAGCGATTGGTCGTTTTTGTAAAGTTCTACATAGAATGCTCTAAATGTTCTTAGGTTATCCTTGTGTCTTGTGTGTGTGTTGTTACATGAGTCGGTGACTGATGAGATGGTGTGCTGTCTTTGTGTTTAAGATAGGATCTTCCCTGCTTTGTTAGCCTCGCAGAGGTTAATTGCCTTATATTTGTTCACCCACAGTCCGGCCCTCTCGCTCAGGATTTTGTTGTATTCATATTTTTTCTTTATAAGCTTTGTTAGGGAGCTACTGTTCTTTGTGTCTGAGATGTGGGTTGCCTCTAACCCTTGGATGTCCTCTTCTAGCTGGGTCAACTGGAGGTTACCATTTCTGTTCATTGTGGCCTTGATTCCTATTATTGTGCCCCTGACTGTTGCTTGAGAGCCTCCCACATGATCGTGCGGTCAATGTCCAGTGTGTCATTATGTCTAATGTATTCTTTAATGGCTTCTTCTATTTTGTTTTTGTTAGCCTGGTCAGCCAAGAAGTCACTATTGAACCTCCACCTGCGTGGGAGGTCCTTGTTGTGTCGTCCACTCATCTGAAGACTGATGCACGAATGGTCTGATATAGTTCTGGTCGCAATATCCGTGTGTTCTATTAAGTGAGTGTGTGTGCCTGTGATTAGAATGTAGTCTATCCTGCTGTACTAGCTGTGTGGGTTGGAGTAGAAGGTGTAGTCTCTAGTGTCAGGGTGTTGTAGTCGCCAAGGATCCTTGAGATTGAATATGGTGCATATGTTCTTTAGAGTGTTGTGTGCGTTTGGGGGGAGTGAGTGCCACTGTGATTGTCTGTCGAGTGTGTGGTCTTGCGCTATATTGAAGTCGCCTGCCATGACTGTCAGGTCATTCTGAGGAATTGCCTCGAGTCTTTTCGAGACACCCTCCCAGAATTCTGTGTCGTCTGCGTTAGGGCCGTAAATGTTCACTGCATGTATGATTTCCTCTCCCCCTTTCAGTTGCGTTATTAGTATCCTCCCTGCTTCGTCGGTATGTTGGTCTTTTACTGTTATCTTGGCGTTCTTGTTTAACAAAGTGATCACCCCCGCGTTTTTCCCACTGCCTGTGAGCAGGCCACCTGACCGATCCACCTCGCTCAGAGTCGTTCGGCATCTTCCAGAGATAGCCTGGTCTCCTGCAGCAGGAAAACGTCTCCTTTGGTCTTTGCTATTCAGTCTAGGCCTCTGATATTTAGGGAGACTATCTCTAGGTTGGATGCCAAGGAGTTTGTGTTATTTTGTGCCATTGGCTACGGTGGGTGTTCGCCGTTCTCCCTTACCTCCCCTTGTGGTGTGTTCTTGCCCCTCTTTCCTGTTTGACTTTTCCGGCTAGTTGCTGAGTAGCATCTATGCCCCCCCGTTGGCCCCTCTGTTCTCTCCCACAGCTCTTGGCTTCATGTCCCTTCTTGTATGCGGGAATGTAGCTAGAAAGGTTAAGATAGGATGGAGGAGAGTGGATAAAATTAAAGTGTATATACAAGACAGACAGTACAGACATAACGGTGTACAACCTTTACAACGCAACTTTTACAATGCACTACCATTACAACGAAACTTTTACAACACAACATCCATTACAACGCATGCATTTACAACGCAGTCATTACAACGCATGACACTACAACGCACACCACTACAACGCATGTCATTACAACGCAGTCATTACAACGCATACCATTACAACGCATAGCATTACAACACATAGTACCCCTACACTATCCAACACTTACCCTACTGTTGCACCCCCTGGAGTTAGAATAGTAATTTTAACCTCTACACTATCCAACACTTACCCTACTGTTGCACCCCCTGGAGTTAGAATAGTAATTATTACCCCTACACTATCCAATACTTACCTTAAATGCAAAGTAATGTTATGCGTTGTAATGGTATGTGTTGTAAAGGTAGTATGTGATGTAATGGAATGCGTTGTAAAGGTAGTTCTTAAAAATTCGTTGTAAATGCATGCGTTGTAATGGAATGCGTTGTAATGGATGTTGCGTTGTAAAAAATGCGTTGTAAAGGTAGGCGTTGTAAAAGTATGCATTGTAACGTCATACATCCAGACATAACATACATCCCCTCCCTCCCTTCACCCCCTCCCGTCCCACCCCCCCTGTTCCAAACCATCCTATTCAGGACGTGAGACGGCAAGATCCCCAATCCATCCCCTTGGGAGCCTATTAGCTCCATATGCTGGTGTTTCTGCTACTATTACACCTCCTCCCATTCCTTCCTCGCTTTACGCTGAGCCTACACAGCTTATGTGCTTTTTGTCTTGTCTTTCCCTTCGGGGAGTTCTGTTCCCCTTATGCCCTTCTCCTCCGTGCCCTTCCACCAGGTGACCACATCTATGACAGTCAAACAAAAGGATATGCTGTTGTTTTAGTTTCTCCTGGCTCCCTTAGTATGGTGATCTGCTCGCCTTTGTCATATTTCACTCACAGCCTCCTGAGGTATATAGAGTTTGGTTCTCTTTGTTATACAAAAATCAATGGTTGGTAGGGAATCAGTTTGAGGTAGATACACTTGGCCCTTTATTTGAGCCTGCGGTTGCCACATGCGTTCTGAGGTAGATACGTTTTTGTCCCTAATTGTGCATTTTGGCTCTTTGTTCCCCCTGCTCACTCCACTCTTGGGTCCGGTGATGCTCTTCTATTGTTTGATCCTGCTTGCGAGGTTTCCATCTCCTGATGCAATGGTCCTTGTAGATATCTGGACAGCTCTGTTGGGTCTTCGAAGACGTGTGTTCTTCCTTTATCGTTAATTCTGAATCTTGTGGGGCCCACAAATGAGAACATGATGTTCTCCTTCCTTAGCTTCTCTCTCAGAGCCAGGAACTCCTTTTTTACGTCTACTGTGGGCTTGGAGTAATCCTGTGTGAGGATTATCCTGTGACCATTCCATTGCATGCTTTGGCTTTTTCTTGCTACTCCAAATATGGCTTCTGTATGGTGTGATCAGAGCGGCTGGCATATTATTGGTCGTGTGCCAGCCCTGTTCGTAGTTTTGAAGGCTGGCACTCTGTATGCTTTGTCTAGCTCGAAAGGGTTGTCAAATATGATGTTTGTGACTTTGAGGATGAGTTCTTCTATAAGGGCCAAGAACCCGTTTTGTCTTCCTCTCCCCCTTCTGTTACTGTCATCTAGTTCCTCCGTCTGCCTTTGGAGTATCGCCATTAACTTGGTTAGGGCCTGGAGTGCTTTATTTGTCTGTTGGTCTCTGTCTTCGATGTCGCTAACCCTCTGCTCCACCACCGATAGTCTATTATTTGCCGCATGGATGTTCGCTCTGATGGCGGCTAGTTCTAGTTCTATTGCATCCGTAGTTTGTTTTGTTGTTTTGGCTAGATCATGGACCTCAGTCCGTTTTTTCAGGATCATCTCCAGTGTGCTATTGAGATCTGGCTTATTCTTGATGGGCGAGTCTGTTAGAGTGTCTCCTCTGTTCTTCTTTGACTGCTGCGTAATTTTGCCTTTGTTCTTAGCCATGATTGGAAGGCCTCGCTTCGCTTGATGGAGCTCAAATCGTCTGTCCCCTTTCTGCGCTATGAGTTGATAGGTCTGCACTTGTGAAAGCCCGCTTTGAGCTCTTTTGGATTTCAGTGGTGCTTGATGTGTGGCTTTGTCTTGTTGCTTTGTGGGCCCCCCCTCGTCCCAATCGCTTGGCTTGATGCTGGTATGCTGAGGGCCTTCTCTTGTTCCTGTTGTCTTCGTGACACTCTTGTTGATGCCACCCCTTCTGTAAGTGGTACCTGACCGCTGTCCCTATGTTGATGTGTATTGGCCTTCTATGAGGTTCCTTGTGGCTTTTGCTATGGTCAGCCACTGCCTTGGTTTGCACTTGTGGGCCATGCCCTACCTCGCCTCCTGCAGCGGGCGGCTGGTTTGGGCTCAGTTTGATCGTGCTTTTGAAGATGCTGTCACCAGATATAGCACCAGTTGTGTTCTCCCCTACTTCTAAGAGATCGGAAAGCTGTTGATTGACTTGTCCCATACACTGATTACCGCTGAGTTGCCTCTTCTATGTCCTTTCTGGATGTAGCACTTTATTGCAGGTTTTGTATCCTGAGGGGCGAGTAAACAAGAACATTGGTCTTTTCCTGAACTCACGAGGGCTTTCCGTGAGATCCCCTGTCTGGTCTGTGTTCGTTCCACGTGTCGTTCCGCTGGTCTGTTTTTTGGTTTATGCTGTTTTTTATTTTTTATTATCTGTTTCTGATGTTTTGTTGTTGTCCTGTTTTTCCTGCTATTGGGTTTTTGTACTGTCACCCCTCCAACTGCTTGGCGTGGACGCTGTGCTCACCTGGGACACCTCGGTGAGCTGTGCCTGCTGGCCCTCTGCAGCTGGTTCCCCCGCCGCTCGTTCGTGACGCTCTCCTTGGGCTCTGTGTCCCTCGGATACTGCTTGCCCTCTTTTTGTTTGCTGCTTCATCCGTGTTCCGCCGTGTTCTTCTTGCCCCTCTCAGCGCTGGTGCAGTTTTGGCCACAGGGCCTCTTCCCCTTTCTTTGTCTCTTGTGGGATCGCGCTATTCTCCTTGCGCTTTTTATCCGCTTTTTTATTTTTTATTTTTCAAAATGGCAGCCCTCTCTTATCGGTTTTGAATCCTTTCCCTCTTCAGCTCTGGCATGTGGCTGGAGATCGCTTGGCTACTTTTTCCCTGGGCAGTCCGTGCCTTTTTTTTACTTCTTTAACTGCTTTTCTACTGTGCCTCTTATGTCGTCGGACCTCGACTCGCACCACACAAGGACCCCCTTCCCTTTGTCTTCCTGCGTTTACGGCGTTTTACGTTACGCTAAGATGGTGGCCCCCTATTAAGAACTTTCAGTTTAGTTTTGCACCTTCGTGGGGATGGGGGCTGCTCTCTCCTTCTCCCCATTCTGGGGGGCACTGCCGGTGGGGTCGCGGTGGTTGGCTGCTACACTGACCTCGTAGCTGCCTGTATCAGGAGGTCCGGTGCTCCGACGTTCTTGTATGGGCACCGCGGCAGATCCCTTAGTTCCTGGTTGCCATCTTGGGCTCTCTGCTCTTTTCAGAGGATCACTCTGAGGCTTTTTCAGATATTGGTGGGTTCCCCTCGCTGTAGGTTTTCCACATTCGGCCCCTCTACTTCCCGGGCCCTCCCGACATACATGGAGGTGGTTCATTCCTCTCTTGGAGTGGCATAGGTTTGATCATTTCTCGCTTGCTCCCAGGGTTTAACGGAGCGTCGGATTCAGGCAACTATCCCCATTGCTGTCCAAGCTTTCCCCCGAGTAATACCACTTCTAACATATATTATGTGACTGTGTGAATCTGTGTGTGAGTACTTGTCTGAGTGGCTGTATGGGTGAGTGAGTTCCTGCATGGGTGTATCAGTGAGTATGTGTGTGAATAGCTGTTTTGAGAGGCTGTATGGGTGAGTGAGTGGGTGTATAGTTGAATAAGTGGGTGTGTGAGTTGCTGTATGAGTGAGTCTGTGGCTGTGAGAGTGGCTGTATGGGTGACTGGTTGCATGAGTAGCTGTATGGGTGAGTGAGCGGCTATGTGAACAGCTGTATGAGTGAGTGAGTGGTTATGTGAGTGCCTCTATGGATGAGTGAGTGGCTGTGTGAGTCCTTGTATGGGCCTGTGAATGGGTACATGAGTGATTGTATGGGTGTGTGAGTGGGTGTATGAGAGGTTGTAGAGGGGTGTGAGTGGGAGTGTAAGTGATTCTGTAGATGATGTCATCAGTGATGTCATTTGAGATGTCATCAGTGATGTCACTGAGCATGTCATGAGTGATAACGTATGTGAGGGCAAAGAAATCCAAAGCTGGGGCCTAAGTTATAGTTAGTTCAGGTAACTATAACTGCTGAATTTCACTGGCTTTGTATGAGCGAAATCTGAACCTAATTATTATGCCCTTATAACCTTTGGTTTTTCAGTAAATTTCTAAGGTTTTGTTTAATGTTGTTTACTAACTATTATATCTCTGTATCCTTTTGTTTTAAGCGAATTTCTAATGTTTTTCAAATTTATTTCCTAACTTTAACCTGTAACCTTTGAGAGTGAGTGAGTGCATGAGTGTCTCAGTGGGTGTGTGAGGGAGTGTGCGAGTATCTCAATAGGAGTGTGATTGTCATTTTGTGTCTGCGAGTGGCTGCATATGTGTCTCCCTGAGTGTGTTAGTGTGTGTGTGAGTGTCTGAGTGAGTCTGTGAGTGGGTGTATGAGTGTCTGAGTGGGTGCATTAGTGTCTGAGTGAGTGTCTCAGTGGGTTTGTGAGTAGGTGTGAGAGTGAATGAGTGGGTTTGTGAGTGCCTCCATGAGTGTGTGAGTCAATCTGTGAGTGAGTGCTGAATGGGCCTGTGATTGGATGCATTAATCTCTTAATGGATGCATGAGTGTCTGTGTGGGACTGTGTGAGTCTCTGAGTGGGTCTGTGAGTGGGTGCATGAGTCTCCGAATGGGTCTGTGAGTGGGTGCATGAGTGTCTGAGTGGGTCTGTGAGTGGGTGTGTGCGAGTCTCTGAATAGGTCTGTGAGTAGGTTTGCGAGTGTCTGTGTGGGACTGTGAGTGGTTGTGCTAGTTCCTGAGTGGGTATGTGAGTGTGTGCATAAGGATCTTAGTGGGTCTGTAAGTGGATGCATCCCCGGGGCCCTGCCATAATATAGTGGGGCATAGAGGCCACGTGGAATAGTGTTTAACAATTTTTCAAAATGATTTATGTTGGAAGTGTGAAAATTTACTTTTTATAATTTTATTTAAAAAAACATGTATGGTACTTGTATTGGTCTGTAGTAGTAATGCTTTGTGTTATTTTATTATTATTGTTGATGATTAGAAATATAAAAATATGTTATATGTTTGTAACCAATAATATTATCAATTACATTGTTTTGTAATATAAAGACATGTCACACATTTTTCTATTTTTATTTATGTTTTCAATTTTTATGTATTGTATATTTTTACATTTTCTATCATATATACTTGAAGTAAAAACAATGGTTATTTAAATGTAAGTAAATAACAAATGTTTTCATTGTTTTTTATTAATAAGTCTTTTAAATTATATTTACATACATTTGTATGTTGCACATTTTGTACTAATATTTATGGCGTGAAAGGGGGACGGTGACAGCTTCCTCCCGGATAGTTGTGTATGGCTCGCTGGTTCCTAGGTGCCGCTGCCCAGTACGCTGACTGTTAAAAGCTAACTTTTTAAATCTATGGATGTAATTTTAAGAAAGCTGATTTATTTAATACTATTGGGGAGACTTTGCAGAGTGTGCTGTTTTAACTGTGCATTCCCACTCGGTGATGCGTGAGGAATTGATCAGGACACTTTTACTGGGGGCATTACACACTTACCCAGCGTGAGATCTGTGCTTGGTCATCAGTCCTTCCCGCCCGGGCCGACGCAGTAGTTTACCGTTGCACGGAGGGCGGGGTAGGTAGTGCCAGATACTTCCGCATTCCGCGGTTAGCGGTCTAGTGGCTGAGAGTTCTTGTATAATACCCCATGCCCCAGCGACCGCGCGCAGCGGGCGGTGGCGCGCCTAAGGCAAGCCCGTCTGCGCCCGTCCGCGGATGGCCGGGGCACGGAGCCAGTACCCCTGGTGGATTTGAGGTAGGGTTACACTACGCTAGGCAGGAACTGCTGGATTCTGTGTGGAAGTAGAGAGCGGCTGTAGGCACACGTTGAATCTGGGAAATGTGGAAGGATTTAAGAGCTGTAAACATTTCCCATTTACTTTGAATCCCTCATTGAACGTAAGGGGTGCTGGGCAGGCTCTCAGCTGTGCTATGATCAACTGCAGATCCTTAAAAAAACATAAAAGGGAAATCTATGACTATCTGGAGGATAGTCAGGTGGGAATCTTTTTTCTTACCGAGACTTGGCTCGACGAGGAGTCGGGCCCAGAGATTCTTGAAGCACTCCCAAGTGGCTATTCAATTTGTAGAGTGGATAGGCCGAAGGGAAGGGGAGGTGGGATTGCTGTGATTCACAAGCAGAATATCCAGTGTAACCTGGAACCAGCTGAGATCGCTAATTGCGAAGCAGGCTTTTTTTCGATATCAGTTGCTAATAAGTGTGTGATCAAAGGATATTTATTTTATTGCCCCCCCCGGTGGAGTCTCTGATTTTGCAACTAGCCTTGTTCACAGTCTAACGCAGCCTGCGCTCCGATATGGAAAGCTGCTCCTGTTGGGTGATTTGAACCTGCATTTTGAAGATCTGTCGGACAAGATAGCTATGGGGCTTCGCCGGGAGCTGTCAATTTTGCAGTTAGTCACTAAGTCTGAGCTCCCAACGCACCAATTGGGCCACCTTTTGGATCCAATATTTGGTAACTGGGACAATATTAGTATTGAACCACCGCTACCAGTAATATGGTCTCACCATTTCCTTATCCCCTTACGGGTCAGCGGTATAGGTGGCGAAGTACCAGAAGAGAGGGGAAGTAAGTGCAGACAAAGGAAGTGGGCAGGGTTCTCATATGGGAAGTTTGAAAGGGCAATGATGCAGGGGGGTCCTCTGAGGGAAGGCAAGGTGGACTTAGCATGTGAAGCACTTGACAGGTGCATTGCGGAAGCCCTCGGCAGTACTGCCCCCTGGTCAAAAAAAAAGCCTGAGAGACGCACTAAATCAGCTCCATGGTTTGGGGAGGAGTTGAGGGAAATGAAAGCGGCATGTAAACGCCGTGAGAGATGCTGGCGGAAGGACTACTCGCCGGCGTCAAGAATGGATTACAAATCGAGTCTCAGAGGTTACCATGTTTTGATTTGGAAAACTCGTACCTCCTACTTCACAACGAGGATAGAGAAGGCGGACAGCTCAATGAAAGAGATGTTCCTTGTCTATAAAGAGATATCCCGGTGTCTATGATTGAAGCACCTGTAGGCGGTTCCGTGGCTTCCTGTAATCAAATAGCAGAATTCTTTGCTAATAAGGTGGAAAAAATGTATGCTACCTTTCCAGCGGATGCTCGGGGGGGGGCTAAGTTGTGATACGGTGCCTAATAGTGACCGAGCAAAGATTGAATACCTGACTAGGTTTGGAGTGCCAGCAGATGATATGCTGAACAAAATAGTTCTCAGCATTAACTCGGGTTCTCCTAAAGACCCTGCCCCTGCTAGAATTTTATGGGGGGCAGTGAGATACTAGTACCCTTTATTAGCCATGTGCTTGAACTTTCTTTCGGCTCAGGCAAGGTCCCAAAAACCTGGAAGGAGGCAGTGGTGCTCCCTTTAAAGAAAAAAACTAACATTAGTATAGAACACTTAAACAACATGCGTCCGATTTCCCTTCTGCCCTACTTCTCCAAGATTGCAGAGAAGGCGGTCAATGTACAGCTGACTGCTCACATTGAAAAGCACGAGCTGTTTCACCCTACGCAATCGGGCTTTCGGGCTCATCACTCCACGGAGTCCGCTTTACTTTTCTCTACGGAAAGCCTCCGGAGACATGCGGGTGGAGGGCAGACAGCGGCACTTATTCTTTTAGATCTGAGTGCAGCTTTTGACACTGTGGCACACCACACCCTGCAGCAGTGTCTTAGTAGAGGGGGAGTGAGGTTCCGTGGTTTTCGGGACCGGACTCCATTTTGTTTTGCGTTGCTCAAGACGCCATTTTGTGTTGCCCTCACGTAGGCCTAGGTGGTAAACGAACGCACGAAGTTGCATGGGCCTCGCTGCTCATGTACATATTAACACGGCCCTTTTCGACTTGCGAGTGAACTGCAAGACGCTGACCTGGTCACCTGAAACTGACCTTTTGCGAAGCCAGTTTTGTTAGCTGATAGTATTCTAGGAATCCAATCATTGTTCAGGATATCGTTAACTTTTAGTTTCTTGCACATATCCTATCCTACTCTACATCTGAATTGCTCTTTCCTTTACGATTTTTCATTACATGGGTAGTGCTTTCAATTATGGGTTTGTCCGGCTTTTTGGTAATCAAATTTGGGACAGTCCTAATAATTAACCTGTGGGTTGGTACAATGTAAAGTGAGCTTTCTGGAATGTGATAATGTATAGAAATGTGTTTCTATTGGTCAGAATTTGCCGCAATGGGTGTGCATTTGTAATGGGTTGGAACTGTCCATAAAAGAAGATGTCATGCTCTACAAAAATTGAGCAGGTTCCTGAGTTGTACACCGTGTTGTATCGCTTGGTTCATTGCTACTAGCTGCAGCTAATAAGTTGATCTCTGACGCCAACCCGAAGTATTCCGTGTCTCTGCATTACCAGGACAGGTGAATCTGAAGACATCGGGTGTGTCCCTGGCACCACTGGGTTCTAAGAAAACCCGGTTCTTCAGTAGGCGCCCAACGCGGGGTGACATCAAGCGGTACCGGTCCAAGCCTGAGGTTCGTGAGGAGCCACGTGAGGAAATTCTGGAGGAAGGCCGCCACTTCATCGACCCCTGCATGTCGACGTGGACCGAAGGTGTTTTCTGCAAGACTTCCCGCTTTCCGACTGCTACGAAGGACTGCTGCCCTGACTGTCGCCCTGTCTTGGACCCTCGATAGATGCTTTGTAGAGCGAGACGATAGACGGTCCTCTGGTGGCGTGACAGATACCTTGGTTAAGTATAAGTGGGTCGCTCCCACAAATTTGTTTTGGTTCTTGGTTTGGTTCTTGGTATTGGTTTCATTCGGTTACTGCAGTAACTGAAGCCGAGGGGCTCGTATATTTGCAAGAGTATCGATAATTGATAACCCCTTGAAGTTGGAAGCTAGATTAGTGAGCTATAAGATGCCTGGTCTTAGCAAACTTAGAAAATGGTTTAGTTGTGGTTGCAACAAGGATTCCCAACTAGAGGACTTGTGTCCGATACATCCGGTTGGAACTCTGACTTATGAGCTTTATTCAAAACACGGAGTGGGTCCTATTACTTATAATGAAGTATGGATCTGCTATACTAGGAAGGATGGTGTCTTAAGATGGCCCCAATATGGTAGTTTCGAATCAAATATTTGAGACAATCTGGAAGTAGCGCTATTTAAGAAGAAAGCCCGGCCGGCAATGTTTGACTCTTTCCGCCTTTGGCGAAAGGAAGCCAAACAGAGAGAAATTAAACAAACTAAAAGAGATAGGAAAGATAAGAATATGTCAATACTACAAGCTGCTAGGCAGTTTAAAGCAGACGAGGAAGATCGAGTGAGTGAAGTTTCAGATAGACAGCGTTGCATGGCCATAGATAAATGTTATCCGGCCTTGCCGTCTCCTCCTCCAAAAACGATTGAAGATCTTGAAAAAGATCCTTTGATCTCTCATTTGTTGAGATTGCCACCTCCTTATGTGCAGGGTGCTACTGCGCCTCCATTACCCCCGGTTGTTCTACCCTTTGTTGTTCACCCTCCTGCTGTTGTTCAGCCACCCGGTACTCCACAGATAGTTTTACCTTCTCCTGTGCAACCCGCTCCATGGTCGCCAGCCTTGCTACCAGCTTTGCCTCAAACTCCTTTGCCGTCTACTTCTGCATCTGGGACTCCTACTGTTCTTATTCCTACACCTTCTTTGCCTCAAAATACTTATTCCCCTGTTCTTATGTCTGCTTCTTCTCCTTCTGCTCGAAAACGAATGACAGAAACTGTTTCTAATTTGTTGTCTCCATTGTTTGGGTCACTGAATATGACCCCTGTTTCGGAACGTAAGCAGAGTCATAGTCAGCTTCATAGTTCCGAGGAATGGGTTGTGTTGGATTTGTTGGGTCGTAGATGGATTATAAATGCCTCAAGGTATAGTTTACCAGCGGTTATGGATGTTTTCTTTCAGTGGGAACCGCCTAAGCAAAGGTATGTTTTCGATGAGATGTGTACTTTTCTGCACCAGGAATGAGAAGATAATGAGTTGGGTCCGATTCCACAGGATGTGCTCGAAGTTCAGTCAGATTTTGCTAAAGGGATGATAGTGGAATCTGATGTTACAGATGCCGTAGAGATGATACTTGCTTTCAGATCTAGACTTCCGTCTCAGACATTGTATGAACCTGATTCCTCTGTTAGAAGAAAAGCGAGACAGTATCCTATGAGAGAAGTTCCTCCTGTATGGAAGGAAGCAGTTCAGGCTAATGTAAATCAGGGTATTGTTGCCGCTCCGGCTCATTTTCAACGAGTATGGGTACATGTCCATTGGAAGAGAGCAGAGGTCTTGGCTCTTAGCACCTTCAATGCTACAGCAATTCCCCCCTGGTGCTGAACTCTGCAGATCCCCATTGTGCATGACGAGCTCAGCTCATCATGAGCACACGAGCAGTGTACTGCATGACGAGCTGAGCTCGTCATGAGCATGGAAGGGGTTAAGCAGACCTTACCTGATCCTCGTTAGAATCCGGCTGGTTACTACAAAGAGTTGTCCCAGACAGTAGATGCGTGTATAATGAATTTAGCCGATATCAACATGGTGATGGGTAATGTAGTTCCGCAACCTTTGTGGGCGAAGATTCGTCATGAGAATCATGCAGCAGAGTTAGGAGATACTTGGGCGAATATTGTTGCTGCAGATGCTAGACAAGAGGGAGGTGCTAAACCTGAACCTTTAGTTACGGAATTGCCAGGTAGAATTATTAATTTAATGAAGACGATGATGCCCGCGTTACGAGTGAATTGGGATAAATTAGCAGCATGTAAGCAGAAGAAAGACGAGAGTGTGTCTGATTTCTTCACAAGGTTTGAAGAGACGTTTATCGATCATAGTAGTCAAGACATGAGTACGGAAGGTGGGCAAAGATTATTTGTGGACAAATTTGTCTTTAATTTGCTTCCCGAACTATCGAATAAACTGAAGGACTCTGAGAGTTCATGGGCTGTTTCTTCATCAGCCCAGATATTGGCTACTGCCCAATATTATGAGAATACTAGGGATTAAGATGAGAAGGATAAAGCAGAGAAGAAAACGAAAGATTTAAAAACGAAAGTTCTTTTGCAGCAAGCTTATCCGCCTCGTCAGAATCAGCCTCAGTTTCAGCAACCTCCACAGTTTCAAAGATTGTTACTGAAGCCTGAGCCTTATGCTCAGCGATTCTATACTGGTCCTAATCAGTCTGCTTACTGTAGGGAGGAAGGTCATTTCAAGAATAGTTGCCCAGCTTTGTTACAACGTGCAAATGGTGCATCTGGTCAGAGAGGTCGTGGTGGTTTTCAGCAAGCTCCTAGAGGTAGGGGACGTGGTGTGTTACCTCGGAATGAGCGTTCTCCTTTCCTTCAGAATTCTGAGAATTACTTTGACAGACACAACGTTCCAACTGGTCAGTCTGCACAGTACTATGTTGATGATTATTATGTCGAGAGTGAAAGTGCTAGTTATAATTATAGCTAGGACAGCCATGGGCAAAGAGAGGGAGTACTGTCAGTTCCAGTAGATCAGAGTGGACCGTATGTTGAAGTGACTACATCAGGTGTGGTACAACCTTTTCTTTTGGATACTGGTGCGACAAAGAGTTCTATTATGCACTCTACACTCCCTGGCGCACCTTTGTCTGGCTTGACCAATGTTTCTGTAGGACTTTCAGGGGCCCCAGTTTGTAACCCAATTTCTGATCCTTTGCCTCTTTCTATTGGCCCTTGTAAATTGGAGACTGCTCTTATCTTAACGACTGGTTGTAATGAGAATCTGTTGGGATTGGACTTGCTGAAAAGATTGTATGCAACATTACATTGTTCTCCTTCGGGAGTACACCTTACTTTTGGTAAAAGAGTGATTTCTCCAATGTATTTGTCTAAAGATTGTCTGCCACTGGAATTGCGTTCGATTCCTGATACACTTTGGGCTACGGGTCCAAATGATGTTGGCCTTTTGCAGATTCCACCGTATGTTGTTACCCTTAAATCGAATGCTAGACTGCCTCGTATCCCACAATACAAGATATCGAGCGATGGTGAGAGTGCTCTTTTAGCGATTATCTATGATTTGGTTGAGAAGGGTGCGGTTGAGGAATCGAGAGGAAATGTGTGCAATAGCCCGGTTTTGCCTGTCCTTAAGCGTACTGATGCTTCTCAGCCACCTGTGTACAGGTTTGTGATCGACCTTCGAGAAGTAAACAAGATTGTTGTACCACAGTTTCCTGTTGTTCCTGATATTACTACTTTGTTGACTTTGATTCCAGCTTCGGCTGCCTGGTTTTCTGTTATCGACTTGAAGAATGCTTTCTTTAGCATTCCGATTGCTGAGCAGAGTAGGGATATTTTTGGATTCTCTTTAGGAGGACGAAGCTTCCGGTTTAAGAGAGCTCCCCAAGGTTATTGTGAAAGTCACTCGATCTATAGTCAGGCGTTAAAAACTCAGCTTGATAGTCTTGTGTTGCCTTCTGGTGCTACTCTTATCCAGTATGTTGATGATCTGTTGGTTGCTGCTGATGATGAAGAGATCTGTAAAAAGGCTACTTTTTCTCTGTTACAACATTTGTCTGACCTTCATCATAAAGTGTCACCTTCAAAGTTGCAGTATTGCCGCCAAGAAGTAACCTACTTAGGTCATCTCTTGTCGAAGGAGGGGAGAAGATTGACCCCAGAACACATTCAAGCGATTGCGCAAATGAGTGTGCCATCCACACAGAGAGAAGTGCGTGCTTTCCTAGGTATCACTTTGTATTGTAGACAGTGGATTCCTAATTTTTCCCTGCTAGCGAAACAACTGTTGGCACTGACTCTTAAAGATACTCCGTATCCTCTTCCTTGGTCTGATGAGTGTCAGAAAAGTTTTTCTGAATTACGTGAAGCATTGTGTTTGGCTCCGGTGTTGGGTACTCCGGACTACAGTAAGCCTTTTACGTTGTATGTGCACGAGAAGGAAGGTTGTGAATTGTCAGTTTTGACACAGAGTTTTGGAGACAAGCAACGTCCATGTGCGTATTTTTCATCGTCGTTAGATCCAGTAGCTAAAGCGTTGCCGAGTTGTTTGAGAGCTACAGCAGCAGTGGCTGTTTCTATCCGACAGTCTGCTGGTTTGGTATTGGATAATACGTTGATTGCGATGGTCCCACACGCAGTGGATACGTTGTTGAACAGGACAAAGACACAGCACCTTACTAGTGCACGTCTTTCAGGTTACGAGTTGACTCTGTTAGCTAGTCATGTACACATCAAGAGATGTAATGTGTTGAATCCAGCTACGCTGTTGCCGATCTCTACAGAGTCGTATGTTCAAGAACAGCATGATTGTTTTCTTCGTACAGAAGAAGAAACTAAGGCTAGAGTAGATCTTAAGGATACTCCCCTCAGAATGTTGATGGTACGCTGAGGGTAGATGGTTCGTGTTTTAAGCTTCCGAATGGTGAGACGACTGCAGCGTATGCTATCACAACTTTACATACCATTGTTGAGACAGCACGCATACCACAGAATTCTGCGTAAGCAGCAGAGTTGATTGCACTAACACGTGCGTGTGTATTGTCAGAAGGAAAGCGAGTGAATGTTTATACCGATAGTCAGTATGCGTTTGGTGTTGCTAACAGTTTTGGGCGTTTGTGGAGAGAACGAGGGTTCCTTACTTCCCATGGCACTAAAATACAGCATGGGCAGTTAGTGAATGAACTTTTGGAATCTCTCACTCTCCCAAAGCAGATTGCAATTGTGAAGTGTAGTGCGCATAAGAAAGTTGTGGACGATGTTGGGCGAGGGAATGCGTTCGTGGATGAAGTTGCGAAGAAAACGGCGAGAGACATGATGAGCCGTATGTATGTTGCAGGCCCTGCTAATAGGATTATGGCTGGTGGAATGTGTGAAGACACAATAGAAAGTGTGAAGATGATTCAGGCTGAAGCTACAGAGAAAGAAGTGAGTGTTTGGAGAGAGACTATGGGTATGTTGGATTCTACAGGTTGTTGGATTGAGTTGTCGGAGCACCAGCGATGGTTGTTGCCTGATGCGTATGTGCTCCCAGTGGTTACTATGGCTCATGGAATGGCTCATATTAGTTAGAAGGGAATATGTAAGTTGTTGGCCCCAGTATGGCAGAATGCTGGAATCCCGAAATGTGCAGAGAATGTGGTGAAGCATTGTATGATTTGTCTGAAGTATAATCCTGGCAAGGGAACTCCAACTCCAGCTGGTCATTTTGCTCCTCCGACGTATCCATTTGAGGTGATACAGCTAGACTATATTCACATGGAGAGATGCAACAACCTGAAATACGTTCTTGTGGTCGTTTGCGCCTTTTCCAGATGGATAGAGGCTTACCCCCTAAAGGATAATACTGCCTTGTCTACAGCCAAGGTTTTGTTGAGAGAGTATTTCCCTAGGTATGGATTGCCGAGAATTGTATGGTCGGACAATGGGAGTGGATTTGTGGGTCAAATCATGAAGAAGGTGTGTTCTGGATTGGGCATAAATCAAAAGTTCCATGCAGCGAATCACCCCCAGTCTGCTGGACTTGTTGAATGTTACAATGGTACGCTTAAGCTGAAATTAGCTAAGGTACAAGCAAGCACTGGTCTTACATGGCCTTATGCCTTGACGTTGGCTCTTTTGTCAACAAGGACGACTGTGCATTCTCGAGTGGGACTTAGTCCGTATTAAATAATTTTTGGTCGTCCAGCGAATGTTTGGGGTGTGCCTCGTCCGAAAGAATACAGCAGTATTGATTCTGACCAGAGTGTTAGGAAAGTAGATTCTAAAGTCCGAATATGTATATTGGTTCGTAGCAAATGTTTTTTAATAATGTGTATTCTAATGCTTTTGAATATTGCGTTAGCTTGTGTGGGTTTGATTTTCTATGCCACACAACAGCCACTTACATCTACCTCCCAACCTACCCTTTCTTTTTCTACTGTTTCTCCACATGAGTTTCATACGTTACCTGAACATGAACAAACACGAAGATCAGAATTTGTGAACAATTAGTTTATACAGATGTTGCATCAGCATCAGCTAGTTGTAAATACCACGAATTGTTGGGTGTGTGGTCTTATGCCACATACGATAGATAAGGGAATGCCATACTTGGTTTTGCCTTTTTCGCCTAATGGTTCGGTATGGGCACTCCAGTCGATGTTTATCTATGCGAATGAAGCCTCTCCTGTGCATTCCATTAATGATAATGTGAGTAACAATGCTTTGGTATGGGGAATAGTCGATATGATTAGAGATATCGACGCGTATAATGCCATCCCCAAAGATGAAGTCCGAGCATATGTTGGTTGGAACAAGACAAGTTATAGGATTAGTCTGACGGAGAAAGAGAGACAGAAAAGATCTCCTCCTATTTGGATCGTACCCCACCGAGGTTACCTTTGTTTGCAAGGCAATGGTCAGAATCCGAGAGCTCAGCTTGGTAAGAGTGTGTGTGTTCACACATTCGTTTATACGTCCCAGAAATCTCCTCCGTTCGTGCCAGCCAAAGGCACATATTTTGTTTGTAATGACAGAGCATATACATGGTTGCTGTCTGATTTTTCAGGCACATGTTATGTGGCGTTATTGCTTCCCCCTACGTATACAGCTGCTTTCGATTATCATAAGACGAGATTTGGTAGAGGTGTTATTAATGCGGAAGACACTGCCGCACAAGAAGTTGGAGACTTCTTTAAGGGTTTCCTGCCCTTTTGGGTCCTATGGCTAATAGTAGGACTATTCGACAGCTTACGAGAGTGGTTGAGGCAACTAGTAATGACACTATAGGTGCCCTTAGTAATATTACTGCGGAGCTTCAAGCGGATCACCTTATGACATTACAGAACCGCTTTGTTTTACATAATATACTCGCAGATAGAGGTGGGGTATGCAAATTGATCGGATCTAGTTGCTGCGTTTTCATACCAGATAATGCCCGGACAGTGTACCAAGCCATCTTGAGGTTACATAAGTCTGCTGAGTCTATACATGTAGACGAAGGTAACTGGTCGTTGACGGGATGGTTTTGGGAACTGCTGTCCAAATGGGGATGGAAGATTCTGATGTTTTTTGGTATGGCTTAAGCGATCATTTTCTCGTGTTGCTTATGCATCCAGTGTGGTCCCGCCATTTGTGGCCTTTGTGCTACGATCTGTGTGAGACCTATCTTGAGAGAAGCGAAAAAAAGTAAGATGATGTTACAGCAACACCTTGATGATCTGATGAGAATAGATATAGACCTGGATTCAGATTGACGTGAAGTTTGGGTTATTGCCTACGTAATGGCAAAAGGATGGTCTGAGGTTCCGTGGTTTTCGGGACCGGACTCCATTTTGTTTTGCGTTGCTCAAGACGCCATTTTGTGTTGCCCTCACGTAGGCCTAGGTGGTAAACGAACGAACGAAGTTGCATGGGCCTCGCTGCTCATGTACATATTAACATGGCCCTTTTCGACTTGCGAGTGAACTGCAAGACGCTGACCTGGTCACCTGAAACTGACCTTTTGCGAAGCCAGTTTTGTTAGCTGATAGTAATCTAGGAATCCAATCATTGTTCAGGATATCGTTAACTTTTAGTTTCTTGCACATATCCTATCCTACTCTACATCTGAATTGCTCTTTCCTTTACGATTTTTCATTACATGGGTAGTGCTTTCAATTATGGGTTTGTCCGGCTTTTTGGTAATCGAATTTGGGACAGTCCTAATAATTAACCTGTGGGTTGGTACAATGTAAAGTGAGCTTTCTGAAATGTGATAATGTAAAGAAATGTGTTTCTATTGGTCAGAATTTGCCGCAATGGGTGTGCATTTGTAATGGGTTGGAACTGTCCATAAAAGAAGATGTCATGCTCTACAAAAATTGAGCAGGTTCCTGAGTTGTACACCGTGTTGTATTGCTTGGTTCATTGCTACTAGCTGCAGCTAATAAATTTATCTCTGATGCCAACCAGAAGTATTCTGTGTCTCTGTATTACTAAGACAGGTGAATCGGAAGACATCGGTGTGTCCCTGGCACCGCTGGGTTCTAAGAAAACCCGGTTCTTCAAGTATTCCGTGTCTCTGTATTACCAAGACAGGGGAATCCGAAGACATTGGGTGTGTCCCTGGCACCGCTGGGTTCTAAGAAAACCCGGTTCTTCAGGAGTGGTAGGCTTGGCATGGAAATGGTTGGAGTCTTTCCTGCAAGAACGCAGCTTTCAAGTGGCTCAGGGGCCCTTTCGCTCGGATGCTATCGCTCTGAATCAGGGGGTACCCCAGGGGTCGAGCCTTAGTCCTACTCTTTTTGATCTGTATGTGGCGCAGGTGGCCACGGTCACCGGAAAATATGGTGTGGAGATGGTGACATATGCCGACGATGCTCAGCTGGTTGTGGCTATGACACAGCCAGCTGAGAACGCCGCGAGCAACTTTGCATCCTGCCTTCAAGAACTGGCGGTTTGGATGGCTGATAACTGCCTTAGACTTAATGGTGATAAAACCGAGGTCCTGATTGTGGGGAAGGCTCCCTTTATCTGGACGTCGGCTTGGTGGCCTCAGACTCTTGGGCCTCTCCCTGTACCTAGTGATCAAGTGAGGAACTTTGGGGTCTGGATCGATTCCAGCATCTCATTTGATTACCATACCAGCCGCGTGGCGGGCGCATGTTTTGGCATCCTGCAGGGCCTAAGAAAGATCTTGGATCTTCTCCCTATCACAGCCAGGAAGACATTGGTCCATGCTCTGGTTACCTCCAGATTAGATTATGGCAATGCCCTCTATTTGGGGGCGAACGTGAGATGTCTTCAAAGGCTGCAGCGGATTCAAAATGCGGCGGCACGGCTGGTTTTGAGGCTGCCCAGGAGAGCGCCCTCACGTAGGGCTTTGGAGACTTTACACTGGCTGCCTGTCACGAAGCGGGTGGAGTTCAAGGCCCTTTGTGTAAGCCACCGGATTATTCAGGGGAAAGGCCCTCGCTTTCTTCGGAATCTGTTAGTGCCACACATCCCGACTCGGAATTTAAGATCTAGCGGGGCGGGTCTTGAACAGGTGCCCAAGGTCAAAAGAGCCAGAATGGGGCGGAGATCATTCCGGTTCCGGGCTGCGCAACTGTGGAATGGACAGCCCAGTAAGCTGCGCCTGGAAGTCTCGGAAACGGTATTCCGCAAAGAATTAAAAACCTTCCTTTTTCCAAGAGGAGGCCTTTAGAGTTAGAATAGTTGGTGCTGGGTCGCCTGGGGATGCACGTGAGCTTATGCACTAGCGCGGGGACACACTGTTAGTGTAACCACGCGCTTTAGAAATTCAGTTTACTTACTTACTTACTATTCTCCATTCTTTAAGAATTTCTTGTTCATTTCTAAACGTTTTATATGCATATTTTCAACATCAGTTTGACATATGTTTAATTAGTATATAACAATTATATGTTTAATTAGTATATAATAAAAAATTATACATATTTTATACTATTATTTTATTAATACTGTACAATGTTTTCATATTTTGTTATAACATTGTTTTTATATGCTTTACATGTTTAATACCTTTTTACATCTTTTTAAACATTTAATCAACATTTTTGCAATATTTCTGATTTATTTCCATGGGAAGATAGCCTTTTTTTTGTTTCATGTAGCAGCACTTTTTTTTACCACTACCTTCTATTTTGCAATCTGTTCGTGTCATTTTTTATCTATTTTCTTAGAACCTGGTTTTAGTTAGGTGTTGGTGTTCGTTGGCACATGTAAGTCCTTTTTAAAGGATTTTTAAGGGTTTTGCAGGTGGGGGGACTTAGGAGAGAGGTTTAGAAACTAGTGTTTTTGTATACTTAGAGATATTACTGTTGTTTTGTGTGTTTTTTGACTAGTGTAGTAATCTATCACTACATTATGTTAAATTGTGTGATGTCAGTTATATTTTGATTATTAACTGCTATGTATATGTATTTTTGGGACTGTAGTGTGTTTACAGCAGTTTTTTTAATTAACTTTACAGGTTTTTGTTTACGAACGTGTCCTATGGGAATTTGTGGTTTACGTATTTTTTAAGGGAATCCCTATTGATCATTATAAACCAACTGTTTTTACATTGATTTCCTTTTTTAGAGTTTACCAGAGCATTTCAATTTTTAAAACACTATTTGGGGTTTTATATGACTCTGAGATATTTTGGATTATTTCAAGGGATTGGTTATATTTCCACATTTTGTAGAGGATATTTGGATATTGATTACGTAATTTTGGTGCATTACTATTTTTATTAAGTGGATACAGAGAAGGATCTGCAGCTACAGAACAGTAAGTTCTTTTTCTTTTTTTCATTTGGGTGAAAATGTGATATTATATTGTGTATGCCAAAAGTATGCGATTGTTATGTGGAATTGTTTAGTTTATATTTTGTAATTCTCTTTGTGATTGAACAAGCTTGTTTCTAACTATCTTGGTTAGTGATGGGCCATTTTAATATATATATATATATATATATAAATATATATATATATATATATATATATATATATATATATATATATATATATATATATATATATATATATATATATATATATCAACGCTCCTGAGGTTCCCAAACATGCAGGAAGGCACTCGAACAGCAGGTAGGTTTCACCTCTAAAACCTTTAATCTTTGGTACAGGCGGGTGCAGCAAGCAATTAATTAAAGCAGTTCCAGCGCGTCGCCTTACGCGTTTCGATTGGCTCTTCATCAGAGGCTAGGGCGTGGATAGCGTGCAATGATGGACGCTCCCCCATGATATGCTCGCATCCCTATATGATGCATTGTGGGAAAGGAAGTCCACTAATTTCTTCGTGAATCGATGCACTTGTATTTTCTGCTGTGTTCAAAGGCTCCGCATGAGCCCCTCGCCTGCTGGCCCGTCTTTATCCTTCGCCTGCCACTCCACCAGAGCAGGACAGGTTTATCCACGTCCCAGATGGCCCCCAGTTATCGCGGGGTAGTGCCCTCCCAGCGGCCGGGCTGCCGCATCTAGATCAACGCTCCTGAGGTTCCCAAACATGCAGGAAGGCACTCGAACAGCAGGTAGGTTTCACCTCTAAAACCTTTAATCTTTGGTACAGGCGGGTGCAGCAAGAAATTAATTAAAGCAGTTCCAGCGCGTCGCCTTACGCGTTTCGATTGGCTCTTCATCAGAGGCTAGGGCGTGGATAGCGTGCAATGATGGACGCTCCCCCATGATATGCTCGCATCCCTATATGATGCATTGTGGGAAAGGAAGTCCACTAATTTCTTCGTGAATCGATGCACTTGTATTTTCTGCTGTGTTCAAAGGCTCCGCATGAGCCCCTCGCCTGCTGGCCCGTCTTTATCCTTCGCCTGCCACTCCACCAGAGCAGGACAGGTTTATCCACGTCCCAGATGGCCCCCAGTTATCGCGGGGTAGTGCCCTCCCAGCGGCCGGGCTGCCGCATATAGATCAACGCTCCTGAGGTTCCCAAACATGCAGGAAGGCACTCGAACAGCAGGTAGGTTTCACCTCTAAAACCTTTAATCTTTGGTACAGGCGGGTGCAGCAAGCAATTAATTAAAGCAGTTCCAGCGCGTCGCCTTACGCGTTTCGATTGGCTCTTCATCAGAGGCTAGGGCGTGGATAGCGTGCAATGATGGACGCTCCCCCATGATATGCTCGCATCCCTATATGATGCATTGTGGGAAAGGAAGTCCACTAATTTCTTCGTGAATCGATGCACTTGTATTTTCTGCTGTGTTCAAAGGCTCCGCATGAGCCCCTCGCCTGCTGGCCCGTCTTTATCCTTCGCCTGCCACTCCACCAGAGCAGGACAGGTTTATCCACGTCCCAGATGGCCCCCAGTTATCGCGGGGTAGTGCCCTCCCAGCGGCCGGGCTGCCGCATATAGATCAACGCTCCTGAGGTTCCCAAACATGCAGGAAGGCACTCGAACAGCAGGTAGGTTTCACCTCTAAAACCTTTAATCTTTGGTACAGGCGGGTGCAGCAAGAAATTAATTAAAGCAGTTCCAGCGCGTCGCCTTACGCGTTTCGATTGGCTCTTCATCAGAGGCTAGGGCGTGGATAGCGTGCAATGATGGACGCTCCCCCATGATATGCTCGCATCCCTATATGATGCATTGTGGGAAAGGAAGTCCACTAATTTCTTCGTGAATCGATGCACTTGTATTTTCTGCTGTGTTCAAAGGCTCCGCATGAGCCCCTCGCCTGCTGGCCCGTCTTTATCCTTCGCCTGCCACTCCACCAGAGCAGGACAGGTTTATCCACGTCCCAGATGGCCCCCAGTTATCGCGGGGTAGTGCCCTCCCAGCGGCCGGGCTGCCGCATATAGATCAACGCTCCTGAGGTTCCCAAACATGCAGGAAGGCACTCGAACAGCAGGTAGGTTTCACCTCTAAAACCTTTAATCTTTGGTACAGGCGGGTGCAGCAAGCAATTAATTAAAGCAGTTCCAGCGCGTCGCCTTACACGTTTCGATTGGCTCTTCATCAGAGGCTAGGGCGTGGATAGTGTGCAATGATGGATGCTCCCCCATGATATGCTCGCATCCCTATATGATGCATTGTGGGAAAGGAAGTCCACTAATTTCTTCGTGAATCGATGCACTTGTATTTTCTGCTGTGTTCAAAGGCTCCGCATGAGCCCCTCGCCTGCTGGCCCGTCTTTATCCTTCGCCTGCCACTCCACCAGAGCAGGACAGGTTTATCCACGTCCCAGATGGCCCCCAGTTATCGCGGGGTAGTGCCCTCCCAGCGGCCGGGCTGCCGCATATAGATCAACGCTCCTGAGGTTCCCAAACATGCAGGAAGTCACTCGAACAGCAGGTAGGTTTCACCTCTAAAACCTTTAATCTTTGGTACAGGCGGGTGCAGCAAGCAATTAATTAAAGCAGTTCCAGCGCGTCGCCTTACGCGTTTCGATTGGCTCTTCATCAGAGGCTAGGGCGTGGATAGCGTGCAATGATGGACGCTCCCCCATGATATGCTCGCATCCCTATATGATGCATTGTGGGAAAGGAAGTCCATTAATTTCTTCGTGAATCGATGCACTTGTATTTTCTGCTGTGTTCAAAGGCTCCGCATGAGCCCCTCGCCTGCTGGCCCGTCTTTATCCTTCGCCTGCCACTCCACCAGAGCAGGACAGGTTTATCCACGTCCCAGATGGCCCCCAGTTATCGCGGGGTAGTGCCCTCCCAGCGGCCGGGCTGCCGCATATAGATCAACGCTCCTGAGGTTCCCAAACATGCAGGAAGGCACTCGAACAGCAGGTAGGTTTCACCTCTAAAACCTTTAATCTTTGGTACAGGCGGGTGCAGCAAGCAATTAATTAAAGCAGTTCCAGCGCGTCGCCTTACGCGTTTCGATTGGCTCTTCATCAGAGGCTAGGGCGTGGATAGCGTGCAATGATGGACGCTCCCCCATGATATGCTCGCATCCCTATATGATGCATTGTGGGAAAGGAAGTCCACTAATTTCTTCGTGAATCGATGCACTTGTATTTTCTGCTGTGTTCAAAGGCTCCGCATGAGCCCCTCGCCTGCTGGCCCGTCTTTATCCTTCGCCTGCCACTCCACCAGAGCAGGACAGGTTTATCCACGTCCCAGATGGCCCCCAGTTATCGCGGGGTAGTGCCCTCCCAGCGGCCGGGCTGCCGCATATAGATCAACGCTCCTGAGGTTCCCAAACATGCAGGAAGGCACTCGAACAGCAGGTAGGTTTCACCTCTAAAACCTTTAATCTTTGGTACAGGCGGGTGCAGCAAGCAATTAATTAAAGCAGTTCCAGCGCGTCGCCTTACGCGTTTCGATTGGCTCTTCATCAGAGGCTAGGGCGTGGATAGCGTGCAATGATGGACGCTCCCCCATGATATGCTCGCATCCCTATATGATGCATTGTGGGAAAGGAAGTCCACTAATTTCTTCGTGAATCGATGCACTTGTATTTTCTGCTGTGTTCAAAGGCTCCGCATGAGCCCCTCGCCTGCTGGCCCGTCTTTATCCTTCGCCTGCCACTCCACCAGAGCAGGACAGGTTTATCCACGTCCCAGATGGCCCCCAGTTATCGCGGGGTAGTGCCCTCCCAGCGGCCGGGCTGCCGCATATAGATCAACGCTCCTGAGGTTCCCAAACATGCAGGAAGGCACTCGAACAGCAGGTAGGTTTCACCTCTAAAACCTTTAATCTTTGGTACAGGCGGGTGCAGCAAGCAATTAATTAAAGCAGTTCCAGCGCGTCGCCTTACGCGTTTCGATTGGCTCTTCATCAGAGGCTAGGGCGTGGATGGCGTGCAATGATGGACGCTCCCCCATGATATGCTCGCATCCCTATATGATGCATTGTGGGAAAGGAAGTCCACTAATTTCTTCGTGAATCGATGCACTTGTATTTTCTGCTGTGTTCAAAGGCTCCGCATGAGCCCCTCGCCTGCTGGCCCGTCTTTATCCTTCGCCTGCCACTCCACCAGAGCAGGACAAGACGGGCCAGCAGGCGAGGGGCTCATGCGGAGCCTTTGAACACAGCAGAAAATACAAGTGCATCGATTCACGAAGAAATTAGTGGACTTCCTTTCCCACAATGCATCATATAGGGATGCGAGCATATCATGGGGGAGCGTCCATCATTGCACGCTATCCACGCCCTAGCCTCTGATGAAGAGCCAATCGAAACGCGTAAGGCGACGCGCTGGAACTGCTTTAATTAATTGCTTGCTGCACCCGCCTGTACCAAAGATTAAAGGTTTTAGAGGTGAAACCTACCTGCTGTTCGAGTGCCTTCCTGCATGTTTGGGAACCTCAGGAGCGTTGATCTATATGCGGCAGCCCGGCCGCTGGGAGGGCACTACCCCGCGATAACTGGGGGCCATCGGGGACGTGGATAAACCTGTCCTGCTCTGGTGGAGTGGCAGGCGAAGGATAAAGACGGGCCAGCAGGCGAGGGGCTCATGCGGAGCCTTTGAACACAGCAGAAAATACAAGTGCATCGATTCACGAAGAAATTAGTGGACTTCCTTTCCCACAATGCATCATATAGGGATGCGAGCATATCATGGGGGAGCGTCCATCATTGTACGCTATCCACGCCCTAGCCTCTGATGAAGAGCCAATCGAAACGCGTAAGGCGACGCGCTGGAACTGCTTTAATTAATTGCTTGCTGCACCCGCCTGTACCAAAGATTAAAGGTTTTAGAGGTGAAACCTACCTGCTGTTCGAGTGCCTTCCTGCATGTTTGGGAACCTCAGGAGCGTTGATCTATATGCGGCAGCCCGGCCGCTGGGAGGGCACTACCCCGCGATAACTGGGGGCCATCTGGGACGTGGATAAACCTGTCCTGCTCTGGTGGAGTGGCAGGTGAAGGATAAAGACGGGCCAGCAGGCGAGGGGCTCATGCGGAGCCTTTGAACACAGCAGACAATACAAGTGCATCGATTCACGAAGAAATTAGTGGACTTCCTTTCCCACAATGCATCATATAGGGATGCGAGCATATCATGGGGGAGCGTCCATCATTGCACGCTATCCACGCCCTAGCCTCTGATGAAGAGCCAATCGAAACGCATAAGGCGACGCGCTGGAACTGCTTTAATTAATTGCTTGCTGCACCCGCCTGTACCAAAGATTAAAGGTTTTAGAGGTGAAACCTACCTGCTGTTCGAGTGCCTTCCTGCATGTTTGGGAACCTCAGGAGCGTTGATCTATATGCGGCAGCCCGGCCGCTGGGAGGGCACTACCCCGCGATAACTGGGGGCCATCTGGGACGTGGATAAACCTGTCCTGCTCTGGTGGAGTGGCAGGCGAAGGATAAAGACGGGCCAGCAGGCGAGGGGCTCATGCGGAGCCTTTGAACACAGCAGAAAATACAAGTGCATCGATTCACGAAGAAATTAGTGGACTTCCTTTCCCACAATGCATCATATAGGGATGCGAGCATATCATGGGGGAGCGTCCATCATTGCACGCTATCCACGCCCTAGCCTCTGATGAAGAGCCAATCGAAACGCGTAAGGCAACGCGCTGGAACTGCTTTAATTAATTGCTTGCTGCACCCGCCTGTACCAAAGATTAAAGGTTTTAGAGGTGAAACCTACCTGCTGTTCGAGTGCCTTCCTGCATGTTTGGGAACCTCAGGAGCATTGATCTATATGCGGCAGCCCGGCCGCTGGGAGGGAACTACCCCGCGATAACTGAGGGCCATCTGGGACGTGGATAAACCTGTCCTGCTCTGGTGGAGTGGCAGGCGAAGGATAAAGACGGGCCAGCAGGCGAGGGGCTCATGCGGAGCCTTTGAACACAGCAGAAATGACAAGTTCATCGATTCACGAAGAAATTAGTGGACTTCCTTTCCCACAATGCATCATATAGGGATGCGAGCATATCATGGGGGAGCGTCCATCATTGCACGCTATCCACGCCCTAGCCTCTGATGAAGAGCCAATCGAAACGCGTAAGGCGACGCGCTGGAACTGCTTTAATTAATTGCTTGCTGCACCCGCCTGTACCAAAGATTAAAGGTTTTAGAGGTGAAACCTACCTGCTGTTCGAGTGCCTTCCTGCATGTTTGGGAACCTCAGGAGCGTTGATCTATATGCGGCAGCCCGGCCGCTGGGAGGGCACTACCCCGCGATAACTGGGGGCCATCTGGGACGTGGATAAACCTGTCCTGCTCTGGTGGAGTGGCAGGCGAAGGATAAAGACGGGCCAGCAGGCAAGGGGCTCATGCGGAGCCTTTGAACACAGCAGAAAATACAAGTGCATCGATTCACGAAGAAATTAGTGGACTTCCTTTCCCACAATGCATCATATAGGGATGCGAGCATATCATGGGGGAGCGTCCATCATTGCACGCTATCCACGCCCTAGCCTCTGATGAAGAGCCAATCGAAACGCGTAAGGCGACGCGCTGGAACTGCTTTAATTAATTGCTTGCTGCACCCGCCTGTACCAAAGACTAAAGGTTTTAGAGGTGAAACCTACCTGCTGTTCGAGTGCCTTCCTGCATGTTTGGGAACCTCAGGAGCGTTGATCTATATGCGGCAGCCCGGCCGCTGGGAGGGCACTACCCCGCGATAACTGGGGGCCATCTGGGACGTGGATAAACCTTTCCTGCTCTGGTGGAGTGGCAGGCGAAGGATAAAGACGGGCCAGCAGGCGAGGGGCTCATGCGGAGCCTTTGAACACAGCAGAAAATACAAGTGCATCGATTCACGAAGAAATTAGTGGACTTCCTTTCCCACAATGCATCATATAGGGATGCGAGCATATCATGGGGGAGCGTCCATCATTGCACGCTATCCACGCCCTAGCCTCTGATGAAGAGCCAATCGAAACGCGTAAGGCGACGCGCTGGAACTGCTTTAATTAATTGCTTGCTGCACCCGCCTGTACCAAAGATTAAAGGTTTTAGAGGTGAAACCTACCTGCTGTTCGAGTGCCTTCCTGCATGTTTGGGAACCTCAGGAGCGTTGATATATATATATATATATATATATATATATATTCAATCACACAAGGTTGCCCCAGTGAGAATGACCACTGTGAAGGTATCCCTCTGCTCTGAAGGAAACAGCATAAGCGCATTCAAATGTTCGTCACCTCACGCGGCTCTACGCGTTTCGAACTAACGTTCTTGATCACGAGCCAAAAAATGAAGAACACTGCCACAGCTGCTCATCGCACCACATGATGTTTTATTCACAGTCCTGCCCCAGTGGGCGTATCAACTGCATCAGGCACAAAGCATTCTGGTAATTGTGGTGCTAAGTTAATAATCCAAGTGGGTGCTGTTGTCTTGTTCCCATGATGTCCATAAAATGCCCCAGTGGGCGCTGACGACACACAGAATGTCACTGGCGCTGTTATTTGCAATCCAACAGTCAGAGCCTTACACTTCTGAATCAGCATCCGGCGATCCGAACACCACAGATCCGCATCAGCGACAGGTCATTCTCGTGACCGGGCCGGCCGCTAAAATTCAATCACACAAGGTTGCCCCAGTGAGAATGACCACTGTGAAGGTATCCCTCTGCTCTGAAGGAAACAGCATAAGCGCATTCAAATGTTCGTCACCTCACCGGCTCTACGCGTTTCGAACTGACGTTCTTGATCACGAGCCAAAAAATAAAGAACACTGCCACAGCTGCTCATCGCACCACATGATGTTTTATTCACAGTCCCGCCCCAGTGGGCGTATCAACTGCATCAGGCACAAAGCATTCTGGTAATTGTGGTGCTAAATTAATAATCCAAGTGGGTGCTGTTGTCTTGTTCCCATAATGTCCATAAAATGCCCCAGTGGGCGCTGACGACACACAGAATGTCACTGGCGCTGTTATTTGCAATCCAACAGTCAGAGCCTTACACTTCTGAATCAGCATCCGGCGATCCGAACACCACAGATCCGCAACAGCGACAGGTCATTCTCGCGACCGGGCCGGCCGCTAAAATTCAATCACACACGGTTGCCCCAGTGAGAATGACCACTGTGAAGGTATCCCTCTGCTCTGAAGGAAACAGCATAAGCGCATTCAAATGTTCGTCACCTCACGCGGCTCTACGCGTTTCGAACTGACGTTCTTGATCACGAGCCAAAAAATGAATAACACTGCCACAGTTGCTCATCGCACCACATGATGTTTTATTCACAGTCCCGCCCCAGTGGGCGTATCAACTGCATCAGGCACAAAGCATTCTGGTAATTGTGGTGCTAAACTAATAATATCAAAAGGGGGGAACACTGTTCCTACAAAGCGGGGTGCATACAGTCACTCACGCCTTAGGGTGCTAATAGTCACCCGTGCACACAAGATAGAAAGGTGGGATAGAAAGAAGAATGTCCCAGGTAAGTGTGACCCACTAGTAAGGTGGGACAAGCATTTATTGTCCTGTGTTGCCCTCACACACCCCGAAAGGTGTCATGCTTCATCATCGGGCAGTTGCTCCTCGTAGGGCCGGCACTGCAATCCCCTACGGGTCCCCCGAAGGGTCTCTTTATCGGAGATCTTTTCAGGACTGCCGGATGGTGCATGAGGGTGTGTGGGGTGTGGGTCCAGTGAGGGTACTGAAAGGTGCGTGCAAGTGTAGTGATGAAATTTAATAAAGGGTAAATATGCAGCGAATATCTATATTGTATAAACCCTTTGCAAATAATTGCTAAATAAAATATTGCCCCAAAGGCATACTATGCTTGGGTGTCTTGAAGTTATAGGTCAACATGTTTCGCGCCTGCATCGCCATAAGGGTCATTGGCGCTTCGTCAGGACCGGAGCTATAATTAAACAAGGTGCACGTGAAAAATAAAATTGGACCCTCTAAACCAAACAGGGCGGAACGATAACCACTATACCTATAATGTGGTTACAGCTGCATGGTGAAACAATGCTCCTGATGGGAACCTGGGAACCAAAAACAAAATAAACAACATTAAAAAACATCAGTGACAACTTGATGCCTTTATGATGTGTCCCATCCGGGTATACATCTATTCACTCAACCGATGTGAATACGAGAAATAAATAAATAAAGAGAGCAGGGCTCAGGAGACATAAAAAATGTATTCAATTAGGTCCTGACCCGTTAAGTTCATGTCCACGCACCACCTCGCTAAGTCACATCCCCACTGGCACTCTTGACTCTCAATGTAATCAAATGTGGGAGTATGTTCCAGATTCTGCCGGTAATCTGATCAAAATATATATGTGACTCTATGTGTTCCTGCAGCCTCCGTTAGACCCCAATAGCAAACGAGGTATAGAAAGTGCTTACCTCGCCACAGTTTGGAAAAGCCTCTCCAGCGAGACAGCATGGAACACTGGCACATTACCGGGCTATACAGGGCGATAAGTAGGGAAGTATTATTGGGAACGGTGCAAGGCATAGACGGTGGCAAGCATATCGCTCGTCGCTACACAATCAATGCCGAGAACCGTGACATACGTTTTCGCCGGGATGATGCCTGCTTGACACCTACCCCTTCCTCGCGTCTGCTGGTAATCAAACGTAATGGCAAGACCCGTGTTTTAAAAGAGGAAATGGGGTCAGGTGTGGGCGGTAACCATTTCCGGGTTAACCTCACGGAAAACAAAGCGGCGTGCATCTGTGGTAATGGGAGAAGACAGCGCATGCGTGATACGGTGAAAGCAAACTGCCCCGTTCGTGCGCTATGTTGGAAGAGTTCACAGCTTGCTCAAGTGGGTAATCTTATTATGATATTCTTAGTCTTCATAGGAGAGTGGAGATACCACAAGAAACACATTTTTAGCCATCCCTCGTGAAGTTTACTCCCGCTAGATGTCCACCGCAATGAATACAGACTCCCACTAAATAGTTCTACATGCCAGAGTGCTCAGGGGGAGGGTACTAGGACTAGGTACACACCAATTAAGGGACCTCAATCGAATCAAAGTGTCTCGTGAGCCCATGCAAAAACCAAAAAGGAGGAAAGTGATAGTAATGGCCCTCGGCAAAACTGCCGTGCATAATTTATTACAAAAAGGGAGAGAAGGGCCAAGGAGCGAATCAAGGTCCAGTGTCCATGCTCCTAATATCTTACATAATATCAAAAGGGGGGAACACTGTTCCTACAAAGCGGGGTGCATACAGTCACTCACGCCTTAGGGTGCTAATAGTCACCCGTGCACACAAGATAGAAAGGTGGGATAGAAAGAAGAATGTCCCAGGTAAGTGTGACCCACTAGTAAGGTGGGACAAGCATTTATTGTCCTGTGTTGCCCTCACACACCCCGAAAGGTGTCATGCTTCATCATCGGGCAGTTGCTCCTCGTAGGGCCGGCGCTGCAATCCCCTACGGGTCCCCCGAAGGGTCTCTTTATCGGAGATCTTTTCAGGACTGCCGGATGGTGCATGAGGGTGTGTGGGGTGTGGGTCCAGTGAGGGTACTGAAAGGTGCGTGCAAGTGTAGTGATGAAATTTAATAAAGGGTAAATATGCAGCGAATATCTATATTGTATAAACCCTTTGCAAATAATTGCTAAATAAAATATTGCCCCAAAGGCATACTATGCTTGGGTGTCTTGAAGTTATAGGTCAACATGTTTCGCGCCTGCGTCGCCATAAGGGTCATTGGCGCTTCGTCAGGACCGGAGCTATAATTAAACAAGGTGCACGTGAAAAATAAAATTGGACCCTCTAAACCAAACAGGGCGGAACGATAACCACTATACCTATAATGTGGTTACAGCTGCATGGTGAAACAATGCTCCTGATGGGAACCTGGGAACCAAAAACAAAATAAACAACATTAAAAAACATCAGTGACAACTTGATGCCTTTATGATGTGTCCCATCCGGGTATACATCTATTCACTCAACCGATGTGAATACGAGAAATAAATAAATAAAGAGAGCAGGGCTCAGGAGACATAAAAAATGTATTCAATTAGGTCCTGACCCGTTAAGTTCATGTCCACGCACCACCTCGCTAAGTCACATCCCCACTGGCACTCTTGACTCTCAATGTAATCAAATGTGGGAGTATGTTCCAGATTCTGCCGGTAATCTGATCAAAATATATATGTGACTCTATGCGTTCCTGCAGCCTCCGTTAGACCCCAATAGCAAACGAGGTATAGAAAGTGCTTACCTCGCCACAGTTTGGAAAAGCCTCTCCAGCGAGACAGCATGGAACACTGGCACATTACCGGGCTATACAGGGCGATAAGTAGGGAAGTATTATTGGGAACGGTGCAAGGCATAGACGGTGGCAAGCATATCGCTCGTCGCTACACAATCAATGCCGAGAACCGTGACTTACGTTTTCGCCGGGATGATGCCTGCTTGACACCTACCCCTTCCTCGCGTCTGCTGGTAATCAAACGTAATGGCAAGACCCGTGTTTTAAAAGAGGAAATGGGGTCAGGTGTGGGCGGTAACCATTTCCGGGTTAACCTCACGGAAAACAAAGCGGCGTGCATCTGTGGTAATGGGAGAAGACAGCGCATGCGTGATACGGTGAAAGCAAACTGCCCCGTTCGTGCGCTATGTTGGAAGAGTTCACTGCTTGCTCAAGTGGGTAATCTTATTATGATATTCTTAGTCTTCATAGGAGAGTGGAGATACCACAAGAAACAAATTTTTAGCCATCCCTCGTGAAGTTTACTCCCGCTAGATGTCCACCGCAATGAATACAGACTCCCACTAAATAGTTCTACATGCCAGAGTGCTCAGGGGGAGGGTACTAGGACTAGGTACACACCAATTAAGGGACCTCAATCGAATCAAAGTGTCTCGTGAGCCCATGCAAAAACCAAAAAGGAGGAAAGTGATAGTAATGGCCCTCGGCAAAACTGCCGTGCATAATTTATTACAAAAAGGGAGAGAAGGGCCAAGGAGCGAATCAAGGTCCAGTGTCCATGCTCCTAATATCTTACATAATATCAAAAGGGGGGAACACTGTTCCTACAAAGCGGGGTGCATACAGTCACTCACGCCTTAGGGTGCTAATAGTCACCCGTGCACACAAGATAGAAAGGTGGGATAGAAAGAAGAATGTCCCAGGTAAGTGTGACCCACTAGTAAGGTGGGACAAGCATTTATTGTCCTGTGTTGCCCTCACACACCCCGAAAGGTGTCATGCTTCATCATCGGGCAGTTGCTCCTCGTAGGGCCGGCGCTGCAATCCCCTACGGGTCCCCCGAAGGGTCTCTTTATCGGAGATCTTTTCAGGACTGCCGGATGGTGCATGAGGGTGTGTGGGGTGTGGGTCCAGTGAGGGTACTGAAAGGTGCGTGCAAGTGTAGTGATGAAATTTAATAAAGGGTAAATATGCAGCGAATATCTATATTGTATAAACCCTTTGCAAATAATTGCTAAATAAAATATTGCCCCAAAGGCATACTATGCTTGGGTGTCTTGAAGTTATAGGTCAACATGTTTCGCGCCTGCGTCGCCATAAGGGTCATTGGCGCTTCGTCAGGACCGGAGCTATAATTAAACAAGGTGCACGTGAAAAATAAAATTGGACCCTCTAAACCAAACAGGGCGGAACGATAACCACTATACCTATAATGTGGTTACAGCTGCATGGTGAAACAATGCTCCTGATGGGAACCTGGGAACCAAAAACAAAATAAACAACATTAAAAAACATCAGTGACAACTTGATGCCTTTATGATGTGTCCCATCCGGGTATACATCTATTCACTCAACCGATGTGAATACGAGAAATAAATAAATAAAGAGAGCAGGGCTCAGGAGACATAAAAAATGTATTCAATTAGGTCCTGACCCGTTAAGTTCATGTCCACGCACCACCTCGCTAAGTCACATCCCCACTGGCACTCTTGATTCTCAATGTAATCAAATGTGGGAGTATGTTCCAGATTCTGCCGGTAATCTGATCAAAATATATATGTGACTCTATGTGTTCCTGCAGCCTCCGTTAGACCCCAATAGCAAACGAGGTATAGAAAGTGCTTACCTCGCCACAGTTTGGAAAAGCCTCTCCAGCGAGACAGCATGGAACACTGGCACATTACCGGGCTATACAGGGCGATAAGTAGGGAAGTATTATTGGGAACGGTGCAAGGCATAGACGGTGGCAAGCATATCGCTCGTCGCTACACAATCAATGCCGAGAACCGTGACTTACGTTTTCGCCGGGATGATGCCTGCTTGACACCTACCCCTTCCTCGCGTCTGCTGGTAATCAAACGTAATGGCAAGACCCGTGTTTTAAAAGAGGAAATGGGGTCAGGTGTGGGCGGTAACCATTTCCGGGTTAACCACACGGAAAACAAAGCGGCGTGCATCTGTGGTAATGGGAGAAGACAGCGCATGCGTGATACGGTGAAAGCAAACTGCCCCGTTCGTGCGCTATGTTGGAAGAGTTCACGGCTTGCTCAAGTGGGTAATCTTATTATGATATTCTTAGTCTTCATAGGAGAGTGGAGATACCACAAGAAACAAATTTTTAGCCATCCCTCGTGAAGTTTACTCCCGCTAGATGTCCACCGCAATGAATACAGACTCCCACTAAATAGTTCTACATGCCAGAGTGCTCAGGGGGAGGGTACTAGGACTAGGTACACACCAATTAAGGGACCTCAATCGAATCAAAGTGTCTCGTGAGCCCATGCAAAAACCAAAAAGGAGGAAAGTGATAGTAATGGCCCTCGGCAAAACTGCCGTGCATAATTTATTACAAAAAGGGAGAGAAGGGCCAAGGAGCGAATCAAGGTCCAGTGTCCATGCTCCTAATATCTTACATAATATCAAAAGGGGGGAACACTGTTCCTACAAAGCGGGGTGCATACAGTCACTCACGCCTTAGGGTGCTAATAGTCACCTGTGCACACAAGATAGAAAGGTGGGATAGAAAGAAGAATGTCCCAGGTAAGTGTGACCCACTAGTAAGGTGGGACAAGCATTTATTGTCCTGTGTTGCCCTCACACACCCCGAAAGGTGTCATGCTTCATCATCGGGCAGTTGCTCCTCGTAGGGCCGGCGCTGCAATCCCCTACGGGTCCCCCGAAGGGTCTCTTTATCGGAGATCTTTTCAGGACTGCCGGATGGTGCATGAGGGTGTGTGGGGTGTGGGTCCAGTGAGGGTACTGAAAGGTGCGTGCAAGTGTAGTGATGAAATTTAATAAAGGGTAAATATGCAGCGAATATCTATATTGTATAAACCCTTTGCAAATAATTGCTAAATAAAATATTGCCCCAAAGGCATACTATGCTTGGGTGTCTTGAAGTTATAGGTCAACATGTTTCGCGCCTGCGTCGCCATAAGGGTCATTGGCGCTTCGTCAGGACCGGAGCTATAATTAAACAAGGTGCACGTGAAAAATAAAATTGGACCCTCTAAACCAAACAGGGCGGAACGATAACCACTATACCTATAATGTGGTTACAGCTGCATGGTGAAACAATGCTCCTGATGGGAACCTGGGAACCAAAAACAAAATAAACAACATTAAAAAACATCAGTGACAACTTGATGCCTTTATGATGTGTCCCATCCGGGTATACATCTATTCACTCAACCGATGTGAATACGAGAAATAAATAAATAAAGAGAGCAGGGCTCAGGAGACATAAAAAATGTATTCAATTAGGTCCTGACCCGTTAAGTTCATGTCCACGCACCACCTCGCTAAGTCACATCCCCACTGGCACTCTTGACTCTCAATGTAATCAAATGTGGGAGTATGTTCCAGATTCTGCCGGTAATCTGATCAAAATATATATGTGACTCTATGTGTTCCTGCAGCCTCCGTTAGACCCCAATAGCAAACGAGGTATAGAAAGTGCTTACCTCGCCACAGTTTGGAAAAGCCTCTCCAGCGAGACAGCATGGAACACTGGCACATTACCGGGCTATACAGGGCGATAAGTAGGGAAGTATTATTGGGAACGGTGCAAGGCATAGACGGTGGCAAGCATATCGCTCGTCGCTACACAATCAATGCCGAGAACCGTGACTTACGTTTTCGCCGGGATGATGCCTGCTTGACACCTACCCCTTCCTCGCGTCTGCTGGTAATCAAACGTAATGGCAAGACCCGTGTTTTAAAAGAGGAAATGGGGTCAGGTGTGGGCGGTAACCATTTCCGGGTTAACCTCACGGAAAACAAAGCGGCGTGCATCTGTGGTAATGGGAGAAGACAGCGCATGCGTGATACGGTGAAAGCAAACTGCCCCGTTCGTGCGCTATGTTGGAAGAGTTCACGGCTTGCTCAAGTGGGTAATCTTATTATGATATTCTTAGTCTTCATAGGAGAGTGGAGATACCACAAGAAACAAATTTTTAGCCATCCCTCGTGAAGTTTACTCCCGCTAGATGTCCACCGCAATGAATACAGACTCCCACTAAATAGTTCTACATGCCAGAGTGCTCAGGGGGAGGGTACTAGGACTAGGTACACACCAATTAAGGGACCTCAATCGAATCAAAGTGTCTCGTGAGCCCATGCAAAAACCAAAAAGGAGGAAAGTGATAGTAATGGCCCTCGGCAAAACTGCCGTGCATAATTTATTACAAAAAGGGAGAGAAGGGCCAAAGAGCGAATCAAGGTCCAGTGTCCATGCTCCTAATATCTTACATAATATCAAAAGGGGGGAACACTGTTCCTACAAAGCGGGGTGCATACAGTCACTCACGCCTTAGGGTGCTAATAGTCACCCGTGCACACAAGATAGAAAGGTGGGATAGAAAGAAGAATGTCCCAGGTAAGTGTGACCCACTAGTAAGGTGGGACAAGCATTTATTGTCCTGTGTTGCCCTCACACACCCCGAAAGGTGTCATGCTTCATCATCGGGCAGTTGCTCCTCGTAGGGCCGGCGCTGCAATCCCCTACGGGTCCCCCGAAGGGTCTCTTTATCGGAGATCTTTTCAGGACTGCCGGATGGTGCATGAGGGTGTGTGGGGTGTGGGTCCAGTGAGGGTACTGAAAGGTGCGTGCAAGTGTAGTGATGAAATTTAATAAAGGGTAAATATGCAGCGAATATCTATATTGTATAAACCCTTTGCAAATAATTGCTAAATAAAATATTGCCCCAAAGGCATACTATGCTTGGGTGTCTTGAAGTTATAGGTCAACATGTTTCGCGCCTGCGTCGCCATAAGGGTCATTGGCGCTTCGTCAGGACCGGAACTATAATTAAACAAGGTGCACGTGAAAAATAAAATTGGACCCTCTAAACCAAACAGGGCGGAACGATAACCACTATACCTATAATGTGGTTACAGCTGCATGGTGAAACAATGCTCCTGATGGGAACCTGGGAACCAAAAACAAAATAAACAACCCCAGTGGGCGTATCAACTGCATCAGGCACAAAGCATTCTGGTAATTGTGGTGCTAAATTAATAATCCAAGTGGGTGCTGTTGTCTTGTTCCCATTATGGATGGGAGTTGATACGCCCACTGGGGCGGGACTGTGAATAAAACATCATGTGGTGCGATGAGCAGCTGTGGCAGTGTTCTTCATTTTTGGCTCGTGATCAAGAACGTCAGTTCGAAACGCGTAGAGCCGCGTGAGGTGACGAACATTTGAATGCGCTTATGCTGTTTCCTTCAGAGCAGAGGGATACCTTCACAGTGGTCATTCTCACTGGGGAAACCTTGTGTCATTGAATATATATATATATATATATATATATATATATATATATATATATATATATATATATATATATATATATATATATATAATTGTATCATATTAGTCAATGTATTCTGCTTTTATGACTTGACATCTGTAAATCGAATAAAGCGTATCTTGACTTGACTATCATTTTAGTCTTTACTAACTTTGGGATTTTATATAGTTGTTTGACTGAGCTAAAAAATATATATGTACATTTTTTAAAGGTTTGGAATGTTGATTTAGAGTTTGTCATAATTTTAGAGGATTTTGGTAGGTTACTATTCATTATATAATATGCGGTTGACTATTATTTCTAAGTAATCTAATCCTTTGTTATTTTGAAAGAGTTTGACTTTAAATTGTAGCATGTCGAATTTCAATATTTTGGTTTGTTTACTAAGTTTAGGGGCAATCTGGCTAACACATTGATCCATTCGTAGTTCTTGGTAGCTTTACTTTTTTTGTAATGCTTCTATACATTTGTGTAGTTTAGGTTGAGTTCTTCCTACTGTGAATTGGAAGGTGTTGTGCCATCCTTTCAGTGTTTTGTTTGTTTTGGCTTCTTGTGCGAAGGTGTTGTCATACCCATTCCACCATGGTATTTGGAATTTGGGTTGGCGTCCGTGTCCAGAGCGATGCAGTCTTCCAACCCAAGTGTTTTCGAAATAGTCTATTAGGGTGCTACGTTTGCCTTCATTTTGTTGGTGGAAAGGGCTTTTTATTAGTAAATTGTAGTGGTTGGATACTTTTGTGGCAGGGACATAGGCTAGTGCTATCATTTTTTGTTAATTTTAAAGTCAACTTGGCTGATTGTAGAATATTCTAAACTTAGTGCAAATCATTGGAGGTGTCTCTATATACTTTGAGTGAAATGATTGTAACAGTCTTGTATGAGTTTGTAGGGGTACATTTTTAGAATGGTTTGAATCATTCCTTGTTCAATGTCTATGATTATGCTTTGGGGTTTGTAGTTATTTGCTTAATGTTTAATATGGTATAAGAGGTCGCCATATGTGCTGCTTTGTGTATTTGGTAGTAGGGCATCTATAAAAGAGATATTTGTGCTTTGATATTCACCATGTATGGTGTATATCTGAACTAATGGTTTGGGACACATTTGAAGGTTTCATCCATCATCCAGGTTTGATATTGGCTATGTTTTATTATATTGTCTGCTGTCGAGAATATTAGGATGTGTTTCTCATTATTTATGCTGTCATGCAAAAGCAAAGGTTTTCATTATGTGTTACTTTTACATGTTCAGGTATGTGTATGTCTTGATGTCATCTAGAGGCAGGTGAGGTACCACTGGTGGCTTTCTACTTCGTGCAATTAAAGGTTTTAAAGTAGGTATAGGTTGTAGTTGTCCTGTTATATGTTCAGGGTCTTCAGGTAGTATATCCTTAAAGATTTTGCTTGATGGTCCCGGGCAGCTAGTGCTTGACTCTCATAAATTTCACAATATCTCTCTTACTTCTATTTCTGTCACATTTGGGGGGGTGGTTGTGCTCTCTTACATGAATTACAACATCTTCATTTGTAGTTGGCCTCCCATAGCATGCATTATAATAATATTTAGTACATTTCCTGTTTATATTATCTGATTATGTACTTTCTTGGCTGTAGTTGTAGCCCATGTGATTTAGTAACTGTTGTCCTTTGGGAGGAGTAATACTTTTGACAACCTCTGTCATTGTATCTGAAAGTAGTGTAATAGTATAAATATATATATATTACATTTTATATTATGCACCTTTGTTATTTTACATGTAAAAATGGGAACTACTTCTGTTTAGTATACTTATATGTATGTTCTGTTTATTGTTTCACAGGGTTTTACAGCTTTTCCATTTGGGTGTTCTAATGTGGAGCAGGTGCTTTCTTTACTGTTGGATGAAAAAAAAGATTTTAATTGTTAATTTCTTGTTAGTTTGTAGAGGTGGTGAGTTTACACTTTTGTTTTTGTATTTTAATTTTGTATTAATTTAATAGGCTTTTCGGCAAGTCAACTGTGGTGGTGGGACCGCCTGCTTAAATTTCGGCGGTACTCTTTCTTATATCATGAAGCACTGGACAAATTCCAAAGCTGGTGTAATATCAGGACAACTGTTAAAATGCACAATATGGGTGAAGCTTTTGGATTAATTTGATGTGGTTCTTTATAAGAGTTTCCATAATTGTTCTAGTTTGTAATTATTCATGTGGAACTTGATATAATCTTATAAGACTACCATTAAAAAGTCCCCAAAGATGCACATTAAAGTGGCACACTAATTTAGGGTTATAATTATATCTCAATTCTAGGTTATGCCTCACTATACTCAGATGATTCATCCACTGTGGTGCCATAGTCAAACCAAAAATGTTTTAATAATATCAAGATGTTCAAATCCTAAGCAAGGAAAGAGATAACCTTTATCTTTTTGACTACCTCATTCAGGGCCTGCTTTAGCGCTGGAGGTTCCCTGTGCAACAATGTTTGTTGGCACCCACCATGGATTCAATCAATCAATCAATCAGCAAAATTTGTAAAGCGTGCTACTCACCCACTAGGGTCTCAAGGTGCTGGGAGGAGGGGGAGACGCTACTGCTCGAACAGCCAGGTCTTGAGTTGCTTCCAGAAGGAGAGATGGTCCTGGGTCAGCCGAAGGTGGGTGGGGAGGGAGTTCCATGTCTTGGCCGCGAGGTAGGAGAAGGATCTTCCTCCAGCTGTGGTTCTGCGGATTCGTGGGATGGAGGCGAGGGCGAGGCTGGCGGATTGGAGGTGGCCGGTGGGTGTGTAGAATGTGAAGCGGCTGTTAAGGTATTTGGGGCCTGCGTCGTGGAGAGCCTTGTGTGCGTGGGTGAGGAGCCTGAACGTGATCCTCTTGCTGACGGGGAGCCAGTGCAGGTCTCTCAGATAGGCAGAGATGTAGTCGTGGCGGGGGATGTCCAGGTGAGTCGTGCAGAAGCGTTCTGTATGCGCTGGAGTCTATTCTGGAGTTTGGCTGTGGTTCCCGCATAGAGGGTGTTCCCGCAGTCCAGTCGGCTGGTGACGAGGGCCTGGGTGACCGTCTTCCTGGTTTTGGTGGGGATCCACCAGAAGATCTTACGGAGCATGTGCAGGGTGTTGAAACAGGATGACGAGACGGCGTTGACTTGTTTGGTCATTGTGAGCGAGGAGTCCAGGGTGAAGCCCAAGTTGTGTGCATGGTCCGTTGGCTTGGGGGCGGAGCCCAGGGCCGGGGGCCACCAGGAGTCATCCCAGGCAGAGGGGGAAGGTCCCAGGATGAGGACTTCCGTCTTGCCTGAGTTCAGTTTCAGACAGATGAGCTTCATCCACTCCGCGACGTCTTTCATTCCTTCCTGGAGGCTGGTTCTGGCGGTGGTGGGGTCGTTGGTGAGGGAGAGTATCAGCTGGGTGTCGTCAGCGTAGGAGATGATGTTGAGGTTGTGTTGGCGTGCGATGGCTGCAAGGGGGCTCATGTAGACGTTGAAGAGGGTGGGGCTGAGCAAGGATCCATGCGGAACGCCGCAGATGACTTCGGTGGCCGCGGAACGGAACGGGGGGAGGTGGACTCTCTGGGTTCTTCCGGCGAGGAACGAGATGATCCACTCCAAGGCTGTTCCTTGGATTCCGGTGTTGCTGAGGCGCTGTACTAGGGTGCGGTGGCATATAGTGTCGAAGGCTGAAGAGAGGTCTAGGAGGATGAGGGCGGCTGTTTCCCCTTTGTCGAGCAGGGACCTGATGTCGTCGGTAGCTGCGATGAGGGCGGTCTCGGTACTGTGGTTTGCGCAGAAGCCGGACTGCGAGGGGTCAAGGGATCCGTTTGTCTTGAGGAAGGTGGAGAGTTGTTTGTTGACGGTCTTCTCGATGACCTTGGCAGGAAAAGGCAGGAGCGAGATGGGGCAGAAGTTCTTGAGGTCCGTGGGGTCCGCGGTGGGTTTCTTCAGGAGGGCGCTGAGCTCGGCATGTTTCCAGCTCTCCGGGAAGGTGGTGGATGCGAAGGAGCAGTTAATGAGGTCCCGGAGATGGGGTGCGATGGTGGTGTCTGATTTGATGAAGATGTGGTGTGGACAGGGGTCGGTTGGGGAGCCGGAGTGGGTGGTGTTCATCATGCGGGTGGTGTCTTCGGTGTTGACCGGGGTCCAGGTGCAGAGGGTGGTGGTGGGGGGCGCTGGTTCGGTGGTTGGGTGTGTGGACTGTGCGCCGAAGCTGTTGTGTATGTCGGCGATCTTGCGGTGAAAGAATGAGGCGAGTGAGTCGCAGTGGTCTTGCGAGGGTGTGATGTCGTTGTTTCCGGCGCTGGGGTTGGAGAGCTCTTTAACGATGCTGAAGAGTTCCTTGCTGTTGTGGGTGTTGTTGTCCAATCGTTCTTTGAATGTTGTCCTCCTGGTGGTGCGGATCAGCTGGTGGTGTTTGCGGGTGGTGTCCTTGAGGGCTGACATGTTTTCTGGTGTCTGGTCGTGGCGCCATGGTTTCTCGAGGGTGCGGCAGGTTTTCTTGAAGTTTATGAGGTCGTTGGTGAACCACGAGGCCCTCTTGCTGTCGGGTCTGCTGGGAGGGTTCTTCAGTGGTGCGAGGTCATCGGCGCAGTTGGTGAGCAACTGAGTGAGGTTGCGGGCTGCTTCGTTGGGGTCCTTCGTGTTGGTGGGAGGGTTCTGGCTGAGGGAGTTGGTGAGCTGGTCGATGGTGATCTTGCTCCAGCTTCTGCGGGGAACCTGTTGCGGGTGGTGGTGGGTCGTGGTTCTCTCGAAGTTGAAGTGGACGCAGCTGTGGTCAGTCCAGTGTAGTCCGGTGGCATGGCTGAAGGAGATGTGCTTACTGGAGGAGAAGATGGGGTCTAGCGTGTGGCCGGTGTAGTGGGTGGGGGTGTTCACCAGTTGTTTGAGTCCGAGGTTGGCGAGGTTGTCTAGCAGGGTGGTGGTGTTGTTGTCATTGTTGTTCTCCAGGTGGAAGTTGAGGTCCCCTAGGAGGATGTAGTCTGAGGAGGTTAGGGCGTGCTGGCTGATGAAGTCTGCGATGGCTTCGCTGAATTGGGTGCGTGTTCCCGGGGGTCTGTAGATGAGAGTACCCCTGAGGGTGGTCTTGGGGTCGGTGTGTATCTGGAAGTGAAGGTGCTCAGCGGCGGTGAGGGTGTCGTCGGAGTTGGTCGTGATGCGGATGGTGTTTCTGTGGGCGATGGCGATGCCTCCTCCGGTTTGGTTGATGCGGTCCCTCCGGGTGATCTTGTAGCCATCCGGAATGGCTATGACGATGTCGGGGGCTGAGGAGGCGTTCATCCATGTTTCTGTGAGGAAGGCGACGTCTGGTGAGGTTGTGTCGAGGAGGTTCCAGAGTTCGACGGCGTGTCTGTGGACGGAGCGGGTGTTGAGCAGTATGCACTTGAGATGATTGTTGCTGGTGTCTGGCTTGGCGGTTGCGCTGCAGGTTCGGAGGCAGGAGAATTTGCAGATTCCCTCACTACCCCCCTTCAACAGTGCCCCTCAAGTCTCCATAACCACTCTCCCTCAGATGCATTTTATTAGTTTGGGAGCACCACTCATACCAGTTTAGGGTGTCAGAACATTTTGCATCACACACACCACACAGAAACAATCAATCATGGGTGTGTAAATCTGTGTATGGGAAATGTTACATAAACCAGAGGACTCCAAGGCATAGGAGTTACATGTCATCTGTACTGGTAGGCAGTATAGTTTAAGGG